>NC_086326.1:108256426-108930176 GCF_036172605.1 Pelobates fuscus
ATTTGTGCTTCTCCTTATGCTTCCTGGACTTTGAGGAGACTGGGCTAGAATGGGATGTGCCTGTGGAATGCACATGACAGATGTGATAATGTCAGATATATTAAACTCTCCAGGTGCAGAAGCTCATTTAAATTCTGCTTTGCAGAGTAGAAGTGCATTTAATGACACTCTCCAATGCAGCATGCCAGATAAAAAAAAAAAAAAAAAAAAAAAGACAGGATCAAAATTAGGTCTTGCTATTGCCAGATCCTAAATCACATATCTTTTTTAATTGCAATAAAAAAACAAAACTAAGCATGAGCTTAGACTCTAACAAGGTCTGAAGAAAGTGTAAGCATATTGACGGTGTAGTAAGCATATCGTATTATATGTAGGTTGCAAGACTGAGGAGTTTATTCACTAAAAATGAAAACGACAATATAACTGTTATGTTTTAGCTAAACAAATTGGAAACATTTTCAGTTTCACTATTTTGACCTAGACTTTGCTATTTACTTATTACTTCTCTACAATAAATGTTTTTTCTGATCTTGAGTTGATTTTTAGCTGAGCCTTTAACAAGCTTATATTGCTGCCTCTATTGTATTTGTTGTAGAATCAGCAAAATCTGCTGGAAAAATGTTTAACCCCTTATGGACCAGGCCAATTACCTATGTCATGACTAATTGTCACTCTAAATATTCTATATAGAAAAAAACAACAACAAAAAAACGCTGCATGGCAGAGAAGGGGTGGAACAATAATCCTTTTTTTTTTTTTTTTTTATATGTTCTGGCAGCTGCAAGGTTAATATAAACCAATGTCTGCTTTTTAAACTGCACAAAAGTACTCCAATCTGGAAGGTAAGACAGAAAAGAAAGACTACATTAAAAAATACTTTATTTTGGATGCTACACGCAATTTCTGATATTTTTAGAGTATAACATTTTATCTCTACGTTGTGCTTGCTGAATTGCTAGCAAATGCATAGATTTGTACAAAAACTCTTTTCAAGGATCACTCTAGCATGAGAAACAGAAACGTATTTTACGATACATGTATTATACCAACAATTTAGATTATCGGGCCACCCTTAATTAAGTTGAAAAAAAAAAGCTCTGGTCTCCTTGCAGTTTCTTTGCCTCCACTGGCTGAGAACATTAGTACTGATAATCTCAGCCAATCCAATGCTTTCCCATATGGAAGCAGAGGAAGGCTAGTATGCATGTTCAGCAATTGCCTCGCTGCGCCAATCAACATCTCCTCATAGAGACGCGTTGACTCTCTCTGCATCTCTCTGTGGAGCATTCATTGCAATCATTGCAGGACTGCAACCATGAAGCCCCTGTATAAGTGGCATTAGGTAACAAAGTAAACACAGCATTTTCTCAGAAAAGATAGCGTTTTTACACTGCTGAGCTTACAGGGACAATCTGTTTGTTCCAGAACCACTCCATTAATCTGTAACGGCTCTGGTGCCTAGAGTGCTCCTTTAAAAACTGGTCTTTTTCTCACCTATCAATCATCTCTTCGCATAGACTCCTGTGCTGAAAAACTGACCGACAGGGAGAGCAGTCCCTTCTGCTCCAAGCATAGCAAACACAGCGCATGAACTGAGGTTGCTATGGTTTACTCCCAAGCTGACGCTGCTTGCACTGACTAGGAAGGACATGAATGTCTAGGTACTTAGCAGCTATAGATCAGATGTAAAATACGTTATGCCGGAACTGTGGAATCATGGTCTCCAAAACCATTCCTTAAATATACAGATATATATATATTTATTTATTGCAGGGACAGGGTCATTTTAGCCATGTGTTTTATAGCCAGACAGTGCTAAAACTGTTCTTTTTTACACACTATCGGATTGGTGAGACTGACTGAAAGATTTTAAGCTGTCTCATGATCTCGACACTACACGTTTTTTTTTTATGTCTGAAGACTTATATTTTTATGGTAAATATCCACAGGAACACAGGAGCTATTGAAGCTAAAGTCCCATGCTCACACATTGCAATAGGCCCTGTCTGCTGATTTATTTTGTATCTTTTTTTTTTTGCAGTCTGCTGCCCTATAATTCAGGTAGTAACACCTTGCTCTCCCAGTGTATTTCTCTGTGCTTCATCTTGCTTGTGATTATGCATGAGTTTTCAAGTTTGTAAATGCATATGGCCGGCCTGCCACATGACATCATCCTTATCCATAAAGCAGGCACGCTACAGAGAGGCTGCTCATACACTTATCCAAACATGGCTGCCCATACTCCAAGTGCTATTTAATTGGTTAAATACGTGCTTGCGATACACTTTCCCTTCTGTACAAGGTACAAGGTTGCAGAACTGGGCTGTTGGGTGATTGGGAGGACTTTGAATGGAGCCGTTCAATACATGTCTACAATGCCTAGCTGCAGACAGAGGTTATACACATGCTCTTCTAAGTGGATGAGACCAAAAAGGTAAAATCAGATTTCAAAACAAGGCCTAATGGAATCTTTAGCTTCAGCCCTTGAAGCCACTAATTCAGCTCTGTTTTATACTAATTTGATTGCTCTATATACACCACATATACAGGCAACCTACATCTCAGAATTAAACCAACCACAAACAGAAAAGTTCAATTGACGCTGTAGGGGATCACAATAACTGTGAGTTTATTTATTTTTATAGGATGTCTGACCGACATTAGTAAGAAACATGTTACCGGTGAGCTTTCTTTGTTTAGTTTATGTTAAAACACTGCAAAAGATTATTCCCCACTGTGAGAATTATTTTGTTTGTTTTGGAGGAAAAAGACTGTATAATTCGATTTATGTAAGATGAAAGGGCACTTGCGGGGGGCAGAGCTTGACAGCTGTGCTGAGCAGAAGCCATCTTGTGTAGCTCCGATGCCATATGCTTATTTTTTTTCAGAAAATGGACGAATAGTGGCGTTTTATTTTATTTTTATTCTTACTTGTCAAAACCTGCAACTGAATGGCTTAAGCTGCCGAATGAAGCCATTTTTATATCCACCAGCCGTACAGAGGTCTAGTAGTATGAAACCACGTGCAGCAAGCATCTCACTAGAGGAGTGTGCAGACTTTCTCAATGATTACTTCACCCCCATTGGGGCTTAATATCTTACCAGCCACACTGATCATGGTTTGGCGCCAGGGCCGGATTAACATAGGGGCTGATGGAGCTGCAGCTCCAGGCCCAGGCCCATGGAATAGGCCCATTTAAAAAAAAAAAATGTTTACTTTTTTTTTTTTTTTACACACTACTTTTAGGTTTGCCACTTGGCTGGTATTTTAATGGCACAGCCGGTATTTGAGGCTGCCTGGCACAGCCGGTATTGCAGTAATACCAGCAATACAAATGCAGGTCATTTTCTTAGTATAAACGGACATTACTCTGCAATACCAGCACCGGCCAGTAGGGGTCACTGTGTGTGGAGAGAGGCAGGGATAGGAAGTTACAGCATATCCCTGCCTCTCTCTACGACTCACTGATCCGTGGGGGAGCAGCTACACAGCACAGAGAGTCCAGACAGCAGCTCTACAGCTCAGGTAAGTGAGGGATAGGGTGAAAGGCTGCAGGGAGACATGGGGACACTGAGACACTAGAGGACACTAGGGGACACTGGGAGACCCGGGGACACTGAGATACTTGGGGACACTGGAAAACATGGTGACACTGAGACACTAGGGGGAACTGTCAGACATGGGGACGCTGAGACACATGGGGACACTGAGACACTAGGGGACACTGGGAGACCCGGGGACACTGAGATACTTGGGGACACTGGAAAACATGGTGACACTGAGACACTAGGGGGAACTGTCAGACATGGGGACGCTGAGACACATGGGGACAGTGTGAGACATAGGGACATTGGGAGAAGCTGAGACATTGGGACACAGAGATTCTAGGGACACAGTGTCCCCATGGCTCTCAGTTTCCCCTAGTCTCCCAGTGTCTGTGTCCCCATATCTCTGTGTCCCTATTGACTCAGAGTCCCTATGTCTCCCAGTGTCCCCATGTCTCCCAGCCAGTGTCCTCAGTGTCCCCATGTCTCCCAGTGTCCACAAGTCTACCAGTGTCTGTGTCCCCATGTCTCTCAGTGTCCACATGTCTTCCAGTGTCCCCATGTCTCCCATGTCTATGTCCACAAGTGTCCCCATGTCTCCTAGTGTCCCCAAGTGTCTGTCTCCCAGCCAGTGTCCATAGTGTCTCAGTATCCCCTAGTCTCCCATTGTCCCCTAGTCTCCCACTGTCTGTGGTCCCATGTCTCTCAGTGTCCCTAGTGTCTTAATTTCCCCAAATGTTTCAGTGTCCCCATGTCTCTGTCATAGAAACATAGAAACATAGAATGTGACGGCAGATAAGAACCATTCGGCCCATCTAGTCTGCCCAGTTTTCTAAATACTTTCATTAGTCCCTGGCATTATCTTATAGTTAGGATAGCCTTATGCCTATCCCACGCATGCTTAAACTCCTTTACTGTGTTAACCTCTACCACTTCAGCTGGAAGGCTATTCCATGCATCCACTACCCTCTCAGTAAAGTAATACTTCCTGATATTATTTTTAAACCTTTGTCCCTCTAATTTAAGACAATGTCCTCTTGTTGTGGTAGTTTTTCTTCTTTTAAATATAGTCTCCTCCTTTACTGTGTTGATTCCCTTTATGTATTTAAATGTTTCTATCATATCCCCCCTGTCTCGTCTTTCCACCAAGCTATACATGTTAAGATCCCTTAACCTTTCCTGGTAAGTTTTATCCTGCAATCCATGAACCAGTTTAGTAGCCCTTCTTTGAACTCTCTCTAAGGTATCAATATCCTTCTGAAGATATGGTCTCCAGTACTGTGTACAGTACTCCAAGTGAGGTCTCACCAGTGTTCTGTACAATGGCATGAGCACTTCCCTCTTTCTACTGCTAATACCTCTCCCTATACAACCAAGCATTCTGCTAGCATTTCCTGCTGCTCTAATACATTGTCTGCCTAACTTTAAGTCCTCCGAAATAATCACCCCTAAATCCCTTTCCTCAGATGTTGAGGTTAGGACTCTATCAAATATTCTGTACTCTGCCCTTGGGTTTTTACGTCCAAGATGCATCTGTCCCCATGTCTGTATTCACATGTGCCCCCATGTGTCCCCAGGTCTCTGTGTCCCCAGGTGACTGTGTCCCCATGTCTCACTGTGTCCCCTAGTATCCTAGTGACACACTGAGACATGGGGAAAATTGGAGAAATGGGGACACAGACACTGGGCGACTAGGGGACTGGGCTACATGGGGACACTGACACTGTGATACATAGGGACACTGAGACACTGGGTGACTTGCGAGACTGGGAGACAGGAGACACTGGGAGCAATTCCTCTATACAGCAGAATCAAACTGTGAGTAGTTTGTTGGTGATTTTATAGAATTTTCTCTTATGTCACTCCTTGTGATTTACATCATGTGATGTCACGCATAACTAATTAATTATACAAATGATTAAGGCTAGTATTTTTTTTCCAAGAAAGGTGAAAACCCTAACTACTCTTCACATACTCTTGCTTAAAGGAACACTATAGGGTCAGGAACACAATCATGTATTTCTGACCCTATAATGTAAAAACCACCATCTAGCCCCCCTGGCCCCTTCTTGCCTCCCTAAATATAGTAAAATCGTACTTGTATTCTGTAGTCTGCAGCTGCTGGCTCTGCCTCTGAACTGACTCTGTCTGCTGACATCATCAGAAGTGGTGGTCTGAGCAAATTGCAATGCTTCCCTATAGGATTGGCTGAGACTGTCAACTAGGCAGATCAGGGGAAGAGCCAGCAAAAGTCAAACATAGCCCTGGCCAATCAGCATCTCCTCATAAAGATAAATTTAATCAATGCATCTCTATGAGGAAAGTTCAGTGTCTGCATGCAGAGGGTGGAGACACTGAATGGCAGTGCTGCACACTAGGCAGTACTGCCCCAGGAAGCACCTCTAGCCGCCATCTAAGGAGTGGCCAGTGGAGTTATTTTCTCTGAAAAGACATTGTTTACTGCAAAAAGCCTAAAGGGAATGATTCTACTTACCAGAACAAATACAATAATCTGTAGTTGTGCTGGTGACTATAGTGTCCCTTTAAGTTTGTTTAAGAGGGATGATCCACTTGTGTGGACTGGCTGACAATAAAATTAGGTAATTAGGTAATGCAGACTGGTTTCTCTAACACTGTGACATGTCCTCTTTCTTCTACACTCACTATATACACCTTTACTCTGTCCCAGACTATATACCAGGAACGTCTGCCTGCTAGTAAGATGATAAGGAGACAAGTGGACATGTGAGTGCTAGGGGACAGTCCTTAGAAAGCGTGGAGTAGGCGCATCATTTGATGCATTTATGTCAAGCTCTGGGTGCTGCCTGCATAGTATGCCCTTAGTTGGACAGCATTCATGCCAGGCTGGCCTTCCAATTCTTTGGACAGACATGCCCCCTTTTTCGGCATGTACAGCCCTTTTTGGCAGGTCTGGTCACGTGATTTGCGTCAGTGGTACACCCTTTTACCCTTCCCTTTGACTTCCTGCTTCACTGTACACTGCTGTTAGGGGTTCTGGATTTACTTGAAAGATGAAAGCATAAATTAGAGAGAGATTAGCATAGAGTATGTGTTTTCATATAGCTGCATACTTTGAGTTTCCCTCCAACGCCATCTCCATCAGATACATGACGCTTGGGAGGTATGTTTTAGTGTTTTTGTCCATAATATTCTGTAATTAGGCCCATCATAATTGTCAGCTCCAGGCCCTCTGGGCTCTTAATCTGGCCCTGTTTGGCGCTCTCAGAAATCCGCAGTAGTTCCGCCGACAGACTACTGTGACATTGGGACTCTACTTCAGCGACAGCCACAGCCTAAACAGTCTGTGTCCCCTGTTGAGGAATCTCCTCTCTCTACCCTGGAGGATGGCTCCCTTCACACAGAATCTCCAACACTTACCTCCCTGGCTCGTCCAGAAAGCGACACACCTGCAGCAAAGGGGTTATTTAAGGCTTGCTGTCCAAAATAAAATCACTATTTGCTTTACAGTGATTTTAACAGAGGTTCAAGCGGTTACTGACAGAATTCAAGTCAATTAAGGAAGACATACTGGTACTGCACCAAAAGGATACCTAGCTATAAGAATCACATTCCCAAGTGCAAACTTAGCAATTGGAGCTGACCCTTAGATTAGACTCTGGATGACAAATACAGAAGGCACATTATTAAGATAGAAGTTTTTTCCGACATGGTAGTGACTGAGTAGCTCCCTCTTTTTTTTTTTTTTTAAGGAGACTGCTCGCCTTCATCTTACCACCTAAGCAAGCTAAAACGTTGACCTTTGATGGTGCATATAGAACAAGTAAATCAACAATGGGCCCTACATCTGTTGCCACTCTATTCTAAACAAAGGTTGCCTAATGTCTGCCCGTTAGGGGAAAACTCTGTTTACCTTTGAGCCCAGCTACTTTACAACTATGTACCACTGTTCTGCCATATCACTGGTCTGCTCCAAGAGCACTGCCTGTCCAAAAGAATGGGGCACTTCATAGATTTAATTCTGTAGCAGAAGGTACACCAGTTCTCGTTATGATGACTGACATAGGAACTCCTCCGATCTCAACTGAGCCATTCTGCTCCCGGGATGCTCAAAATGTGGTTCCCTTTGTCCCGACACTGGGACAGGATATTGGATAATGGCAGCAGGCTTTATTTACATATAGGCTCGCGCTCTATATGTAACATTTTATTTTGTTCCAGTTATTCTCATTTATGTTTTAATGTTTATTCCATGCTCCTAGATAATTTCTGGATCTGCATAATCTATTAAAAGGCTTAGTGGTATACACTCCCCTCTCTTGCCCCTCTGTGATTCCCCGTAGTTATGGGCTCTCTTGACTAATTGAGCCTGCAAGAGTTAATGATATCCCGCTTGGGATCAAAACAATCTTTCTTGTGTTTCACCCCAATGGTCACTGATATACAACTGGCTCTCTAAACTATGGAGCGAGTGCAGGTTATTTTCTTATGAGGGTTTTCTCAGCAAGGCTTTATTTACCTTAATTTGTATATTATGTATAATATAAAAGAGTAATTACATGTCAGATCTTATACTATCACAATATAGAATCCTAGAGTGTCCCACAGAATCTTTCAAAGTTTAATGTATTTTTTTTTTAAATTACCGTGAGTAATCACTCACTAGGCTTATCTATTTGTGTAATAACGGTCTACAACCAAACACAGTGACTCAAACCACTCTGTCCTCATATGTAGTGCGATTGCCTGTGACTCATAACCCTATCTAATTAATGTCATGTATGGAATTTTCTTATTGTTGTGATCATACCTTAATAAAAAAATTGATTGACAAAACCTCTAGGTAATGAATCTTTGGGTACCATTACCCTATATTTTGTCAAGCTATTTCATGCCTCCCTACTGTTCATTTTTAGGCGGGAGATCCCTGATTTTAGGGTTTTGTCCCAACTTAATTCCCTAGTGTCCGACATTTGACTACGCCCAAGAAGCATATCATGAGCACATCTTTAAACGTGTTTTGACTATGTTCAGGGCACTAGGACCCTGCAGTAATTTGACTAGACCTGCCCTTTTTTAAGCAGAGCCAATGATGGGACCCACCCCCTATACAAACCTCCCACCAGACTTCACTTCAGTGTTAAACTGCTTGAAAAGGTTTAACTCATGAAGGTAAAAGTATTTGGACACTCTGCAATATAATTTCAATAATATAGTTTATGTAGAATTTTGCACAGATTGATACTGATACCGGAGAAACTGACGGAAGCCAAGCACAGAGAGATGGACACAGGTTTCTTCAGGAAGGAAGAGATTCTTTATTGGATCACCGATCGGGACTCAGAGGGACTAGCGTCACCAAAATACAGCAAAGTCTGAGTACTGAATACATAGAGTACATTCCTTATATAGCACTGTAGCTCCTCCCACAATTAACTACACCCACACATACCCTTAACCTATTTAATAAATAGAGTCTAAACTCATCCATCCGGTCTAACCACGTGGCTCATCTGATACAAAGGAGAGGGACGCGTAATTCCAGTTCTTACATTCCTGCACCTGGTCAGTACAGTGATAACAGTATCTTAGCTACGTGTAATTAACTAACTGATACTACAAACACATATACATACATATGCCTTGTGGCAATCTTAGCCTGCTAAACTTGTATTTTACTGGAATTACATCACATTCCCCCCTTTGATGCCTCTGATATTTCACAATTACTTGAGGCATCACTTAACCTTGGTTTGCATATACCTCAGGTTACCATGAACCAGACCAGACTTATCTTATGATGTGAATCTTTTAACACTCATCTTCCTGCATTGGTTCTCCTTGATCTAGAGCCTTATACTTATATATCGCCATTATCTGTGCAGCAGCCTTCCTCTCTGCTATACTTCCTATCAGGCTTTGCACAGACCTAACTACTAAGGGTATAAGACACGGTAGGAGTAGACACAACAGTAAAATCAGTAGGACTCCACCTACCACTGCCTTAAGCCCTCCAAACCACTCATACCAGCTACCAAACCAACTACTTGGATTGTACCCTTTCCATACCTGAGTAGGCACATGCACTAGTTTAACCATATGGCTAGTAAGCTCAACTATTGCTTGCCCTTCGTCATCTATTTGAAGACAGCAATTGCTCAGGTTAAACTTCCCACATACACCTCCCTCTACTGCCAAAAGGTAATCCAAGGCTAATCTATTTTGGTACACTGCTGTCCTCATCCTGGTATTATGCTTCGCTAGAAGATTGAGTGCTTGTGAGGTCTCATTAGTAATAATCTCAACCACCGCCTGTAATCTTATAATACGGTTGAGCATATAAATTGGGGTTCTATAACCAAAGGTACCATCTTCTGCCCACGTGGCTGGCCCATAATAATCTATGATACGCTGGGGAGGCCATTCATTATCTTCCCAGGTGCCTATCTCTAAGGGTCCCCTTTTCTTCCTATGATTCACATCATACACTTTAACACCTAAAGTCTCACCTGTTTCAATCGGTAACAAGAAGAAGGATGGTTTGAGCATACCCAACACACATGCCCCTTCCCAGTCCTGTGGCAACTCCGAATAGGCTTTCTTACCACAGATCCAGTACAAATTTGCTGGGGCTCTCCAGGTAGATGTGATGGATAAATCAAACCACACATCCTTTAAACTGGCATATCTAGCAAACGGGTTAGATGGTTCTGAGACATTTGAAGCCGACCACCAAGTTGTATTTTTAGTATCATCATCATAAGCTTTTTGCCCTAGACAAGTTAATTCTCCTACAGAAGTATTATACATTATTCCTTTCCTTGCTATGCAAACATAACCTATGATGGAGGTCTTTAATCTCCACTCAGATTTACCTCTAACACTCAAATGATAATCGGCTTGTGTAGATATTAGTTGGTCAACTGCCTCAGAACCGGACATTACCTCCTTTGCTTCCCAAGGCCATTGGTCTCCCATGTTAGTACCTCCACACACATAGCAGTTGGTAACATTAAGACTACCGGCAATACTTTCAGCTAGGTCAATGAACAGGTTTTTAGCGTTATGGGGGATCTTATTATCTATACTCATCTCTTCATAAAAGGAATGGTATACTTGATGAGTCTGGGAGGATACCGTATCAGTCTCTATTCCTATAAACAATAATGTCCCAGGATCTAAACCCGTCCCGTATATCTGAAACCCAAATAAATTTCCATACTTATCTAGGAACTTGTCGGGGTTATTAATAAGTATATGGACTGGGTTGCATTCCATAGACTTACAATAAGGGCTAGTCGGCAACTTAGTCACTATCATGTCTTTATCTACTGTCTGTCCCCAAGTCGCCCACCCCACACAAGACCAATATGGACAAAAGTTATAGTCTTTATTTGGGCATCTAGGACTCACATATTTATTTTTACTACTGGGACAAATATATTTATCATTAGACCCATACGTCCTCTCCCATCTAAGATCCCCACATACATTCCACGGTTTTCTACCACTTGATATCGCCTTACATGCATCAAATAGCAGAACACCCGAAGAATGTACGGATTCTAACACCGTCTTATTAATTAGGGTCCCCTGAGGATCTCCATTCCTGAGAGTCAACCAAATTGTACGAGGTTGATACTCTGGACTGAAGCACTTAGGTTCTCCTACTCCTAAATGGCACACACTATAGTCTATATTTAGGTATCTACATCTTGATACCTCTCCTTTACATTCGTATTGTGAATGCCAAATTAGGGTTTGGGAAATATGGTTACCTGTTCTCGTAGTCTTAATGCATACCTCACAGCTAGGAGTGTCGGTACCTCTACCTTCCTGAATATAAAAACACATATAAATAAACACAATCAAAAGCACATCTTTCGCCGTCATCCTCAGTCTTCGTCCGTGCGATGGAACCTCAGCTTCCAGGATGTGAGGGCTGCAGGGAATGGAGTTCTGCTCGTCTTCACAGGTGTCCCTTCGAGACTTTCCTGGCTTATACACTATGTGTTGGTAAGCGGACAGGCTTTATTATGGCCTTCTCACTCACACCTGTAACAATAAAATTTGTAATCCACAATAATTCCTCGTTACTCCGACTGAGTAGTGCGTTTCAACCGGATCTTGCAGGGATTCTCTGGATCTGCTGTAATTTGCCAAGAATCGACTGCTGCTGGTTTAACCCTGGAGTGATGTATCCACGGAGTTACTTCGGCTACTTTTATCGCTGTAGGGGTAGACAAAAGAACAACATAAGGACCTCTCCACTTGGGCCCTAACGGTACATTATTCCACTCTTTAATCCACACTTGGTCTCCTGGATGATAACTATGAACAGGGGGATAAATATTCACAGGTAATCTATCTTGTACCCATTTCTGTACCTCCTCCATAGTCTTACCCAACTCTACAACCTGCTGCCGGGTAATTCCTTCTCCCAACTGACTCAAGTCCCCCCTTAAGTTACCAAGTACGGGAGGTGGTCGCCCATACATGATTTCAAAAGGAGAGAGGCCCATCCTTCTGGTAGGGGTACTGCGGATTCGCAATAAAGCTATGGGTAAGAGAACGTTCCACTTAAGTTGGGTTTCCTGACACATTTTAGCCAACTGGTTCTTTATAGTTCTATTCATTCTCTCTACCTTACCAGAACTCTGGGGTCTATATGCAGTATGAAGCCTCCACTTTATACCAAGCATATGAGTCAGTTGTTGTAGGCACTGATGAACAAAAGCTGGACCATTGTCCGATCCTATAGAACAGGGTAGTCCATATCGGGGTATTATTTCTCGTAGCAGAAATCTTACAACTTCTCCTGCTTTCTCTGTACGAGTAGGACATGCTTCTACCCAGCCTGAATAGGTGCACACAATTACCAACAGGTAACGATGTCCACCCGATTTAGGCATTACTGTAAAGTCTATTTGTAGATCGGACATGGGGAGTCCCCCCATAAACTGGACTCCTGGTGGCTTTACTGGTCCTTGTCTTGCATTATTCTTAGCACACGTTACACATCTGCGTACAATGGCCTGAGTCAAGTTGGACAATCTTGGTATGTAGAAATGTTTCCTGAGAGATTCTTCAGTACTGTCTCTCCCAGAATGTGTCCCGTTGTGATAATTTTGGACAATTTCTACCGCTAGTGATGCTGGTATGACTATTCTTCCATCTTCTAGCTGATACCACTTGTTCTCCAAATACTTTCCCGGTTCAGTCTTTAACCACTCCTCTTCTTGAGCTGTATAAACTGGAGTCCATTGGGACAGTGGAGTTGGTATAAGAGCAGCTATATGCCCCACATACTCCTGTCTTCCTGATTCAGCAGCACGCTTAGCTGCACTATCTGCCATCCGATTTCCCTTGGTTACATCACCATCTCCTCTCAGATGCGCTCGACAATGTATGATACCGACTTCTTTCGGCTCCCACACTGCTTCCAATAGTTGTAGGATTTCAGCTGCGTACTTGATTTCTTTGCCTTCTGAATTCAGTAGTCCTCTTTCTTTATACAAAGCTCCGTGGGCATGAGTGGTTAAAAACGCATACTTAGAGTCCGTATAGATATTTACTCTTAAACCTTCAGCCAATTGTAACGCTCGTGTTAGTGCTATTAATTCTGCCTTTTGTGCTGATGTTCCTTTCGCCAGTGGCCGAGCTTCTATCACCTTGTCTATTGTTGTCACTGCATATCCTGCATAGCGGATCCCTTCTTTCACATAACTACTGCCGTCGGTGTAATATTGAACATCGGGGTTCTGGATGGGAAAATCACGAAGATCTGGTCTACTTGAAAATACTTCATCCATTACTTCCAAACAATCATGTTGACTTTCAGTAGGTTGCGGCAAAAGGGTAGCTGGATTTAAGGTGTTTACAGTCTCTAAATGCACTCTTGGGTTTTCACACAACATTGCTTGATACTTGGTCATACGGCTGTTACTAAACCAATGATTTCCTTTGTAATCCAACAACGTCTGTACTGCATGTGGGACTCGTACATAAAGTTCTTGACCCAGAGTGAGTTTATCGGCTTCAGCTACTAGCAGGGCGGCTGCAGCTACGGCTCTTAGACAAGGTGGAAGTCCGCTGGCCACTGCATCCAGTTGCTTAGACATGTAGGCAACAGGTCTTTGCCATGATCCCAAGTACTGTGTCAATACTCCCACAGCCATTCTTCTTTGCTCGTGTACATATAAGTAGAATGGTCGTGTGTGATCAGGTAGACCTAATGCTGGGGCACTCATCAAAGCCTTCTTCACATCTTCAAATGCCGTTTGCTGTTCTTGGGTCCATAAGAAGGGGTCGTGCTCTGTACCTTTGATGGCTGCGTACAGAGGTTTTGCCAGTATCGCATAGCTGGGAATCCATATCCTACAGAAGCCTGCTGCCCCCAAGAATTCTCGCACTTGTCTTCTATTCTTGGGTATTGGTATTTGGCAGACAGCTTCTTTTCTCTCTGGCCCCATAATCCTTTGACCTTCAGAGATATGGAATCCCAGATACTTGACAGTTGGCAAACACAACTGAGCCTTCTTCCTGGACACCTTGTATCCTGCCTTCCAGAGAATATGTAGTAGATCGTGCGTTGCTTGCTGACATTTTTCTTTTGTAACTGCTGCTATCAACAAGTCATCTACATATTGTAACAATACACATTCTCCTGGGATAGACTCGAAATCCAGTAGATCTTGACTTAGAGCTGAACCAAATAGGGTAGGTGAATTTTTAAACCCTTGGGGCAGTCTTGTCCAAGTCATTTGGCGTTTTGAGCCCGTTACAGCGTTCTCCCATTGGAAAGCGAAAATACATTGTCTTTCTGCGGCAATTCGGAGGCAAAAGAAGGCATCTTTGAGATCTAAGACTGTGAAGTAAGTAGCCCCGCCCGGAATTAAAGCAAGCAGGTTATATGGATTGGGTACAACTGGATGTATGCTAACAACCGCATCATTGACTGCTCTTAAGTCCTGTACAGGTCGATACTCATCTGTACCGGGCTTTTGAACAGGCAGCAATGGGGTGTTCCAGGGGGAAGTACAGAATTTTAGGATACCATACCGTATGAACTTATCCAGATAGGATTGGATGTTCTTCTTAGCCTTCTGCGGAATGTGATATTGTCTTAGGCTCACTGGATAAACCCCATGTTTCAGTTCAATTTTTATTGGTGGAATATTGCGGGCCAGTCCTGGTGGGTTGTTCTCTGCCCAAACTCCTGGTATGTTAAACAATGTCTCATCACTCCTAGGGTTTTGGCTAGTCAACACTGTATAAAGTCGCCACTCTTCTTCCTTTGGTACGGATAAAGTCATAATACCTGAAGGTCCATTAAACTTTAAGGATGTTGTTCCATTTGGTAGGAACGTAATCTGCGCTTGTAATTTTGATAGCATATCACGTCCCAGCAATTGGACTGGACATTCAGGCATATAAAGGAATTGGTGTTTTACTACGTGGCCTCCCAATGTACAGAGTCGACTTTTAAGAACCGGTTTTTCAGCACTTCTTCCAGTTGCTCCTATCACAGTAATAGTCCTTCCAGATGGAGGAGCAACTAGATTAGTCACCACTGAATGTTCAGCACCAGTGTCGATCATGAACGCACTCCTTTTCCCCCCTATTGATACATCGACCATAGGCTCCGCTCGACCAAGGGGGATGGAGCCCGGTCGGTATCAATAGTCCTCCATGACAGTGTCAGCCAATCCTACAAAGTCCCTACCTTCTCTATCGCGGGACCTTTGCGCTGCTGGAATATACCTGTCTTCCCTAACACTTCCTCTGTTCCCATTACTCCCTCTATAACCATTACTCCCTCCGGGGCCTCCTCTACCTCTCGCTCTACCTCTAAAGTTTCCGTAGCCTGCCCTGGGTTGGTCTCTCTCGTACTGCTCTCTTTGCGGACATTCGTTCCTCCAATGCCCTTCTTCCTTGCAATACGCGCATTGATCCCTACTCAAAGGCTCCCTACTCCATCTATTATTGCCTCTATCTGGGCCCCGTTTATCTACGCCTGCGATCGCTACCGCTAGCATATCAGCCTTTTTACGCATCTTGCGCTCTTCCTCTTTCTTACTTTCTGTATCCCTGTTCATATAGACCTTATTTGCTACCTCCATTAGTTGGGTGATGGACATACCTGCAAACCCTTCTAACTTTTGTAGCTTGCGCTTAATATCTCCGTATGCTTGGCTGACAAAGGCGGAGTTAACCATTCGGGAATTGTCTGCGTCTTCCGGATTAAAGGGGGTATACAAGCGGTATGCCTCCAATAATCGGTCATAAAAGACACTGGGCGCTTCATCGCTTTTCTGGATCACCTCAACTGTCTTCGACATGTTAATGGCTTTCTTTCCTCCGGCTTTCATGCCAGCAATTATAGCGTCTCTATAGGCTCTGAGTTGAACCATATCAGCACCATTTACGTTCCAATCGGGATCGGTGTTGGGATAGTGTGTCGCGGCCCATGCTGCTGGATTGGCTTGGTTCAAAGCACGGGCTCTATCCTCTAATGCTTTAATGGCTGCTTGATTTATTCTTGTCCTTTCCTCATTGTTAAATAAAGTCATTAGTAACTGCTGGCAATCAGCCCATGTCGGATTATGCGTCTGTACTATTGAGGTGAACAGATCAGTCATAGCTTGTGGTTTCTCAGTATACGAGGAATTATGGGTCTTCCAGTTTAAAAGATCGGTTGTGGTAAATGGGACATATACGAAGACTGGGTCAGCGTGTGCCATTTGACCTGCGGCATCGATATAAGCTGACCCGGGATTCAGACGAAGAGGCATCTGATAGTGCTTTAATTGTTGGGCACCAGTCAACTGTCGGGTTTGGATGGGGCTACGTAGAGAGGCGTCAGTCATGGGTTCCGGTCGGGGAGAGATAGGGTATGGGGATGTGGGAGGTCGGTTTTGGGAAAAGGTCGTAAATAAAACACTTCGAGCCGAGCTAGATGAAGCTTGACCGGAAGTCTGAAGTGGCGCCAAATCAGGATATTCGTTTCTAATGGGGGTGGATTCTGGTTCCGGAAGGGGAGATTTAGTACGAGGGGGGGTGGATCCTGTACTGGAGGAGGAAGCGGAAGTGGATGAGGGTAATGAGGGGAGGGGTGCAGGACTTCCTGCGTTTGCGTCACTTCTTCTTAACGGAAAGTAAGGGGGCGGCAAAGGGATCTCGGACTCAGGGGGCGTGTCCAAAATGGGCCTAACACCAGTCCTAGTGGACGAGCAAGTCCTAGCTACCATGAGGCGACACTGCTCCTCGTGGCATGTCTGGAGCCATTTTGGCGAGTCATTTACGGCCTGTCTCCAACAGTCAATATAAGGAAACTGGCCGTAAAGTTCAGGCCTACCCGATACAGCCACGTGTAAGCGCTGTACCAGAGTTGGATCCAAACTGCCACGTGGCGGCCATGCCGCAACCAAAGTAGGCCACTCCCTAGTACACAAAGTGACCAAACGTACAGGAGACATCTTTACCCCAAAATCACAAACTTTGAATCCCTTTTTAAAATTCTTAACCATACATCCTAAGGGATCCGGAATCGTTGACTGCGACGCACCCATACTTAACAATGGAACGTCGTCGACAACGAATACTATACACGCGTACTATTCAACAGTCACACCCGTTTCCTCTGGCAACAGCACCACGTGGTACGGTTACCAAGTGAAACGTACACAATAACAATAAACACTCAGGGAATTCCCGTACACACACAGCTGTTACACCAGTCACTATATAATCAATATTATGCCCTTTGGCGTAACTATACAGTCACCCACGCTATAATTCTCTATATACGAATTACCCGTCTATAACACACCCCAGTAACATCGTCTTTTACAAATAGCGGTTACAGTACGGTTAGCATAGGTCAAAGCACAAGTTAAGGTCACAATACAATTATTAGTGGTTATGGTGTTAAACATGCAATGGACGACAATGATTAGTACTTATTATATAATGTCAGTAAATATACAGGGTTATGGTACCGTGCACTATAATACAGCAACACACTATTAACACTCTCGCTAGACGGCTGAGCTCGCGCTATCTAACAAGATATACACTTTACTAAAACAATCGTTAACACATTTACAATTCCCAACTAAACTATTGGCCAGTACCTTGAATGGACTACCTAAAACTATATACACCCGTTTTGGTTAGCCACACTGCCCAATCACCACATATATAGCGAGCTAGAGAACCGAATTTACACAGGCGCCTCTTAGTCGCACTATCAAAAGTCTAGTGGGTTCCAAATTTACACGCCTTCCCACTTAGCCCAGATAGGATGAGAACTAGCGAACCGAATTTACACAGGCGCCGCTTAGTCTCCCGGTCCCTCCGACCTAGCGAACGTAATATACACCCTAGAACGCTAGTCTAGACAAGACACCGGTGTCCGGCTAGGGCTATTTACACCAGGACCCCGCCTGACTAACCAAATCAAACGGTCTGACTAAAGAGCGTTCGATCGAGCGGTGCGCCTTCGCTCCTTCCCTCCGACAGAGGGGGCAGATACACAGATTCAAAACCCCTTTGGGCCTACCGCACAATCGGTATACCCCTAGTGGGTCCTGCCGTCTAAAACAGCAGTTGTCTTACCTCCTCGTTCCTGAACCTGAGTTCACACTCATCGACGGGGACACCCCAGCACTTCTCACGTAGAGGCCGATGATCTCCTGGACAACAGACCAGTGGCGCCGAGACGAAGGGAGGTCCACGCAGAAGTTCAGGGGTGCAGCCGTAGAGAACGTGGGCAAAGATAGACCGTCTCACGCCTCTGCCTCTCAGCTACCGTTGAACGATGAGCTTCCCGGCCAATGCACCAAATGATACCGGAGAAACTGACGGAAGCCAAGCACAGAGAGATGGACACAGGTTTCTTCAGGAAGGAAGAGATTCTTTATTGGATCACCGATCGGGACTCAGAGGGACTAGCGTCACCAAAATACAGCAAAGTCTGAGTACTGAATACATAGAGTACATTCCTTATATAGCACTGTAGCTCCTCCCACAATTAACTACACCCACACATACCCTTAACCTATTTAATAAATAGAGTCTAAACTCATCCATCCGGTCTAACCACGTGGCTCATCTGATACAAAGGAGAGGGACGCGTAATTCCAGTTCTTACATTCCTGCACCTGGTCAGTACAGTGATAACAGTATCTTAGCTACGTGTAATTAACTAACTGATACTACAAACACATATACATACATATGCCTTGTGGCAATCTTAGCCTGCTAAACTTGTATTTTACTGGAATTACATCACAATACCATGTGGTTCAGTACATGGACAATGCAGCAACTCACTGGTACCACATGCTTTAGTATGTATGCGATGTGCTCAAGCAAAGCCTTTGAAAGAGACAGTTTTCTCAAAAAGATGCATGATCTTTAAACCCCCCCACCTCCAAACTAATAATAAAAAAAACCTTACCGTTTAAATATGATAAAAAATGCCTGTATAAACACAATATAGAATGTTTGTGTGTGTGTGTGTGTAAATGTCAAAGTGCATGTTACCATGGAGTGCCAAGTTTAACCCCTTAAGGACCAAACTTCTGGATTAAAAGGGAATTATGACATGTCATTCATGTCATGTGTCCTTATGGGATTAAAGGGAGAGTACTTGCAAAGGCTGAAGGCAAGAGATCTGCAGCTTCTACAAGTAATTTTTAGATATACCTCCAATGAAAAATGTATGAAAAACCAAGAAAAATGCATGCATGCTTTTCAGTGGGAGTATATCTACTAAATAGTGATTTAAAAACATATATCTTTTTTGGGGGCAGTGAAGTGTTCCTTTCATTGCTGCAACATTCTCTTCCCTAACAAACAACTGACTGAGCTTCAGTCTATACAAAATGCTGCATTCCAACTCATGTTTCTCAGCCGTGGTTCCTCTTCTGCTTCTGAACACTACAACCCCTTTCACTGACTCACAATCTAATTGTGGATACATTTTAATTACTGTCTGACTTACAAAGTTATCCACAATGTAAATCCATTTTATGTTTTATGCTTTTCTGCGCTTTTGACCTCAAACTCTCCTCCACAATAACAAGTCACAAATACTCCTCCTCTTCCTGAGCTATGCCGTATCTCTGGAATTTACTCGTATATGAAATTTGACTCTTTCCCTTACATATCAAACACTCTTTCGAAACAAAAGATTTAAAAAAAAAAAAAAAAGCATTATCCTATTCCCACATTCCTTTTTTTTTCCTCTCAATTTTTATTTTCTTCCTTTCTCTTTTCTCCTATTACCCTTTCCTTTCTTTAAATCCCTTCCTTACACCGATTTAAAAAATAAAAACGTGTTTGGAGATTTGACACGTTTTTTCTCCTCAAATGTTCTCAATTTTGATATACCAATGGGTTTACATTCTTATTTATATGGGACTTCATACTCCATGTCATTAGTGTTTCTCGTATGCCATCTCCTCAATAAAATGACAAATGCAAAAAAAAAAACATGCTTTAAAAATTTAAATTAAATACAAACAATAAAAACGTCACCTCCAAAGTGTCTTTTGATGCACTCCCCCTGGTTAGAAAGAAACTCTTATGATATTAGCACATCAAAAGTTCATGAGGTAAGTGGTCTTTCCCAATAGGAGTTCCACGTGTGTCTTAATTTGTAAGCTGATGGCTGCCACACTGCAGCTGTTGTCAGTTTACATATAAATAACAATTGAACAAAAACGGTTCAGGCCCTCCAATGCTCTATAGGCACATTTATTGGAACAAGGTATACCACAGCGTTTTGACCCACAACTGCTTCTTTCTCAAGCTAATTTACACCACAGTTTGCAAACAATTTATAGGCAGCAAGATAAAAGTGTACAATAAAACAATAACACAATCAGTGAAGAAATCCATTGAACAATTCATTAAACAGTATAGTACTTAATGTGTGTTAATTTGTTCCATGTGTGCTAGTTCAAAAAAGCAGTATGGTCATTGACTGGGGCAAAATAAAAATAATAATGCACAAAAATGAAAAAGAATCCCCATATTTCGTGTTCTGTTGCTATCCCCAAAGAGGGAAGACATCCAGGGCACGTCCTCGATGTGTCCAGCATCTTACGTTAATGTGCAAATGACATCATTGCGCAAATATGCAATGCGTGTGACATCATAGTGTAAACAGGAGGGGGAGCAACAGAGGCAGAGAGGCAAATACGCCTTCAGATCCAGACAGGCACTAACAAAGAAAATGCCTACAAGGGGTGGAATAAAAGGCAAATGTTGATTTACATATTGCCAACCAATTCCATTAACCAAGTAATTGAAAATGATTTTGCCAACCACTTACCAAAGGAAAAAAAGAGGTAAAAAATATAACCATCAAATAGGCAGATGGTAACAGATTTGTATAAGCAACACACTTTTTTGTTTCCAAGTGTATACAAAATTATTTTATGGATGTTATAAAGCAAATATAAAATACATACTTGCTGAAAATAGAGAAAATTCATATTAAAAATATGTCAAAAGATCACCATATTCATATTTAATAATAAAATATGTTTTATGTAAAAAGTCTTATAATAAAGTGAAAGCACTTCACAAAAGTGCTAAACATAATATAGAAAGTGCAATTGAGTCCTAAGATAATGGATGTAATATAAGCTAAAGTGCTGTATGTAAGCAAATGTTAAACATATTACGATTTTAGTGCAATAAAGATAATTCAATTGGCATGATTAATAAAATTGACAGTGCAACCGAAAACAATGATAAAAATTATTGTGACTATATGTGCAAAAAAACAACAACAGGGATACGAGATGCCAAACATTCAAAAAAGAATAGATTACTTAAGTGTTACTTGATATTAAAGGATCACTAGAGTGTCAGGAAAACAAACTCGTTTTCCTGACACTATATAACCCTGAGGTCCCCCCTTCCCGCTGGGTTGAAGGGGTTAAAACACCTTCAGCTACTTACTTTAATCCAGTGCCGGGTTTCCTCGGCGCTGGTGACCTCTCCTCCCCCTCCAACATCAGCTCCCAAGTGGAGCGAAGTGCGCATTAAAAACGCCCATAGGAAAGCATTTCTCAATGCTTTCCTATGGACGCTCTGCACACTGGATGCGAATTTCGCATCCAGCGTCGCAGAAGCGCCTCTAGCAGCTGTCAGGAAGACAGCCACTAGAGGCTGGATTAACCCTGCAATGTAAACATAGCAGTTTCTCTGCACAGCATATTCAATATGTGGTCTTACCAGTGATTTATAAAGAGGCAAAATGATATTCTCATCCCGAGAATGAATACCCCTTTTGATGCATGACAATACCTTACTGGCCTTAGCCACTTGCTGATTGACATTGCACATTGTTGCATAGTTTGTTGTCTATAACAATTCAATTCCCAAGTCCTTCTTGTGTGTTGTTATCCCTAATTCGCTTCCAGTATTAGAGTAAAATCAAATACCCAGAATAACGAAATTAAGTCAGATTTGTGATTAAGACCCTTAAGATATAAAGTATCAAATTCGCGTATCCAAAATCCCTCATGTAAAAGCAACGTCTTGATCCTGTCTCCTCTCCTAATGCTCTTGGTCACATGTTCTATCATTTGAAATTTTAATTGAGGCACACTGTGACGAGCTTCTGCAAAGTGAGCTATTAAGGGTAACTTCACCAATCCAGTTCTAATTGTTGAAAATCTGTCCTTCATTTTTTGGCTTGATTGACTCACATACAACAAGCCACAGGGACATTTAAGATGACATGAGTTGTGTTAACCGACTGTCTGCTAAAATATTTTTTACCACTATGTAGGTGATAAAAAACAGGTCCCTTAACTTATCGTTTGCATGATGATGTCATGCGCATTGCATATATGTACACTGGCGTTAATTGTGTATCGATGTCAGGTGTGAATGCACCGAGGACGTGCCCAGGACATCGTGCCTCTTTGAGGATAGCAAAAGAACATGAAATATGGGCGTTTTTTTAATTTTTTCATTATTGTGCATTATTATATTTATTTTGTCCTAGCCAACGACCATACTGCTCTTTGAACTAGCACACGTGGAACAAATTAACACACAGCACTAACAAACAATCCTAAAGTACTAAACTGTTTAATTCATTGTCCAATCAATTTCTTCCCTGATTGCTTTATTGTACACTTTTATCTCGCTGCCTATAAATTATTTGCAAACAGTGGTTGTGAATTAGCTTGACAAAGAAATGTTGCGGTGTTCACCTTGTTCCAATAAATGTGCCTTAGAGCATTTGGAGTGCCTGGATTTTTTTTCTTGGGACTTGGGTTGCTTAACTGACCTTTCTGGGGGGCAGGCTTAGACCTGCATTGCTATTCTGCAAATTGCTATAGTTCTAAGCCACTGTCACGGCTGAAAGGTAGTGCAGAGTGCTCTTCTTGATATCAATATTCTTGTTGCAAATTTAGAAATTGCTTCTCTTTTTTTATCGACAGCAGAAACAGATTTATAGGAAGTGGAACTTGATGGCCTTGTGTCTTTTTCTCAACCTATCACTGCTAAATACCTGTGCTAATATTACAGTTATGCAGACTTGTTTTAACTATATCAAAATATTGGTTAAGTCAGAATATACATAGAATTGTATTCACTGAGTTGTAAATTGTGGCCATTGTACCCACTTCCTTGGAGTTTCACGTTTCAGAAGAGATTATCCAGATTAACATTACTGTCAACAGCTAAAACTTGAGTGAGTACTTACAATGTGCGAAACTTCAGGGTTATTTATGAGAGTTTTCAAAGTACACTAATATGGCTTTGTGAATGAGAGATTTTGTGTGAGTGAAGGATTGGAGACAAGGAAACGTATAGGTTTCCAATGTTTTTATTATTATTCTTTTTTAATTAAACATCTGTTAAGTTTTTTCATTTTGGTTTTTATTTTCGTTGTAGACTTCAGAAGTCATACAACAATAATGCGATGGCGATTGATTGTCAGTATGCTAAAGGTTGCTTTGTTGGATTCAAATTAATGAGATGTCCCTTTTTAGGGTAGAGGTGGCTATGATAAATACTACGGTGTTTTGATAATGTCACTGCTTACTAATTGTTTTTTGTTTGTTTTTTTAAATGCCCAGCTTAAAGGTGTTTGGTCTGGTCCTACTACTACAAAGAGCAATAGTGTATTGTGTCCAAGTCCCATCAATATAGCATGTTATTGGAGAACATGACTAGAGCATCTGCATCTTAGCCCGTTAAGGTCCAATGACTATCTGTTCTTTAAAGCTCTTATTCTAAAATAAAATGTCCCACTCACTTAAAAGAAGGCTAAATGGAGCTGCGAACACTAAACAAGCAGAACATTCCATGCTGACATGCTGACAATATGAATGACAGCAAAATGTAACATGATCCTTAACGGGTTAATTTTGGTAGGCTATTTTGAATTTGTGTTTTCGGTAGAGAGTTTAGCAGTGTTTGAATTTACAAGGAGAAAGGCAAGGCACTCAGACACAGTAACATAGAACTAACGCAGTACCTAGGATAACACATTTTTAGCATTGGTAAGCAAAATTCTATTCCATTAGAAAAGCCACTTTTTTTTTTTTAAACTAAAACAATGGCTAAACGAGACATTTTCATTTTTTTCAAGTCACTTTTCAAAATGGCGGTAAAGACTGATAATTCATAGTCCTCTCTTGATGCTAAACGAATGCAACACTGGCAATTTGACATATATTGTTCCCTAGTAGACTGGTGAAGTTTACCATCAGATACTTGCACATATTGTTTTTCCTCATACATGCTGGCTAGTATATTATGGTAACAAATCCACAGCATTTTTTTGTTTTGACGGTATGTTTTGGCAAGGTCTTTGTAAACTGGGGTGTTTTCTTTTACTTTTCTCTTGTTGCCTTCCAACTGGATGGAATGTTTTCTTTACTGACATTAATACGGCATCATGCTAAAGGTACAATAACAGCCAGGAAAAACAGTTTGTGAAGTAATAAAAATCCTGGACCCTGACATTTTGAGGACATCCTGTCCTAAGGTTGAAAGGTCTACAAAAACTCAACCTGTGTCAAATGATGACTACTAGACATGATTTTTCGAATCAAACATACATAAAAGAAAGTGGACAGTGCTCTTATGTCAAAATAAACAGTGAAATAAATGTATTAACACTGTATCAGTGAGTGATAAATGGTGACCACTATACAGTGTTAATATTTATGCCACTGTTTATTTCCACATAAGTGCCCCGCCCACCTTCTTTTATGTATAAATGATCTTTTGTTGGTGACATTTTGTGATTGATTTCATGGTGGGACTTAGCAGCGCTTCATTTTGTGTGTTTATAGCGCCTAAATATATTGCAAATGTTTGGTTACATTTCTATACTATTATTAGAATGCAACTATTAAAATAATTTTGGGTTATTTTTACATTTAGCTCAATACTGAGCAATAAAATAACACATATTAATATGGTATTCTCATCTGCTGCATGCTAGATCTGTATTGAATAACTTAGATTGTTTTATAGGAAGAAAAAGAGAATTAACCAACGTTCCAGGGCAGAAAGATTACAACCTTTTATCAAATTATTGCTTGGTTTATCCACAATTATTTTATCTGTGTTGCAACTTTTCACGTATGTTCCTACAAACTAAATTTCATTTCTCATTCTTTTAGGTCAAAAAAAATCTCTGCATGTTTTCCCTCTGACCTATTTTCAATTACTTGTTTGGTAACGTGGTCTTGATCCAGCTTCAGTCCCTGCATCTTGTGCAGTTATGGCTCCTTCACTACAGACTGCATTTCGGCGCCGATGGTGGATTGCATGCACCGCGGTGTTAGAAAATCTTTTCTTTTCTGCGGTCCTATTTGGATGGGGCTCTCTGCTCATCATGTTACAGCGAGAAGGATTCTATTCACACCTGTGTACAGGTATGCCACAATTTCAAATTTTTCAGCTGTTCTTTTTTTAGCTGTTCATTCTGATGCTCATTTCCAACATGCACTCCTGGAGTCATTATTGAAAGCAATTACGACTTAGGCAGCGGCACATTTTCATAATCTTTGCTCTGTATGCCACCACATATGTTTACACCTATAATTCTTGTACATTCTCACTGCATTGCAATAAATATCCTGCTATTCTAGCCGACTTGCAGCATATTTACATAATAACATTGTAGTTTAGATTTAAAAAAACCCCAGCAAGTTCAACCTTGAAACCCATTTTTATGTAGTTCATTTTAAAGAAGGCAAAAAACTTAATTGTAGCCATTTCCAATTATGCCACAAAAAAATGCTGTAGATCTCATTATGTGATGAGAGCCAATGTTTGCAACAACATTTTTATTTAGTAAAGAACTGAGGCATATTTGTCCAAGGGCTGATCTGGAACTCAATCTCATGAGGTGCGCAGCCAGATTATATTATGGCGGACATTATAGTGGAGCTCCGTAATAATCAAACACACTACATATTACTATGTAGCTCTGTGCTACACTTATATGCACTGCATATTGCTGCAGAGTTCTCAAAAACAGTCGTAGGCCTGGCGTACTACTGCACAGCTCTGTAATACCCTCAGATGCACTAAATATTACTTGGAATTAGAGTGTTGTATGTTCTATAGTATGTAACTCTTTTTAAGCTGTTAAATGCCTTTAATGAAATTGCCCTTCACATAGCAAGGTGACTTGTGGTCTTGTTAATTGCCTTATACATGGATATTCAAATTCCTGAGTGCATTAAATGATGAAAGAGTTTACCTAACGGAGGCTTATCCAAAGTCTCATATTTATGTAATTATTACAACCAAACAGATCCTTGCTATGAATATCTTTGTGCTGCAAAGTCACTGTAATTAAAATTAACCTTTGAAGTCCTGAAATTTTTAATTGAAATGTGCTTGATTTATGTTATAGTTAATCATCTAACAAAATTAAAACAGACTGCTGTGTTGAAAGTGAAAACCTGTCAAAATGTGACTAGTTAATAAAACGTTCTGCATTAAAATTATAGATTTCTTTTAATTTCTGAACATTTTTATTTTAAACTTTATTTTAAGCTGTTTCTTCCAACAGCCTTGGGAACAACCCCTCTAGTACAGGTGGGGTTGAGAGGGTAAGGAGGTCTAGACAGGTTGTGGTGGTAGGGGACTCTATTATTAAGAGAGTAGATAGGGTAATCTGCCACTCTGATCGACTCAACCGAACAGTTTGCTGTCTCCCCGGTGCTCGGGTCCGGCATGTTGCCGACAGAGTGGAGGGATTATTGGGAGGGGCTGGGGATGACCCAGCTGTCATGGTCCATATTGGTACCAATGACAAAGTCAGAGGAAAATGGAAGGTCCTAAAGAATGAGTTCAGGGAACTAGGAATTAAGCTAAAGAAAATGACCTCCAAGGTAATATTTTAAGAAATATTACCTGTGCCGCGCGCTACGGCAGAAAGGCAGCGGGAGATTAGAGAGGTCAATGCGTGGCTTAAGTCTTGGTGCAGGAAAGAGGGTTTTGGGTTTTTAGAGCACTGGGCCGATTTTGTGCTTGGGTACAACCTGTATAGTCGTGATGGATTGCACCTAAACGGAAGAGGGTCTGCTGTGCTGGGGGATAGGATGGCTAGAAGGTTGGAGGATATTTTAAACTAGTAGTAGGGGGGGAGGGTCAAAGCAATCTAGAAAATGGAGATAGGATAGAAAGGAGATGGGCTTTAGCTCAGAACAAAGGGGGTGGAGATGGGGGAGGGGAAAGCTCAGAACAGAGGAGGTATGTAATATTGATAATTCACAAAAAGTACAAATGACTCATGGTAATATTAAATGTATGCTTACTAATGCAAGGAGCCTATATAACAAAATGGGGGAACTAGAGGAAATAGCATACACTAAACAATATGATATAATAGGCATAACAGAAACATGGTTGGATGAGACACATGACTGGGCAGTTAACATAAATGGGTACACGTTATTTAGGAAGGATAGGAAAAACAAGAAGGGTGGTGGGGTATCTTTGTATGTCAACCAAGAGTTAAAGTCAAATCTTAGACATGTGGAGTGTGACGAGGAAAATGTGGAAGCTTTATGGGTAGATATCTGCTTGGGGCAAACAAAGGGAAATCGATTATTGGTTGGGATATGTTACAAACCACCTAATGTAAATATAAATGAGGAAGAACAGCTGTTAGAGCAAATTGGGAAAGCTGCAAATCGGGGTAACACGTTAATTACTGGAGATTTTAATTACCTAGATATTATTAGTATTGTTATTATTATGATATTTATAGAGCGCCGTCAAATTCCACAGCACTTTACAGACATAAATTGAGATAGAGGGACTAGTACTTCAGCAAGAGGAATCAGGTTTTTAAATGTGTTAAATGACACCTTTATGTCACAACTGGTACAAGCACCAACTAGAAAGGATGCTTGTCTGGATCCCGTTATAACAAACAATGTTGATCTTTTAACCGACATTCAAGTAGGGGAGCATTTGGGAAATAGTGATCACAATATGGTAATTTTTTAAATAAACTCAAAAAAGCAAAAGCACGTGGGATATACTAAAACGTATAATTTTAAAAAAGCCAATTTTAATAAGATAAGGGCAGCTCTACAACATATCGACTGGCATAAACTCCTTAGTGATAAAACACTGAGGATAAATGGAACTATTCAAACAAATATTAGAAAGGTACATTTCTCAGTATGTACCATTGGGTAATAAATATAAAAGAAACACATTGAAACCAATGTGGCTTAGTAGAGAAGTAAAACAAGAGATTAAAAATAAGAAAAGGGCATTTAAAGCATTTAAATCGGAAAAATCTGAGGCATCCTATATAAGATATGAGGAAGCCAATAATGCTTGCACAAAGGCAATTAAAGTGGCTTTACTAGAAAATTAGAAATTGATTGCCAAAGAATGCAAAACCAACCCCAAAAAGTTTTTCAAGTACATCAATTTAAAAACAAAACAAAAAATGAAAGTGTAGGTACACTGGAAACAGAGATGGGTTTGTTAGCTAATGAAGACCAGGAAAAAGCAGACATTTTAAATAACTATTTTTCTTCAGTATATATTAATGAGGATTCTATGGCAAGAGATATGCAAATGACTGCTGCAAAAAACTTGCAGATAACTTGTGATTGGATAACTCAAGACAAGGTGCTACAGCTATTAAAGAAAATTAATGTAAATAAAGCTCCGGGGCCTGATGGTATTCACCCACGAGTACTTAAGGAGCTAAGTGGAGAAATAAGTGAACCTCTGTATTTAATTTTTCAAGATTCTTTTGTTTCAGGTATTGTACCGGAGGATTGGAGGAAGGCAGATGTTGTTCCTATATTTAAAAAGGGTTCAAAATCCTTGCCTGGAAATTATAGACCTGTGAGCTTAACTTCTGTGACTGGGAAAATATTTGAAGGGCTATTAAGGGATAATATTCAGGAATTCATTGGGAAGAACTTTGTTATTAGCAATAATCAGCATGGTTTTATGAAACATAGGTCATGTCAAACTAACCTAATTGCATTCTACGAAGAAGTAAGTAGAAGTATAGATTAGGGTGTTGCAGTGGATGTGATCTACTTGGATTTTGCCAAGGCATTTGACACGGTTCCTCGGCATTTGATACAGTTCCTCACAATAGGTTAGTCTTCAAACTAAAAGAAATTGGTCTAGATGAATATTCTTGTTGTTGGGAAGAACATTGACTTAAGGATAGAGTACAACGAGCTGTCATTAATGGTAAATTTTCAGGCTGGACAAAAGTGGTAAGTGGTGTCCCTCAGGGTTCTGTTTTGGGACCGCTTCTATTTAACATATTTATAAATGATCTTGAAATAGGCATTGAAAGCCATGTATCAGTGTTTGCAGATGACACAAAACTTTGTAAAGTAATAAAATGTGAGCAGGATATTGCTTTGCTTCAGAGGGATTTGGATAGATTGGGGGACTGGACACTAAAATGGCAGATGAAATTTAACGTAGAGAAATGCAAAGTTATGCACTTCGGGATTAAGAATGCACAAGCAATTTACACCCTAAATGGCAGTGAATTAGGGATAACCACACACGAGAAGGATTTGGGAATTGTTATAGACAACAAATTAGGCAGCAATATGCAATGTCAATCTGCAGTTGCTAAGTCCAGTAAGGTTTTGTGATGTATAAATAGGGGCATAAATTCTGGGGTGAAAAATAATTTTGCCTCTTTATAAATCGCTGGTAAGACCACACCTTGAATATGCTGTGCAATTTTGGGCACCTGTTCTAAAGAATGATATCATGGCACTAGAAAAAGTGCAGAGACGAGTTACAAAATTGATAAAAGGAATGGAGCATTTTAGTTACAAAGAAAGGTTAAAAAATTGAAATCTGTTTAGTTTGGAAAAACGGCGCCTGAGAGGGGATATGATAACATTTTACAAATATATTCGGGGCCAGTACAAACCTTTATCTGGAAATCTATTCATAAACAGGGCTATACATAGGACATGAGGTCACACATTTAGTCTGGAAGAAAGGAGATTTCATCTAAGGCAAAGAAAAGGTTTTTTTTACAGTAAGAGCAATAAGGATATGGCATTCTCTGCCTGAAGAGGTGGTTTTGTCAGAGTCTATACAGATGTTTAAACTGCAATTGGATAAATACTTGCAAAAACACAACATACAGTGATATAATTTCTAATTAGTGGGGTAATAGCTGCTTTATCCAAGGAGACATCTGAATGCTATTTTGGGGTCAGAAGGAATTTTTTCCTAGTTTGTTGCAAAATTGGAGCACTTCACACTAGGTGTTTTGCCTTCTTTTGGATCAACAGCAAAAACATATGTGAGGAAGGCTGAACTTGATGGACGCAAGTCTCTTTTCAGCTATGTAACTATGTAACTATGTAACTTCATAATGCATGCCTTGAATCAGCCAACGCATATCATGCAAATTTATTTAAACTCACCCCCTAGAGATACATGCTCATTTACACATAGGGCACTAGGAATACAATGCCCAAACACATACTCTTAGGTGACATTTTTCTTTAGATGCCTAGAGTTTGATGGGGCAATTAAATAACCATGGACATGGAAGTGCTGCAAAGTTAACCGAGTTACATAGTTATCTTTGCAGGACTACTCACTCACCCTAAATGTTTAATTAAGGTGTAAAAACATTGTGCTCTTTATTTTAACCCTTTAAGACTGGAGGGCGTACAATTACGTCCTTTTTTAAGCGTCTCTAAACGACGCCGGGCGTAATTGTACGCCCTCCGGGTTTTTTTTACTTACCCAGTCACCGGCGATCCCACGCCGGCGATCGCGGTTGGGGGGACTCCCAAGGAGCCCCCCGCAGCACGTCCGCCCTCCAGCAGTCCCCCCGGCCATGTGAGAGTGAGGTCCTTGCGAGGACCTCACAATCACATGGCCGGGATAGCTGGCTCAGGCAATGCCAGCAGGGGGACTGACTGTAATGACAGTTAGTCCCCCTGCTGGCTGAAATCAAATTTAAAAAAAGTTAAATCAGTGTAAAAAAAAATAATTATATACTTAGATCATATATATATATATATACATATATATATATATATATACACATATTCATACACACACATACACTGTCTAGGTGTATTTTACTATTAATATATATATATATAATTATATATATATATATTAATATCAAATTACACGTAGACTGATACTGATTAAATATATATATATAATTATTGTTATATATATATTTATATATAATATAAAAAAAATGTAAATACGTAAAGAAATAAAATTAAAAAAATAATTAAAAATAAATAATTAGAAAATATATAGATGTGTGTTATTTCGTTCTAACTGTATTGTGATATTAATATATATATATTTATATCAAAATACATGTAGAACGAAATAATATATATATCTAGATACATAAATATATACGTATATATCACTATATATATACCTATATATAAATAAAAAATATAAAAAAATTATATATATATACATATATATATATACACATATTTATATATATATATACATATATTAATTCTACACATATATTTATGTAATATTTTTACATAATTAGGTATCCTGATTAATTACAATTAGCGGGACCTGCCTGACAACCCATGCCGAAAGTAGGGAATTTAATTTGCTAGCACTATATTTAACCCTATAACTTTCCAAGACACCATAAAACCTGTACCTGTAAAACCTTGGAGGTACTGTTTTACTCAGGAGACTTCGCTGAACACAAATATTATTGTTTCAAAACAGTAAAATGTATTACAACGATGATATCGCCAGTAAAAGTGACGGTTTTTGCATTTTTCACGCACAAACAGCACTTACATGGACGATATTATTGCTGCAATACTTTTTACTGTTTTGAAACACAAATATTTGTGTTCAGCGAAGTCCCCCGAGTACAACAGTACCCCTCATGTACAGGTTTTATGGTGTTTTCAAAAGTTACAGCGTCAAATATAAGGCTTGTGTTTCATTTTTTTCACATTAAAATTCGCCAGATTGCTTACGTTGCCTTTGTGACCCTATGGTAGCCCAAGAATGAAAATTACCCCTATGATGGCATACCATTTGCAATAGTAGACAACCCAAGGTATTACAAATGGGGTATGTCCAGTCTTTTTTAGTAGCCACTTAGTCACAAACATTGGCCAAAATTGGCGTTTTTTGCATTTTTTTTACACACAAACAAATACTAACGCTAATTTGGCCAGTGTTTGTTACCAAATGGCTACTAAAAAAGACTGGACATACCCCATTTGCAATACCTTGGGTTGTCCACTATTGCAAATGGTATGCCATTATGGGTGTAAATTTAATTCCTGGTCTACTATATAGTCTCAAAGGCAACGTAACCAATCGGGCGAATTTCAATTTCAAATGTAACATGCTATATTTGACCCTGTATCTTCCCAAAACACCATAAAACCTCTACATAGGGGGTACTGTTTTACACGTGAGACTTTGCTGAATACAAATATGTGTATTTTATTGCAGTAAAAGCAAACAGTATTATGACATTGACAGTTAAAATGTCATGTAGAACTAAAAAAAATAACAAAATTTCTTATTTTCTCCCATTTTTTTCATATTAAATTATGTTTCATAGCTAAATATTTGATATTAAATGGAAGCCCTATTTCCCCTGAATAAAATGATATATAACAAGGGGGGGAGGGGTGCATTTAATATGAAAGAGGTGAATTACGGTTGGACAGACATATAACGCAAATGCCAGGTTTTGTTTACGTTTTGTTTTGTTCACATCGTGTACATTTGTCTCAGTCCTACTCCCAAACAACATTATTGACACCATAATAAAAAAGTAATAAACAAAGTCACTCGATATCCAGTGTTTTCCTTCCATAGCTTCTGTTAGTGCTCTGACTGAGAGCATCAGCTAATTTCTCTCAGCTAATGGGCTAAGTCTTGCACCACTGGGAATGTCACGGGCACTATCTCTTCCAGGTTGGCATGTTAATTGCTTCAGTGGGTTAAAAAAAGAAAAAAATTCACGATTTGTCTGCATTGACCCAAATCATGGTAACAAATTCCTCTTAACACCACTCACACCTATTCTACAATAAAAGCTGTCACCACCAAGACCAATTATAAATGAGGATATTTAGTCACCGCAACCAAAATAGATTAAAAATCTATTCTAAACACAGTTTAGCAAAAAATATCTCTGAAACCACAGTACTATTTTATGTCTCTTCTATGAGATGATTCTTATAACAGATAAGGATAAATGACTATTTATTATGAATAAAATAAAACTTATAGTGCGTACAAATACAAAATATATTACATATTCACAATTCACACTAACAAATAGTTAAAAATGAAAAAGTGAAAATTAACAGAAAACACTAATAATTATGGTACCAGCAAAATACCAGTAATTATTTCACAAGAGAGAGCTTTTATTAAGAAAAATGGAAGCCACTGCAAATTTCAGTTGACTCTCAAAATGGATAACCTCATGAGCTTATCTAGTAAAGACAAAAAGGAAATTGAGGGCAGACCCAGAGCATGCAATTCTTAGCAACGGTGCTGCCGTAGAGACCAAAATCTATGCAAAATGCAGAGTAAGGAAGAACACACATAAAAATACAGGTTTAAATACAGGTTTAAGGCTATGTAAAATCACCTATCTCAGTAAATAAATATTTAGTTCCACCATATGGCCGTATTGTGATAATCCCACAGTACCGCAATATTGATGGGTCTTACACTAATTCCAATGTGGGAGTCAAATTAAATAGTGCAGGAACTAAATAAACTAAATCAGTCTGTTGTAAGAGCGCTGTTCCTTAATATGTCTCATGAAATTATCCATCCATCATACAGCCATGTATCCACATATTGATTATCACTATTTTCACAAAGAACAATGAATTATGCATACTGTGCATGAAAGGATTTAACTCAAACAGAGTTCGGACCCCAAGTAAGAAGCTAATCCATAGAAAATGGTTTCACTACTTACAAAGAGGGGGTGCCGGGACATTATTGACACCATAACTAGAACAGTGTATTTTCAATTTCTATTTTTTGTTTAATTACTGATTGGTTATGATAGTGATAGCTTTTTCTTTACAATCTAACATTTTAGTTAGTTTCATTGATACAGAAAAGTTTGCAGACCATAAATCCTCCCCCTCCTACCTGGTTTAGTAGAGTTGTAACATCATCTCTCTCTCTCGTTTTTAGAAACAAACTCATCAAGTGATGAACCATTATCTAACAGCACAGAGGCTGCGAACTCCTCCTCACCGCAACCTTGGTTAACATGTACTGCCCAAGAAGAGATGCTGAATTTAGGTTTCACAATTGGCTCATTTTTGTTGAGTGCAACAACCCTTCCTTTGGGAATACTCATGGATCGGTATGGACCTCGTCCGCTGAGATTAGTTGGAAGGTGAAGTATGACCATGAATCTGCTTAGAAAGTTCTGCCATTTGAATTTAGTGATCTATAACATAATTCCAAACAATTTAAATTGCCAAAGTGGGTGAATTGTTTTTTAAGAGGTTTTACTGGAGGTATGCCTGAGAAAGGGAAACTAGTGAGCATTTTTTTTTTTTTTTTTACTTTTGACTTCATAAAGGTCATTTATGCCAACTTTGAAAGGGTGTGTTCCCTGTAAAGATGGCATAGCATGACTAGAAGACATTTCCTATGTGTATAACACAAACATTTGATCTAGCTTCATGTATGTACAGGGATACTCTTTCCTGTCTACATCATTATTTTTGTATTACGTAATACACACTTCTTTGTAATACAGTTTCCTGGTTGCTACTTCATGTATTTTAGGAAGGAGACATTGAAAGTCTATTATACCAGTGGATGCCCCTTCTAACTGCCCCTTACATTTTTGGTGTAATGTTTTCCTTTCTAAATAGCACTTTCTGTCTGTATGTCATTTTAACCTCCTCAGTTAATACTGTGTACATTATATGCTGGGTATGAGTGGATGCTGAAGTGTACTAAATTTTTTTTATTTTTTTGTTTGTTTGCAGCTTCTGCTTTGCATTATCTTGTGCTCTGATTGCTCTTGCAGGCTATGATCATTCAGGTACGTACAACATGCAAAAGATTTAGTTATATAGGACTTTTGTATCCTTCAGATCAAGGCTTAAACTTTGTAGTGCCATGCTACTGCAATGCTACTGACCAGTTACTCACTATTGCAAGTCATAGTGTTTCCTCCATGGGTGAATTTCTTCTCGAAAGGGATACATTTTCACTAGCCAATGGCTAATATTCATGGCCAATTCTATATTCAGCTATAAGACTACTGTGCTTCTCCTGAAATAGAAGGTGGGTTCTCACATGTACGGGCAGTGAAAATTGGTAGGATATGTAAGTATGTTTTCTTGGAAAAACCAAGGCCTCAGTTTATATACTATGCTTTGTTTCCATTTTATCTGTAATTTCTAATAACTTTTATAAGGTATCCTAAAATCTACGGAGGGCTTTCATTTACAAAGAGACATTTTTTGAGCTGGGAGATTAATGTTGTTTAATATTAATTAGTATTGCAAGGTCCCTGTGCTAAACCATAAAAGGCTAATTATCAGTACTGCTAAGAGACAATGCCAATATCATTAGATCATCTGGTATGTTTTTTTTTAATGAGTTATTGTTATATCACAGTTCATTGTTTCACTGCTGTAGGTTGAGAATGAGAAGTAGATTTGTACCCGAATTTGCATAACCCTCCATGATGCATACTCAAGTCATACCTAACTTCTAGGGTGTGTGTGTTAGCCTTGTGCTTTCTGCTACCCCCCCTCCCCCCCCCCCAAAAAAAAAACCCACTGAGTAAAGGGAAATATAGGCACCCAGAACCCTTCAGCTCAAGCATGCCAAACTCAAAGTCTGGCACAGGCCACATAAACAAGGTTTAAGTTTATGTGGGCTGCAAAAAAAACCCAAAACTTACATTTTCATAGCAACGTAGGTTTATTTTAAAAAGTACGGTATAAAAAAAAACAGCATCCCTCTCTACTAAACCACAGCGCACCCCTCTACTAAATCCCATACTCACTGACAGACACGCACACTCACTAACAGACACACACTCACTGAGAGACACACTGACACACACACACACACACACACTGACAGACAAACACACATACTCACTGACAGACACACACACACACAAATACTCACTGACAGACAGACACACACATACTTGCTGACAGACACACACGGTCACTGACAGACAGACAGACACACACACGTACTCACTGACAGACAGACAGACACACACACACACTCACTGACAGACAGACACACACAGACCCACACACACACACACACTGACACAGCCAGACTCACACACCCTGACAGACACACACTTACACATTCTTTTGTTTATTGCTCCCTACCTTTTGGAGTCAATGTGGGCATCTCCCTGGGGTCCTTCTATCTGCTCCTCACTGCTCACTTGCACGGTTTAGTGATGCCAAGTGCCGTAATATGACGTCATATTCCGCCGCCTGGCTTCACTACAGACGGCGCGAGGGAGCAGTGAGGAGCAGGAACACTGAGCTCCCTCGCTGGCCCTCCTCTCCCCCGGCCGGCTATATACCTTTTCTTATCATCTTTGTTTTCTTTTTAGCTATATATCCTCTATATATAATCTTTAACTGACCAGGTAGGGTAGGCATAGTCACCTTTGGTGTACTTGCATACCTCTTTTATTATTTTTGTGACGTTGGCACTAGTGGGTTAAGCCCTGAGAGAGATCCCTGGAATCTCTCATTGATGCTCTGTTAGTTTGGACCACTGAGACATTACCTATGTATGGTTTGTCACAGTTGATCCACACTGATCATTTTCTCTACATTATACAATGCTAGCCTATGGGGGAAGTCCTATTTTGAGCACAGTGCTCGTCGCGCATGTGCATTAGGTCCCTCTACCCCCACTGACTGAAGGCGGCGAGGGAGGAGTTGAGGAAGAGCCTGAACCATCACCGAGGGACATCGGCGCTAAAATCAGGTATGTGATAGAAGGGATGGGGCACGAGGGGGAAGGGGACACTACAGGGAGCTATAGTGCCAGGAAAACAAACTTTGTTTCCCTGGCACTATTGTTTCTCTTTAAATATATATTAACCATTATTGGGCGCTCACTGATATATTTGCCATTTCTTTAATGATGTGAATATCATGGCTTCTCACCTTTCAGATTATATTGCATATGTTAGTCTTTCTCTTAATCAACATCTGTTAATTTGCATATTATTAACCCCTTAAGGACACATGACGTGTGTGACACGTCATGATTCCCTTTTATTCCAGAAGTTTGGTCCTTAAGGGGTTAATTCAGTCAATAAACTTGGAAACTTCCAAAAATTTGATCTCTAAATCTGTAGTTCCTTCTTCCACAGTTTTGGCACCATTGATATTTCTTGCGTTGTCTCTGAATGGGTTTGGAGGTATCTGCCTGACTTTTACATCTCTGACGGTAAGTACATTTATATTCTTGCCTTTGAGAAATAGTAATCAGTGTTTTGTAATTTAATTTTCTTTTTCTTAATGAAATTGATAATTGAGGCTAGAACACAAATTAAAATGAAAGGTTATTCCTTCTCTCTATCTGTATGCTAGGCTACAAGTGACAATACATGCGTAATATTGTGTTTTTGAGAATGGCTAATCCAATAATACCACCTAAAACAAAATTGTCAATTAAAAAATTAAATTAAAAATTAAATTAACTTAGGTTCCTTTATAGGGGAGTGCATAATCTTAAAAACATACCTCATCCCAACCCCGACCACCCCCAAAATAGAGATGGTATCTTGTACGGTCTTCTACCATAAATACAATCTTGTGCAGTCTTCTACAATCCCACAAAATGAAGCAAATCATCGTGTGCATCCCAGGACCTCATTCAATAATTAGAGAGCTAAATTGTCAGGGTTATTTACTAACCGGAGAATTGTTTGGAATTCAAAGGGAATGTAAAATTGAAGGCCAAAGTAGTGAAACTCTTTGGAAAGCTGACTATAAGAATTTTTCCAGTTCAGCTATTTTAAACTTAAATTTGAAATTCACTTTGAAATCCTGGCAATTCCCACTTTAGTGAATAGCCCTGTGTGACATCTCTTTAATACCTCACTGAAAAAATTGGATATCTTATTTGTTCTCTTTACTTTCCACAATGTGTGAGTAAAGGTACAACTGAGTGGGTGGTTAGCCATAAACACCCTATACCCTTGGAATTGGGATTAGGTTGAATTAAGTGGGGTCGTCATTTCACCACCATATTGACATTTAAACAAAATAAATTAGGGGTTTCCTAATCCTCTAATAATAAATATTTGTTCTTTGGTTTCCAAATGTTCTAAGTTCATAGAACTGCCTAGTCTTTTTTCATGGTTGCCCTAAATCATAGAGAGAGAATAACGTCTGGTGCCCTAATGCCTCCAAATGGTTTTCCTCTCCTTACTGTATGCAGCGTCTTGTGTAACACTTGCGTGCATAGTGTGCATAGTAATTCTTCTATTTCTAAAGGGAAATGCTTATGCATCCGGCACAAATTTGCTTCATGCTTTGCAAAATGAACCATTTAAAATAATATTGATTTTTAAAGTAAACTATACAGCACTAAAACAAATAAGACAGCACTGGAATGATAACCAAGTTAGCTTCAAATAGCTTGGGAATTGATTTATTTTGCAAATTTCAGGTCACCTGATAAAAAACAAAACAAAAAAACAACTACGGAATATAGTTTGCTTCTAGTGATTTCAGCATTGGCCATGTTGAGTATGCATACTGCAGTAGCTACACTTCCTAACACAGTGTCCATGGTATGTCTCTTAGTTCTTATTTAATGTCCGTGTCCCATTGACCATTTATCAAGATTCCATTCCTGAAGTTTAACAAAGTCACTGCAGTACTGGTACATAGAAGTCATTTTCCAATCTCATATATGGAATTGACAGATGAAGCGTTTGTATTGTACATCTAATATTGCAGGGCCCGGATTATCAATGACTGCTTCAATAGGAAATCCATGAGAGAAAAGAGATTTTGTTTAATTTGACACCCCATTATTTGGTCTTTCTTCTATGGCAAGGTTAATATTGATTTGTCTTCTTGTGGACCTTGTGTATGCATTTCCATATCCCATAATCAGACAGAGTAAGTGAATATATCCCAAAAAAAGTTGTTTCCTGTGGTGCTATCAGAAAGCAGAAACCAATATACATGGTTTTAAATATACAAAACATTTCTTCCCTCATGAATCCAGATAAAACCTTGTTCCTAACTGTCTCTGGAATAGCATAGTATACGCACATTACTGTGAAGATGCAGAGATATGTTTGTAGACGTTTTATAATAGGGATGTTACATAAATAGGTAATAATCCATGTTTATGTACATACATTGTATATTAGCTCATTGGATGATTGTAGTTGAGCAAACTGAATTGATAAAAAGTTATCAAAGTTGAATAGTCTTTTTTTGATGTGAGAAAGTTTTGTAGAAGAAAATATGTCTATAATCAAGAACAAAAGAAATATGAAACAACGAGGAAGCCAAACACAAGCATGAATACTATTAGAGTCTAATTATGGAAACATTGTGTTGACATGGATATAATTAATCCATACCAAGTACCAACAAAATCATGTAATGGGGCAACACCTGTGTCTCCAAAAAAATATTGTTTCGTCTGTAATAGGTAAGTTGCTAACACGAGGTTGTGTTTGTGTTGTGCGTGAAGGTGTGCTTATAGCAGTTGAATTAGTATCTGATGTATCATGTAGGCAAGAAAATAGGGATTCCGGATGATACAATTATGGATTTGGATTTGTAGGTGTGATCCAGTTCTCCTATTCAAACCAGTAGGCAAAGTATGTGATGTTTGTCTGTGTTGTCTGTGATGTCTATGTGCTTTAATTCTTGTGTATTTGTTGTATTAGTATAACAAGGAATAATTAGTTTGTATTTGCTTTCTAAATGTTTTACATATTGTTTAGTATTATGCAGCAACTGATCGATTTCTATAGCATATTCATTTCTTTATTTTATGCCTCGTGCTATTTTGAGAAGGCAAATGTTAGTAAGTCCCCTATAGGATAAAATGTTATTTTTTTACATTTGCCAGGGATTTGTGGGTACACGGAGGCAATCTCTTTGCTTTTAAACTTGCGTTCCAAATCAGAATCAATATATATGTCATCTAGGTCTGATGTTTCTGACTCTAGATTGGCTGCTATAATAAATCCAATTGTATTTCTATTGTGTATTTGATGGTTTGAGGAACAGTCCTTCCCCTTCTTCAAGCCTTCAAATTTAATGTGCGGTTCCCTTACATGTGTTTGTAATGTTTGTAGTGCAGTTTTTATGTGTAAGCTCACCCAGTTGTCCTGCAAGAATGTGACTGTGTAATAAATTGCGTGCAATATATTTTTTTTTAACAATAAAACATTATGTTTGCTTGTTTGAAGGTTACTTCCCTTTAATGAGAAATGTTAGACTTCAACCTCTGTAGGAGTCTCCGGACCCCTGAAATATTGTGTTTCTTGTAAAATTGACATAGTTTCTTAGATTTACTTTGTAACATTTTGCGTTTATCAATCTCTAACAATGAATTCAAACCATTTACTGCTTCTAAGAGCAACTGTAGCAAACAAGCTTTTTACCATTATCAAATTTTAATAATGATTCTATTGCTGCATACATTCCTTCTAAAGAATCAAAATATTTCAATATATTTTAATTTCAATATATTTTGCTACATATAGAGCCCATCTTCTTTTTTTTTAAGCAACAGTCTAACTTTTTCAGCTACTAAAAATAATCTAAATTATTTTAATCTTCTCTATACAATTCAGTCTTTTTACGTTCTCCATTTATTTTTGCATATTAGATCCTAAACTTACTTTACGAATATGCCGGAGTTGGGAGGTTATGGATAGTAAAATAATAGGTTTTTCAGGTGATGCAACACCTTTGTCTAGGGTTTAAATCTTCATATATTCTCGTATAACAGGCAATAGGGAAAACTTGCTTCCTTTCTGTGAACTGGTATATTTTCAGTTCCTCAGGGTTACACTAGGAATATCCAATCACAATATAACAGAATATAAGACAGACAGAAAATAATTACAGGAAATTTTACAATGGACCAAAGTGTCCAATCACTTGTGATGACTTGAAACAAAAGTAACTAATTCAGTTTTGTTGTTAATTAACTTAATCCTAATACAATTCATTCAACTATGCTTACAGATTAAAGTGGCACTGTCATGCGGTACTTACCTTTCTCCTACGGTTTCCTCTTTTCGTACTCTCTCAAAATCTGTGCTAGTTTTCTTTAAAACATAAGACACAGTAGGGACTACGCTTGACTTTCTTTGACCAAACAAGGAGTTAGTTCAGCTCCATTTCCTGTGTCAAGGAGAAGGGTGAGTATTTTCTCTGACACATGAAATGGAGCTCCTTTGGTTTAAGAAAGTCAAGTGCACGAAAAATATATAAGACAAAGTAGTCCCTACTTTGTCTTATGTTTTAAAGAAAACTAGATTAGAAATAAAGAAAAGAACAACAGATTCTGAGAGAGGAAGAGAAGAGGAAACAATCAGAGAAAGGTACGTTCGGCGTGACAGTGCTGCTTTAAATAATGCTTTCATCTATGTTGCAAATAGACTGAAACATAAAACGATGAACACAACGATGTTGTAAATTGGATCTTAAAACAATCCATTCTGCTATGTTGTAAATACACCAAATCCTAAAACAATGCATCTAATAATGCTATAAATAAACTGAAACCTAAAACAGTTGTTAATGAACTGAAGCACTTCTTGTTGACCCGGAGTTGTCTCTTGTACTATATCCACATATCCACAACTTTATATTATACATTTTTATTTTTATTGCCTTTAGGACTGTAGCATTGATTTCTCTTACTCGCTGTATTCTTCCAAAAAAAAAAAAAAATATGTTTGTTTATTTACAGAGATCTATGCCCATGTTAAGTTGATTTCCTGTCAGATTGCTGTTTTAATCAAGGACGCATACAGGGGCATACAGTTCAGGGTTATATTGAATGAAACAGTCCAAAGTCTAACTAGAGATATGCAGCTGATGCACAAGAATAATTGCACTGTGGGGAGTTGTATTGTGTTTGGCCCCCAATATTTGTGGCATCTAGCTATATGCTCTCAGAGAGACTTCAACTTCCACAGCAGAACCATGCTGATGATACCCACAAGGTTGAAACTGCAGTAGATGACTACTTTCTGGTCATAGGTCCTTTCGGATCCGATCCCATGCTATTGTTTTAAAAAAGCTGTGTTTAAAACAGCATCCTTTGCTAAGGCTATCTGCAGAATTCTAGAATTAAAGGACCACTCTAGTGCCAGGAAAACATACTCGTTTTCCTGGCACTATAGTCCCCTGAGGGGGCCCCCACCCTCAGGGTCCCCCTCCCGCCCGGCTCTGGAAAGGGGAAAAGGGTTAAAACTTACCTTTTTCCAGCGCTGGGCTGGGAGATCTCTGCCTCCGATCCTCCTCCGTTCCGCCCCGTCGGCTGAATGCGCACGCGCGGCAAGAGCTGCGCGCGCATTCAGCCGGTCTCATAGGAAAGCATTTACAATGCTTTCCTATGGACGCTTGCGTGCTCTCACTGTGATTTTCACAGTGAGAATCACGCAAGTGCCTCTAGCGGCTGTCAATGAGACAGCCGCTAGAGGCTTTGGGGGAAGGCTTAACCCATTTATAAACATAGCAGTTTCTCTGAAACTGCTATGTTTATAAAAAAATGGGTTAACCCTAGCTGGACCTGGCACCCAGACCACTTCATTAAGCTGAAGTGGTCTGGGTGCCTAAAGTGGTCCTTTAAGTCTGAACAATGCCTCGCTGTGCTCATTTGCATATAAAGCTGGAAACTCTTATATGGTGGTGAAAGCATGATGTCTCAAATTTCTGTCCCTCAAGGAGAACTTTCAAAAGTCCAACTTGAGATATGCAGGTCATGGACAACAATACTTTTAGGAATGAAATGCACAGATTAGTGTTCAGACCATATTTTACTTTAAAAAAATGTCAAATATTATTTTTATCAGAATTTCTAATTGAAATAGTGATGTGATAACCATATAGTCATGCTCATAACGAAATTAGGGCAAAATAAATCTCTATTCAGCACATTCAATGTTTACTGCTGAATTTACTTGTTATGTTCTAAGTAAATTAATAACTCATGTCTTCATTTAACTATGCTAGGGTTAACATTATCATCCATAAAAGCACAACATGCTTTTGTCTACTCTAATCCACCCCGTTTAATTGTGTTTCTCTTTGTTAACCCCATGTTATTTCCTATCCCACCTGCATGTTTCTCGTCATTTTACTGTGTTTCTCTTATCTCATTTACATGTTTCCGCTGCCTCTCCCCCACATTTCCCCCCCATCACCCTGCTTTTTGTCTCTTTGTCCTCCCACAAACATCATTGCAACCTTGACAATGAAGCTATTCCTCTGTTTCTAAATACACCTGAAAACCTAAACATTAGATTAGTTAACGTATTTAAAAACCATCAATTAATCCTTCTGTGTTCATGATAACGGCCGAGATAACAAGTTTTAGCTTCTCAGTTTTTCTGTTGATGGCAATAACCCTTCTTATACACATAAACATTGTTTTCAATTATTCAGGTAAGAAACAGAGGTATATGGTAATAATATTTAAGTTAGTTACAGTTATCATTCATCATATCTTACTGCCAATGTATATGCTTAACTACTTAAAGACCACATTTGCAACCCCTTAAAGATCCCTATAGAATGTAAGCTCGATCGAGCAGGGTCCTCTTCAACCTATTGTTCCTGTAAGTTTATTTGTAATTGTCCTATTTATAGTTAAATCCCTTCTCATAATATTGTAAAGCGCTACGGAATCTGTTGGCGCTATATAAATTGCAATAATAATAATAATAATAATTACAATTTGATTCCTAAAGCCCAGTATAATATGTCCTGCAAATGTTATATTGTTAGTGTGGAGTCTAAGGGTTGAACTGTACTCATGATATTCAGGCAGACAAATTTGTCAAAAGAGGCCATTGAGTCATTCATCATATGAGTCATACATCCGGAATCTCTCTTTAACCCCTTAAGGACACATGACGTGTGTGACACGTCATGATTCCATTTTATTCCAGAAGTTTGGTCCTTAAGGGGTTAAAGTGAGAATGTCTTCATTGACAGAGAGGGTGGGGACCCTGGGGAGTTCCCTCTTTTAGGCATGTATACTTTAACTGCTCGAAATACATGTTGTGTTTATTTAACTGCCTCCACTAAGAATTCCTTTAGGTATAAATCCAAATTGGCAAGCTTAATTTGGAATGGAGGTGGTAGATCTGTCTATGATATTTTTTTTTATTTTTTGTTACTGAATTTATTAGTGAGAAGGCAAACCCACCAAGAATGTAAATGAGAACCCGCTCGTCTGCTTTGTTTCTAACACAGATTTCAATTTCATTTATTTAGATAACTTTTTCATATGATCACAATCTGTTAGATAAACTTTTCAAATGATTTATGTACAGAGGTCACTATTAAAATCTATGGAAAGTTTTGTACAGATTGTGATCATTTGAAAAGCGTATCTAAACCAATTAAATCTTGTCCACATTTTAGGATGCTGAGCAGGCATACAGGCCAAGAGTGTTTTTACTGACCAAGTTTAATAAAAGTAAAAGTGCAGTCAAAGCTAATTAATTGGATGAGTTACAATTGGTTACTTAAAAGCTACATGATATTCACTATCACAGCTGATTTCTCAGTATAGCTCAGCTTAGTTAGTAGACCCATTTCCATGCATACATTCAGGTTTTACTCTTCCTCATAACAAAGTAGTTAAATAACTCGTAAAGTAAACATAAACTCAATCACTATAGTAGAGGAAAGGGTATGCAAAACTATTCAAACCCATGCATGCCCAACCCTTTTGGCCCTGAATAACCTAATAGGAAAATAGTTTTCCCAATCTATCTGGCCCTCTTTATGAACCTCCGTTCCTCATTTCCAAGCTACCAGTCCCCACACATATTAAACACCCTAACTACTTCCAATCTTCCAATTATGAATACAAACCATTGGAGAACTAATAACAAGAACAAAGCCTGGGAGGTGTGTTTGGAACATAGGAAATATAATTGTCCATGTCATGGGGATAAAAAATATATAAAAAAAAGAGTAAAAAAAAACAAACAAAAAAAAAAAATGTACCAATAACAGAATAACTGAAGCCCCACCTTTCAAACACCATGTGCCAAGTTAAAATACAAATCTGCTTATAAAGATACATTATTATATAAAACGTCTAGTAATGCAAGCAGACCATAATATATAGTACAGTAAAGGTGAAACACTGTCACATTAAGTATAGTAAATACTGTGGTCATTAATAAGTGACAATATGGTACTGTTAGGTATAAGATGAATTACCAAACACCGTAATATCAGCAATAAGTAAAGAAAGCTCAGAAGCCAAGTTAAACTTTCAGATATATTTACCCTATTACTGACTCAGATGAAGATGGAGGCAACAATCTTGAGGAGGTAGATACTTTGGTCTTCTGTTTGTGAATCAAAGTTATTTTGGTCGTGCAGATTTGCACGGTGAGGTATACACAGAAGAAGAATTTTACATTCTCTGAATAGGCATGGGCCTTGTTCAGGATAGTGAATCGCTTTCAAAGATCCATGAAATAATCGAAAGGTTGCCTAGTTTGACTATTTCAGGAAATTCCCAAATCCTACCAGGTTAGATAACTTTGTTTTGAGTGATTGCAACAAGGGGTCCAGTTCTACAAATAAATATGGTAATTTCTCATGTTTGGCACCCTTTTCCATCAATTAGGTAACTCACGTGAAGCCTGTTTTACCATCTAACCCCACGTTCAGATTTGCTGTTAAATTCCTAAATATGTATCGTAGGGTGTTCTGTTAACCAATACTGACAGGTGCCCTCACTCCACAGCTGTCCTGATTTAGATCTCTGCGTAAACTGACTGGTGGTGGTCAACAAAGTTGATGGGTTTTTAGTGATGTATTCTGTTTTACTTTCAAGTTTGTCAGTTTAATCCCCTAGGCCTACACCATTTGGCTGTGATTTATTAGAGGTTAGATTAAATGTCACACCTCAGAGTTTAAAACTTTAACACCTTTGTTTGCTCAAAGATTTCCTTAGTGGCAGTAGGGTAATTACTTGTGTCTTCTGATTTAGAGATGGAGGAGAGAAAATGTCATCCATCTTCTATGTCATAATGAAGCATATTGGTCTTGATTGCACTGTATTAAAGGAACATTCCTAACCATTTTATAAAGCTCCTAAGTTACTCCCTATTTATAGAGCCAGGAGGGGTATTGTTTACTGATTTCTGTCCTACTGATGAGCCTTTGGAGGACGAGAAAAGATGTTGCAACCCTCTCGTCTCTCTTGATGCTGCTACCCTCTTGTCGCTGGATTCCAGGTAAGTTAACTCTTCATTCTTACAGGAAAGGCTGAGGAAGTAGGGGTAAAGTCCACAAAACTCCAGAGTTATAAATAAATGTATTAGTTAATAACACTGGAGTATTCCTTTAAGTGAGTTCCTATCTGTAAAGTTAGTTGGCTTGAGGATAATTGCTTTGATAGGCTAAATTTAACACCCTTCCTTGTGAAAAGAGCAAGATCAGACTTGGCATGAACAAAAAGTAAAGTTTGTCTCTGGTTTCTTAAGATGCAGAGAAGCAAATTGTAATTGAAAAAGTCTCTGTGATGACTAAACAGGATGGTTTCAGAGTCAATTCGATAAGGCAGAACAGCAATTCTCTTGTCTTGTCATTTAGTGTGTCCTCAAGTGAATATAACTTCCTAGAACCCCAACAAGTACAATAAGCCGTTTATAGCCCTTGAAGTGTATCCTTTGAAAAGCCACGATTTGTATACATGTAAACGTATTTACAGTGCAATTAAAATTGTGAAGAAAAGGCTTGTGCTTTTGAGCATTCAAACTGGGTACATATATATGAAGCCTGAGAGGAGTGAAATTAAATAGATTTTATACATCATGTGCACATTGTACTTTCTCGTGCTCACAATTTAATAGATCATACCCACAAGATAGTACAGTGTGCTCACGAGATAGTAAGTTACCTTGTACGCACACTATAACTATTTCATGTGCACAAAATAATTAAATAAGTTGAGTGCACAAGACGGTTAATAGCTTGTAGTAATAAAGCAATATGTGGTAATCTAATACTTTCTAAATATTCAATTGTTTGCTTTTACAGGACTCATGTAGTTTATGTATTGTGTAAAAGGCAACTTCCCAGGATATTTTCTATTGATCCCTATATTTAACAAATCTATAACTGTGAGGTGTAAAAAAATAAAACTAAATGTATAAATCCACAACTCTTTATCTTGCAACTTAGTGCTTCCATTTATCTCCATGTCAATCATTGTTTTTCTATTATTTGTTCCTGGCAGTCAGAATATAGTGAAAAAAAGAAATTAAAGGACCACTATAGTGCCAGGAAAACATACTCGTTTTCCTGGCACTATAGTGCACTGAGAATGCCCCCACCCTCAGGGACCCCATCCCGCCGGGCTCTGGGGAGAGGAAGGGGTTAAACACTTACCTTTCTCCAGCGCCGGGCGGGGAGCTCTCCTCCTCCTCTCCGCCTCCGATCCTCCCTTTCGGCTGAATGCACAAGCGCATGCGCGGCAAGAGCTGCGCGCGCATTCAGCCGGTCTCATAGGAAAGCATTATCAATGCTTTCCTATGGACGCTTGCGTGCTCTCACTGTGATTTTCACAGTGAGAATCACGCAAGCGCCTCTAGCGGCTGTCAGTGAGACAGCCACTAGAGGATTTGGAGGCTGGATTAACCCATTTATAAACATAGCAGGTTCTCTGAAACTGCTATGTTTATAAAAAAAAGGGTTAATCCTAGAGGGACCTGGCACCCAGACCACTTCATTAAGCTGAAGTGGTCTGGGTGCCTAGAGTGGTCCTTTAATTAATGTTTTGATTTGCTTGTGTGCTTGTTAAATCGTAAATTAAAAAGAAAATGAAACATTAACACAAGTTGTAGGTTTTCAATGATTTATTCTTTTGTGTACATTTGATAGAAATAAGATGTCCACTTTAACATTTGCTTGTAGGCAATATAGTTGCTTTTATATCATTTATCACACACAATTTATTTCTTGATGTAGAATTTTATTGAAACATAAAAGTTATTCTAGTCATATGGCACAAGACACATAGTTAGGATAGTGGAGGGGAAAAAAGATTGGGTCACGAGTGTTATAGGAAGAATGTTTTACGGCTTACTTTATTTTTTCCATGTGACCATCATATGTTGAGAACATGTCATCTGTTTATAAAACAGGATAAATGTCACCCAGCCCCACCCCCCAACGCAAGGACCCTCATAACACAAGTCCTTGTGACACACCTGTTCCCATACACACATTCCATTACAACTGACTCTTTACGCCCTTGATGCTAGTTGAGGCCAGCTTTTAGAAGGGCGTGCAGCTGTTCTTAGTAGTGATTGGGCCAAAAGTTACCTGCCCTCCTTTAAGCATGAGATATAATCTAATTAACACTTTCTGTGCTGCCGATGTCTGTAAAAAACCTTTACTTGTTACACATGAGATATAAACCAGCAAATGCAATATGTAATCATGAGGTTTTTAACCAAACTTTAATTTATAATAATTAATTTCTAACATTAGCTTAGTAAAGCACAAGGGTGCTAAGATAACCTAATACACTAACTCAGTGATAGGCAACCTTTGGCACTCCAGATGTTGTGGACTTCATCTCCCATAATGCTCTTACACCCATAATGCTGGCAAAGCATCATGGGAGGTGTAGTCCAAAACATCTGCAGTGCCGAGGTTTGCCTATGCCTGCGTATAGTCTCAACCTACAAACCACCTTGAACATTAAATAAAAAGTGATTTTAACACAACTTACTACTTATTACAGGTTTTATTTTTTAACATTTTTTTTGCCTCCAAACCTAATATTTAATGGTCAAATTTAAGCATTGAAGCAGTAATTTAAGTCATGGTGCAATTGCTTTTTGAATTTCATGATAAATTAACAACAGTTTATGTTATATTTATTGCATCATTTCATTTGATCTGTTATTTAAACTCCATCAGCTCTCTCTGCATCACGTGGATTGCTGTTTTATTTAAACTTCGTCACTCTGTTTGCTCAGCTTCTGAATCACCCCCATTTTTCTTTTTTTTTTTTACGATTACTAAAACAGGTTTTTCCAGTTTAGCAACAGGTGCGGTTTGTCTTTAAAAAAAACAACTTTTGTGTTTACTGCTCTCTTTTTCTTCCCCGATTATTGTTTAATGTTTATATACGTGTAGCAATTAAAGGAACACTATAGGTCACCTAAATTACTTTAGCTAAATAAAGTAGTTTTAGTGTATAGATCATTCCCCTGCAATTTCACTGCTCAATTCACTGTCATTTACGAGTTAAATCACGTTGTTTCTGTTTGTGCAGCCCTAGCCACACCTCCCCTGGCTATGATTGACAGAGCCTCTTAACGCCATCATGACAGTCCTTTTTTGAATCCCTGTACTATGTTTGTGTGTATAGGAATTGGGTAACAGCAGAATTCTTCACAAACTCTCTAGTTTTATAAAACCGAGACAGAAAAAGACAGAGACATCATTCTGCCCTGTAGAAGGAAAAGGAGCATAATTGTTTTAAAAAATGTTTTTTTAAAACCTATAAAAACGTGTAGTATATTACAACAGAAAGATTGCATTGAGATACTAAATATTTTAATGATAGTTATTTATTTTAAAGAAATTATATTCCCATCCCTGAAAAAAAACTTCAGCTCATTAAAGTTGTTATGGTATGCGCTATTTATCTCAATGGACAGCAATGGATAGGTTGCCACCGGGCAAAATCTCTTTTATACTTAACAGTCTAATAATAATAACTAGTATTTTTATAGCGCCTTTCTCCCAGTGGGACTCAGCGCATGCTCTTGGAATTAACCAAATCAGCAGCTGAATAGTAATGTTTTTATTACCCAATTGATGGTACTCATTTTATCGGGCTCGTAAAGGATGAAGGACTGAGTGGACCCTGCTGGGATTTGAGTGAATACGCTAACAGCATATTTACTAAAATTAATTTAAATTTAAGGTGAAAAATTTTAACTTTCAGTTCATCTATGCTTGCCTTACATTTTACAGGACTCTCCTCAGGCTCCACCCCCCCCCCCCCCCCCAAAAAAAATATATATGTTTAGTAGATATATACCAAATGAAAACAAGCATGGATTTAATTATGCATTTCTTCATTTGGGGAATTGATAAAAACAACTTGCAAAAGCTACAGTTCTCTTGTCTGCTGCCCTTGCAAGCCTTCTCTTTCTAATCCAGAGAATATTTTCTCTCCTGACTGTGCAAACACTGACTTTTTAATGCAACTCAGTGAGAAGTATTTGCAAGGCAGGTGCTCTGGACAATGGTCTGCCTCTTGAATTTAGCTTCACTGAGCTAAACAACCAGGAAGAAACAGGTCCTTCTGTCTGATTGACAGCTAGGAGGGTGTAACAATCTTAAAGGACCACTATAGTGCCAGGAAAACAAACTGGTTTTCCTGGGACTATAGGATCATTAGGTACCCCCCACCCTCAGTGCCCCCCTCCTGCTGTGCTGAAGGGGTTAAAACCCTTTCAGCCACTTACCTTTTTCCAGCGCCGTGCTGCCGTGCTCCCGTGCTCCCTCTGTGCTGGGGAACTCTCCTCCCCCTGCCGACGTCAGATCCGAATGCGTATGCGCATTACTCATTGCTTTTTCTATGGATGTCGAGTGTCTTTTCACAGTGAGAACCGCGGAAGCGCCTCTAGCGGTTTGCGCATAGTTGTCCCAGATATTCTTGGCATCAGTTCTTGGCTTCAGTGGTAGGGTTAGATGTTATGGAGGAGTTTGCCATTTGTTCATAGTCCCAGTTAAGAGTTACTTGTTCCCTTAAGACTCTTTTGCTCGGGACTTTACTTGTTTTCCAGGCTCTCGCGAGCAGTATATTCGCTGCTATCAAGATTTGGAAAGTGAGTTTAGTCTGTGTATCTTTGCTCTATTTGCGTAATGTTGGACACTTCTGCAGTGACCATTTTCCAGAAGCTTTGAAAGCTCGGGCAGGACCACCAGACATGTAGCATTGTTGCTATTCTTCCTATCCATGATAGGAACTTTATCACATTCCTGCATGGTGGAGTTGAAGCTGTTTAGAAGCAGTTTATAGTTAAGCTTATATAGCGAGGTCGGATTTTTTGTTAGTTTTATGCCTAGGAAGCTCAGGTAGTCCCCCCTTCCAATCAAAGGTATAGGACGCCCGCAGCCTCTCCATCTGTTCTGGTGCTTGCTCTAGATACAGTGCCTGGGTTTTCGTCATGTTTAATTTGTAATATGAGTGCCTCCCATATGTTGCAATTAATGTCATCAGGTGTGTTAATGAATGAGAAAATAGTGCAGCGCACTCAGACTACAAAACAATACAAAAAACAAAGAAGGCTACTAAAATGCCTAACTAAGTATAAATATGGGATTTGGTTCCACCATATGGCCAGGGCCGGATTAACATAGGGGCTGATGGAGCTGCAGCTCCAGGCCCAGGCCCATGGGATAGGCCCATGGATTTAAAAAAACAAAAACAAAAAAAAAACGTTTTTTTTTTTTTTTTACTCACTACTCTTAGGGTTGCCAGGTATTTCTCATGTATTTCTTATGGTTGCCAGGTATATTGCCAGAAATATTTCTCAGGTATTTGAGGCTGCCTAGCCGGTGCTGGTATTGCAGAAATAAACAGAGTATAAACAGAGATTATTCTGCAATACCAGCACCGGCCAGTAGGGGTCGCTGTTTATGTGGAGAGAGGCAGGGATAAGAAGTTACAGCATCTCCCTCCCTGCCTCTCTCTACTCACTGATCCGTGGGGGAGCAGCTCTGCACAGAGAGGCCAGACAGCAGCTCCGGGCCTGCGAGACATAGGGACGGTGAGAGACTTGGGGACGCTGAGACATAGGGACACTGGGGAACATGGGGACCCTGAGACACTAGGGACACAGTGACCCCATGTCTCCCAGTGGCCCCTATTCTCTCAGTGTCCCCATGTCTCCCAGCCAGTGTCCCTAGTGTCTCAGTGTCCTCATGTCTCCCAACGTCCCTGGTGTCTCTCAGTGTCCCCATATCTCTCAGTGTCCCTAGTGTCTGTGTCCCTAGTCTCCCAGAGTCCCCTAGTCTCCCAAAGTCCCCATGTATCTGTGTCCCCATGTCTCACAGTGTCCCAATGTCTCTAAGTGTCCCCCAGTGTCCTAGTTACATCGGGACCCTGGGAGACATGGGGGCAAAGACTCTAAGGGACACTGGGAGACATGGGGATACAAACACTAGGGGACACTGGGCAACATGAGGACACTGAGACACTAGGGGACACTAAGAGACATGGTGACACTGGGGGACACTGGGAGAGATGAGGACACTGGGCGACTTTGAGACCTGGGAGACATGGGGCACTTCCAGTGTCCCCATGTCTCCCAGCCAGTGTCCCTAGTATCTCAGTATTCCCATGTCTCCCAGTGTCCCTGGTGTCTCTTAATGTCCCAGTGTCCCTAGTGTCTCAGTGTTTCCTAGTCTCTCAGTGTCTCAATGTCTCCCAGTGTCCCCATGTCTCCTAGTGTCTCAGTGTCCCCTAGTATAAAAGAATCTCAGGCACTCACTGTGATAGATTTAAGCAGGTTTATTGGACACCGCAACGTTTTGACCTGTACCCAGGTCTTTATCAAGTCTCCAGTGTCCCCCTATGTATCAGAGTGTCCCCTATGTATCAGAGTGTCTCAGTGCCCCATCTCTTCCAGTGTCCCTGGTGTCTCTCAGTGTCCGTAGTGTCTTAGTATCCATAGTGTCTCAGTGTCCCCTAGTCTCCTAGTGTCCCCATTTCTCACAGTGCCCCCAAGTGTCTCAGTGTCCCCTAGTATAAAAGAAAAAAATCTCAGGCACTCACTGTGATAGATTTAAGCTGGTTTATTGGACACTGCAAAGTTTTGACCTGTACCCAGGTCTTTATCAAGTCTCCAGTGTCCCCTATATATCACAGTGTCACCTATGTATCAAATTGTCTCAGTGCCCCATGTCTCCCAGTGTCCTCTCATGTCTCAGTCACCCAGTGTCCCCATGTCTCCTATTGTCCCCATGAGTCTCAGTGTCCCCAGGTCTCCCAGTGTTCCCTATTATCTCAGTGTCCCCAGGTCTCCTATTGTCCTCATGAGTCTCAGTGTTCCCAGGTCTCCCAGTGTTCCCTAGTATCTCAGTATCCCCAGGTCTCCCAGTGTCCCAATGTCTCTCAATGCCCCCTAGTGTCCTAGAGACATGGGGACACTGGAAGACATGGGGACACAGAAATGCCCCATTTTTGTGTATGTTCATCCCTTTCGGCAGTTCTGGTTATGTGATTTGTGTAAGTTGCGCAGCCTTTTACCCCATCCATAGACTTCCTTATTTCCTGGACACTGCTGTTAGGGGGTATGGGTTTACTTGAAAGCATGAGATTAGTATGTGTTTTCTCATAGCTGCATCCTATGAGTTTCCCTCCAGCATCATCTCCATCAGATACATGACGCTTAGGAGGTAGGACTGTTTTAGTGTTTTTGGTCAATAAGATTTTGTAATTAGGCCCATCATAATTGTCAGCACCAGGCCCACTGGGCTCTTAATCTGGCCCTGCATATGGCCATATGTTGTTAAGCCCACCACTACTTTCAAAGTACCCCATTATCGGTGGGTCCTACACTACAATGTGGGAGACAAATAAATAGTAATAGTGTTATAAATAAAATAGTGTTAAATACTAGTAAGAGCATAGTGAGTATACAAACAAAAGTGATGAAAGCAATTAAAAGCAGTGTTAAAACTAAATAATGTGTTAGTGCTGAAAATGAGTATACTCACTAATGCAGATGACTGTTCACTGGAAAAAATAATAAAAGTGACTTGACTAATGATAAACTCCTCCTTAATATACACACCTGTGGCCACCTCTAAAGGAGACTCTGAAACTGGGGGGGCCTGGGCGGGGTGCTTAACCCCTAAGGAATCTGGTCTGGACTCCAAATATAGTATAAACAGAGAAAGGATAGGGGGCACTCCCGAGACCTGAATTTTGCATGAAAGGTGCTGCCGCTGTGACCAAAATGTCATGAATGAGAAAATAGTGCAGCGCACTCAGACTACAAAACAATACAAAAAACAAAGAAGGCTACTAAAATGCCTAACTACGCGTGGCCTGAAGCCGGAGCAAGATGGACGTGTCCAAGTGAAGCTCCGCTAGGACCACGAGGCCAATTGCTAACTACAGCATAAAAAAAGCCTGAAAGGCTAACCTAACCGAGGTACGTTGTTGGGGAGTCGATATGGACAAACGTGCCCAGAAGAAACAGCCCAGAAAGCCGGCGGAGCAGGGAGCGACGGTGTCCGACTTGTTCGCTGCCTCCCGCGCCATGCGATCAAGCACTCAAGATGGCGGACGGGAGAGCCCGATGGCGCCTCGCTCCCCTCCCAGCCCAGGCGCGGCGGCGGCCTTGGGTATCTCTGAGGCCAACGCTGCTCAGATTTTGGCTAAGTTGGCAGAGGTCCGGGGCTACCTGGCGGCCGAGATCACCAGGAACACCCACGAAGTTAAAGCCGAGATCCAGGCCTTGGGGGCGAGGACAGCGACGCTTGAGCAGCGTGTGGAGTCCACTGCCGTGGCCCACAACGCTACCTCAGCCCAGATTAACCGGCTCTCCGCTAGATTGACTGCAGTGGAATCTTCCCTGGATGATCTGGGGAACAGGTCCCGGAGAAATAATATCAGGCTTCGGGGCCTCCCTGAACAGGAGGGGGAAGGTCCGCTGATGGATGTCGTGACCAAGATCCTAAGGCCTCTGCTGCCCAACGTGCCGGACCATCAATGGCACATAGAGAGAGCGCACAGGGCTCTCAGAGCGAAGCGGGCGAACGATACCCGCCCGAGGGACGTGATTATCAAATTCCTCTTTTACCGGATGAAAGAAGCCCTCATGCTGCGTGGGAGGGAAGGCCCTATCCGATTTGGTGAGGCGGAACTTACCCTGTTCCATGATTTGACTCCGGCTACCCTCCAAAAGCGAAGGCTATGGCGCCCGGTGACGGGGCTACTGCAGAAACACGGTGTGAAATATGCCTGGGGCTTCCCGTTCCAGCTGCTAGCCTTTCGAGTTGGTCGCACTAAAATTCTGCATGCGGATGGTGACCCGGTGGAATTCCTGAAGGGTCTCGACATACGAGATCCTGTACCGTTGATGAAGCTCTCTCAGGCTGAGGAGGTGCTGTGCCCCCTCCCACGCGAGTGGTACGAGGCGGGTGAGTGAGGCACACGGATTTCGGCAGGTCCGGATGCTCGGGGAGTCGGCTGGAAGGGGAGCGCGCCGGCTGAAAGCCCAGGGGATGGTATGTAGGATGCGTGTGGGATGGCGGGTCCTGGGGCCTAGCCCGTTACGGGGTGTCCTCATGGGGGCTCAGAATGGGAGCAGCAGTTAGGGCTGCAAGGGTTGTTGCCGGAATTTGGCGTGTTTGGGGGGCATCCTCCCCTCGTTGGGTGGGTTAGGGTTGTTTTTCTTTGTCTTTTTTCATCGAGCCGAACTGGGGTTGTTTTTGTTTTTTTTTGTTTTGTTTTTCACTGTCCCTCTCCTGTTATCTGAAGGCAGCGGAGCAGGGTGGGGTCGTTATTCCTTTTTGTGGGCGGAGGGGCTGTTGGGAGATGGGGTGAATGGGCTTTTATTCTCCACTACTCCTCCCTACCACTGCCTCGGAGTGGGCCATGGAACTTCCGCACATCGCGGCATTGACTCCTCCTGGGGACTGGCTTATGTTCATACTTGTGTTTATTCGGGGGGCGGGGGCGGCGGGCACCTGGCTATTCCACTGTGTGATGTTATGTACTTATGCCTTGGCCCTGAGATCGCTTTTATTGGGGTGTGTTTGGGCGCCTGTTGGGGGCGGTGGCTTGCGTTGGGAGGCTCGCGGGACCTGCTCTGCTTGGCCCAGAGGGGATCCTTCCTTTGGGCCGGCGGGGTGAGTCGTGGGGCACCTCGACGGAACCCCTGGTGGTCGGCGCTGTGGTGGAGGGGGGGGAGGGGGCGGCGGGGGCGAGGGGCATGACGACTGGGGCTTCCTTCTGTATCATCCCCCCGTCGGCGGGTGGGGGTCATCGGGGAGGAATAACTGTTTTAATGTGTCAGGGGGTCCCTTGTTTGGCGGGGTCACACACTCCCGCTTTCTCCTCACCATTGGCTTTCATGTGACCAGCTCTCTGTCCCATAGTGGATCCTGGAGCCCCCCTGTACGTCAAGGGACGGCGGTCAACACTTTTGTGTGCATTGTATTAGGGCGAGTTACAGCGCTGTGTCTCTTCTAGGTCCCTCATGCCACAGCGTTTTGCGCTGAGACCTCTCCCTCCCCCCTGATTTCCGCTGGGACCCCCCTCCCCAGGCAAGCAAAAAAAAAATATTAAAAAAAAAAAAAAAATAGAAAAAAATAAATTACAATAAAAAAAGGGAAACAACAAAAAATGGGAAAAAAAATACAATTGAAAATATAGTATTAGTTGTAGCAATGAAGTGTACTGTGTTTCATGCCCTACCCTAGCCTTCCAGATTGCGCCCTTTGCTGTGCCCTTAATAGCAGCCTTGCTCACCCTGCATGGTAGCACAGGTTATATATATGTTATATTTTTATTGTGATGAAGATGACACTCTAGTAGTGTCTTTATTGGCTGGTCCATGTCCCTAACATCCCAGTGGTCTTTAGTCTTTCTGGGGATGTTGGGACATCTACCCCCAATACGCCTGGCAATAGGTGAGACCAGGCGATATATGTACATAGGGTTCTTTTCTTCTTTTCTCTTTTCTACTTTCTCTGTTTTCATTCCCTATTACCCTTTTTCCTTTTATGTCTCCTCTGGGGGGGGGAGTCGATGGTTGCCCTGTTCTACTTGTCCATGTTTAGACGTATCGGACTGCTTAAATTCAGAGATATCTTGCAGGATAACTCATGCCTGTGAAACTAATATCCCTCAATGTTAAGGGCCTGAACGCCCCGAATAAAAGAAGACTTATGTTTAGGGAGCTAAAACGCATGAACCCCGACATTGCTTTCCTGCAGGAGACACACTTGCCGAAATTGGCAAAGTTTGCCCTTAAGAACCATACATTTAGGACCACGTACGAAGCCAGAGCCCTTAATAAGAGGAATGGCATCGCCATTCTTGTGCATGATAGATGCCCGTTCAGGGTTAGCAAGGTTAGTACGGACCCGGGTGGACGCTACGTTCTGGTCTCGGGGTCCTTACATTCCCAGGCTGTACATTTCCTTAATGTCTATGCCCCTAATGAGCCAGCCAGTGATTTCTGGGCGGCACTGACGCACATGGTGCTCACGCTGCCACACGGTATTGTTGTGGTAGGGGGCGACTTTAACGCTGCTCCGACCCCAGCAATGGATAGGGGGCCGTGTAGGGGAGCTCCGCGGTCTCACAGGAGGGGGGGGGGCAGGACAAATTACTGCACACGTTCATGCAGCAAACAGGTTTGGTAGACATTTGGAGGGCACAACATACTGACGATATTGACTATACGTTTTATTCGTCACCTCACGGTACGTATTCTAGGATAGACCTCTTTTTGGTGAACTCACTAGCTATTCCCAAGGTCTCGGAATCCACGGTGGGTTCCATAACGTGGTCGGATCATGCTGATGTCTCCCTTACCTTGGATAAACTGAGTGTGGCATCCCCTTGGTCCTGGAAGCTAAATAGATCCTTACTTCAGGACCCAGGAGTCGTCAACGGCGTCCGTAGAGAACTCAAGGATTACTTCACCAGAGAAGCGGAGTCGGGGGTTTCGAAAACCACGGTGTGGGCGGCTCATAAGTCTGTTATTAGGGGTATTCTAATTAGGGAAGCGACGCTGAAGAAAAGGCGGAAGTCTCAACTATTAACGTCCTTGCTGGCAACTTTAAGAACGGCAGAACAACGGCATAAGTCGGACCCTACGCCTCCTAACTTATTATTGGTACAAGACGTACGGCACTCGATCAGGGAACTGCTTCTAGACGACACCGCGAGAGCTATCGTATGGTCCAAACGCAACTACTATGAAAAGGCGAACAAGATGGATACTTTGTTGGCGAGTTCCCTTCGTCCACGGCAACGGGGTACTCATATCACGAGGATCAAAAATGCAGCGGGAAAATATCAGACGAACCCCACAGAGATAGCCAAAGTGTTAACGGATTTTTTCACTAAGCTCTATAATCACTCTGCGGAGGATGGCGCGGACTCAGGTCGGGCCCTGGATAAGATACGGGCTTTCCTCTCTCGGTCACACCTTCCAAAGCTGGATATGGTCGCCTTGGCGGCCTTGGAGAATCCTATTACAGCTGACGAAATTGATGCAGCAATTTCCGCCTTGAAGAGCAACAAAGCGCCGGGTCCTGATGGTTTTGATGGCAGCTACTATAAGACCTTCCGTGAAGAGCTTCTGCCCCACTTGGCTCAATGACTTGATGGATGGAGGGACACCTGATAGGGAGATGTCTTTAGCCAATATTGTTCTGTTGCCTAAACCAGGGAAGGACGACTCGGCTCCGGAAAATTTTCGCCCGATATCTCTAATAAATCACGACTCTAAAATTCTAGCTAAAGTTTTGGCAGGCAGATTGAACCCGCTCCTTACAGGCCTGATACATCCGGACCAGGTTGGCTTTGTTCCAGGTCGACAGCTTTTTGAAAACACGAGGCGTAATATTGACCTAATAGGGAGACAGGTTGCGAGGGGCACCCCGACACTGATGCTGTCACTAGATGCCGAGAAGGCGTTCGACAGGGTCAAGTGGGATTATTTATTCGAAGTATTATACCACTTCGGCTTGCCGGGCAGATTTGTGACTGCTGTTCAGGCTATGTACTCCAACGTTAAGGCGCAGATACAGATCTCGGGAGCGCGAGTCGCTCCGTTTCGCTTGAGCAACGGCACGAGACAGGGATGCCCACTTTCGCACTGCTGTTTGTCTTCTCGCTGGAACCCCTCTTACACGCTATACGGGGGGCCCCGGGTATCAAAGGAGTTACTGTAGGGAATTCGCAATATGTGGTCTCGGGATTCGCGGACGATGTATTGCTGACGCTCACTGACTCGAAAGCTTCCATGGCGGCTCTTACTGAGATATTAACGGTGTACGGCGAAGTTGCTGGCTATAAAGTCGATTTGGGAAAATCAAGTGCGATTCCTATAGGTGTGCCAGAAGCCGAGGTTTTGTTTATAGCGGAGACTTACCATATCCGAATGGAGAAACGTCAGATCAAATACTTAGGCATTTGGTTGACGGCGGACCCCTCCCAACTATATCAGCAGAATTATATTCCGCTGATAAGACAGTTGATCACCGACATGGAAAATTGGATTGATAAGCCGATCTCGTGGATCGGAAGGATACACACAGTGAAAATGAATGTACTGCCTCGGATACTTTTCTTGTTCCAGGCTCTTCCGGTCCACGTGACAAAATCTAACTTGGGGCCGCTTCAACAGGCCATAGGCAAGTTTGTTTGGCAAAATAGGCGCCATGGAATCTCTCGCAACGTTCTATATAGAGCAAAGGATAGGGGAGGCCTTGGCCTTCCGAACCTTTACTATTATTACGTGGCGGCCCAATTGGCTCAAATAGCTTTGTGGCACTCACCCCCAGAGGAAAGGAGGTGGGTAGATTTGGAGTCCTCTATGATGGGCCAGGACCTACCTCAATTCCTTATGTGGACCCCTAAAGAACAAAGACCAATTGATCAAGTGGCGTGCCCGGCGATACACGGCTCCCTTAAGATTTGGGACTCTGCCGCCGTCAAATATGGCCTGACCTCTGCCCTATCGCCCATGACCCCTTTCTTGAGAAACAAGGCTTTTTCGCCAGGATTGTATCCCCGAAATTTCAAGGGTATTGAGAACGCGGGGTTGCAAAGGTTTTGTGAATTGTTTGAAAATGGATCCTTTATTACATTCGATGCGTTGCGGAGCAGAGTTACGCTGCGTCCATTTGACTATTTTAGGTATCTTCAGCTCAGAGACTTTGCTAGTGATCCCCGGATCAAAACGGCAGCGCTGACTCCGTTGACTTTCTTTGAAAAGATGTGCAAAGGGGAACAGTTCCCAACAGGCCTCATATCCTGTTTATACTCTCATTTAAGCTCACGCACTCTGGAATGGGGGGATCTTGTGTATACAGACCAGTGGGAGGCAGACCTCAATGAGATATTAGAGGGTGCAGAATGGCAAGATATTTGGGAGATGGCTGCAAAGTCTTCGGTTTGTGTCTCTCTGCAGGAACAATCTTACAAGACGATGTTTCGGTGGTACACCACCCCAGTGAAACTGTGCCGTATGGGGGTAAACCCAACGGACCTTTGCTGGAGGGGCTGCGGTCTTAAGGGAACTTATATTCACATGTGGTGGGACTGCGTAGAGGCTCAGGCCTATTGGAGTCGGATTGCGACTCTGCAGCAAGAAGTTTGTGGAAGGGAGGTTAAGTTAGATCCATGGGTGTATCTGCTATCCAGACCCATAGATGGTTGGACGAAAACGGAACAAGACCATGTCCATAAAATAAACCTAGCTGCTAGGAGAGCGCTGGCGCAGGTGTAGCTGCAGAAGAGTTCGCCTACTATTGCGATGGTCAAACAAAAAATTAGAGATACTTTCCTGATGGATAAGCTGACTGCTCAGGTCAGGGGGACACAGAGGAAATTTGATCAAATCTGGGACCCCTGGATAAATAGCACTGCGAACGCTTGAGTTGGGTCGGGAAACTTAGGGATCCCACTTGCGTGCAGGGTAGTAAATGAAGGGAGTGGAATATAGTACCTTGATCTGGCCACAGGGAAAGCTCACGTTACCTACTGAGGGAGACAGTGGGGACAAAACGGGAAAAAAAAAGAAATAATAAAAAAAAAAAAAGAAAGAAAATTTTCAGGCACCTTATTCCTGGGACCTATTCCTCGGCCTACCCCCCCATCCCCCCCCCCTTTCCTACCCCTATGTCCTCTTTCTCTAAGTCCTCGATCCTCCGAGGCGCCTTCTTCTTTACCTCTACAATCTTTATTGGTTGATCAAGATCGCACATGCGGCTAATACGTAGGGAACACCCGGAAAAAGATACGTGGACACGTTGTGTTTTCTGCACGGGGATTGGGTGTAATGTCCCTAATATTCTTTTTGCATTATAAACACGATCTTTCGTTAATGTCTGTTATCAGTTTACTGTTTTATATATTGAAAAAACCCAGACGGGATGTCCAAGCCTCCTTTGGACTGATGTTTACTCTGGAGATCGGGGACATGCTGATACTTAGCGATCTCTGATAACTGAACTTTTTTGTTAATTTATTTTGCAAATGTAAAGTGTTCTAATCTCAGTGTATGGGCTTGTTTATGCTGATCGCAAAGTTGATGTATGTGAATTGCTTGAGATGTCTTGTACTGGAATAAATAAAGAATAAAAAAAATAAAAAAATTAAAATGCCTAACTAAGTATAAATATGGGGATTTGGTTCCACCATATGGCCATATGTTGTTAAGCCCACCACTACTTTCAAAGTACCCCATTATCGGTGGGTCCTACACTACAATGTGGGAGACAAATAAATAGTAATAGTGTTATAAATAAAATAGTGTTAAATACTAGTAAGAGCATAGTGAGTATACAAACAAAAGTGATGAAAGCAATTAAAAGCAGTGTTAAAACTAAATAATGTGCTGAAAATGAGTATACTCACTAATGCAGACTAATGATAAACTCCTCCTTAATATACACACCTGTGGCCACCTCTAAAGGAGACTCTGAAGCTGGGGGGGCCTGGGCGGTGTGTTAATGACGTGCACAGTTCTGTCAAGGTGAGGAGTATATCGTCCGCAAATAAATTGGCTGTATATTCCTTGTGTCCTATCTGCACTCCGTGTATGTGTTTGTGTTGTCTGATTTGGAGTGCTAGTGGCTCTAAAGCCATGACATAAAGCAGTGAAGAAAGTGGGCATCCCTGACTAGAGATGTTCGTTATGGGGAAAGGGTCAGATAAAAAACCTGCGTTTAACACCTTTGCAGGGATTTGGAGTATAGGGCCTTGACCACCGACATGAATCTCTGGGGAATGTTACATTTGTTCATCACCCCTCCAATAAAATCCCAGTGCAGGCAGTCAAAGGCCTTTTCCACGTCGAGGGACAATACCCTCCTGTGTGTGCTGTAAGCCGTGGATTATGTCTAGGACCTTGCACGTATTATCGCTGTCTTGACGCCCTTTGACAAATCCCACTTGGTCTGAGTCTATTATGCTTGGGAGGACTGTGCTCATCCTGGCCGCCAGAACTTTAGCGAATAGTTTAATGTCTGTGTTCAGAAGTGAGATTGGGGGAACGTTTTGGGGGTGAGTGGGTGGTTTGCCAGGTTTGAGGAGTGTCACCATGTGTGCTAGCAGGTTTTCCCGTGGCAGTGTTTTCGGAGGCCAATGGCTTTGTTAAAAGTTTCTGTCAAATGTGGGACTACAGTGGTACTGAATTTTTTGAATAGCAATTGGCAAAACCATCTCAGCCTGGGGCCTTGTTGTTGGGCAGAACGAGGATTGATTTGCTAACTTCGGTTTCTGATATTGGGGAAGACAGTGATTGACTTTGTTCGTCCGTTATTTTAGGTAAAGGGAGGGGGTTTAAATATCGTTCTATGTCTGTGATCGTTGGTTGGTGGAGGGAGGTGTCATTTTTTTAATTGTACAGTGAGGCATAGTATCTGGCGAATTCATTGTTTATATCTTTTGGTGCTATAATTTTATTTTCCCGTTTTGGGATACCAGGTGGGCGATTTTTTGGTTGGCTTGTTGGTTCCGTAATCTGGTTGCTAACAATTTGCCTGCTTTGTTACCCTGTGAGTAGCGTGAGGCTTTAAGTCTATGTAGTTTATACCCCGTTTTCTCTAGGGCTTGTTGGTTAATTAGTCTAATTATAGTTTGGATTTGGGCCGCCAGAGCTTTAGATCGGGAGATTTGGTTTTGTCTCATTAGTTCCTGGAGGTCCCTTTGCCAACCCGCTAGTTGTGCCTGTGATTGTTTACGAAGGTATAAAGCAGTCCTTATTAATAAGCCTCGGATAACTTCATTGTGTGTTTGCCAGAGGTTCGCCTGGGTGGTCTTGTCAGAGCCATTCTCCGAGAAGAACAGTCTCATCTGTGCCTCTGGTTCTCTTGCGAATGAGGCGTTTCAGGAGAAACTCGTTTAATCTCCACGGACTGTGGTGTGTGGGGTCGTAAGCGCATGCTCCGACCAGGATATCCCCCCCCCCCATTTTTTAAAAAAAATATTTTTTTTTATATATTCTTTATTAAATATTTTGATTTACTAACAATAAAACAAAGAAGGACACAACACAAATTTACAAGAAATAGCTTTCCCTTATGTACATCCATATTGGCTATTAGAATAATTGAATTTGACAGACAAAACACTGCCAAATAATGCCGAAAATGTTGTTTTAGTATGAAGAGGGAATAAGCTATCTTGTATTCACATATGTACTTACAAACATAGACAATACATTTTCTTTCAAATATGAGACAATGCAAAAATAGTAATAAAAAGAAGAAAAAATGCCAAAGAGAAAAGAAAATTTGCTTTTGTTCATAGTCATGAACTATATGATAAAAATCTATAGTGACACTATGCACATTAAAATTGGCTATTAATCTGTTCTACTTTAAAGTGAGATTCGATTTAACGAATGTGTAATTTTTTAAACTTTTAACATTAACATTGAAGAGCCCCAGTTTTTAGTGTCTATATTAATATTCAGTTCTTTCTTCCAGATATTTAGAGGCATGGGTGTTTTTTCCTTGTTACAGGATCTGTAACATGGTAGATCAGCAGATTGTATGTTCTCAGGGACCCCTCGGAGCCTTAGATTGTTCCTGAGGGCTCTGTCTTCGTTGTCCATGAGTTTAGATTGCATGATAGTTTTTGTTCTATGTCTTCCACGTGGTTCGCTAGATCGTTATGTGCCGTGGCAAATTCGTCTAGCTTGCTTTCCATGTGGGATGTTCTGGACCCGAGCTCTTGTATGTCATGCCTCAGGGTGTTGAACGAGGATTGCCAGCTTGTGATTAGCTTGTTGGATAATACCCCCAGGGCCTGTGTTAGATAGCCTTGAGTCACTGGTTCAGTAACCAAGTGGCCGTCTATGTCCAGCGTAGAGCTGCCCGCTTTGGAGCCGTCGTCACCATCTTGGATTTTGGCCTGTGAGGCCAGTGCCAAAGAGTTATTGGCCGAAAGAATTGAGCTTCTCCGCTTTTACGGTGCCCTTTCTGCCCTTGTGGTGAGACATATTCGGTTTGTTGTTTTTTTAATTTACAATGCAACAATTAAACAAATATTAAATCAATGATTTACCTGGAATCCAGCACAGGGCAAAACTTCCCTTTCTGGATTCCATGCCTTATCTGATGTCAAAGCCTTTGTCTCCATGGTCCAATCAAATTCCCACAGAGAATACATGTGAATGCTCTAAAGCTGGACCAAAGAATGAAGGAGGGAGTGGGTTTGGACAAAGGGAGGGGGTTAAAAACATTTTTTTAAAATCAGTTTTAAACTATAGGCAGGTGGACACAGAGTGAGGGATAAAACAAGAGAGGTAGGCTAGGTGGAGGTGACATAGATTTTTCTCTTTTCAGGGGCTCACCCAGCTGTGTGTGATGACGAAAGAAAGTTTTGAGCTGCCCAAGTCACGTGTGCCGAGGATGCAACAAACCCCTGGCACTAAAGTGTCATTATCTCTGGATTTGCAGCTTTTCAAGCAGAAATGCTGCACATACAAGTTCTTTCCTCCATGATCACTTCAAAAAGTAAAAAATGGTCATGTACGATGGAGAAAACCTTTAATGTAGTTGGTAACACTGTTGGTAACAAATGTTGATCCAATGAGATGCCATTATGGAATACTTTTATTTATAATATAATATATTTACAATAATATTATTATTATAAAATAAGCTGGCAATCCTCGTTCAACACCCTGAGGCATGACATACAAGAGCTCGAGTCCAGCGGCTGTCAATGAGACCGCCACTAGAGGCTGGATTAACCCTATTGTAAACATAGCAGTTTCTCTGAAACATAGCAGTTTACAGCAGGTCTGGCACTGATGGACCTGGCACTGCTATGTTTACAGCAGGCAGGGTTAATCCTAGATGGACCTGGCACCCAGACCACTTCATTGAGCTGAAGTGGTCTGGGTGCCTATAGTGGTCCTTTAAGCTAAATTTGTTTTGGTGCCTATAGCATCCCTCTAAGCATAATCAAATACAATATAGGAAGAAGCTCGGGAAAAGAGAAAACTTGTAAGATATTTACAATTATGGATGGTTTTCAAATGAATGCAAGGAAAATGCTCTGGGAAGGATACATAGGCTAATAGTGTGGGTTATCTAGTTGGTATGGTATTGATAAGATGATAATGTGTATACTACATTTAGTGTATGTATGAGAAGAATAAACATTGGAAGGAATGTATAATAATATTGAGATGGAAGTGAGAGCTTGTTTGTGAATATAGGTAAGATTCCTAAAGCAGGATTGTGATATTTAATAGGTAAGGCGCATACAAGAAAATAAATACGTTTTTATGCACATGACAATTAATACTTTGCTTGTAGCCATTACCCTAATAAGAAATTATTTTTTTTTAGCTCAACTGAACAATATTCCTGAATTATTAATATCTTATAAACTCTGCCACACACGTGTTTGTTAAAATTATCTTACTAAACTTCTCCTTCTGATATTTTTTCAGCTACCCAATATGTTTGGAAGTTTGCGTTCCACCATGATGTCCTTAATGATTGGATCCTATGCTTCCTCTGCAATCACTTTTCCTGCATTGAAGGTACATGTTCTTTCATATCATTAAGTAGGCATAACTAACTATAAAACCTGTTTTTTCTGTAATGCAAAGTTAAATAACCCAATGGTTGTGTACACACACTTGTAGTGATGTTTTAAGGTACTTACGTTTTAGGGAGCAGCAGAAGAGTAAAAAAAAAAAATGTTGATGTTTACAATAATAATGTAAATTGTACTGCAAGAGTAGACATGTGCAATTCGTTTTGGTCCGAATCGGAATTCGGACGAATTTCTGACAATTCGGACATTCGGGTACTTCCGAATGTCCGATTTGCCGAGGTCCCGAAGTGCCGAATTGCCGAATTTCCGAAGTGTAGAATTTCCGAAGTTCCGAAGTGTCAAAGTGCCGAAGCACAGTATTGCCTAAGTACTAATATTCTTATCCAGTGAAAGAAGAAGAATGTTACATTGTATACAATTTTAAATAAAAAGTATACAAACATAGCCAGGATTCAGCTGTAAGCATTTGCAACACTTACAACAATCAAGTAACATGCATTAATATAAAATGTAAGTTACTTGGCCAGTCAATGTAATGACAGGAATGAATAAGTAGATAACTCCCTAATTCCCACGGTATTAGGGAGCTATCTACTAAAAGGCTGAAAGACCTAAATTGGTCTTTCAGACAAATTTACTAATACTAAGTAAAGATTACTTAGTATTAGTAAATTATGCCCCTACTCGCTAAACCGCGAGTAGGGGCATGTCTATTAAACAGTGAGCATTGCTGGATTAAGTAACCAATCAGAGAGATATGAGTCAAATTACACAGCGTGGGAAAATTACAAAGAACTTCCCCACGCTGTGTAAAATGACACAGAGCACTCTGATTGGTGGATTTCAAACCAACCAATCAGAGTGCTGTGACAGGTAAATCTAGAGACTTACCTGTCAGTCTCTTCATTTACCTGTCAGAGCACTCTGATTGGATGGCTTAAACCCACCAATCAGAGTGCTCTGAACCTAATTGCAGGGCGGGGCAAGGCTTTATAAGCCTTGCCCCGCCCTGCAGAGCTCAGTCTGCGCGGAGCCCTCCATGGGTGAAGAAGGATTATTATTTTTTGCACTGGTTTTTTTTTTTTTATATAATTGCGTCGGTTATTATGGTTTTTTATTTGGCCTTTTTTGGGGCTGAAAAAAAGAAGATTTTAGAAGAATGAAAACATCGAATGGTAAGTTTTTTTTTTTTATAGGTACTTAGTTAAAGGTCCCCCCCTCATTCATTTTTAGGGTGAGGGGGGTAGGTAGGGGGATACGTTTTATTGGGGGGGAGGGGGTGACTAGGGGTTTGGGGACCCCTAGTCACCTGGGGGGGCATTTTTTTCACAGACTGCTCACTGTTTACTAGACATGCCCCTACCCCTACGAGTAGGGGCAAAATTTACTAATACTAAATAATTTTTACTTAGTATTAGCCTTTTGGTACATAACTCCCTGATACCGTGGGAATTAGGGAGTTATCTACCTGGCGGCTACAAGAGAAGTCCCGAGGTGCTGAAGTCCCGAAGTTCCGAAGTTGCCGAATTTCCGAAGTGTCGAAGTGCCGAAGTTCCGAAGTCTTGAATTGCCGAAGTCCCGAATTGCGAAAATCCCAAATTTCGGAATGCCGAACCGAACCAAATTTTTTTTCCCATGCACATGCCTAGTGGTGAGTCAATATAAAAAATATGAAGACAGAAATAGTGTAGTATATTCAATAAGGTAAAATGAGAGAAATGCCACATACAATTTTCTGGAGCTTATGTTCAGCTTCAGATATATGCACCTGGGCAGTATACGCACCTGTGGCTATGTTGCTCAGCTTGATTCCTTGTAGATGGTAGATCAGGGTTAAGGGCTGGTTGAAGTGTTTCCCTCCAAATTGCAATGTCACAGATATTCACCAATTACATAAAATGAGAATAAAAACAGAAAAATAGTGTTCTCTGTTTTGCTGGTGTAGAAGTAAAATAAAAAGAGGTTTACTCACATAAGGAGAGCACAAAATTAGGTTTTTGCTCAATCCTGTGTAGCATAGGTGGTTTTCTCCCCACCAAGGAGGTAAAAAGTGTGGCTCCTCCAAATAAAATCTTCAGGAAAAAAGTCGAGAACGTCCAGGTAAGGTAAAAAAAATCTAGTTAATTTTAAAACGTAACAATTAACACTAGACCCTTTGGGTGAAACGCGTTAGTGTTTTTATGTCATTGGTTTTATTATCTTTGATTTCAATAAAACACAGGTGCATATATCTGGAGCTGAACATAAGTTCCAGGAAATTGTAAGTGGCATTTCTCTGATTTGACATCACCACCTATAGAATATACTCAGGGCTCGAGTCCTGCAGGAACGCGTGGGAACGGCGTTCCTGCACTTTTTCCACAGCAGGAACGCCGTTCCCATTACTAATCCTGCAGGACCCAGGGCTGACACAAGCGGCTGCCAGAGCAGGGGGAGCACAAATCCGAATCCCCTGCCTCTGACTGGGGACTCGGATTTTTAAACTCACCTCTCCCCCTGCAGTCAGTGGAGTCGTCCGGCCTCTCCTAATGATGTCAGTAGGAGGGGGCGTGGCTTCCTCTGCTCTTCTCACAGGACCGCTGGGGAGCAGAGGAAGTCACGCCCCCTACTCCTGACATCATCAGGAGAGGCCGGCTTACTCCACAGGCTGCAGGCTGCAGGTTCCAGGTCCTGTCCCACCCCTCCTGGCCCAAGGTAAGCCTCAGGGAGGGGGGAAGGCACTTTAGGTTTTTTTTTAATCCCTTTCCTCAGTCCCTGCCCCCCCTCCTCAGTCCCTGTCTCCCTCCCCAGTCCCTGCCTCCCTCCTCAGTCCCTGCCTCCCTCCTCAGTCCCTGTCCCCCTCCCCAGTCCCTGTCTCCCTCCTCAGTCCCTGTCCTCCTCCTCAGTCCCTGTCCCCCTCCCCAGTCCCTGTCTCCCTATTTAAGGCCTTGTCCCCCTCCTCAGTCCCTGTCTCCCTCCTCAGTTCCTGCCCCCCTCCTTAGTCCCTTTCCCCAGTCCCTGTCCCCCTCCTCAGTCCCTGTCCCCCTCCTCAGTCCCTGTCCCCCTCCTCAGGCCTGTCCCCCTATTTAAGGCCCTGTCCCCCTTCCTCAGGCCTGTCCCTGTCCCCCTCCTCAGTCCCTGTCCCCCTATTTAAGGCCCTGTCCCCCTTCCTCAGGCCTGTCCCTGTCCCCCTCCTCAGTCCCTGTCCCCCTATTTAAGGCCCTGTCCCCCCTCCTCAGTCCCTGTCCCCCTATTTAAGGCCCTGTCCCCCCTCCTCAGTCCCTGTCCCCATATTTAAGGCCCTGTCCCCCCTCCTCATTCCCTGTCCCCCCATCTCAGTTCCTGTCCCCCTCCTCAGTCCCTGTCCCCCTCCTAAGTCCCTTTCTCGAGTCCCTGTCCCCCTATTTAAGGCCCTGTCTCCCTCCTCAGTCCCTGTCTCCCTCCTCAGTCCCTGTCTCCCTCCTCAGTCCCTGTCTCCCTCCTCAGTCCCTGTCTCCCTCCTCAGTCCCTGTCCCTTTCCTCAGTCCATGCCCCCCTCCTCAAGTCATGTCCCCTTACTCAGTGCCTGCCCCCCTCCTCAGTCCCTGCCCCCCTCCTCAAGCCCTGTCCCCTTACTCAGTCCCTGTCTCCCTCCTCAGTCCCTGCCCCCCTCCTCAAGCCCTGCCTCCCTCCTCAGTCCTTGCCCCCCTCCTCAGTCCCTGTCCCTTTCCTCAGTCTCTGTCCCCCTCCTCAAGCCCTGTCCCCTTACTCAGTCCCTGTCTCCCTCCTCAGTTCCTGTCTTCTTACTCAGCCCCTGCTCCCTTCATCAGCCCCTGCGCCCCTCCTCTGCCTCTGTCCCCCTCCTCAGCCTCTGTCCCCCTCCTCAGCCCATGGCCCCCTCCTCCTAAGCTCCTGTCCCTCTTCCTCAGCCCTGCCACCTTACTCAGCCCATGGCCCCTTCCTCAACCCATGCCCCCCCTCCTCCTAAGCTCCTGTCCCTTTTCCACAGCACTGTCACCTTACTTAGCCCCTGTCCCCCTCCTTAGCCCCTATCCCCCTCCTCAGCCCCTGTCCACCTTACTCAGCCCCTGTCCACCTTACTCAGCCCCTGTCCACCTTACTCAGCCCAGTGCTCTTACTCAGCCCCTGCATACGAGCCTCAGCCCCTGTCCCCCTCCTCAGCCCCTGTCCCCCTCCTCAGCCCCTGTCCCCCTCCTCAGCCCCTGTCCACCTCCTCAGCCCCTGCCCCCCTCCTCAGCCCCTGTCCCTTTTCCTCAGCCCCTGTCCCTTTTCCTCAGCCCCTGTCCCTTTTCCTCAGCCCCTCTCCCTTTTCCTCAGCCCCTCTCCCCCTTCCTCAGCCCCTGTCCCCCTTCCTCAGCCCCTGTCCCCCTTCCTCAGCCCCTGCCCCCCTTCCTCAGCCCCTGTCCCCCTTCCTCAGCCCCTGTCCCCCTTCCTCAGCCCCTTTCCCTCTTCTCAGACCCTGCCCCCCTCCTCAGCCCCTGCCCCCTTCGTCAGCCCCTGTCCCCCTCCTCAGCCCCTCAGTTCCTGTCCCTTTCCTCAGCCCCTCAGTTCCTGTCCCCCTTCCTCAGCCCCTGCCCCCCTTCCTCAGCCCCTGTCCCCCTTCCTCAGCCCCTGTCCCCCTTCCTCAGCCCCTGTCCCCCTTCCTCAGCCCCTTTCCCTCTTCTCAGACCCTGCCCCCCTCCTCAAGCCCTGCCTCCCTCCTCAGTCCTTGCCCCCCTCCTCAGTCCCTGTCCCTTTCCTCAGTCTCTGTCCCCCTCCTCAAGCCCTGTCCCCTTACTCAGTCCCTGTCTCCCTCCTCAGTTCCTGTCTTCTTACTCAGCCCCTGCTCCCTTCATCAGCCCCTGCGCCCCTCCTCTGCCTCTGTCCCCCTCCTCAGCCTCTGTCCCCCTCCTCAGCCCATGGCCCCCTCCTCCTAAGCTCCTGTCCCTCTTCCTCAGCCCTGCCACCTTACTCAGCCCATGGCCCCTTCTTCAACCCATGCCCCCCCTCCTCCTAAGCTCCTGTCCCTTTTCCACAGCACTGTCACCTTACTTAGCCCCTGTCCCCCTCCTTAGCCCCTATCCCCCTCCTCAGCCCCTGTCCACCTTACTCAGCCCCTGTCCACCTTACTCAGCCCCTGTCCACCTTACTCAGCCCAGTGCTCTTACTCAGCCCCTGCATACGAGCCTCAGCCCCTGTCCCCCTCCTCAGCCCCTGTCCCCCTCCTCAGCCCCTGTCCCCCTCCTCAGCCCCTGTCCACCTCCTCAGCCCCTGCCCCCCTCCTCAGCCCCTGTCCCTTTTCCTCAGCCCCTGTCCCTTTTCCTCAGCCCCTGTCCCTTTTCCTCAGCCCCTCTCCCTTTTCCTCAGCCCCTCTCCCCCTTCCTCAGCCCCTGTCCCCCTTCCTCAGCCCCTGTCCCCCTTCCTCAGCCCCTGCCCCCCTTCCTCAGCCCCTGTCCCCCTTCCTCAGCCCCTGTCCCCCTTCCTCAGCCCCTGTCCCCCTTCCTCAGCCCCTTTCCCTCTTCTCAGACCCTGCCCCCCTCCTCAGCCCCTGCCCCCTTCGTCAGCCCCTGTCCCCCTCCTCAGCCCCTCAGTTCCTGTCCCTTTCCTCAGCCCCTCAGTTCCTGTCCCTTTCCTCAGCCCCTCAGTTCCTGTCCCTTTCCTCAGCCCCTCAGCCCATGTCCCCTTCCTCAGCCCATGCCCCCACCCCTCCTAAGCTCCTGTCCCTCTGCCTCAGCTCCTGTCCCCCTCCTCAGCCCCGTGCCCTTACTCAGCCCCTGCATACAAGCGTATCATTTTTTTGTGGTGTGAGGGGGGGGCAGGGGGAAGGGGGCGGGGAGTGGGTCTTGGGTGGGTTCCTGCACTTTTTTTACCCAGGACTTGACCCCTGAATATACTACACTATATTCTGTTTTCTATCTTCATATTTTCGTATTGACTCACCACCATACAAGTTTGAGGACGCCCAGAAAGTGCTGCTTCCCTGTACCCTTTCCTGACCTATACCTAGTTATTACCAGAGAGAAGAGACTTTGGTTTGGGAAGTACCAGCTGCCATACATGGCTCTAACAAGCGCTAGAAATCTCACCATTGCACTTATAGTTAAAGACTACCTAAATAATGTCAGACAATTACAGCAAAGAACGGCAAAAAAACATCCACTCAACTCACAATAAAAGATCTACCCCTATAAAGCTGAATCAAGCAGATGGCACTATAGAGAAATATATATTACATCATATTAAAACAATCTCAAAACAAATAACGTGCAACTAAAAATAAGAATAAACATGCATGAGTCCATGTAATTACTGTTCAGTTCATCTACTGTAGTGGAAACATTGTAGCCATAAGAATAAAACTGTAACATTAAAGGATCACTATAGTGTCAGGAAAACAAAACAGTTTTCCTGACACTATAGTGCCCTGAGGGTGCACCCACCCTCAGGGTCCCCCTCCCGTTTCTCTGAATGTTTGCATCTGAAGGGTTAAAACCTAAGGGACCTGGCACCCAGACCACTTCATTGAGCTGAAGTGGCCTGTGTGACTATAGTGTCCCTTTAACTCCTTAAGGACCAAAATTCTGGAATAAAAGGGAATCATGACATGCCCCTTAAGGGGTTAAAGAAGTAAAAATGATAGTAGTAAAACAAGTTCTCTTCATAGCAGAGTTTGAGATAGTAGCATAAAAGGAACAGTACTATCTGTCACATTTATCCTTCTGTTTCCCTTCCTACTCGTGGTTTGATGCCAGAAGCCAGACTGGCCACACTCTTCCTCCTCCCTCCACCCTGTCCTCAATGTGCCCCCAGTAAACTGTGCTCACTGAGCAGTAAGACGAATCTGTGTTGCAATTGCTTTTCCAGATGAAAAGAAAATATAATTTAAACCCTTTACATGCAATGTCAGAATTCGCAATATAAATATATGACAAACCACAGCACCAGTAGATAAACTGTAAATCAGATTTATTCTACTCTCACTTTCTCTCTTGCTAGTGTGAGGATGTGAATTTCATAACTTTCCCTGATTAGCCAGTTAACAACGTTAAGACATTTTATTACATCCTAGCTATACTACACTTTAAAGCCTTTGGGGCATAATGACATGTCCTGCAGATTTGGTGTGAGCAATGTTAAATATTTGCTCACAACACAGAGCCCCAGGCTCCTTCTATCTGCTGGGACCATATTTAGTGGATCCAGACTTTCTAATGAGCTGTTTGCAGCACTCAAAGACTGCCAGAGCTGCAAATAACTCTTTAAATAGCCATTCGAATGCCTACGTAGCGATTACGTTGTGAGCATGGTTAAATCCCCGTTCACACCACTAAACACAGATATTATATAATGGATAATAGATACCTGGGACTCCAGTTAGTAAGCCTTGGTAATTTTTTAGTGGCCACAGACTGACCAATGAGCTCTGCGCAGCACCGGAAGTCAGAGCTGTACAGAGCACTTCAAACGCATTTATAAATCTATGGCTGAGTGATTGCGCTCAGCTGAGGTTTTTATGGGCTCCAGGCTGCTCAGTGAGACCCTACATTGTCTGAATAGACCATAGCAGGGTCTCCCAGCCTGTCCCCAGCCGACTGTGACTGGTGCTGGTCTTTACAGCTGCCCCACATCGATCTCAGTATCATTGGCTGACAACCAGGCTTCATTGATAATTACACTAAGTGTAATTTTGACAAATGGCCAGTAGATGGTGGTCATAGACCACTATATACTGTGTTAAAGGGACACTGTAGGCACCCTGACCACTTCAGCTATTTGAAGTGGTTTGGGTGGTGTGTCCCTTTTGCACTCTAAGTCTGCCCAAATTGTCTGTCTGCTAGACAGCCACTAGAGGGCTTACTGAATTGAAACAGACCTTTGGTCTGGTATATGATGCTGGACGTCCTCACGCTCTGCATGATGACTTCCAGCATCAGATTTTTCCCCATAGGTAAGCATTGATGCAATGCTTTCCTATGGGGAGGTCTAAATATTATTATTATTATTAATTATTTATATAGCGCCAGCAAAGTTCCGTAGCACTGTACAATGGATGGACTAACAGACACGTAATTGTAACCAGACAAATGGACGCACAGGAACAGAGTAGTTGAGGGCCCATGCTAGAGGGAGTGGGGTATAGTTACACAAAGGGTATAAGTAGGGGTAATAAAATAGACGGAAGCGGCAAGATTTGGCAACTGACTGGACATGAGGGGTGAAGGAGAGGTCTGAGTCAAAGAGAACACCTAGGCAGCAAGCCTGCGTGGTAGAGGTGACGGTGCCGCCGTAGACTTGGAGAGAGACAGACACGGGAGAAGCAACACTTGAGGGAGGAAACAAGTTGAGTTTAAGGAAGTGAGCAGCCATCCAATTGGTAATCGCAGAGAGGCAGTCAGAGACACGAGTCAAGATGGGCGGAGAGAGATCAGGAGAGGACAGGTAGATTTGCGTGTCATCTGCATATAAATAATAATGGGAGCCAAAGGAGCGGATGAATTTACCAAGGGAAGCAGTATAGGTGGAGAACAGTAGGGGATTAAGGACTGAACCTTGGGGGACACCAACAGAGAGGGGTTGGGGAAAAGAGGCAGAGCTAGATAAAGAAACACTAAAAAAGTGCTGGGAGAGGTAGGAGGAGCACCAGGAGAGAGCAGTATCACGTAGACCGAGATCAACAGTGTCAAAGGCAGCAGAAAGATCAAGGAGAATTAGGATATAGTAATGGCCGTGAGATTTAGCAGCAATTAAATCATTGGATACTTTGGTCACAGCTGTTTCAACAGAGTGACAAGCGCAGAATCCAGACTGGAGCTGGTCAAGCAGAGAGTTAGATTCGAGGAAGTCTGTCAATCTCGCATACACAACTCTCTCAAGAATCTTGGAGGCAGTAGCAATATAGGGCAGTAGTTGGATGAGGAGTTGGGGTTGGGGTTGGGCTTTTTCAGAATTGACGTTATGGTTGCATGCTTGAAGAGTGAAAAAAATGTGCCGGAGGAAAGAGAGAGATTGAAAACTTTAGTGAGAGGAAGAGCAAGAGAGGGACACAGAGTGTGGAAGAGATATGAGGGAATAGGATCGAGGAAACAGGTGGTGGAGGGGGAGGACCGGAGCAGAGCGGAAACCTCTTCTGTTGTAGTTGGTGCAAATGAACATAGAACAGTGGAGTGAGTGGGGTTGGGTGATGTATTGGAAGATGTATACGAAGGGGAGGGAGAGAGATTAGAGATCTCTTCCCTGATTGTAGAAATCTTCTCAGTGAAGTGAGTTGCAAAGTTTGAGGCGGACAGGGTGGTAGGAGGAGGGGGGAGCAACAAGGCGAAGGAGAGCATTAAAAGTGTGAAATGGGCATTTGGGTTGATGGGACAGTGTGCTTATGAGGGTGTTAAAGTAATTTACTTTTGCAGAGGAAAGAGCCAGAGTGTAGGAGCGCAGCATAAATTTATAGTGGATGAAGTCAGGTGCAGAGTGAGACTTTCTCCAACAGCGTTCAGCAGTTCTGGAACATTTTTGGAGATATCGGGTCAGCTTGGTGCCGGGGTTGTAATTGGGAATGCCTGCTGCATTTAAATGTAGGAGGTGCCATGATGTCTAGTTGAGAGGAGAGAGTGGAGTTGTAGAGTGAGGTTGCAGAGTTAGGGCAAGTGAGATTTGAGTTGGGTAAAAGGAGAGTTTGGAGTTTGGTGGAGAAATACTGGAGATCAAGGCTGTGGAGGTTTCTGCGAGATTGGAGAGTTGAGGGTGGTGAGATTTGGGTATGGGATATGCCGATGTCAAAGTTCAGCAGCTGGTGGTAAGATAAGGAATTGGCGCACATGCGCATTAGATCTTCCCCGCCGGCTGACGTCAGAATTGATATTAGCACTGGATTACCGTAGGATTAGTTTTGGGGCTGGTGGTAGGGTTAGAATTATGTTAGAATTAGTTTCAGATTTAGGGGTAAGTGTAGGCGCCTGTTAGGGTTAGGCTCTTCATGCAAATTGGGTATGGTAAGGGATAGTGTAAGGTTAATGGTTAGATTTGGATAGACATGGTTAGCATTATTGTAAGCATTGGTTAAGGGATATGGTTGGTATAGTGTTAGTTTTTTAATTAATTGCACTGGATGTGTTAAAATTATTATAAACACAAATGTGTAGAAACAAAATCAAAGTTTTGTTTTAGTGCAGAATGTTGATAATTGCCTCCATCCTTAATAGGTCATAGAGATGTAGACACAGTTGGCCTAATGATTACACAAAATAAAATACCTAGTGCTAAATACATAAACAACTTGAATCCCAAGGTAATGCTCACAGACTTATAACAACCCTTACTTCTTTATTCTACAAATAGGTCTATAATATTTGCTTTCCCTTATTGGTTTATATATAAAATGCTTACTGATTTAACCCCTTAAGGACACATGACATGTGTGACATGTCATGATTCCCTGTTATTCCCGAAGTTTGGTCCTTAAGGGTTTAAAAAAAAAAAAAAACACATTTGTGTATCATGTACAGCCTGCAGTCTATATTAATTATCAGCCAATTATCAGCCAAGGTGTTTTCTCCATCTAAAGTATATATTACATTTATACTGCCGTCCCACTTATGCTTGAAACTGTACCATCAATGTTACATTAAACTTTAAACCTTTTGTTTGTTTCTGCAGTTGATATATGAAGCAGGTGTCTCATTTGTGGGAATTATGTTAGGCTGGTCTGCTTTAGCCTGTCTTATTTTTCTCAACTGTCTTATCAACTGGCCCAAAGAATCCATCCCATCACCTGAAGAGACTGCCTATAAGTGAGTAACCTATTGCAGAAGAATTGTTACTATTTTTTAATAAAATAACACAAGTACCCATCTAAATTGAAGCATCTAAAATAAGAGAAGATAATTCTAAAATGACCTAAAATGGGACCTTAGGTGGTAACTCTTAAAATAGATAATAGATAATAAACCAGATTATTATATATATATAATATATATTATTTTAAAGCTTTGGAATATTATCTCATCAAATTAACAATATATAGATTTTTACATGACTTGAAATAAAGCATATATTTTGATATTCTGATTTACTTTACTGATCCTTAGTGATATAATTTAGTATAGTTCATGGTTGTTAATTCATCTTTCAAAATGCACAGCTGTAAGCTGTGAGCTGTAGCTTTACGCCAAAAAATTTCTGAACATGAGCGAAAATACCAAACTCCCAAACTTTATATAAATGTAGTTGTTTCAAAAGTATTCCCTGCTTCCAACATAAACGTATTTATCTGTATCTCACAGGAAGAAGGTCACCGTGCATACTACCGCTTTAGACCACAAAGTCACAGGAGACCAGGCGTACACCCATGTCACCTCTGTTGGTCAAAGGTTAAGTCGGATAGGACAATCTGAACAAGAGCACTTATCCAGTGAAGATCTGACTAAGTCAGAGAAAAGCAACGGTGAGGACAATATTCCCCAATGTGCATTCAAGTGATTAAGGACATCTATTACTTATATGATCTGAACACCTGCATTACCTGTGAGATGTTCCCTTTACTATTTTACTTATGAAACAGGGTTTAATAATCTCTCTTCTTTATTTCACAGCTCCTTCACCTACTTTCCTGCAAAGTGTACGCTCCCCGATCTTTTTGTTCTCTCTGATTACCATGATGATGACCCAACTCCGCATTATTTTCTTCATGGCATCTATGAATAAGATGCTTGAGTACTTGGTGACAGAGCATCAAGACAATTGTAAGTGGGGTTTATTTGGAGGAGAGAAATTTTTGTTTATTTTGCTGCAAAAGCACATCGGATTGTTTTAACTTCCTAAAAATTAGAACCTGCTCATTTTTCATTATATTTTGTGAGTGTTACTGACATGTTAAATGCATGATCTGTGTAGTCAATGCAATGCAATCTGCTCTAGTGGTTAAGATGCCAGGAATGCCCTGGCAACCCCCTCATGTAAGTACTTCAAACATTTAGTAATGGTTTGACATCTTACCTGGGGTCTGCCAAGCACCATTCTGTGAGCTATGTCATCCATATGCCCTCTATGCATTGGCATAGTCTAAGTGTGTCAAGTCATTCGGGCACTACATAATTGAAGAACTGATTAAGAAATGTACTAGGTCTGCAGATTTTGAGGAAATGCAGACATCTGCAAACTGTGCTCAGTAGTCATAATGAACATTAATATTGTGGGGTTTTTTTCTACTTTACAGCTGATAAAGACATAAGGGTAGAAATAACTTCTACAGGTAAGAGAACTATATTAATCATTTAGTATTGTATTCTTGTAATGTTACTCAAAAGCATAAAGTTTAAATTCTTCATTCCCAATTAATGCATTTAATTGTTTTTGGTTTTGAAAATAAAAGCGGCTCATTAAGTGCTATTGGGACTACGACTGTGTGCATACTTTTGATAAGGAAATCTTTCTGGCATGAGGGACGTGTCCAAGGAGGCAGGCTTATGGTGCAGAATTCGGGTTTATTAGTTCTTGTGTGGAGTTACTATAAAGGTTTGAGCATGTAAAAAATACAGTATATAAACGGGGCCAAAATCCATCAAAGGCATTAACCTTGGTGCTTTGAGTGTTCCTTTAAGTGCCAAATATATAGGGATATATGATAAAAATTTGTGACAGTTTTCCACAGCATGTGTTTACTATGAGGAAGAGGTACCATAACCATCTTACTCCATCTGAACTATTATCACTCCAAGTCTGTCTGGATTTGAATGTGGGATTTCCCTTCATACATCTTGCTCCTAGACTCAAATCAGCTTTTTATCCTGTCTTTTATCTGTTAGAGTCCAGATCTCTTTATTCTCCAACCAACCCCTAATTATTATATGTAGCCACATCATCTGGCAACCCAAGGAACAAACTTACGCAATATGAACTAACTAGGAGTAACCTCACCTCAGCATGAAAAGGTTAACACAGGTCAACAGTGGGATTAATATTATACACAAAGGTTTTGTACCTGCAATTAACATGCTCAGATTTTTATCCAGAATTAAAATGTTAATAGATTGTTTAAGAACTGTTTAGTTGGTGTGCCCATAACTGTAATCATACAGACTTATTTTCCCACATAGCTAGTCATGTATGGGTTAACTCACCTATAGAACTCTGGTGATTTACCATTTGTGAAACTTTATTTTATGTCCTTTTCTGTTTTAGTATACTCTGCATGACTCTAAATGACCCATAAAAAGTTATTATGTATTGTGTGTGGTATGGTTCACTGAGGGTTAATGTTATGTTTATTCATTGTAATATCCGATTTGTTGAAGCAGATATAGCCCTTGTTCCGTGCACCTTCTACGGATATCCAGCTGTCTGCATTCCCTTTCCTCCTTAACACTCATAAACATAAAAAAATCTAGAGCTCCCCTAGAGACTTGTTTGGCAAGCCTCCTAGAAGCTTCCATTAGGCCAGTAAGCATATAAGCCAAGGACCTATGTCCAGAACATACTGCTTTGCCTGATAGGGCTTGGAACAAGAGGAATACCCCCCTCCCAAACTGTCTAGGATCCAATCCATCCAGAATTTAAAAAAACAAAGCAACAAAAACAGTCAATATTTAGTAACTGTTTTAGTTGTAAGAACTAAAATGAGGCCTTTGTCACTTGCTATGTTTTTGTGAACAAGTCCTCTCGATCACCATCCACAATAGCAACTTTCTGTCCCTATCTCAATCAATACTCTACATTTCTAGGCGTCAGTAAAATAACCTACTAAAATTTACCTCCATGTTCCCTTCCCCGGTCAACTATTTACACTTTAACAACATACACTTTCACATCTTCTTCCATAATAACTGCATCAGAAAATGATTCCCATTTTTCAAACAAAATCCCCAAAGTTAGAGGATCTCTCTCTACCTGTTTTTTTTTTATATACCTTCCCTCTCTCTCTCCTCCTTGAAAAACATATTTGAGAATGATTTTGGCCATCATAGAGAAACCCCATGCTACCAGCTCCCTGCAAACCAGATCTGCAAATTTCTCTTGTCCCCTTACTATATTCATTTGAATGTATTTATCCTCAGTTTTTAGTTAATGACTGTATTCTTGCTGCTATACCAAATCCTTTAAAATGGATTGTTCTTGTTCTGTCTAGTGGTTTCTGGTCTTGCTACCTTCTCCTCTAATTGCTTGCACTTTGTTCTGGCTGTCCTGTCTGTCCGTGAAACAGAACCAGGACGTAACAGGAACAGAAAAGTTGGTGCCTGGCTTGGGATCCAAACAGTGTCTTGAGATGCTGTTTGTTCCTTCTCAATACCAGGAGCCACATCTTCAATGCTTCTAGCCAAACTTTCAGCGGAATTATTATGTACAAGTAGCAGCAGTTTTCCCCATATCCAGCTGACATTATACACAGCTTAGTGAAGTGAAACATATACTGATTAATTGGAGGGATCACATGGTTTATGTACATGATAATGTTTACACAATGAGAAGGGCACAGAAAATGCAGTCTCCTCTCAGGTTCATTTTCAGGCTGTGAGCTTATTTGAACCAATCTGAACACATTCTCTTAAAACAATGGCATAAAGACTTGATGGAAGGTCATTGGGACAGGAGGGTGGCGGGGGATGTACACACAACTGAATTTTTCCAACTATAAGCATAACTACAAAACACTTTCCGTATAGCACCTGGAGCAATTACGAATACTATGTTCAAAGTAGCCATATTTTGACATTCGATAACTGGGTAGAAATATAAACATGTCCTGTCAAGGTATTTCATAATGTGATTGCTTTATGAATACTAATACTGATAATGCTTTATTTTGCAGTTGGACTATACTCTTCAGTTTTTGGAGTGATGCAGCTCCTGTGCCTTTTCACCTGCCCTTTCATTGGCTTTGTAATGGACTGGAAGATGAAAGAAGGTGATGAAAGGTAAGAGTGAAAAGTGTTGTGGATCCAAATAATGATCTTTGTTATATTCAGAGGAAGCCCAAATTGTTGTTACAAGTGCACTTGGAGAAGCGAGAATTAGACACCAGACACCTGTTGGTATTCAAAATAAGCCTCTCTGACGTTTTATTCATCAGCTGGGTTTTATACATTAAAAAGTATTTGGTTCACAAGATAGATCGAAGTCCTTTGTGACCAAAGGAAGCATGGCCTTTCTGCCCAAAACCAGTTCCACAGAGTCTTCTATCCTGGAGATAATTGAGAAGTAATCCAATTATCTCCAAGGACAGAGGCAAAACTCCATCAAGCACATGGCAGTAAAAAGACGGTAAAATACAATAAAATACACAAGGTTACATTTATTACATAAAATACAGACATGCAACATATCCCGAGAAAGCTTAGGTCTGAGCACACATTATTACTGAATGGCGCTCAGACTACACACATACAGTTCAATTGCCATGGAGCCACAGTCTTTCCCATAGTCTTTCATTATATGAATGGGCTCCATGGCATAGCTATCTGGGGTATCGCTGCTCAAACAGGGCAAGCACCGAATGACCCGGCTTTCATGTCTTTGCAGAGGAAAAAAATCAAGTGTTTCAACATGGGGCCATAGTCTAAAGGCAGCAGGTGGGCAACCAGGCTCCTCTAATGCACAGTGGCGAGATTGGTCTTGTCACAGTGACAATAAACATTTTTATCTCCTGCTCTGTAAACTGAACTTTAATCACACTCATGCGGGGTCTAGGAGGCTATTAACAAAGCAGGAGATAAAAAAAAGAAAATAACATAAACAGACTGTGCAATACAGGAACCTAAAATGTCTAGGTTATTTTTCTGGAAGTCTTAAGGAAGACTGTGCAAGTCACGTGCAGAAGAATTGAGCTTTACACCTAAACTGCTTCATTAAGCTATAGTTGGTTTGGTGCCTATAGTGTCTGTTTAATTTAAACCCATTTGCTTATCAAAAAGATGGGCAATTTCTATAGCTAAGCACACACATTTGGCTGGATTATCAAACAAATTGAAATGCTTCCACAATTTGTGTGGGAGTTGCATGTGTTACCTATTGGTTCCCCTATTTTAATATAGGGACTAAAATCCTGATGTAAATGTTATTTATACCACAAATACTGACTATTTGAACATAGAGTAAAATGTGAGCTCATTTACTGTTATACATTATTATGTTATATATTTTCATGTTCAACATTTTCTAGTCTCATACTATTTTTTGTTTCAATTACAAAGTTACATTGTTTATATCCCATTTTTTCTTTGATATTCTTCATTTTTTCCATTGCTTATCCCTCTTTTTTTTTTTTTTTTTTTAAAAAGCACAACATACTGTCCCATTGTACGCTTCGCTCTTGACCCACACCTAATTTTCACGGCTAATAGGAAAAGTCTAAACTGCTTATGTAGCATAATATTTGTATTTTTAATTTTTTTTTAAGGTCTAAAACCATTCAGAAACTCACCAATGCAACCCGGGCTTTCATTTTTACCAACATTTTGCTTATTGGATTTGGAATTACCTGTCTAATTTATAACCTACAAGTGCAGGTATTATTCATTTGCAATATTATTCTAGATGTTTTGTTCACCAGGAATGAGTGAGATAATCATTTATTTTTATTCTGAAACCATTTCTTTTTAAGTATTGGATCATGCTCGTACCTAAATAATGCCTTCATACCTTAGCCTTCATTTACAATAAGGAGTCATCAACTACAACACCGAGATGCCAATGATTTATATTTGCATGATTATTGAGGCTATTTATGAAACTATATGATACACAATGGTGAATAATAGCCCTTTGGGGTTATAGAGTAATCTTATGGTGGCACAAGTTCTGATCTGCCTCAGATAAGTGGGAGTTGCACTCTTAGGGTTTGTTTCTAATCTTGCTACTTTATACCTGCCAGCTACTAATCGCTAAAGTGCCTGTCACTACTGTTAGTGAGTAGCTGTTGTTTACCGACTGCAAAATTGAACCACTATTTGCCAGGCAAGGGAGTTATTGCTGATTATAGTGCGGTGTAAGTGTCAGAGACCTACACCTATAAGTGGAGCGCTCAAACACATATACAGCTTACCAAACGTTATTCCGTTCAATGATGCAGTGTAAAGTACATGTCAAAAAAATAGAAAAAGATACAATATAGTGCAGATGGTATATAAAGTGGCAGTGCAATAATCATAGTAATATCGTAGTGAACTTGTACACTCACATTTCAAGGAGCCTGTATATAGAAACACTGGCTCCGTATTGAGGCTTGTGTGCTTGTTATGGTAGCACCACCCTTCTACTTCGGCTTGGAGTAATTCTCAAAGACATAAAAGAGAATGGACCAATGTGTAGATTTTGGCAATGGAAGAACACAGATATGTGTTAATAAATGTGGTGCTCACCTGGTCCTGAGCCTATGAGTCCCGGCTCTAGGTATATCGGTTTAATGCCAATTCAAATGGGGATGGCACTACCCCTATGAAGATTCCTTGGAGGCTCCAAAAAAGGACTTGGATAGGATAAAAACAGTAACAAATGTATTGATATATAATAAATAAAATAAATGTGTCTATAAAAAGTCCTCAATAAAAGTCCTTTAAAAATGGCCAATACGCGTTTCACTCTCAAAATAGAGCTTCTTCAGTCAGCTGGGAGTTATTGCTGCTGCAAATTAAAACTGTCTCTAAGTCATGGCTAGCAACTTCAATTATTATCTATGGGAGCTTGTAACTGCTGCTTAGAAAATTGGGCAGATTAGATGGCCCGAATTGTTCTTATCTACCATTCTATGTTAGCATCTTGATTCTGGTTTGGTTTACAACCCTATCGCTACTATTTAACAGATGCTGCTAATATGCCTGTTGCATGGAAGTTAAAAAATGCTAATTTCCCATACAAATAAAAATACATGTTAAAGGAGCACTAAAATCAACCAATCCACTTTATCTCAATGAAGTGGTCTGGGTGCAGTGGTCCTTTAGTTTGAACCCTAGAACTGCAGGTTTGTTATATACACCTCTGGTGGTTGTCTTCAAGACAACCTCGAGAGATCCCTTTACTGCAAGAACCAAGTAAAACGTAGTCAAGTGAGGTTGAAGCATTGGATGTGCATGTCATTCACCACTCACGTATATCAGGTCCCCTCTATGAGAAGCATTGGATTGGACCAGTGATGTAGGAAGTGACTCCTCTTCGATGACATCGCGGGAAGTGGAGTTGTCAGGAAAAACGTAAAAAGCTTTTAAAAAATATTTCATAGCAAACTGGGTGGACGCTGAAAATTACAAGGGACACTGACACTACAGCGTTATGAATACAGGTTTGTGTTCCTAAATCTATACAGGGTTATTAACTAAAGTGAGAATTCAGAGTGAATTCAAAATGATATTTTTAAATTTAAGGACAGAGCAACGAAACTGAAAATATGCCGACATAGAATTATTCCAGTTCAGCTATTTTCACCTTAAATTTGACATTCACTTTGAATTCAGTATGCATTCTCACTTTAGTGAGTACACTGATAGTGTTCCTTTAACTTTATGGCATTACAATGAAACCATAAAACATATATCAAAGCATATGAAGCCATGCCAAACAGCAGTAAAATGTAATAAAAGGCTAAACACATAAATCATTAAATTATTCTTTATGTAAGTAAAGAGCATGTGCCATTTAAATTAACAAATAATATCAAAGAAATGAACCTCACAAGTTAATAGATATGTATCTGGAATACCATACGGTTTCATACATTATATACACTTTCACTATCTCCTGCTAAAGTCAATCACGGGGTGAAGTATGCATGCTCAGGGTGAGCAAGAAAGGTGTGGATACCATGATCACAACTTGTACAGCGTGTGTCTCTGTGCATTACCATTGAGTGGATAATCTACATATCTTGACAAGCAGATTGTATTGCTGGTAACCTGATAAAAAAGACAGAGAACAAAAAGTTCAATATCTCTGGATGTACACCTGTGCAGACAACCCCGGGTAACCCGAGGAAGTGATGCCAAGTGTCTACTCAGAGACTAGTGTACCAATTTGAGACTCCAGATGTCTCAAGAAGGGGCATAACCCCAAATATACAAAATCAAACAACAAAAAGAATAAATGTGGTCAGATTCAAGAAATCAATTGAAACTAACCGCATCTCTGGAAATTACTATAGCGGTAGTGTCTAAAATTGCAATGCTGGCTGTAGGTAACAGTTGTTACTGTGAACCACTAAGGGTATCACTATAGACCCATGAACAGAAAAAATGCTGTTAAGTATCAAAATGAAGTATATACATAAAAATGTTGCTAAATGCAAAGGTAAAAAATACTTAACAGCATTTTTTCTGTTCATGGGTCTATAGTGATACCCTTAGTGGTTCACAGTAACAACTGTTACCTACTGCCAGCATTGCAATTTTAGACACTACCGCTATAGTAATTTCCAGAGATGCGGTTAGTTTCAATTGATTTCTTGAATCTGACCACATTTATTCTTTTTGTTGTTTGGTAACCTGATAACAAATAGTAAAAAGATTGAAAAACAGTAATTAATGACTTCTTCTAGCTAAAGGCTGTAAATGGGGATAGTTTATGGCAGCTATTTGCTGACAAAGACTTTGTTCTAATATTTTTGGGTAAGCTTTTCAAATTATTTAATATTTTGAAAAATATCTGAATATTGTGATTTTTTTTATACATTGCTATATATTTTAGATATATATTTTTAAAATCATAATATTAAAAAAAAAAAAATCATTTGAAACCTATATCCGATAACATTAATTTAAGGCTAAGTTTGGAAACGAGCTCCTAGGTGCAAAATAATGCTTGGATGGTGTCATCCACCACGGAATGTGGGGTTTGAAAACATAACCTACAGATTGAAATGAAATGAAAAAAAAGGACACACTCTTCAGCCGTAAAGCACTCTACCCTTATGCATTTTAAATGTTCCTTTAATCTCCAACATGTGTATTGCCATAATCTCACCACAAACAGTTTATTTTATTGTTTATATTGTGTCTTTTTCAGTTTATTTCATTTGTTCTTCATACAATGGTCAGAGGTTTTATCCACTCAGCCTGTGGAGGATTATATGCTGCTGTGTAAGTATGCACTGTCATAGATGCTTGACATAGCACTGTCAAGATGTGCATGCATGTGATGATGTTTAATAGTCCTTGTGATCTCTGCATATCTACTACCGTGCTTGTACGACACACATAGTAATTGTTAGCTCTATAGCAATTATCTTAAGTGACTTTGACTATGGCCAGCTGCATGTTTGGAGGAGAGAATGCAAATGCATTATATTTGCTTATGCATTATACTTGCATATATACATTATGATAACTACAGTAGATAAAGTGTGGTATTTGCGCAAATAAATAAAATGTGGTAAAAATATACAACAGTCTCTATGTAGAGGATCAAGGCGAATCAAGGATCAAGGAAAGGATGATCCTCACCTTAATGGTAGATTGACAGTCCTAGGTGCAGTCCTTCAGGGAACAGGAGTGGATGTGAAACCCAAAAGACATAAACGCAACACAGAAAAATCTTATAGTGTAGTATCCAAGAGAAGCGGTAAATGTAATAAGTGGACAAATGGCCACTCACTTTTATTTTTCCATTCATATGTTTACCATTACAAGATATATTGGGAGGACAACTATTGTAGAGATTATACAGAAACCTTTATATTGCAATACATCAGTTTTATTCTGAAATATTGGTGTGCACAGGCAAAACATTAGGGGGGATTCACAGTTGCTGGTGAAGCCACCTCTAGGAAATGAGTTTTTGCATGTTGGGATGCCTGAGTTTGCATCTGAGGAGTGACCACTAGAGATTTTCGTAGGTGTTCTCTGAAAATGCAGTGTTTGCAGCAAAAAACCTAAATGGATAGGCTATAGACACCAGAACAACCACATTAAGCTGTATATTCTGATGACTATGGTGTCCCTTTAAGTTTTTTGATCCTATCAACTACTTATCTGGGTTCTGGTATGTGCTAAAAATATGCACAAAGTGAGCCAGAATGGAGAGATCTGTCAATCCCGAGCGTATTGTTGACTTATGTTTGATGAATCTATCTCTCATTTTCTGCGTTGTCTCACCCACATTAAAGAGCATGTGCCATTTATGAACAAATTACCAAATCACATCAGCATTTAAAATATACACAAAAAGCCGCGTTACACGTAATGTAATCTTTCATGCTGTATTTTCTACCATTGTTCATAGATTTACAGCTCAGACAGACACAGGGAACATTTTTTTTTTTGCTGGACCTATTGTATATAGGAGGGTTTTTAACAGTAGACATATCTGTTTTCATCTTTCAAACATGCAATTTTTTTTAACGCAGCTATAGGGAGATTTAAAAGCTCAGGGCAATTGGATGATATTTTGACAGTACCTATCTAAGTACTAAATTGTGTTAATGGGGAAGTAGAAAACCTTTCCCGGTGACAATAGCCTACCCAGGGAACAACTTGCTATTTCTGAATATTTGAATATATATAGTATGTAAAGGAATGAAATGATAGAGTTTGCACTGTCAAAAACTTTATCAGTTCTTTGTCAATGATTTCCTGTTCCCATGCCTTTACCAGTATAGACTTACTTACTCTAATTTTCAACATTTCTGTAGGGTTGTGAAACAGCTTTCTATAAGTCTCATCTCCCGACTTTCCCAATACTTCTTTCACATAGTCTACCTAGATTTTTTTGGCAAATAATTGCTATGTTGCTGCCTTACAGTGCTGCTCATAAGAGTATTATGTACCTTTCAATGTAACCTTAAGGATTTTCTCCTTCACCTTTGTCTATACCAGTGGTCCTCAACCCAGTCCTCATGGACTACCAACAGCCCAGGTTTTGTCAGTATCTCCATTTGAATAAAAAAGGGAAATACATAAATCCTGGACTGTTGGTGGTCCATGAGGACTGGGTTGGGGGCCAGTGGTCTATAGAACCTTGAAAACCTTGCCAAACTATTATCCACATGCGTAGACACCTATATTGCCTATCATTTATCAGATCTGTGATTTTGACTCTTCAATTTATTGTCTTACAGGTTCCCATCAGGTCATTTTGGCACGTTAACAGGGCTGCAGTCCCTTCTTAGTGCAGTGTTTGCTTTACTGCAGGAGCCTCTTTACAGAGTAATGCTTGGACAACTTGACGGGAATCCATTCTGGGTATGAAATCTAATTATTTTAAAGTATTGCCTTAAATAGACTTTGTTAAAAGGTAACTAGAAGGTAGCAAGTAGGAACCGCACTCAATCCACAAAAGATAAGGGTAATAAACCAGACCATAGCCAGCACAATCCCAGCAAATGGAAATGTAGATAATAGATAATAGTAGCTTCAGGCACATTTATTAGAACAAAAGTAACACTGCAACATTTAAAAGAACACAAATGCAGAAAGATAAGTCCTGCGCTCACTCCCATCACTGGGTGGCTGCAAATGACTACAGTACACATCAGCCCCAATATATAGTAAAAACCAAAGAAAAAGAAGTTACCTGCGCTCTCTCCTTAATCCTTATATATTTTTAAACAAATTGAGTTTTTTTAGTTACCTCCAATGGCCATGAGAGGGTAAGCCCACCTGCCAATGTCAAGGCAGACCCCCCTAGGTGGGTCCTAACTCTAACCATTCACCTTGCTTCCTTGAGCCTCTGGCAAAAATCTCTACTGAGACAGAAAGGTGTATTTTTTATTTACACCCCTATACATTATTAACCCTTAATAGGGAATTTAAAAGAACACTATAGAGTCAGTAATACAAACATGTATTCCTGACCCTATAGTTCTAAAAGCACTATTAAAGTTTGCCGGCCCCCACTTGCCTCCCTTAAACAGGTAAGAAACTTACCTTTATTCCAGCACCGTGTCGGGCTGCCGGAGCTGACTCTGCCGCCGATCCACCTCCTTCGGTAAAAATCAACCAGGATAGAAGCAGTAAAAATCAATAGAAGAAGGGGTGGTTCTTAAACAGGAATGGGTGCGGTCTTGCCAGGAAGGGGTTGGCCATATTTAGATTAAAGGTGTCAGTGTTTAGTCATGCCTAGGGCAGCAAAAAAACAAAATACACCACTGGGGCTAGCGCCACGTGCCGGGCCGGTCAAAACTTTAGCTCAATGGCATTTCCGTTTCACCGAACGGATCTTAGTGGATTTTGTTGGATTTTCTGTATCTGAGAGAGAATTAAATTAGAGGGTTTTTCTCACGCAATTATCTTATGGTAGATCCATCAGAGAAGAGTCCCTGCTAGGACTAGGACTCTGCTACAACTTATACATATATAAATGCATATTTTTTTCACTGTTATGGCAATAATAATGCATACATACTTGGTGCAGCTTAAGGGGACACTATAGACACCCAGACCACTTTAGCTCATTGAAGTGGTCTGGGTGCAGTGCCCCTGTCAGTTTAACCATGCAATGGTAATTATTGCAGTTATTGATAAACTGCAATAATTACATTGCAGGGTTAACTCCACTTCTAGTGACCAGACACCCACTAAAGACGCTTAAAAGTTGTTAGGCGACTTTTGGTTGCCTAACTGACGCTGGATATCCTCACGCTCTGCATGAGGACATCTAGCATCAGCTTAACCCCCAATGATTCAATACTTTCCTATGGGTTAGTCCTAATGCGCTTGCGGTACTCACCATGCATGTGCATTAGGTCCCCCAACGTCAACCGATGTTGGGGAAGGAAAAGCGAAAAGCGGAGCCTGACCTAGAGCCAAATTCAGGTATGTGACAAAATAATTTTTAACCCTTTCTGCTCTGCGGGTGTGAAGAGGGGGTGAGGGGGGTACGAGCGAGTGGGCCTTTAGTTTCCCTTTCAGAAAAGTAATTCAAAATATATTAATGTATCTGTCTTGATTTGCAGAGTACCTAATGTGTCTATGAATTCAGTTGATTTTTAGTTGTTATAGGTTACAAGGAGTAAAATAAAATATCAATGCAGAGCAAGCTTAAAATTTGGTATGCTTGTCTTGTAAGCTTAGCCATCAGAGAAAACAACATTGCCACACAATAGTATACATTTACACTGATCAGCCACAACACTAAAACCACTGACAGGTGAAGTGAATAACGTTGATTATATTGTTACAATGCCACCTGTCAATTAGTGGGATAAATGAGGCACCAAGTAAACAGTCAGTTTTTGAATTTCATATGTTGGAAGCAGGAAAAATCGGCAAGTGAAAATATCTGAGTGACTTTGAGAATTGATAAATATGGTGGTAAGACTTCTGGATCAGAGCATCTCCAAAACAACATGTCATGTTGGTTTTCCCCGGTATGCAGTTGTTAGCACCTACCAAAAGTGGTGCAAGGAAGGTCAACCAATGAACCACAGTCAAGGTCATGGGTGCCCGAAACTCATTGATGCACCTGAGGAGTAAAGGCCAGCTCGTCTGGTCTGGTCATATATAAGAGCTACTGTCAGAACACACAGTGCATCATGGGTCATGGGTGCCCGAAACTCATTGATGCACGTGAGGAGTAAAGGCCAGCTCGTCTGGTCTGGTCATATATAAGAGCTACTGTCAGAACACACAGTGCATCATGGGTCATGGGTGCCCAAAACTCATTGATGCACGTGAGGAGTAAAGGCCAGCTCGTCTGGTCTGGTCATATATAAGAGCTACTGTCAGAACACACAGTGCATCGCAGTTTGCTGTATATGGGGCTGTGTAGCTGCATGTCTGAGTGCTCATGTCCATTACTGAAAGCACCTTCAATGGGCACGTGAGCATCGGAACTGGACCAAGGAGCAACAAAGAAGGTTGCCTGTTCTGATGAATCACTTTTTCTTTTAGATCCAGTGGATGACTGTGTGTGTGTGTCTTTTACCTGGGTAAGAGATGACAGCAGCATGCATTAAGGGGAAGATGGTAGGCTGGCAGAGGCAGTGTTATTTTCTGGACAATGTTCTGCTGGAAGACCTTGGGTCCTGGTATTCATGTGCATTCTACTTTACATGTACCACCTACCTAGAGATTGTTGCAGACCACATAGACCATTTCATGGCAATGGTGTTCGCTGATGGCAGTGGCCTATTTCAGCAGGATAATGCACCCTGCCATGCTGCAAAAATTGTTCAGGAATGGTTTGAGGAACATGACAAAGAGAGTTGCCTTGGCCGCCAGTTTCCACTGATCTCAATCAAATTGAGCACCTGTTTGATGTGCATCTCAATCCAATCGAGCATCTGTGGGATGTCCTGGAACAACAAATCTGATCTATAGAGGCCCCACCTCACAACTTGCAGGACTTACAGGATCTGCTGATAATGTCTTGGTGCCATATACCATAGGACACGCTCAGATGTCTTGTGGAGTCCGTGCTTTGACGCATCAGAGCTATTTTAGCAGCACGAGGGGGACCTACACAATAATAGGCAGGTGGTTTTAATGTTGTGGCTGATCAGTGTATATGAAATAAACATCACAGACTATTTACCTAAGGATATTATGACACTTTTTGTGTCAATCTTAGTTTTTGATAGTTGAATTTGATGGGTCTGTTCTGCATTTTGGGGCATTGTACCATTTAAAAGTTCAAATTACCCCATAAATGTAAAAATATAGTGTCAGGAATACATTTTTTTTTACTTAATTGTACTCAGAAACATCTCCTGCGTACAATACCCCATATGTATACCTTTGCAAAGTAATCTTAATCCCAATCTAAATCACTAAAGCAAACCCTAGTTCTAAACCAAATCCTAATCCCAAATCTAATCCCACTCATCCCAGTGTTTCCTGTTGAGTTAAAGAGCTATATGTAGTGCTAACTTTCAGTGCTACTTGGAGCTCATCAATCAATCCGGTTCCACTAAATACGGCAAAAGGTGACAGAGGGGAACAACAGGTATTGATACCTGGGACTCAATGGTGTGAGCAGGGATTTAACTCTGCTCACACCGCATTGTAGTAATGGAGATTTAAAGAATGCTGCAAACAGAGCATTGGTCAGTCTTTCCTGATTTACAGTTTACATGGGAAATCACTACAATAAAAAGGAAAATCTCCAGGCACTCATGGTGTTCAAGCCACAGGTTCAAAAGTGAAAGAGCAGCAATGTTTCTACCTGCTAAGTGGTCTTTGTCAAGCAACAATAATAATACAATCTTACTTAGCTTTTAAAGGGTTACTCACAGCCAGGGGAGGTGTGGCTATGGTAGCATAAACAAATTGATTTAATTTCTAAATGGCTGAGAACTGAGGAGTAGACTACAAAACCACTTAATTAAGCTAAAGTTGCTTTGTAGCTTAGAGTGTCCTTTTGGTTCCTCTGGTGCTTGATGATGGCCTCTTGAAATCGATGACAGTCCATGGAACATGATTATCCTGTTCCAGTCTTAGCAAGAGTGTTTAAGACTTCAGTAAGCACTGAGTGAGTTTATAAGATAACTGTGTTTGACTCCATCAATGCTGGGTTTGTCAAGGAGCTCCCGATACAATCAATGCTGGAGTTCAACACAGCACTTGGAAGAAGTTAGGAGGTATTTATAAAAGTAAATAGATTCACTTTAAAAAAAAAAAAAGTGGACTTGAAAAAGTCATAAAAGCGAGGGGCGGAGCCAAGCAGCCGACCTGAATGGCCGCACGTTAAGCGAGCTCCGCAGCGAACAAACTTTTTGGGCCCACTAACAGAACCTTAACCCAACAAAACCGGCATCAAACCGACCCGCGGACGCCCGCAAACGACATGGGCCGCAAATCCAAAAAGCCAAAGCCGGACAACCCACGGCAACACCAAAGCATTGGGGACATGTGGAAGCGAGCGCTCAGCGCCCAAGGCCCAAACATGGCCACCTACGACGGCTACAGCTCTGAAGTGTCCGATTACTTCACTACAGAGGGGGAGATGGAACATCCACTAGCGGGGAAGCCGCCCCACCAGTTCCCCCCGAAACCAGACTCCTCACCAGTGACCGTAACGGTCATGAAAGACCTCCTGGCAGAGCTCCGGTTATCTATACAGGCAGACATGGCCCAACTGCGAACGGACCTGCAGGGCCTGACGGGCCACTTGGGCACACTGGAGGCAGACTCCCAGAACACCAAGCATCACACACAATGCCTACAGCAAACGGTCCAGGACCTCAAACACCAGCACCTTACCTTTGAACAACGCATAGCAACGCTAGAAGACCAGAGCCGTGGTAAAAACATTAAAATCCGAGGTATCAGTGAGGAGATACCAGAGTCTGAGCTCCCACACACACTGCGGAGACTGATCCAGACGCTTCTGCCGCCCAAGCAGGCCAAGATGGTGCCTATAGACCACATGTTCCGCCTGCCACGAGCTGCCAAGGCCCCGCAAACAGCTCCACGGGATCTCCTGGTGCGTTTTCAAACCCACGGAGACAAGAGGGCAATAATGCAGGCCACACGTAACCACTCAACATACCCATTTGAAAGCATGCAGTTATCTTTCTACGCGGATCTATCGGGATCCACTCTGGCATGGCGGCGCACGCTCCAACCCTTTACAACCCTCCTACGCCAGCATCAGATCAGCTATCACTGGAGAGGTTCGCGCACGCTACTAATCAATCACGGGAATAAGGCCCACACCATCAGAGGCGTACATGAGGCCAATGAACTGCTGCCGACACTGGGAATCCCACCGATCCCTCATCTCCCCATGGAGTCCAGCTCCGCGCAGACACAAGGCACCACCTGGAACCCCGCAACAGTGGTACCGTTTGTACCCAGAAGAGCCGCGATAGCAACCAAAGCAGCAGCCAAAACCTGAGGCACCCCAAAAATTATCTGGCCTACCAGCCAACATACCTCAGCAACACTAATTGCTATATCTGCTGAACTTGAACACCTGTTGAACCTTTAATCGTTAATTGTTTGTTTTGTTCTAAGCATATTTCTTTGCAGCTTTTAGCTATTGAACACGTGTACACATAGCCATAGACACACTAGCCATATGGCCACCCACATATAGCTCCCTTGAGACCCCCCCCCCCCCCTCCCCAGGGTAATAGGGGCCATTTCGACGACGGTAGATGGGGACACCAGACCACTCACTAGCGCTACACACAGGGAGGATGGGAAATACTACCCCAACGTAGCTCGGCCCCAGCGTAAGAAGATACACTACAACCACCCGGCTTTAAACCCCCAGCCCTGATCACCTAAGACCATACAGACAACTGGTACCCCCATATCAGCTATGCCAGCTTAACTCTCACTTCGTTATAGTTATATTCCCAGAACATGTTATTATCATAATGTTTTTCCTAGCATATGCCACACGATCTCTAACTTGGTTGAAATTACTGCCATCTCTAGCTTGTCTCAACACATAAACAAAAAAAGTGCACCTTTTTATGCAATGTCACTGTGATAATCTTGTTACCCAATTTTTGCGTGCTGTTGTGGCACTTTCTTTATACCTGTAACCACCTTTGCACAACAAAAATAAAGAATAAAAAAAAAAAAAGAAAAAGTCATAAAAGCACAGCTCAAGTAAATCACTGCTCACTGCAAAAAACCAACTCAGGTTATAGCAGTATACACCATGCTGTAGGATTCCAACTCAGGTTATAGCAGTATACACCATGCTGTAGGATTACAGGGATTAATCATAGTAGATGTGTGCTTATTTTTTTACTTTCCGTATATGGTATATATACATATTGTATATCACTGCCATTTTTTACTACATTTTTCAATCCTTTTTACATAAACCATCAATCAGACAATATGTCAGCCAAACTTGGCATTTTTCATACAGGTCAAATTTCATGCAATAACTAAAATATATCTGTAAAACTAGTTCTGGCTATGTGATAGCTGGTTTAAAAAGTAGTTATTTTGCGTTGTATATTTTACCTTAAAATACATTTTAAAAGTGACTGGAATGGGAAAGGTTAAACTTGACAGACTTTTATTCAACATAAATTACTATGTCTCTAAAAAGTTAAGATATAATTTTGTTGTTTTCGCTTTGAAGTGAATAATTTGATGCGATTTTCTGGACAAAGTACAGCTCTCATAGCAATTACCATTTTTGAAAACTTCAAGATAGGCAGTTTATGATGGAAAATGCATTAAGACAGATATTGTAATGATGGTTGCGCAATTGTTTCTGTATGTATTATAAGTTTTATTTCACATTGTATTTTGTTTATATTAACAGTATAGCTCTTGTCAACTAAGTATTGGGTATTTTATTTATCTTGCAGGTGAATTTGACTTTGCTAATTTTTTCTTTCACTGGATTTATTCTTCCTGGATACCTACTTTTTTACCGGCGCCGCCTAATCCACCTTCAAGATGGAGAGAAACAAAATAAGGACCCTGCTGCTATTCAACTCAATGAAAAAAACCACCCCAATGGCATCACCGAAAGTGACACTACAGCTTAACTTTAAAGATGGCTCTGAGGAGAATCATGCAGTTGTATTATAGATGACATAAAGGCCTTGATTTAATACGCTTTTAAAACGATTCAATACTGTTGGAAAACTTTCCAAATTGTATCTACAGTAATTCCCATAGACTTTAATGGTGTCTTATGTAAATAAGTCATTTGGAAATGAATTCTAACAGTATTGAATAATTTGGAAAGCTTATTATATCAAGGCCAAAGTTGAGGAATATTTTAGGAGGCCACAGTATTGTAAAATATATTTATACTAAATTTATATAATGGTTACATGTTGCCAATATTTCAATGTTCGTAACTGTATGAAGCATTTAGAGAACATGCAGAACTTTGTATGTTTGAAACACGCCTGGTTACAGTTTGGTTAGATACTAATGCTGAGGAAACAAAATGTAAAACACATGGTTAATAAGTTGTTTCACTGGTCTCCTTGCATACTCAGGGATACAAAAATGTCCAATAGCTGGTGCCATAGGAGCATGATGTATATTTAACATAAAATTATCTCTTGATAACATGGTGCAAGATAGATACACATGAATAACATCCTGATGGTTCCAAGAGGAACCCAGGAAATGCTTATTTCTGAGCCTATTCTATGGCAAAGACACCAGTTTCAGTGCTGCTCTAACCAATCTAATGCATATGTTTTCTAGTCACCCTGTAATCAGGGTGATGATAAAGTTTCTACTGTTGTCAAAACAGTAGTGTATTTCCATTATGGAAAGGTACATCACCTGACACTTTTGATAGGTCACTAAATTGTTGTTGCCTTTATTTTTGTGCAGGTGATGGACATTGATCAGTAAAATGTCATATTGACATAGTAAACGATGCATAATGGGACTTTAAAATGCTTATTTATCTTGTAAACTGGCAGATGGTAAGTCAGTTAGCCCTCTTGCTAGCATAATGACCCCTAGCTAGTGAAATACTGTATCCTTTTACTAGAGAGCCATAGTTTGAGTTAGAAGTTTTGAAATCAAATTTGCTCATAAATATGAGCAATGTAAGATTGTCTCTTGGAAAGACATTATATTTGTGCCTTCCTGATGAACAAAATGCATAAGACCAATATTAATACCACAATGCAGAGACATGGTTAGTATTGAGAGGAAAAAATGCATCTTGGACTACACAGTAACAGCAAGTAAATAAACAAAGCACATTTTAAGTCAATGTCCATATTCCATGATTTCAGAACTATGCATTAGTTTTAATAAATATCATTTATATAGACTTGGGCATTTCAGAACTTTTCGTTTCGTACGAATGTATTCGTACGAAAAATAAAGTAGTTTAGTCAGAACCGAAATTCGTCAATTCTTTCATTCGTTTTCGTACGATATTCGTTAGTATTTTCGTTTCGGATAAACTCGTTCGTTCATTCGGCTTGTTCATTTAATTGAACCAAATGAATTCATTCATATTCATAACACTATGTTCCCTAATCCCTAAATACCGAATAGCTTCAACCGAACTCAGTAAAACCATTCGTTTCAAATGTTGAACATTTCTCTAACAACATGGCATTGAATGCTGTATTTCGTAATTTCGTTTAATTTACGCCTAAAACTCCCGAATGTTCAAATGTACGAACGCTGCCATTCGCATGAAAATGAATTGGCTCTATTAGTAAACTACCGAACACCACTTACTATAGTCATTCGCATGGCGAATGACATTGCAAATGCAATGCATTGCTTTGCTTTTGCTTAGTTTTTCTTTTCAACGTGTATTTTATTGAGATTTTCAGTAGGGGGGTACAGAAGGGAAGAAGGAGGAAAAAAGGGGAACATACATTTCTCTAACAACATGGCATTGAATGCTGTAGTGTATTTCGTTATTTCGTTTAATTTACGCCTAAAACTCCCGAATGTTCAAATGTACGAACGCTGCCATTCGCATGAAAATGAATTGGCTCTATTAGTAAACTACCGAACACCACTTACTATAGTCATTCGCATGGCGAATGACATTGCAAATGCAATGCATTGCTTTGCTTTTGCTTAGTTTTTCTTTTCAACGTGTATTTTATTGAGATTTTCAGTAGGGGGGTACAGAAGGGAAGAAGGAGGAAAAAAGGGGAACATACATTTCTCTAACAACATGGCATTGAATGCTGTAGTGTATTTCGTAATTTCGTTTAATTTACGCCTAAAACTCCCGAATGTTCAAATGTACGAACGCTGCCATTCGCATGAAAATGAATTGGCTCTATTAGTAAACTACCGAACCCCACTTACTATAGTCATTCGCATGGCGAATGACATTGCAAATGCAATGCATTGCTTTGCTTTTGCTTAGTTTTTTTTTTCAACTTGTATTTTATCTAGATTTTCAGTAGGGGGGTACAGAAGGGAAGAAGGAGGAAAAAAGGGGAACATACATCAAATATATAATCCAGTACAGCATATACATCCAGTGTGATTGCGCAAGGAAACATATTCACAAAAACATAAGTTTACGGCTTTAGGTTCACAAGATCCTACCCTGTCAACTTTGTAATGGTTACAGATTATAGATTAGTTACACAACATGAGTGACTGACTACATATATATACCATGGAGGACACCATAGACATTTAGATGATCAGAGGATTATGTGGTTAGGTGGTGAGATGGGTGGACGAAGATTAGTAAAATTTTTGGAAGCGTTATGCGTTCAGGAAATAGAGACCGGTAACGGCCGGGGATGATATTCTGGTGTTTGCCGTCATCAACACTACGGCATATACTGAGTTAAGTTACTGAATTAAGCTCTACTAACTCTGTGTCGTTGGTTATATTATATTCTTTCAATATTGATTGTTAATGATTGTTAATAACCTGCATCAGTAATGCTTCATTGCTTAGCATAGGGATACCTACATCTTACTGTGTCAATAGGTCATCTAGTTCAACTATAGGGGTGTACTGTCTAGTGTCTAGGTTTTTTTTGGCTTCAGACATGAGTCATGCTTCCCTGACAGGTGGTACTGGCAACACAGTATCATTTTAGCAGAGAGTGGGAAAGTAGGAGCCAATTAAATGGGCTTTTACATACTGCCAGACAAAACTGTAAAAAATAAAAGTATCAACTTCAATGCAAAATCTATCCAGATTTTCTATAGGCCAGCCATTCAGCCATTTTGGAGCTCAGCCAGCCCACTACCCTGTGTCAGCCATTTTAGTCATTTTTATTGGGACCTTGCCAGAAGTGGTCATGTCCTCCTCCAGCTCCTCTAGTGATTCAGCTATGGATATAGTGGAGGGGGGCATTGGCCCTTCTGGCCAAGATCAAGGAGAAGCAAGTGGGAGAAGCAAGAAGAAGCAGAGAGAGCCAAGAATTTTAAAAGTAGCATGTCCTGGGAGGAAGAGTAAATATGCTCACAGCTTTGGTGCAGAGGAGAATAAAGTACTGGTAAACAAGCTTTGCCAGTACTACCAATGTATATTTGGGGGAGCAGCCAAAAATACTTCTAGAGCAAGAAAAAACAAAATGTGGAGGAAGATTGCGGCAGCGGTGAACACTGTTGGAGGGAACAACCGCACTGAATACGTGGTGAAGAAACGGTAAGTGCACTTATATTCCTAAAAAATAATTTTCTTTGTGCCATGTTTTTTAAAACTTTTTTTTTCCTCCATGTGCTTTTGCTACACCCCCACCCCCACCAGTGGCAGCTATGCTTTTAAGTCTTTTAAAAGTGAGGGTTGGGTCACTTAAGCACATAGAGGGAAAAAAACATGAAAATGTTAGTACTCAGTCAGTGCAGGGATAATGGGAATGGTAGTACTTAGTCAGTGCAGGGATAATGGGAATGGTAGTACTTAAGTCAGTGCAGGGATAATGAGAATGACAGCACACAAAGTACTACCATTCTCATTATCCCTGCACTGACAGTCAGACTCAGCATACATCAAACATAAACCCTTCCAAAAATCAGCCAAATCCCCCCAGTGGATCAAAAGTTAGCTGGAAGTCCTTTATGACCGACCGCAAGCACAATTTCCTGCCCAAAACAGTTCCATAGATTTGGGCTGTGCGGTCGGTCAATTTCATGCGAAAAAACGACTAAGTCCCATTTCGAACGGGACTTAGTCTCTGGAGCTGCAAGTTCCGTATGGGAGAAGGTAAGGGTCAGCGGTGTTCGGCAGAATGTGTAGCCGATTTTAGTTCCACAGAATCTTTAGCATACACCGCTGACCGCATTTGAGGAAACCAAGATGGCCGCCGCCACGTGCAATTAACCTGCAGTAACCTCACAGCCTGGGAGGTAAATTGCCTGCACACTTTAACTTCTGGGTGGTCTGCCTGTGTGGTACTTGGTTCAGTAAGCCCTATTTACTGAACCAAGTGGGAGAAAGCCAGGGGCAAGTTATTTTACAGGTCTGGGGACATAGTCTTAAAGGGACATTGTTCAGCAAAGTCACAATATGTCCCCCAGACGGTTCTTAAAGGGCCATACACACCCAATAAAAGTCCATAAGTTTTCAGGGGCACAATCTTCCAGGGGCCATAGTCATGAGGAAGGAGGCTGGCAAATAGGCTTCTACACAATCCAGGGAAGCAGGGCAATTTATCATTTAAAGGGCCAGTTACAAATAGCGATTTGTAACAGTATGACTTAGTGCAGGGATAATGAGAATGACAGCACACAAAGTACTAACATTCTCATTATCCCTGCACTGACTGAGTACTACCATCGTCAATATCCCTGCACTGACTGAGTACTACCATCCTCATTATCCCTGCACTGACAGTCAGTGCAGGAATAAATGAGAATGACAGAACGCAGTCAGTGCAGGGATAATGAGAATGACAGCACACAAAGTACTACCATTCTCATTATCTGACTGTCAGTGCAGGGATAATGAAAATGGTAGTACTCACTCAGTCAGTGCAGGGATAATGGGAATGGTAGTACTTAGTCAGTGCAGGGATAATGAGAATTACAGCACACAAAGTACTACCATTCTCATTATCCCTGCACTGACTGCGTTCTGTCATTCTCATTTATTCCTGCACTGACTGTCAGTGCAGGGATAATGAGGATGGTAGTACTCAGTCAGTGCAGGGATAATGAGGATGGTAGTACTCAGTCAGTGCAGGGATAATGAGAATGGTAGTACTCAGTCAGTGTAGGGATAATGAGAATGGTAGTACTCAGTCAGTGTAGGGATAATGAGAATGGTAGTACTTTGTGTGCTGCCATTCTCATTATCCCTGCACTGACTAAGTACTACCATTCCCATTATCCCTGCACTGACTGAGTACTACCATTTTCATTATCCATGCACTGACTGTCAGTGCAGGGATAATGAGAATGATAGTACTTTGTGTTCCTTCATTCTCATTATCCATGCACTGACTGTCAGTGCAGGGATAATGAGAATGGTAGTACTTTGTGTGCTGTCATTCTCATTATCCCTGCACTGACTTAAGTACTACCATTCTCATTATCCCTGCACTGACTGCGTTCTGTCATTCTCATTTATTCCTGCACTGACTGTCAGTGCAGGGATAATGAGGATGGTAGTACTTAGTCAGTGCAGGGATAATGAGGATGGTAGTACTTAGTCAGTGCAGGGATAATGAGAATGGTAGTACTGACAGTCAGTGCAGGGATAATGAAAATGGTAGTACTCACTCAGTCAGTGCAGGGATAATGGGAATGGTAGTACTTAGTCAGTGCAGGGATAATGGGAATGGTAGTACTTAAGTCAGTGCAGGGATAATGAGAATGACAGCACACAAAGTACTACCATTCTCATTATCCCTGCACTGACAGTCAGACTCAGCATACATCAAACATAAACACTTCCAAAAATCAGCCAAATCCCCCCAGTGGATCAAAAGTTAGCTGGAAGTCCTTTATGACCGACCGCAAGCACAATTTCCTGCCCAAAACAGTTCCATAGATTTGGGCTGTGCGGTCGGTCAATTTCATGCGAAAAAACGACTAAGTCCCATTTCGAACGGGACTTAGTCTCTGGAGCTGCAAGTTCAGTATGGGAGAAGGTAAGGGTCAGCGGTGTTCGGCAAAATGTGTAGCCGATTTCAGTTCCACAGAATCTTTAGCATACACCGCTGACCGCATTCGAGGAAACCAAGATGGCCGCCGCCACGTGCAATTAACCTGCAGTAACCTCACAGCCTGGGAGGTAAATTGCCTGCACACTTTAGCTTCTGGGTGGTCTGCCTGTGTAATACTTGGTTCAGTAAGCCATATTTACTGAACCAAGTGGGGGAAAGCCAGGGGCAAGTTATTTTACAGGTCTGGGGACATAGTCTTAAAGGGACATTGTTCAGCAAAGTCACAATATGTCCCCCAGACGGTTCTTAAAGGGCCATACACACCCAATAAAAGTCCATAAGTTTTCAGGGGCACAATCTTCCAGGGGCCATAGTCATGAGGAAGGAGGCTGGCAAATAGGCTTCTACACAATCCAGGGAAGCAGGGCAATTTATCATTTAAAGGGCCAGTTACAAATAGCAATTTGTAACAGTATGACTTAGTGCAGGGATAATGAGAATGACAGCACACAAAGTACTAACATTCTCATTATCCCTGCACTGACAGTCAGTGCAGGGATAATGAAAATGGTAGTACTCACTCAGTCAGTGCAGGGATAATGGGAATGGTAGTACTTAGTCAGTGCAGGGATAATGAGAATTACAGCACACAAAGTACTACCATTCTCATTATCCCTGCACTGACTGCGTTCTGTCATTCTCATTTATTCCTGCACTGACTGTCAGTGCAGGGATAATGAGGATGGTAGTACTCAGTCAGTGCAGGGATAATGAGGATGGTAGTACTCAGTCAGTGCAGGGATAATGAGAATGGTAGTACTCAGTCAGTGTAGGGATAATGAGAATGGTAGTACTCAGTCAGTGTAGGGATAATGAGAATGGTAGTACTTTGTGTGCTGCCATTCTCATTATCCCTGCACTGACTAAGTACTACCATTCCCATTATCCCTGCACTGACTGCGTTCTGTCATTCTCATTTATTCCTGCACTGACTGTCAGTGCAGGGATAATGAGGATGGTAGTACTTAGTCAGTGCAGGGATAATGAGGATGGTAGTACTGACAGTCAGTGCAGGGATAATGAAAATGGTAGTACTCACTCAGTCAGTGCAGGGATAATGGGAATGGTAGTACTTAGTCAGTGCAGGGATAATGGGAATGGTAGTACTTAGTCAGTGCAGGGATAATGGGAATGGTAGTACTTAGTCAGTGCAGGGATAATGAGAATTGCAGCACACAAAGTACTAACATTCTCATTATCCCTGCACTGACTAAGTACTACCATTATCATTATCCCTGCACTGACCAAGTACTACCATTCTCATTATCCCTGCACTGACAGTCAGTGCATGGATAATGAAAATGGTAGTACTCAGTCAGTGCAGGGATAATGAGAATGACAGCACACAAAGTACTACCATTCAGATATAGCAATCGGATGGGTGTACTGTGCATGCGCGCGACACATCCATCAGACATCCACAAGAGGTGGAGTTAACCCCTAAAGATAATTATTGCAGTTGCAATAATTGGGACACTGAACCCAGACCACTTCAATGTGCAGAATTGTTCTGGGTGCCTATAGTATCCCTTTAAACATGTCGGTATACATATATATAGAAACATATTAAAGTAATTAATCAATCACACATGTCATTGCAGTTACTACGACATCAGGCGGATGGTGAAGAGGAAGGTGAAGGCAGCAGCCGCCTCCAGGAAGACAGGAGGTGGTTCACAAGACAAAGAACCGAACCTGCTGCCCTATGAAGAGGAGCTCCTGCAGTTCCTGGGAAGAGACAACATCCTTGGGATTGAGGGGACAACTGGCACTGAAACATCTGAAGGTATGTTGTTAAAGGACCACTATAGTGCCAATAAAAGAAACTCGTTTTCCTGGCACTATAGGGTAATTAGGTCCCCCCCACTCTCGTGGTGCCCTTCCCACTTCAGCCACTTACCTTTCTCCAGCACCGGGCTCCCTCGGCGCTGGGGAACACTCCTCTCTCTGCCGACGTCAGCTCCGAATGCGCAGCAAGAGCCGTGCACGCATTCAAACCGCCCACAGGAAAGCATTACTCAATGCTATCCTATGGACTTCCAGCATCTTCTCACTGTAATTTTCACAGTGAGAATCGCAGAAACGCCTCTAGTGGCTGTCAGTGAGACAGGCACTAGAGGCTGGATTAACCCTCAGTGAAACAGCAGTTTCTCTAGAACTGCTATGTTTTCAGCTGCAGGCTTTAAACTAGAGGGACCTGGCATCCAGACCACTTCATTGAGCTGAAGTGGTCTGGGTGCCTATAGTGCTCCTTTAAATTCATATTTGTCAGTCAAAATGTACATATATCAGTTTTCTTGTGTTAACCCTCCAATTTGTGTTTTCTATGCCATCAGTGCAAGCCCCTCAATCCCCTGAAGAGGCACCAGGAACTGCAGGAGATGTGGTCTCCATGGAGAGCAGGGCAGCAGGTTCACCTCCTGTCTCCCTGGAAATGCGCCTGGCTTCACTTTCCTCTGGTAAGTATTTGCATAGCATTGTAAGATGAATGTTATATATGTGTGTGTGTGTGCGTGCATTTAAACATACACACACACGTATGATTTTACTGTATATGAAGTTAATTTATCACATACATGTATTTCAGACCATCCGCAACTTGTCGATGTTCCTTCACCACGTATGAGTGTGGTTTCCCTCCAACAGCCGGCCACTGGTGTCCAGGAACAGGGATCCACTGCTGAGCGTAAGTAAAAAATGCTTTAACTGTACACATTTTCTTTACATGCATACTAGTTTATGTAACAATCAGGGCCGGGTCGACCGCTAGGCAAACTAGCCGTCTACCTAGGGCGCACTGGCCAGGGGGCTCAATGTCTGGGTGACCAGCAGGGGTGGGGGGGCGCACATCGCTCCTCTCCTTCTGTTAACTTTATGTACTGTGGCTGAGTGTACCACGTGGATGATCTTCTGTACCATCTACTTGGCCTCTCAACGCATTTCTTTGTGCCCACCTCCCTTTCCTTCTAATCTCACTACATGTATCGTGTCCGAGTGTCCCCAGGTAGAGAATCTCCTGTTTCTTTTGCATGACAGGAAGCTGATTGTTGCACTCAACTTCCTGTCATGCAGAAGAAACAGGAGATTCTCTACCTGGGGACGCTCGGACACGATACATGTAGTGAGATTCGAAGGAAAGGGAGGTGGGCACAAAGAAATGCGTTGAGAGGCCACAAATAGACTGAAAAAGGGCTAGGGGGGACAAAGATGCATAACTATACATAGACATAATATTAAATTAATAGCATGACTGCATATATCTTATTTCCAAGTTTAAATAATATTGTTGTACAGATAATAGTAAGCATTGCAACATATGACACATGCTAACAATGTTCTTTCTCTGTTTTCCCTTATAGGTTCTGATGGTACTCTCCCCCTGCAAGAGGAGGGTACCATTACCCTAACAGCAGTGGATCCTGATTCAGAGACATCAGTGGCCGAAGAACAGTTGCCGCAACTTCCTCCAACGATGGCTGCGCTGTATGCGACGAGCCCGGCTCGTCAAGCTGAACCGGACACGTCCATACAGCAGGATAGGGAATATCTGCGAGAACTTTTGCAGAATGTGGTAACCGAGGTACGCTCCATGTCAAGCATTTTGAATGAGGGCGTTAGGCAATTTACATCAGCAATGGTTTGCTTGCAGCAAAATGGTCAGCGCTTCATGGAAATGAGGGAGGAAGAGTGCATTTTAATGCGCGCGCAAGCTGCCCATAATTTGGGCATAACCCTTGCTGATGTAGATAGCCTAGTTCGTGAACAACGTGCGCAGGGTCTTCCCAGAAGGGATGATGATGATGAATAGATATCTGCGGGAATAATGCACTCAGATGTTTATTTCTCATTATCATCCACAATGTGAACACAACTGACGCTGTTCATTATAGGTTGTTATATTCTCAATTTTCTCCTGGTTTTCCCTATCCTTCCCCTGAATATACATTGGTTATTCTCCTCTGCACTATATCCTCCCAGGACTGCTCCTAACAACCTGGGCTTTCTCTGCTTCGTTGCTTCTCCCACTTGCTTTTCTAATAAAAAAAAATATTAGATTACAACTTCTGACTCCTCTTTTCTTTAATGGTGTGTGTGTGTGGGTGTATATATATATATATATATATATATATATATATACATATACATATACATATACATTACATATACACACACACAAACAAACTTGAACGAAAAATATACCGTATTTATCGGCATATAACACGCACTTTTTCTCCCTGAATATAGGTGGGAAATGATGTGTGCGTGTTATACGCCGATATACCATATTTACTTACCTGTCTTGAAGCGCGGGCCGGTGTTCAGCGCGCAACGCGGTACTGGAACTTCAATTTCAGGTTCCAGTTTCCGGCGGGACTTAAAGGAAGTGTGCACATTACAATACATACAATAAACAATACACAAGATCCAGCGCACTCTCCTATCCACTAAACAGGAACTTCAATGTTGACAGATTTTATTAGTTTGTAAAAGTTTTTTTTAAAAACACCTAATCTAGGCAAATAAAAATAATGGTGGTTTAGTTACATTATATGATCATACATTGCATAAGCCTGCCACAACGTCAATGTACCCCATCTTTGGCAGGTCCTACTCTAACAGTCTAATGTCTGCTCTAATGAGATTAACAAACTAACTTGGGAAAAAATTCCATCTGAGACTCCCTGCAGTACAAGGCTAAATAGGGACATGAGATGAGGCACCTGTAACAGGGAGGGGTGCAAAACCAAGGAGTTGGCTAGACTCCCAAATATATATATATATATATGAAACATGGGGGACGGTTGCACTCACCTGAACATGCTTAAATGGAGTGCTGCTGGGGGCCATATTATACAATAAACAATACACAAGATCCAGCGCACTCTCCTATCTACTAAACAGCAACTTCAATGTTGACAGATTTTATTAGTTTTTAAAAGTTTTTTTAAAAACACCTAATCTAGGCAAATAAAAATAATGGGGATTTAGTTACATTATATGATCATACATTGCATAAGCCTGCCACAACGTCAATGTACCCAATCTTTGGCAGGTCCTACTCTCACAGTCTAATGTCTGCTCTTATGAGATTAACCCATAGATATAAAATATTAATTGGGCCACAAATATCAATGTAAAAAATGTAATCATTGCCTCATCTCAAATTCCCAAGTCAGATCTTTCTCATCCCCCCTCCCCCTATCCAATACACTGCTGGCCCCCCTCCCCCTAATATACTGCTGTCACCCCCCTGCTCTAATATACTGCTGACCCCCCTCCCCTAATACATTGCTGACCCCCTTGTTCCCCTCCCCAATACATTACTGCCCCCCAATATATTACTGCCCTCCCTCCCCAATACATTACTGCCCCCTCCCCAATACATTACTGCACCCTCCCCAATACATTACTGCCCCTCCCCAAATACATAACTGCACCCTCCCCAATACATTACTGCCCCCTCCCCAATACATTACTGCCCCCCTCCCCAAATACATTACTGCCCCTCACCAAATACATTACTGCCCTCCCCAATACATTACTGCCCCCCCTCCCCAATACATTACTGCCCCCTCCCCAATACATTACTGCCCCCTTCCCCAAATACATTACTGCCCCCCCTCCCCAATACATTACTGCACCCTCCCCAATACATTACTGCACCCTCCCCAATACATTACTGCCCCTCCCCAAATACATAACTGCACCCTCCCCAATACATTACTGCCCCCCTCCCCAAATACATTACTCCCCTCCCCAATACATTACTGCCCCCCTCCCCAAATACATTACTCCCCTCCCCAATACATTACTGCCCCCTTCCCCAAATACATTACTGCCCCCCCTCCCCAATACATTACTGCCCCCCTCCCCAAATACATTACTGCCCCTCACCAAATACATTACTGCCCTCCCCAATACATTACTGCCCCCCCTCCCCAATACATTACTGCCCCCCCTCCCAAAATACATTACTCCCCTCCCCAATACATTACTGCCCCCTTCCCCAAATACATTACTGCCCCCCCTCCCCAATACATTACTGCCCCCTCCCCAATACATTACTCCCCTCCCCAATACATTACTGCCCCCTCCCCAATACATTACTCCCCTCCCCAATACATTACTGCACCCTCCCCAATACATTACTGCCCCTCCCCAAATACATAACTGCACCCTCCCCAATACATTACTGCCCCCCTCCCCAAATACATTACTCCCCTCCCCAATACATTACTGCCCCCTTCCCCAAATACATTACTGCCCCCCCTCCCCAATACATTACTGCCCCCTCCCCAATACATTACTGCCCCCTTCCCCAAATACATTACTGCCCCCCCTCCCCAATACATTACTGCCCCCTCCCCAATACATTACTGCCCCCTCCCCAATACATTACTGCCCCCCCTCCCAAAATACATTACTCCCCTCCCCAATACATTACTGCCCCCCTCCCCAAATACATTACTCCCCTCCCCAATACATTACTGCCCCCCTCCCCAAATACATTACTCCCCTCCCCAATACATTACTGCCCCCTTCCCCAAATACATTACTGCCCCCCCTCCCCAATACATTACTGCCCCCTCCCCAATACATTACTGCCCCCTTCCCCAAATACATTACTGCCCCCCCTCCCCAATACATTACTGCCCCCTCCCCAATACATTACTGCCCCCTCCCCAATACATTACTGCCCCCCCTCCCAAAATACATTACTCCCCTCCCCAATACATTACTGCCCCCCTCCCCAAATACATTACTCCCCTCCCCAATACATTACTGCCCCCCTCCCCAAATACATTACTCCCCTCCCCAATACATTACTGCCCCCTTCCCCAAATACATTACTGCCCCCCCTCCCCAATACATTACTGCCCCCTCCCCAATACATTACTGCCCCCTTCCCCAAATACATTACTGCCCCCCCTCCCCAATACATTACTGCCCCCTCCCCAATACATTACTGCCCCCTCCCCAATACATTACTGCCCCCCCTCCCAAAATACATTACTCCCCTCCCCAATACATTACTGCCCCCCTCCCCAAATACATTACTCCCCTCCCCAATACATTACTGCCCCCCTCCCCAAATACATTACTCCCCTCCCCAATACATTACTGCCCCCTTCCCCAAATACATTACTGCCCCCCCTCCCCAATACATTACTGCCCCCTCCCCAATACATTACTGCCCCCTTCCCCAAATACATTACTGCCCCCCCTCCCCAATACATTACTGCCCCCTCCCCAATACATTACTGCCCCCTCCCCAATACATTACTGCCCCCCCTCCCAAAATACATTACTCCCCTCCCCAATACATTACTGCCCCCCTCCCCAAATACATTACTCCCCTCCCCAATACATTACTGCCCCCCTCCCCAAATACATTACTCCCCTCCCCAATACATTACTGCCCCCTTCCCCAAATACATTACTGCCCCCCCTCCCCAATACATTACTGCCCCCTCCCCAATACATTACTGCCCCCTTCCCCAAATACATTACTGCCCCCCCTCCCCAATACATTACTGCCCCCTCCCCAATACATTACTGCCCCCTCCCCAATACATTACTGCCCCCCCTCCCAAAATACATTACTCCCCTCCCCAATACATTACTGCCCCCCTCCCCAAATACATTACTCCCCTCCCCAATACATTACTGCCCCCCTCCCCAAATACATTACTCCCCTCCCCAATACATTACTGCCCCCTTCCCCAAATACATTACTGCCCCCCCTCCCCAATACATTACTGCACCCTCCCCAATACATTACTGCACCCTCCCCAATACATTACTGCCCCTCCCCAAATACATAACTGCACCCTCCCCAATACATTACTGCCCCCCTCCCCAAATACATTACTCCCCTCCCCAATACATTACTGCCCCCCTCCCCAAATACATTACTCCCCTCCCCAATACATTACTGCCCCCTTCCCCAAATACATTACTGCCCCCCCTCCCCAATACATTACTGCCCCCTCCCCAATACATTACTGCCCCCTTCCCCAAATACATTACTGCCCCCCCTCCCCAATACATTACTGCCCCCTCCCCAATACATTACTGCCCCCTCCCCAATACATTACTGCCCCCCCTCCCAAAATACATTACTCCCCTCCCCAATACATTACTGCCCCCCTCCCCAAATACATTACTCCCCTCCCCAATACATTACTGCCCCCCTCCCCAAATACATTACTCCCCTCCCCAATACATTACTGCCCCCTTCCCCAAATACATTACTGCCCCCCCTCCCCAATACATTACTGCCCCCTCCCCAATACATTACTGCCCCCTTCCCCAAATACATTACTGCCCCCCCTCCCCAATACATTACTGCCCCCTCCCCAATACATTACTGCCCCCTCCCCAATACATTACTGCCCCCCCTCCCAAAATACATTACTCCCCTCCCCAATACATTACTGCCCCCCTCCCCAAATACATTACTCCCCTCCCCAATACATTACTGCCCCCCTCCCCAAATACATTACTCCCCTCCCCAATACATTACTGCCCCCTTCCCCAAATACATTACTGCCCCCCCTCCCCAATACATTACTGCACCCTCCCCAATACATTACTGCACCCTCCCCAATACATTACTGCCCCTCCCCAAATACATAACTGCACCCTCCCCAATACATTACTGCCCCCCTCCCCAAATACATTACTCCCCTCCCCAATACATTACTGCCCCCCTCCCCAAATACATTACTCCCCTCCCCAATACATTACTGCCCCCTTCCCCAAATACATTACTGCCCCCCCTCCCCAATACATTACTGCACCCTCCCCAATACATTACTCCCCTCCCCAATACATTACTGCCCCCTTCCCCAAATACATTACTGCCCCCCCTCCCCAATACATAACTGCACCCTCCCCAATACATTACTGCCCCCCTCCCCAAATACATTACTCCCCTCCCCAATACATTACTGCCCCCTTCCCCAAATACATTACTGCCCCCCTCCCCAATACATTACTGTCCCCTCCACAATACATTACTGCCCCCCTCCCCAAAAACGTTGCTCCTAGCGCTCACCAAAGGACCATCAACACCGTAGACACCATGAGTACCGCTGACTTCATGAACCGCCGCTGCTGGGCTGGAATCACTCTGTCTGCTATCCACCCTGGACTTATGACCAGGTTCTAGTGGGTGAACCTCTTCCTTCTGTAGAGGGAAGCAGGATCAGGAACAAGAGCTCAGTAGCTAAGGGAGTACGCAGAGCATGCTGGGCTCGCATAGAGCAGTGGCTGGCAGGAGGGAGAACGTGGAGGGAGTCTGCTGGGCTCCTCTTTGCTGCCCCAACTACAGGCTACAGTTAAGAGGCAAGGAGGGGGAAATACTTTTTTTTTTTTAATTATACAAATTCTACATTAAAAAAAATAATCCCAGCAGCATTTGTCACACATCCAACACACACACACACACACACACACACACACACATCAAACAGACAAACAGCATCCACTACACAACAACACACATCATCCACTACACAACCACACACATCATCCACTACACAACCATACACATCATCCACTAAACAACCATACACATCATCCACTACACAACCATACACATCATCCACTACACAACCACACACATCATCCACTACACAACCATACACATCATCCACTACACAACCACACACATCATCCACTACACAACCATACACATCATCCACTACACAACCACACACATCATCCACTACACAACCACACACATCATCCACTACACAACCACACACACATCATCCACTACACAACCATACACATCATCCACTACACAACCATACACATCATCCACTACACAACCATATAACTAGAAAGAAATTTGAGAAACCCTAAGCTCAATTACAGTCAAAGTGTAGAGCAGGGTACCCCAATTTAGGCAGATTAAATTTAAGAAAGGCAATCTGCTCCATGAGATGAGGTGACATTTGTGAGCGCTGTGGATTCAGTATATTACCGGTTACCGAAAACACACGCTCACTTGGGACAGTGGTTGGCGGACATGAAAGCAGCTCCTGCGCAACCAATGAGAGTGCAGGCCACACACTCTTCTTCTCATCCCAATAGCTAAGAGGGTCGACATTATGGGGCAAAGGAGGTTCAGAGAGGTACGCTCTGACCATTTCTGAGGCAGTGCTCTCCTGTCTGCTGCTAGCACTCTCAGTGGGTCCAACTATATCCTCAAGCAACTCTTCCCAAAATGCAGCTGCTCCACTCAGTTGTGTGGTGGTGGTGGTAGTGCCACTGCTTCTGCAAGAAGTGGCCGACATCTCAGCCTCCTGCTGAACTACTCCCTCATACAGCATTCCCCTCTTTTGCTGCCAGTCACACACCCTCTGGATCAGTTTCTCCCTCCAATTTGTTAAGTTATTGGATCTGAGTGCAAGCTTTCCCTTAATCCTTGGATCACACAGGCAAGCTAGCATCAGTTCAGGAGAATTATCCAATCGCTCACGTAGGCGAACTTTAAGCTGATCCTTCAGCCTCCTGACCAGAGTTACTACATCAGGATGTAAAGGATCACCTTGAACAACCTCTTGGCGTTCAAGGAAGACACCCATCTTGCTCCCTAGATGGGTGAAAACAGGGATTACCTGTCCCAGATTGGCAGTGTTCAAGCTTAAATTTTCAGTGGCATCCCTGAAGGGTTTCAGGACTGCCACTAGCTGAGCAATCACTGTCCAATCGTCTCTACCTAGTGGAGAACCAATACCAATGTACTGGTCTGATGACAGACTATGGATTGCCCTCTGCTGCTCTAAAATCCTCTCCAGCATCTCTACAGTAGAGTTCCACCGTGTACTGACATCTTGTCGTAGACAGTGTGTGGGAAGACCTGCCTTCTCTTGTTCCTGCCTCAACAGTTGGCTAGCCTTCACACTGCGGTGGAAGTGCCCAGCAATCCTCCTGCACCTTTCAATCACACTGGAAACTCTGTTATTACCTTCTGGGATTGCTGACTTTACTACTAGATGGATAATGTGCGCTGCACAGCGCACACCAACAAGGTTGCCATCACGCAGAGCTTTCACCATATTTGTAGCTCCATCAGTAACCACAAAGCCCACTTCTACATTGGTGCCTGCCTCCGCTCCAACCCAAAGAGACACCATCCTCCTTACTGCCTGCAGAATGTTATCTGAAGTGTGTTTTTCATCCATCACTTCAGCATGGAGAAGGAAAGAGCGATAGCCCAGCTGATCAGATACACCTCCCTTTCTGCTAGACACTGCTGCTGAAGTTGCAGCAGCAGCTTCCTGAGACACACCAGGCTCCCACCAGTGTGCTGTCAGGGAAAGGAAGGCATGCTGGCCACTTGGTGCACTCCACAAATCTGTGGTAAAATGCACAGACTGACCAGCAGCCTTCGAAAGCTCCCTTTTAACTACTCCAACACAGGACCGGTAAAGTGAAGGGACTATCCTCCTGCTGAAAGTGGAGCGTGAGGGAAGATGATATTGTGGAGCCACAGCCTCCATCAACTGTTTGAAAGGCTGCCCTTCTATCATAGAAAATGAAGCACCCCCAACAGCAATTAACTGGCCAATAAGTCGCGTAATTTTATTGGCCTGCTGTTTAGACATAGCCCTGGAGTGGAATCCCCCAAATTGTTCCAGGGTGGGCTGGACGCATTGTGATGCTCCAACCAGTCTTGGTTGTTGGCTGGCAGCACCAGTAGCTCTTGGCTCTGCAACACCTCCCATGTCACTCCTAGCTGCCATGGTACTGGACACTGTAATAGTAGAAGCTATGCTGCCTGCCCTAGTACTTTCTGCCTCTTCCCTCAATAACACAGCCTTGTGATGGCTGCGAAGGTGATGGTTCATCCCTGCACTGGTGAGATGACCCAACACTCTCCCCCTGCTAACTTCCTTCCCACAAAGTTTGCACTTTGCAAAGCGCCCATCTCCAACACTTTCAAAGTGATCCCAAACTTTGCTGCGGCGCAAAACATTGGCACTTGCCCTTCGGGATTCTGCTGCTAATGGTGGTGTAATAATTGGTGGTGGGGGTGGTGGGGGTGGTGGTGGTGGTGGTGGTGGTGGTGGTGGTGGTGGTGGTGGTGGTGGTCTGCTAATGGTTGAAGTAGCAGGTGCTACTATTGGAGAAAGTGGAGAGGAAGGGGAAAAATGTGCACTTGTAGCAGGAGAAAAGGTTGGACTGCTCCCTGAAGAATTCTGACTTTCCTCTACTATCTCATCCTCATTCTCAGGCTCATAGTCAAGCTCTTCATCAGCCAGACTAAATGCAATTCCTGCAAGGTTGGGGGTAAGACTGATATCACCTCCAGGAATAATAGGACTAGGAGCACTGGGTAGCATTGGCAATGGCAACAACTCCTGTGCTGAGGTGCCGCTGTCAGTGGTAGAAGCAGGCGCAGCACTGGTGGTGGTGGAAGTGGTGGTCTTGAGAGGGGGATTAGGAAACAGCCTCCGTGTACAAGAAGGACGCTTCTTAGCAGCACGACTCACAGGCCTGCTTGTGGTATTGGAAGATGCTTGGGGAAAAACACGCTTCCTCTTACTTATTGGGCTACTCCTACTACCAGTTGTGTTTTTAGTATTAGTAGCCATAGTGCTCACCCTTAAAAGCCCTGCTGGTTTCCCTTTGCCATAGAAAAGACTTGCAATTCTGGGCCTTGCTGCACTGCTGCCTGCTATTGGTGCCACTGCCTTTCCTTGACCAGACTTTGGCCTCCTAGGTGGTGAGTCTGACATAGCAGCACTCCTTGACCGCTTAGGCTGACGCATAGGCTGCGTACTCAAACTACCACTACTTGTGGTGGTGGCGGTGGTATTGGTGGTGGTGGTGGCTGACTGACCCTCCCTCACTTTACTAGTGGATGAACGTTTAAGAGGATCCATTTAGAATTTTAAAATAGTAAGAAAAGAAAAGAAAAGAAGTTGAAGAAAAGAAAAGAAAGAGATAATGTAATGTATGTACTATGTGGTGTTTTTAAAATAACGTTTATATTTTTATTAAAAAGGATTATTTGAAGTTTGGTGCTATGCTAATATACAGATCAACACAGATAAAAAAAAAAAAAATAGAGACACTAGTACTGAGGCAGATTTCTTCACTCTAGTGCTTTCTGAGGAACTATACAAAACTGCACTGTCTGCCAACAACAAGTGCTCCCTGCTCGACTACTGCAAAAAACAGCGTATGAAAAAATTTACTAATATTAGAAAAATAAAATAATAAAAGGTTTACTACAGCTACCTTGAAGCTTAGGTTAGGACAGTCACACAGTCAATCAGAAACTAAAATGAACCAAATAAAAACAGCAACCAGTTAGCTTCACTGATTGCTGTTAAACAAACACACTAACTGAACTAATAAAAATCAGTTAATGAAAAAAGGAATTTCTTCACAACAGCAGTCAGAACAGTTAACTTCACTGCTGATGCTGATGTGAGCACAAAAAGAAAATGACACTAAAAGTGTGAAAAATGTAAAACAAAAATAGACTGTTTGATTGACTAGTGTGTTTTCTGTTCTAACAAAGCACAAAGAGACTGTACTACAACAAATATATAGTCTAAACTGAAGATAATTCTATCAACTTAATAAAATGTTTTAATTAAAACTGAAGCTAATTCTATTAACTGAATAAAAAAATATTACTTAACTTTTATACTGACTGCCTGCAAAATGACGCAGCACCTCTGTAAAATCAATTTAACAAAAATCCACTTTGCTGCTAAAAATAATTAACAGATAAACTAGATTTCTTTTCTTCTAGGCTAACAAGCTAGTCTACCCCTAGGGCAGAAGCCCTCAGGCCCACTACGCTAAAGTACTGGACTGATTCTACCTTTACTCTAAATCTAAATCAATTTAAGCTAATTAATTTTGATTAAATAAAAATAAACAGATTTAAAAAGATTTAAAAAGTAATACCTGGTTGCTGTAGGCAGTAAGCAAGCGGGGGGGAAGGCAGGCACTGGCAGTGCCAGCCAGGCACCGTGTGGCACACTGACAGCAGCACAGCTCTCAAAAAGCACTAAAATAAAATAAAAAATTCTCAGCAATAGACTCAAATTCAACAAGTGAGAACTGGTAGGCACACCAAGACTCACTCACAGAAAATCTCTAAGACAAGCAATGAGGCTAACACAGCACAGAAGCACAGTGTGTCAACAACAAAACTCAGTCAAAGAAGGGCATAGAAAGATCCACTGCCTGCTTTTATACTGCTGTTTAGTTATTTTTTAAATCCACGATAAAGCACTCACCATTGGATAAGCCCCTACAGCATCATGTCAAAGGAGTGAGCTGATTAGATAAATGAAAATCAGCTCACTCCCATACCCCTCCTTTTTGATTCATACAAGAAGGCATCCGAATGAACTAATACACGAATTGAGGCAAATCAGTTCATTCATTAGTTCATTAGTTCATTCGTTTTTCTACCATCCCCATGTAAAGCAATGAAAAAGCACGAATGGTTTGTGCGTTCGGTAGTTTGAATTCGGTAGTTTGAATTCGGTAGTTTGAATTCGGTAGTATGCTCTCGTTCGGTAGTTTGCATTGCAATACATTACACAGAGGTGCTAAAATGTAAATTCACCCAGAGTATAATTCAAAATGCCGAATGAACGAACAAACGAAAGATTTTCGGCAAACGGCTATTCGTTTGTTCGTTCTTTAGTTTGTATAGCCTTTCGTAATTCGGTATTCGGAAGAATGACCGAAAATGCATATTTTCGTACGAAAATCCATTCGTACGAATACGAATGCCCAAGTCTACATTTATACTGTGATTTTCTAATGACTCCACTTTGTAAAAATGTTCGTTTTCATGTAATTACCCTTGTAGATGGTTTGTAATAAAGTTTAGTAGAAACATTGAAAGAATGACATTGTGTACTGATAACATTTAGATTGTAGCACATCAATAGAATTGAACCTTCACACTTCCCATCAAGCAGATTGCACAATGAGACAGAAACATTTTATTTTTATTAATTCATATTCAAAGTATCGATGACTATGAGTAGACCTGTTAATGGTGGAGAATTTAATTTCTGCTGAACCACTTCTTCTTAAAACAATGTTTGAGAATTTTGTGCACGTGGTGGTTTCACTTGTCAGAATTTAATCCACCAATAAAGATTAAGGAAAACAAATCAGACAAATGAAAAAGGTGTGAAAATGGCCCAACCAGTTTACTGCAAACAATACACACAATATAAATAATATGTATATATTGTGTGACCCAAATTTTCTGTAATTTTGTTCACAGCTCAAGTCAGAAAAATGAACCAACAGAGGAAAAAAGAAGAATATCCGTAAATAAATAAAGTAGTAAATAAATGTTTAAATATATCTTTTAAATATATAACTAGGTACCAAAGAGATTGCGTTGAAATTATACAACTCCCCACAGTGCAAATACCTAAAAAATGCTGTTATCTATTTTCTGCATATCTCAAGCGGGACTTTAAAGGGTCCTTCTTGGGCATAGAAACTTGAAAAATAATACTTTCACAACAAACCCAAAATTCCCAGCATGACATGCAAAGGAGCATAGGCAGACATTGTGTTTCAGACTTTATACTACATTTCTGCAGATACCCTTAGCAATAAACACTGTTTTGAACAGTGTGGGTCTCATCAGCATATCACTGGTTCTGGTGTGGATGTTGAAGTCTCTCTGATAGCATGTAGCTAAGAAAGATACATGATTTCTCTAAATGGCACTCCATGGTTGGTTTCTGATCACTGAGGTTTTTATTTCCAAAGTACTGAGGGTATGTGCAGAAATGCAGTATGAAGTCTGAAACATGACAGTCATTTAATAAAAGGGCAACAGCAGTATTAAGAGAAATGTAATTAATTATTTTTTTCAAATTTTATTTGAGAGGCGAGTGGTCAATTGGACATCTGCTAACAGGTGATGACATCTTAAGTATTAAACTGAAGAGCAAGGTAACCCAAGTTGGAAGACTGAACATTTGTGATTGTTGGGGATTTAAAATGTTCCTGTAACAGAGAAAACTATCACTTTGGACAGTAGTTTGACATGTCAATAGATGCAAGGCATAAAACACGGAGCAGGCCACATACTTTTCTTTTCACCTCAGTAGCTCAGAGCATCTTTGGTGGGAGGCAAAATATATTCACACAGGTAAGCACTATTTTAGAGACAATACACTTCTTTCAGCTGGTTCACTTGCTTCCACCAAATCACCAGCAGCATTAAGCCAAAACTTAACTGAATACCTAAAACGAAATGAGTAAGTGAAAAAATGGCAAAATAAAGTTGTAAAGGGCAAGTGTCACTATAAATAACATAATAAATACATATTTATAAGAACAGTAATATTTGATCTCCTTCAAAATATCACAAGTGTAGCAACCATTCTGAACACTGGCAAAAATTCACATAAAGCAAAAACTATAAGGAAATGGTGCACAAAACAACACTTTCAATATATATCTAAGGGAGTACCAAATAAAACAATAGTGTTATTCCTACCTATATATGTGGCGAAACCGACCTCGCCACGTGTCCTTGGAGGGGGCTGATTGCCCGCCTCTTGCCTTTGGACTATGGACCAGACTTTATGGGAATGTGATACCCCAGATAGCCATACCATGGAGCCTATTCATATAATGAAAGACTATGGGAAAGACTTTAGCTCCATGGCAATTGTACTGTGTGAATAGGATCTGCGCGCTATTCGGTAGTTTTGTGCGTGCAGATCCCAGCTATCTGGGGATAGGTGAAATGTCTGTGTGTTATGTGTAAATGTGACTTTATGTATTTTAAAGTGTTTTATGTTGTTTTGCAACCATGTGGTTAATGGAGTCTGCCTTTAGTCCTGGGTAATTGGATTACTTCTCCAATTAACTCCAGAGCAGAAGGGAGGAAACCAGGGTGCATTGTGGGGATGTTTTTCTGCCAGCTAGAAAGGAACAAAAGATACTTTTAGTAACTTTTGAACCCCTGGTCGGATTCATGCCATTTTTTAATATGTTGTTCCCCTGAATGGATTGATTGTGGATATGTATTTTTATGTGAATGTGATGTATGGTTTTAAAGTTATGAAAGTTGTGTAAAAGTATATTTTACACTGTATGCATAATGGGATTATGTGTCACACTAAGGGGAGGGGATGTGTGGGAGGTAACATCTATGTCATTGGTTCTTTTATGCCTCCCCCTGGGTGTGGCCTGTATGTGTGAGTTGGAAATAAAAGCCAGGCTGGATGAGCCAGTCGAGAGTTCCTGTTTTACCCTCAAAGTGATGTGTCGTCTCATTATTGGGGGAAGGATTTAATGTATGCTGTTCCAGTTGACTGCTAGGAGTACAAGCCTATTCGTATGGTTCCTATTCAATGGTCTACAGCATTCATACGCTTGGGAGAATTTAAAGGTTTCTCGGATTCGGTGATTATGGTGTCTGCCAGAGTGCTTGGAGTCCTCAGGAAGCGCTAGGAGCATCCATTAACGGAGGTACCAAGTCGGGGTGCCAGGCGATCCGTTACAATATATATATAAAACAATGTATAAAAAAGTGTGTATCATGCACACAAGCATAAATTCAAAAAAAGATGTGTGACAACAATCTGTATAAAGTAAATTACAAAAGAGTGCTACAAAAATATTTTTAAACTATATAAAGTAGCCACAAAATAATCAAAAAATATTTTGGAAAAGTGCGCTGTGCAAACAATACTTGCTTAGTATAACAAATGTAATTATTGATGACCTATAAATAAAGAATATAAGACAGACAGTGCAACACTGTAAAGCTTATGAAAAAAAAAAAGAAAAGACAAATGGACATTAACTCCCAAAGGTAGAATGAATAACGTACCACTTAAAACTCTTTGTTAGTGATGTCCCGGACGGTTCGCCGCCAAATAGTTCCCGGCGAACATAGTTTGTTCGCGTTCGCCACCGCAGGCGAACACATGCGCTGTTCGGTCCGCCCCCTATTCTTTATCATTGAGTAAACTTTGACCCAGTACCTCACAGTCAGCAGACACATTCCAGCCAATCAGGAGCACACCCTCCCTAGCAGACCCTCCCACCTACTGGACAGCATCCATTTTAGATTCATTCGGAAGCTGCAACCATTTTTTTTTAATTTAATTTTATTTTTTTTAATTCTAAATGCCAAACATTGTTACATAGGGGAATATTCCCTGATACACACTGACACAGAGCAGAATAGGGACTGTTCCTTCTACATAGAGTCACTTGGCAGGTATGGATTGACACCTGTGTAACGGACCGTTTTGCTCACCAGAGGTTAAAAACCGTCTAGGCGATAATCCCCTTCCAGATAGACAAGCAGCTACTGCAATCACCAATCTCCCGAACTGCAACCTGCACGAAGTCACCAACTCCCGAATAGGAAACACACAAACACAGGAAGCAGCCGAACAGGAAAACCATATGAAAGGGTTACACTCCTGGCAGTCAGCATACAATCCAATTCCCCCAATAACGAGACGACACTTCGTTTTGAGGGTTAAGCAGAAATTGATTTACTGGGGCTACCTGCCTGGCTTTTATGCAGGTCTCCTACCTGGTGGACACTCCCCTGGGGGACCAGATGGGAAACATATTGGACATTGACCAATCACAAGCTTACAATCCCACAATGCATCACAATCCCTCCTCTCTGTCCTGGAGATAATTGGGAAGTAATCCAATTATCTCCCAGGACAGAGGCAAAACTCTATTAACCACATGGCAGACAAAGGACAATAAAAGACATAAAATTACATACTGTTACATTTATCACATAGAACATACACATTCTACCTATCCCCAGATAGCTTAGATCTGAGCGCACATTATTACCGGATAGCGCTCAGATCACATACATACAGTTCAATTGCCATGGAGCCAAAGTCTTTCATACAGTCTTTCAGTATACGGCTGGGCTCCATGGCATAGCTATCTGGGGTAGCATGGCTTTAACAGTCTGCAGAAAGGCACAAGCCAGCCTTTCTGCAGGGAAAAAGAACAGTGTTAAATATGGGGCCATAGTCCAGCGGCAGGAGGCGGGCGACCAGGCTCCTCCAGTGGCCAGTGGCGATGTTGGTTCCGCCACAACCTGTCCTCAGGGACCCTGATACACACTGACACAGAGCAAAATAGGTACTGTTCCTTCTACATAGAGTCACTTGGCAGGTATGGATTGACACCTGTCCTCAGGGACCCTGATACACACTGACACAGAGCAGAATAGGGACTGTTCCCCCTACACTTGGCAGATATGTATTGACACCTGTCCTCAGGGACCCTGATGCACACTGACACAGAGCAGAATAGGGACTGTTCGTCCTACATAGGGTCACTTGGCAGAAATGTATTGACACCTATCCTCAGGGACCCTGATACACACTGACACAGAGCAGAATAGGGACTGTTCCTCCTACATAGGGTCACTTGGCAGATATGGATTGACACCTATCCTCAGGGACCCTGATACACACTGACACAGAGCAGAATAGGGACTGTTCCTTCTACATAGGGTCACTTGGCAGATATGGATTGACACCTGTCCTCAGGGACCCTGATACACACTGTCACAGAGCAGAATAGGGACTGTTCCTCCTACATAGGGTCACTTGGCAGATATCGATTGACACCTATCCTCAGGGACCCTGATACACACTGACACAGAGCAGAATAGGGACTGTTCCTCCTACAAAGAGTCACTTGGCAGATATGGATTGACACCTGTCCTCAGGGACCCTGATACACACTGACACAGAGCAGAATAGGGACTGTTCCTCCTACATAGGGTCACTTGGCAGATATGGATTGACACCTATCCTCACTATTTAGTGAATATTCCCCTATATTCACTAAATGCCAAACATTGTTATATAGGGGAATATTCACTAAATGCCAAACATTGTTATACAGGGGAATATTCACTAAATGCCAAACATTGTTATATACGGCAATATTCACTAAATGCCAAACATTGTTATATTCCCCTATATAACAATGTTTGGCATTTAGTGAATATTCCCCTATATTCACTAAATGCCAAACATTGTTATATAGGGGGATATTCACTTAATGCCAAACATTGTTATACAGGGGAATATTCACTAAATACCAAACATTGTTATATAGGGGAATAAAAATAATGAGGGGGACGACCTACTGTCCTCCCCCCCGGCCCCCACCCCTGCGCGGTGGGTGGGGGCCATAAATCACAATTGGGGGACCTACTGTCCTCCCCCCCCCGCCCCCACCCCTGCGCGGTAGGTGGGGGCCATAAAAATAATGAGGGGGATCTACTGTCCTCCCCCCGGCCCCCATCCCTGCGCAGTGGGTGGGGGCCATAAAAATAATGAGGGGGGACCTACTGTCCTCCTCCCCCCGCCCCCACCCCTGCGCGGTGGGTGGGGGCCATAAAAATAATGAGGGGGGACCTACTGTCCTCCCTGCCCACCCCCACCCCTGCGCAGTGCGTGGGGGCCATAAATATAATGAGGGGGGGACCTACTGTCCTCCCCCCCGGCCCCACCCCCTGCACGGTGGGTGGGGGCCATAAATACTAATAAGAGGGGTTATGGTTTTTTTATATGGCCTTTTTTGGGGCTACAAAAATAAGATTTTAGAAGAAAGAAAACATCGAATGGTAAGTAGGTCCCCCCCTTATTGTTTTTTTAGGGCCCCCACCCACCGCTCAGGGGTGGGGGCTGTGGGGGGACAGTAGGTCCCCCCATTAGTGGTTTTTAAGGGCCCCCACCCACAGCTCAGTGGTGGGGGTCGGAGAAGGGGAGGACAGTAGGTCCCCCCTCATTATCTTCTTGGCCCCCACCCGCCGCACAGGGATGGGGGCCTGGGGGGAGGACAGTAGGTCCCCCCCTCATTATCTTTATGGCCCCCACCCGCCGCCCAGGGGTGGGGGCCGGGGGGTGGGGGGGAGGAGAGTAGTCTCCCCCCCCTTCAATCACTATTGTGGCCAGAATGTGGGTTTTAAAATTCGCCTGCCCATTGAAGTCTATGGCGGTTCGCCGGTTCGCGAACATTTGCCGAAATTCGCATTCGCGGTTCGTGAACTGAAAATTTTGCGTCCGCGACATCACTACTCTTTGTCCAAGGGAGGATCAATCCCTTGAAAATGAAGGATCCAAAACACTTAATTGGGACTCACCACCACCAGCAAATCCTGATCTTGAAAACCTTTATTAACTTCAAAAATTTTTAAAACCTGAAGATATCCAGGATACAACGATCTCCCTGACTTTAAACAGGTGCTTGTTTGCCCATGCCGCCTTCGGGAATCTTTCCTGCAAACACCACTTCAATATACTTCTTTCCGGGTCGGCCAGTGACAGAACGTGTTTCACCTCACCTCTCGGGACTTTCCCTCAAGCGTATAATGAGTTACTTCTCTGTTTAATTATATATAGCAGCATACTTCGCAAGTTAATTGTTGCAAATACTCAGTCTTTTTTGCAAACAGCAAGTCCAATACAAATGATAGCATAGCCACAATACAGACACATTTCAATTAAAATGTAAAACATTAGAATTTTTATTTTCCAAGCAGTGGGTATGTAAAAATATAAATATTCATTAAATAAATTATACAGTATCTCACAAAAGTGAGTACAACCCTCACATTTTTGTAAATATTTTATTATATCCTGTCATGTGACAATACTGAAGAAATGACATGCTACAATGTAAAGTTGACCATGGCGAGGCCTGTTCTGAGTGGAACCTGTCCTGTGAAACCGCTGTATGGTCTTGCCCACCGTGGTGGCAGCTCAGTTTTTAGGGTCTTGGCAATCTTCTTATAGCCTAAGCCATCTTTATGTAGAGAAACTGTCTTTTTTTCAGATCCTCAATAGGTTCTTTGCCATGAGGTGCCTGGGGAGCGGGCCACAAGAGCGGGCAGGGATCTGCCACAAAAATTCCGGAACAGCAGCTACACTACAGAAAAGGAAAGAATTTAAGGACACTATGGAAACCCTACGCAATAATAACATCCAGTACTGATGGGGATACCCGATCCACCTGCTGATTAGGAGAAACGGCACGGTGACTACGGTGAACACCCCAGAGGAAGGCCGCAGTCTACTACGCAGCTGGGGCATGACACCAACCCAAGAGGGGAAGACCTATGCAGTCCAAAACAGACTGTCTCCGGAGTGGAAAAGGCCCAAAAAATGAACTGAAATGCGGACTTACTGCATGAGATGCGGAATAATAGTGACACTAGATGGAGTGGAACAGACACCGAGTTGCAAGTATACCCGACACACACACGCTACACATATATGTAGTTTCACAATCACTTCATAATGCAAATAGTTGTACCATTAAAATGGCATACCGCTATGCCTAGCATCCCTAAAAAGAACTCACCGAGACACTAACAAGAATAAAAAAAAAAAAAAAAAAAAGAAAGAGGGGGGAAATCTCGATTATCCTGTACACTCCACTCATGTACGAACCTCCACTCACCATATCTCTTGCACTTCAGCTAGCGGCCGCACGCAAGTTAAACAATAGCGAGCACTGGGCATAGCGTGCTCACCTAGTAACACTTCATTTTTTCATCTTAAGCGTAAACCACACACCCACCGGCACCACATAACTGGTGCCTCACCCTTCAGTGGGAAATGTTCATACGTGTTATTGAACTAATGTTTGTTATTTATGTTACAATGTTTACTTCAAATGTTATGCATAATGGTTGCATTACTGTTTCTTTACCCGTATACCCTCTTACCCTAACCCACACCACCAGACAGGTACCAAACCACAACATAGGAGTCAGGGTGAAGTAGCGCATCATCAGGGGAGATCACACTGGGATCTACCACACATCCCAGTACCGCTAAGCGGAAATCCAGCTCACAAATGCAAGGGACACACTGCAAAGGGGCAGGTGGGCAACAAACCGGGACCCAGAGATAACAGTAACGACACACTAGTCTTAAAGCTCGAACAACCCCCAGTATAGAATATGAAAATATACTGCCATAATGTAAAAGGACTGAACACACCGGTGAAAAGGTACTGCCTCACGAGAGACCTGCGCAAAGAACATCCTGACGTGGTGTGTTTGCAGGAAACCCACCTCAAGAAAGCAATCACCATAGCACAGACGCAATACACAACACAGTTCCACAGTACCTCTACGTCCAAAACCAAGGGGGTCTCCATTCTCATTAGCAAAGATGTGTCCTTTAAACTGCTATACGAATCCATAGATAAAGAGGAAGGGTACATTAAACTAGTATGTGAATTCAATAACCTAGAACACACAATAGTCAACATATACGCTCCAAACACAAATCAGAGGAATTTTCGACACAAAGTAATCACGCTACTTCTACCAGTCCAGAGGGGCGTCACAATCATTTGCGGCGACTTATACCACATACTTGACCCCAGATGAGACACCACGGTGCAGCCCAACACTCCCAGATCAGCTACCCTCAAGAGGGAATGCAAACCACTAACACGACTGCTTAACCCCTTCAGGACGGAGTCAATAGTGCACGTTCTGATCAAAACAAAACGTAAACAAAAACTAGAATTTGCGCTATATGTCTGTTCACCCGTAGTTCCCCTCTTTCAAATTATATGCACCCACACTTATTATATATCATTTTGTTCAGGAGAAACAGGGCTTTAATTTATCATTAACTATTCATATATGGAACATAATTCATTATGAATAAAATTTAAAAAAATGTGAGAAAATAAGATTTTTTTTTAAATTTGTATTTCCGTCTGACATTTTAGCTGTGAATGTCATAATGCTGTTAGGTTTTACTGCACAAAAATGCACATATTTGTAATCAGCGATGTCTCACGAGTACAACAGTACCCCCCATTAACAGGTTTTATGGTGTTTTGGAACGTTACAGGGTCAAATATAGAACTTTCCATTTTCAAATAGAAATTTGCCAGATTGGTAATGTTACCTTTGAGACGGTGTGGTAGCCCAGCAATGAGAATTACCCCCATAATGGCATACCATTTGAAAAAGTAGACAACCCAAGGTATTGAAAGTGGGGTATGTTTAGTCTTTTTTAGTAGCCACTTAGTCACAAACACTGGCCAAAGTTAGCATTCATATTTGTTTTTGTGTGAAAAAAGCAAAAAAAGAATATTTGGCTAGTGTTTGTGACTAAGTGGCTACTAAGAAAGACTGGACATACCCCACTTGCAATACATTGGGTTGTCTACTTTTGCAAATGGTTTGCCATCATGGGGGTAATTCTCATTCCTGGGCTACCATACGCTCTCAAAGGCAACATAACCAATCTGACAAATTTCAATGTCAAAAAAATGAAATGCAAGCCTTATATGTGACTCTCTAACTTTCCAAAACACCATGAAACCTGTACATGGGGGGTACTGTTATTCTTGGGAGACTTCACTAAACACAAATATTAGTGTTTTAAAACAGTAAAACATATTACAACAACAATATTGTCCATAAAAGTGCAGTTTGTTTGTAAAACGACACTTTTACTTAAAATATCATCGTTGTAATACAATTTACCAATTTGAAACACTAATATTTGAGTTCAGCGAAGTCTCCCGAGTAAAACAGTACCCCCCATGTACAGGTTTTATGTTGTCTTGGAGAGTTACAGGGTCAAATATAGTTCTTGCGAATTAAATTCTCAGCACTTTCTCCCTGTGTTGTCAGGTATGTCAATCAAATTTTAATTAATCAAATCACCTAATTATGTTAAAAGATTACTTAAATATACACGTAGAATTTTAATATATATGCATTTATAGGTATTTAAATTCTACATGTATACTAATGTAATCTTTTATGTAATTATATGTATTTATCTATATACACTGTGTGCAGAATTATTAGGCAAATGAGTATTTTGACCACATCATCCTCTTTATGCATGTTGTCTTACTCCAAGCTGTATAGGCTCGAAAGCCTACTACCAATTAAGCATATTAGGTGATGTGCATCTCTGTAATGAGAAGGGGTGTGGTCTAATGACATCAACACCCTATATCAGGTGTCCATAATTATTAGGCAACTTCCTTTCCTTTGGCAAAATGGGTCAAAAGAAGGACTTGACAGGCTCAGAAAAGTCCAAAATAGTGAGATATCTTGCAGAGGGATGCAGCACTCTTAAAATTGCAAAGCTTCTGAAGCGTGATCATCGAACAATCAAGCGTTTCATTCAAAATAGTCAACAGGGTCGCAAGAAGCGTGTGGAGAAACCAAGGCGCAAAATAACTGCCCATGAACTGAGAAAAGTCAAGCGTGCAGCTGCCAAGATGCCACTTGCCACCAGTTTGGCCATATTTCAGAGCTGCAACATCACTGGAGTGCCCGAAAGCACAAGGTGTGCAATACTCAGAGACATGGCCAAGGTAAGAAAGGCTGAAAGACGACCACCACTGAACAAGACACACAAGCTGAAACGTCAAGACTGGGCCAAGAAATATCTCAAGACTGATTTTTCTAAGGTTTTATGGACTGATGAAATGAGAGTGAGTCTTGATGGGCCAGATGGATGGATTGGTAAAGGGCAGAGAGCTCCAGTCCGACTCAGACGCCAGCAAGGTGGAGGTGGAGTACTGGTTTGGGCTGGTATCATCAAAGATGAGCTTATGGGGCCTTTTCGGGTTGAGGATGGAGTCAAGCTCAACTCCCAGTTTCTGGAAGACACCTTCTTCAAGCAGTGGTACAGGAAGAAGTCTGCATCCTTCAAGAAAAACATGATTTTCATGCAGGACAATGCTCCATCACACGCGTCCAAGTACTCCACAGCGTGGCTGGCAAGAAAGGGTATAAAAGAAGAAAATCTAATGACATGGCCTCCTTGTTCACCTGATCTGAACCCCATTGAGAACCTGTGGTCCATCATCAAATGTGAGATTTACAAGGAGGGAAAACAGTACACCTCTCTGAACAGTGTCTGGGAGGCTGTGGTTGCTGCTGCACGCAATGTTGATGGTGAACAGATCAAAACACTGACAGAATCCATGGATGGCAGGCTTTTGAGTGTCCTTGCAAAGAAAGGTGGCTATATTGGTCACTGATTTGTTTTTGTTATGTTTTTGAATGTCAGAAATGTATATTTGTGAATGTTGAGCTGTTATATTGGTTTCACTGGTAAAAATAAATAATTGAAATGGGTATATATTTGTTTTTTGTTAAGTTGCCTAATAATTATGCACAGTAATAGTCACCTGCACACACAGATATCCCCCTAAAATAGCTATAACTAAAAACAAACTAAAAACTACTTCCAAAAATATTCAGCTTTGATATTAATGAGTTTTTTGGGTTCATTGAGAACATGGTTGTTGTTCAATAATAAAATTAATCCTCAAAAATACAACTTGCCTAATAATTCTGCACTCCCTGTATATATATATATATATATATATATATATATATATATATATATATATATATATATATATATATATATTTGCGGTTATTTGCATTTTATATATAGATAGATATATATATAGAATATCATTAAGTGTATTTTGTTACCAATATATATATATATATATTAATAACAAAATACAGTTAGAATGAAATTACATATGTATATATAATTTATATTAAATTTTGTTTCAATATTTTATTTATTAATTTTATTATTTTATTCATTTATTATTGTAATTATACGTATTTATATATATAATAAATGTGTATATATCTATTATATATATAATATGTATATTATATATATGTAACGTCATTCTAAGTATATTTTAATACTAATATATATACTAATATTAGTATTAAAATACACTATGTATGACGTTAAATATATATAATATACATATATATTATATATATATATATATATACATATATTATATATATATATAAATATATTTATTTTAATTTTACACATGTGTAATATTTTTTTTTACACCTCCCACCAGCAGGGGGACTGTCTGACATTTCACAGCCAGCTATAGGGGGCCATGTGATCGCTCTTTGAGAGCGATCACATGGCCCCTGGGGGCCTGATTTGCCGTGGGAGGGCTGCCTGGGCTGTGAGGCAGTCCTCCCGAAGCGGAGCGCCAGGAAGGTGAGTATACCGGGCGCTCCAGGGGCTTCAGCCGTTACGGCGTGCTATGCCGTCACAACGGCTTTAAAGCCCACTTAAACCGTGACGGCATAGCACGTCGTAACGACGTTAAGGGGTTAAGGAACACGACTATTACGACGCATGGAGGGTGCAGCAGCCTAAGGAGAGGGATTATACCTTCTTCTCTCAGGTGCACAACACTTACTCGCGGATAGATGGGTTTTATATAAAAGGCACCTTCCTCAACCAACTCATAGACTGCTCCATAGGCACCATAACATGGTCGGACCATGCTCCAATAACCCTAGAACTACAAGATGCGTATGATTATAAACACTGCAGCCCGTGGAGACTCAATGAGTCTTTACTAACAGATCCCCAATTCTGCAACCAATTAAAAGACGACATCTACCACTATTTTACCACAAACCCAACACCAGATATCACGCCAGAAACATTATGGCAAGCACACAAACCGGTAATAAGGGGACTCCTTATAGGGAAAGCTAGCGCACTAAAACGAGCAACCCAAACAAAAAGGAGAGGATGGCTGACATCCCTGTACAACTTAAATAAACAAAACCAACTAACACCGACCCCACAACTAAAAGAACAAATTAGAGAAGTATTAGAAGAGATTAAGAAGTATGACTTAGCGAAATTGGGATTCACCATGCAGAAACTTAAGGCGACACACTACACCCAGGGAAACAGAGCGAGCAAACTATTAGCTAGGAGACTATCACACAGGAACGCACACTCAAAAATCCCATATATCCTGAACTTGACAGGGGAAAAAAGGGTAACGCCCAAAGACATCAGTGATGTCTTTGCAGATTATTACGCAACCTTATACAATTTGGAACAGGACCCAGCCACCCCCCAGCCATCACAAGTGAACATATAACGATACTTAGAGGGGGTATCCCTGCCATGTCTAAATGAGGCACAGATAGAGAGCCTATCACAGAGGAAGAGGTCCTCCAAACCATTACACATCTCCCAAATGGGAAAGTGCCAGGACCTGACGGGCTCACTAATGTATACTATAAAAAATTTGCTATCATCCTTGCACCACACCTAGTAAACCTATTCAATGCCACCACCCATAAAGCAGAAGCGCCGGCAGATATGTTGGGTGCCCACATCATTACACTGCCTAAACCAGAGAAACCACCCACATGTAGCCAACACTTCAGGCCAATATCACTACTCAATACAGACACAAAATTATACGCAAAAGTTCAGGCAACTAGGCTAACACACATTCTTCCCACACTGATACGTGATGATCAGGTGGGCTTTACCACAGGCAGGCAGGGATCGGACAATACAAGGAAAGTGATCGACCTCATGCACAGTCTGCGTAGAGGCCAGGAGGAGGGAGCAATGCTTTCACTAGATGTCGAAAAGGCCTTTGATCACCTTAACTGTTCTTTTCTGGTGGCGGTGCTCCAGAAATACAGATTTATGTAAGAGCACTATACTCACACCCCACAGCAAAGGTCCTCAATGCAGGATTTGTATCCAAACAAATCACCATAACCAACGGGTCTAGGCAGGGATGCCCTCTGTCCCCACTACTATATATCTTAGCATTGGAACCGTTAGCAGCATCAATACGGGCAGAACCATCCATACATGGCATCACCTTAGGAGATAGAGAGTATAAGCTTAACTTGTTTGCCGATGATATTCTAGTAACAATCACAGAGCCCTTGATCTCCCTACCAAACTTGATGGTGCACATACAAACATATGGAGCAGTTTCCTACTATAAACTGAACGTAACCAAGACGCAAGCACTAGGGATACACATAAACGAAAGCCTTATGACCAGACTGGTCACGGCATTCCCCCTAGACTGGAGACATGACTACCTGACATTTCTGGGACTTAAACTCACAAAAATCCCCACTCAACTATTCAACCACAACTATGTACGTTTGCATAAGGAATTTACAGAATCCATGCAGGCGTGGAGGGGGAAGTTTCTATCATCATGGACAGGCCGCATAGCAGCGGTAAAAATGACACTTATACCCAAAATCCAATATCTTCCGTACACTACAAATACCTATACTGAAACAGTACCTAAGAAATATGCAACACATCATCACCACCTTTATATGGGAGGGGAAAAAAGCAAGAGCAGTAGCGGGAACTCTACAACAAACAGTGCACAGAGGAGGACTGGGCCTCCCGAACCTGACAGCCTATTATAGGGCAGCGTATCTCCATAACATAGCACAATTAAACCACCCAACCAATGCACCACAATGGGTAATCATAGAATCACACTGGGTTCCCAGAAGGGATCTACGAGCAATACTATGCCCCAGACACATCCAGGACAAACTCTTGCCCAGCACCCAAACCCTGTTACAAGTATGGAACAAAATGAGAGACAAGCTGGTGATGAAGAGACAGATAAACATGACGTGTTTCAAAAAAACACTGTAGGTACCACAAAACTCATGAAGACTCTATCCTGGGGATACCAGGAGCTGATCATATCCCAAACACAAATGCTAGACAAGATTAAACTAGCATGGCACCAAGAGCTGGGACAGACAATCCCAGACGATACATGGGAAAAAGCCTACTCGGCACACCAGGGGCTCACGGCATGCAATACACATCTAGAATTGCAACGCAAAATAATGTACCGCTGGTACCTAGTGCCAGACAAACTGCACAAGCTGTGGCCCAACACACAAATGCTGGAGGTGTGGGAGAGGGGTGGGAACAATACTACACATTTGGTGGTCTTGTGCTACGCTCAGCCCCTTCTGGAAGGAGGTAGCCCAACTACTACAAAAAATGCTACAGACATCAAGGTTGGATAGCCCACAAATAAGTTTTCCGTTCATGCTGCCAAGGGGTATCCCGAAACACATTAGGACCATCATTTACCACACTATCATATCAGCAAACTTGCTGATATCCAGACTATGGAAAAAAGCGATATCCCCCACAATTGATGGCTTGATAAAGCAGGTAGATCAAAATTGGGAGTATGAACTTATGGCGACAACACAATTCAGCGCACAAACACACATACACGAAGCACACGGAACATGGATAGCATGATACTGTGAGTAGTATCGACAACTACCAATAGATGTAACGGCACACACCCCCCACTCAGCAGTAGCTAAATTATAGAGTGTAGGGCTGGAGTAGGAATGAGAACATTACTTTGATAAACATATGGGAAATACTTAATGCCAAACAAATACAAGCGAATACCCAACACGAAACTGTATAATGTACATGTGTGACTTTATGAATGTACTGTCCTGGAAACCCTACGTCAACTGTTTAAATAATAAATTTACTTGGATGCACATGTACCTCTGAGATTCCCCATAACCTGTCTCCCCTATTTCCTTTTCTGTACCCCAATCCCAATGTTACCTATCTCTAAAAAAATTTAATAAACTTTAATTTACAAAAAATATAAAAAATGCATTGTTACATTGCCCCTTAGAGAAACCTTCAAGGACCCACTCCTCAAATGGCCACTGGAGCTGCTTCCTGGGGCAGTGCTGCACAGTAGGCAGCACTGCTGTTCAGCGTCTTCATTTTCTGATTTTCATAATCATGAATTTTTGAGTACTGCAATGAGAAATCTTCTGAGGGGATTAGTACATTTAGTAGTGATGGAATGAGGTGCATAGAAATCAATAATAAATCTCTTTTTATTGATTAATTTCCTTGTTACTAGGATTGGTCTTCAAGCATGCAAAATGAGGTTTTTCAAGGGGATCTATCATGAAACCATTGGAATTTTTTTTATCCAAACGTAATTGTACAGTAGTAGCATTTTAGTGGCTGACTGTAGGTTAGGACATTCTACCATACCTGTATGAAACCCAGAAGACAAACCTTCACATACAAATCGAGTTATATGACAATAGGGGTGATCAGTCAAGTAATGGTACAGAATGCCAACCTTTATTGGTGATTGTCATTGTTTTGGGAATAGTTTATTAGAGCACATCATTTTGGCGTGGGCTCTGAAACATGAGGAACACACATGGAGCAGCCTACAGGCACTAAACCTACAACCTCCAGCGTTAAAATTATTACATACCTGGGCTTTCCCTAAAAAGATAATGGTTTGTCCCAGCTTATCTTTCAGGTCACCAAATTGACATCCTTGCCCTCCAAAATATCTTCTCTAAGGTTTAAGGGGGCCAGATGAGCAGGTGTAATGATCTGGGGTGCTTGACTTGACAGGGTAAGTAAACTTGAATAACCCGGGTGAGTAGGTTCAGGTTTGGGGACAGGTAAATTAACAACAGGATTTGTAGACTGGGCATGACAGCTGATTCCAAATTCTCCAATCTGGTGTTAATTTTGGAAATAGAGGCCGCTACAGATAAGACCATGTTGCGTAGTCCTGTCAGATTGTTTTAAATAGAACCATCTTGGCTCATACCAGGTCTTTCATTATCATTAGAGGCTTTCAATAATCGGAACAATTCAGCTTTCCTAGTTGGGGCTGGGAAAAGGGTACTGCTGCACCTCAATTCAGCCGTAATCTTAGGAACAGTCCAAGACCTGTAACTGGAGGCTGGACTAGGGGCTTCAGCCTGGATGGAAAACAGGATCTAGCAGTGGTACTTGGTAGGGAGATATCATCACTATGAGCCGAAATGTTAGAAATGCTATGAACGTAAAATGATATGAGTATGTGAACCTGGCTTAATAACTAGAACTGGCAAGCTAAATATTAATGTTAAAATGTTAAATTATAAAATTATATCATAAAGCTACAGTGGTGACAAATAAGGGCCCTGCTAGCTGCCAATCATCGAGAAAGGCTCTACCTATGATTTGGCCCAAGGCGTACAACTCAACTTTGAGGATACTGAATAACCCCTCACACAATTTCAGGCTCTCTGAGATATATATACATATATATATATATATATATATATATATATATATATATATATATTGTGACAAAAGTACTCCTTTCCCTTGGTACCTTGTCCTGGGATTGGGATGTTACACACAGTCTTTTCAGGCTTTAGAGACACTTTGTAACCGCTTGTACTCCTATTTACCGCTATAACGTCTTAAAACCTAGAATTTAGCAGGGCTAACCATACAGATATCTTAGCTAAAATTTTGTATAGTCGGTATAGAGTTTCTCTATTTAAAATACATAAATAATTGAGAATACAATAAAAATAGGAGTTGGAAGCAATAACTTTGTCTTTAATATAGTTTATTGAATATAATAATCCATCAATAAATCATAAAGCAGAGTATATAAAATTAAATGAATAAATGCTTGCAAAAGTATTAGTATAACATACCCTCCTGCATATACAGGTAATCTCTCAGTATGTCACCTCCAGAGTCGGTCAGTAAGTCTCTACCTAGCATTGATTATGCATGTATATATAGTATAGCATTTCTAATTACTACTGGTAATGTATGGGTTAATTAATCTTAGGGTTGAAAGCAGTTCATATTTAAAAATAAAAGAAAAACATACTTAACAGTCTAATGTCATAACCTAGACATCTTTAATCTTTATTTGGACTAGACGTTAGGTTGACATAGGCAAAGCCTTGATTTGTTATTGCATTAGTCTAAGACAAGATGGAGTAAACATGTTGTGTACTGTAAATAGGTAAAAGGTTATTAGTTAAAGAAACAGTTGCAGTTTAAAGAAATACGATTTAGCAATGTGTATTATACCTACAATTGCCCATCACACCCTCCTGATTAAACTGAGGGTTTCTTTGGAGGATATCTTTTTTTTCTGTGCTTAACACTTCCCTGCTCATGTAAGGGAGGGGACTGTGGTGAATAGGACACAGTGGAAGGGACAGGAATGAAACAGTTACAATCATATGTACCTGTGTGATTGCACATTATGTCATCGTGATCAATATGTAAATAATAAAATTCACCCGGCATGTAATGCGTTATGTCATTTTGAGTAAACTCTTTTCTCATGTCAGTTTTCCAAATTCCACCCCAGCATTTGTTGAAATTACGTGTACACACCATAACTGTTGTGATCCCATATGCACCATGAGAGACAATGTTAATATGACCAATATTTTTGATTAAAGTATATAGCTGAAAAATCTCTTTAACTCGATCCAAACATTTAATGGATGGTTGGTTGTAATGAGTCAATAGAGCTGTTGTCTGACAGAAATTTAAGAAGGTCATCAAATCCCTCGGTAGAATGTTCATGGCTGGATCCTGAAAGGAGAAGCATGTCAAAGTCATCAATTTCCTCTTGTAATCCAGGTTTCTGGGGTGCATTTCTGGTGGTGGTGATTGTTTTGGAGCATCTGGATACCGGGTTAGTATTGGTAACAGGTATTCCTTTAACATCATTGGTTGCCATAAGGACACTGGCACCTTTGGTCTTGGTATTTGTCTTTGCATGTTTCCTCTTCCGTGATACATTTTTACACCTCCTATAATGTGTATAGATTGGATATATGTAATGATAATTGTTCTGATATTTCTTTATAGAACAAAAACCTTTGTTGGGTCTAAAGATATATGGGTTATTGGAATCAGCAAAATATTTATGGCAATTCCTACATTGGTATTTAAAATAATATTGTCCTGGTATAATTTCTTTAAAAGTTAAGATTGTTCTTTTATGCAAAATCTCTCTAGATCTTTTTGGTATAGTGGATAATTGAAAACAGGTAGAAATGAATTTATTCATGTTTCTTTGCCCTGTGAGGGAGAAAAGAAATTATTCTCCAAGTTACAATTAGTAAAAATATAATAATTATAGTTATCATTATTGGTTTCAAATACCAAAAAATACTAAATCCTGTTCCTATTACCCCTTTAACAAAATTTGCCAAAGAATCAGCTATGCTTTGAACAGTTTTACCAATTGAAGGTAAAATAGGAGTCAATATCTTACCAAGTTCTTTCAGCCAATATGGGAAATCTCTCTCGTGGGCTTGAATATTGAGAAGAGAAAGCCTAACCCTTATTAATATATCTTGCACTTGCTCATGGGTGGAGCTTAAGGGGATCTTGAATTGTTGTAAGTGAGCCAAGAAAGCACTCATGTATGGAAGTTTTAAAGATATTGGGGGTATATGTATTTTAACGATATCTGTTAGTTTATAATTTTGTAAAGGAGGTTTTAACAATCTTCCATAACAGTAAATGTCATAATCCGTGGTTACAATTAATGGCTGTAAAGCAGGTAACTTGCAATCTGAATAAGGGCTCATAATTAAATAAGAGCCATTTCTTAAAGATTCAAAATACAGAAAATCATTTTGTATTGGTTCTATATTAAGTAAGCAATCAGCTGATGTGGCAGGATTATTTCCACAAGGAGTCTGTACTTTTATATCTTCACATATTACATAACTTTTTTCTTGGCATCTAGAAACAGACAAATAATATATCTGATCACATGTCTTTGATATATATTGATATGGATGTTGTATTGTTATCTTTGCCAACTTTTCACCTGTTTGTAACAGGTGGCCTATATTATCAAGCTTCCAATTCGTAGTGTATATTTCACCTGGAAGAGTTAACTCATAATAGATTTTAACTTCCCACTGGCTAACCTTGGCATTGTTTAAATGTTTTGTTTCTCTGATATCATAAACAAAGGTCTGTGAAATGTGCAATAACACTTCAATTTGTTTCTTAGTTAATTTTAACTTTTGAAGCACTTTAGTTATGTTAACCAGACTTGTATCAATTAAACCATTTTGTAAATTTGATCGAATATCAGAAATCTTCTGATTTAACATAGATATTTTCACACTTTCTTCTAGTGTAGAAATGTCATATATTAATGCTGCAGTAAGCGTTATCAGGTGGTCTTTAAGAATCAATATACCTTGACGTAGCAATTCATCATTTAAATCAGAATAATGGGATACAACCTGAATAGCTTCGACAAGTAATTGGCCAGTATGTATGAAGGAGTTTGTATTAGTTAACAAAGTCCTTCTTCTGCGAGACACACTTCTCATGTTACATTCATCTGGATCACTATTTTGTATATTTTTATATGTAATATCTAAAAATGTTTTATTGGTAGGCCATGCTGCGCTTGCAAATGGCATCTCTGCAACATTTTGTGAAGTACAGGTCTGAAACTCACAAGGTCTATCTTCATTAGCAATTAAAACATGCATTTGCGTTTTTATACCATTAATTACAATATCTGTATTATATATCATACTGTCACTGACACATTTCTTTTAATTTTTGTTGATTTGATAATGAGTTGTAATTTAGTTGATGTTCTATTTGTGAATCAACATTAATTGGTACAGTAAGCTGTAATGTAGGTTTCGAAACTATATCTATGAAATGTGAAACATCTTTATAGGCAATTAAGAATGAAACATCCAAACTAGGATGTTCAGCCAGTTCAAGATTAACCTTCCTTCCATTAACTTTAATGGTCTCATGATATAAAGGATATGTACCATTGCCCTCTAACGTTTCAATAGTAACATTAGAAAATGGATTGGTTTTTAATATGTTTTTCTGTACAAGTGAGATTTCTGCTTGTGTAGCTAAAACCCCTGCATATGTCCTCAGATCATATGTAATCTGCAAATCAAGATTATTCATCCTGATTTTCTTCTTGTTCTGGGTTTTGATTCTCAGTTTTCTTTATTTTTTGTATCTTTCTGGTTGTTGCTGGAGGATGTGTTGGAGGATGTGTAGATGATGATGATGATGATGTAGTAGGAGTTTTATCTTGTCCTGTTCTGTCTCTGTCCCTGACTTGTCCTGGGGACCCTCCGTATCTGTCTGGACCTTTAACCCTTGGTCTCAATCTATATCCTCCGCTATATCCCGGAAAATCTGAATATCTTGGGGCTTCTCCTTTGGAAGTTGACTGATATCGTTCAGTACGATCTATCTCTGTAGTCTGTTCTTTTTCCCTTTGATATGTCCTATATGAGGGACGAGAATAATCCCTGTTAGTGCCATCTGAAGATGTAGATGGTCTAGATTCCCTTTTTATGTATGTAGAACTTCTCCTATCTTGCTTCTGCCTGTCTTTTCTAGGGGTAAATGCTGCATTACTTTTTCTCTCTTTGTTTCCTGTTTTTTCTTTGCTTTTAAACCCCTCTCCTGTAAGATCCTTACCTAAGAGTGTGTATGTGCTCCTTAGGATTTCAGGCATTCTGTCACTTTTCTCATTCTCAGTCAATCCATGCAACCTTCTTTCTATGTCAAGTATTAATGCTTGACCTTTTACTAGTGGTTTCAAGCAACCCCAAACCATGGAATGATTTCTGCTTGTGAATCTCATCCCTAAATTATATGCTGCTATAATCCCTGACTTTGTATTCACTCCCGCTAGTGTGTCTGACAGTGTAGAAATTGTCACTTTGCCATAAGTCTTTTCATATAGAGTGGATATTACAATATCCCAGTTTTCAGCTTCTGCTTGTGTAATTGACAGTCCAGAGGGCAGTAATGCATTTACTAGCCCCTGTCTCTGAACTGCAGTTTGAGTTGGGTATACCCCATCTAACGCATGTGTTTTTTCATTAAGCCATAATGCTATTTCCTTAGCAGATGTTGGTACTGTACCAATAGTAGCTTTAATATTAGACATAGGAATACCCTGTATTCCTGTCCCTACGGTGTGAACTATAGGAGCACTAACAATTGGTGCTATTAGCGCTTGTCATAACAAGTCTCTCAAGAAAATAATTTCTGGCATTAACCTCTCTCTTTCTGCTCGTGCAGACTGTGCAAGCGCCGGTAGTTCGTGGCTGTGTACGGGGACATATAGTAATCCCCTACCTATACCCCACTGTCCTGGGACTAATGGACCATGTCTTGCTGTTGTATTAGGTATATTAGGGCGTCTACCAAATAGTTGTATATATGTCTCTCTTGTCATATTAATTAAGGTCTGTGTACTTAAATCTGGTAGAATATTAGGTAGTTCTGTAAATGTTGGCTGATCTAGATCCACATTTTCCGCATCAGTCAATTGAATGCTGATTACAGCATACCTGGCTCCTGCACCCCAAGGGCCTTGTACAAGTTCACATAGTACCATTTCTCCATGATGAAGATCTCTCTGTGCCTGGGCTGCAAATAGTTCATTAAATTCTCGATATCTCAAGAATAATAGTCCCATGACAAAGAATTGTGTCTTCTCTTACGTATAAGAGGTTACCTAGGTAATTTTGTTTAAAATGCGTAAAGTTAGTGCTTCCAGCCCCACGTTGGGCGCCAATGTAACCGCTTGTACTCCTATTTACCGCTATAACGTCTTAAAACCTAGAATTTAGCAGGGCTAACCATACAGATATCTTAGCTAAAATTTTGTATAGTCGGTATAGAGTTTCTCTATTTAAAATACATAAATAATTGAGAATACAATAAAAATAGGAGTTGGAAGCAATAACTTTGTCTTTAATATAGTTTATTGAATATAATAATCCATCAATAAATCATAAAGCAGAGTATATAAAATTAAATGAATAAATGCTTGCAAAAGTATTAGTATAACATACCCTCCTGCATATACAGGTAATCTCTCAGTATGTCACCTCCAGAGTCGGTCAGTAAGTCTCTACCTAGCATTGATTATGCATGTATATATAGTATAGCATTTCTAATTACTACTGGTAATGTATGGGTTAATTAATCTTAGGGTTAAAAGCAGTTCATATATTAAAATAAAGGAAAAACATACTTAACAGTCTAACAGTCTAATGTCACCCTGATCAGTCTTATGTCATAACCCAGACATCTTTAATCTTTATTTGGACTAGAGGTTAGGTTGACATATACCTTAGGGTTGAAAGCAGTTCATATTTAAAAATAAAAGAAAAACATACTTAACAGTCTAATGTCATAACCTAGACATCTTTAATCTTTATTTGGACTAGACGTTAGGTTGACATAGGCAAAGCCTTGATTTGTTATTGCATTAGTCTAAGACAAGATGGAGTAAACATGTTGTGTACTGTAAATAGGTAAAAGGTTATTAGTTAAAGAAACAGTTGCAGTTTAAAGAAATACGATTTAGCAATGTGTATTATACCTACAATTGCCCATCACAACTTCACATGCTGGATGAGGTAAATTGACTTGCTCTTTTATTGCGGTTCTAAAATAAATGCACAGTAAGGTATAAAGGTAACAAAAATATATCAAACAAAAGCCTTGCTCTTCTGAGCACTAACTAAACAAAATAATCAGCTAACTGGGTTGGATGGCTTGTCCATTTCCCAACATGAACATAAACATAAACAACCTTACTGCTTCAGGGTTTTCAGCTCTCTGTTTCCACTCACAGAAACCAAACACAATCTCCCTCCTTCCTTGGCAGGGGAGTACTTAATAGCACTGGTAATTGACAATCCTTTTCAGGTGAGTTAGATTAGGATTCAAACTCTGGAACTGGACTTCTCACCTGTAGGTTACAAGCAACTTCCAAAATGTGGAGTGGAGCACTGGCCCACCCTACTCTCCAGGTGCTCCACCCCAGGGCCCAAATATACACATATTTAAAGTGCAACATTCATTATAACATAACACATTTCCCTGGGGCTAATTACACAAAGTAAGAACCTTGCAAAATCTGGGGAGGTATGTAGGTTCCTTCCAGCACAATTCCTTGCTTTCGGTCAAACATCCTCCCCCCCAGCTCAGACCTATTGGGTCGAGCGACCATGGACATTAGCGAGTGCATCCGCGAAAGACCATCTGCATTTCCCTGTTTACTCCCAGCCCTATGCTCTATGGAGAAATTATAGGGTTGCAAGCTAAGGAACCAGCGGGTTACTCTACTATTTTTCTCCCTGTTTTGGCTCATCCAAGTAAGGGGTGCATGGTCTGTCACTAGTCTGAATTTTCGTCCCAAGAGATAGTATTTAAGTGTGTCTACTGCCCACTTTATAGCCAGACACTCCTTCTCAACAATGGAATAGTTTCTTTCTTGGGGATTAAGCTTCCTGCTTAAATATAATATGGGGTGCTCCTCACCCTGAATTTCTTGAGAGAGAACCGCACCTAGTCCTACATCAGATGCATCTGTCTGTAAAATAAATTCTTTAGAAAAATCAGGTGTTACCAACACTGGTTGGGCACAAATGGCTTATTTAAGCTTTCTGAATGCTTGTTCCGTCTCTGGGGACCATTTTACCACTACTGGAGCATTAGCTTTAGTAAGGTCAGTTAATGGGCTTCCAATTGTAGCAAAATTGGATATAAATCTCCAGTAATAGCCAATGAGGCCAAGAAATGTTCTCACCTGTTTCTTAGTCAGTGGTCTTGGACAATTTCGTATGGCTTCAATTTTCAATTTTAGCAACTTGGGGTTTCACTAGTCCCCTACCAATAGAGTAGCCCAAATATTTTGCTTCCTCTAGGCCAATCGTACACTTATTAGGGTTAGCAGTTAAGCCAGCATTTTGTATTGAGTTAAGGACAGCCTGCACTTTTGGACGGTGAGATTCCTAATCCTCACTGTGTACTACAACATCATCCAAGTATGCAGCTGCATAGCGCACATGCGGCTTTAGTATTCTGTCCATCATTCTTTGGAATGTGTCAGGGGCACCATGCAAGCCGAAAGGCAAAACTCTGTACTGAAATAGGCCATCAGGAGTAGAAAATGCTGTATTTTCTTTTGCTCGCTCTGTGAGTGGTACTTACCAATAACCTTTGGTTAAATCTAGTGTAGTGAGGTACCGAGCTCTCCCAAGTCGTTCTACTAGCTCATCAACTCTAGGCATGGGGTATGCATCAAACTTAGAAATAGCATTCAGTTTGCGATAATCATTACAAAACCGTACTGTATTATCAGGTTTGGTACCAGCACAATTGGACTGCTCCAGTCACTTTGTGACTCCTCAATGACTCCAAGATCTAACATTTTCTTAACCTCTGCTCTGATAGCTTTTCTACGAGCCTCGGGTATTCTGTATGGTTTGAGATTGACCCTTTTCCCTGGTTCTGTTAAAATGTCATGTTTAATCACGCTAGTCCTTCCTGGGACTGGGGAGAATACCTCTTATTTAATCTAATAAACTCCTTAACTTCCCTTGTCTGGTGTATTAACAGGGTCTCTGAGATATTTACTTCGGGGTCAATATTACACTTATCAGGGAAGGTTGAAGCCTCTGTAGTAACCAGAACTTCCCTTTCTTTCCATGGTTTTAGCAAATTGACATGGTATATTTGCACTTCCTTTCTTCTACCTGGTTGCCTTATTTTATAATTTACCTCTCCTACTCTTTCAATAATCTCATATGGCCCATGCCAAGTTGCCAGGAATTTGTTCTCTACTGGGGGAACCAGGACTAATACTCTGTCTCCTGGTTGAAATACTCGAATTCTAGCATTCTTATTATAGCTATTCTGCTGATTTTGTTGAGCCTTTTGCATGTGTTCTATGACTATTGGCATAATGGCTTCAATACGTTCCTGCATCTGAGTTATGTGTTCTATTACACTGCGATGTGGGTTTGCTTCTTGTTCCCAAGTTTCCTTTGCTATGTCAAGTAATCCCCTGGGGTGTCTGCCATATAATAATTCAAAAGGTGAGAAACCCGTGGAAGCTTGGGGTACTTCTCTAATGGCAAACATTAAATAGGGCAATAGAAAGTCCCAGTTTTTCCCATCTTTATCAGTTACTTTGCGCAGCATAGCCTTTAACGTTTTATTAAATCGCTCAACCAAACCATCGGTTTGTGGGTGATAAACAGAGGTTTTGAGGTGTCTAATGTGAAGGAGCTTGCAGAGTTCCTTTGTAACCTTGGACATGAATGGAGTACCCTGATCTGATAGGATCTCCTTGGGAATCCCAACCCGGCTAAACATCATCATTAACTCTTTAGCAATGGTTGCTGAGGTTGTGCGCATAGGTATTGCCTCAGGGTAACGGGTAGCATAGTCTAGTAGTACTAATATATACTGATGCCCCCTACTGGATTTCACCAGAGGACCCACAAAATCCCTAGCAATACGTTCAAAAGGCACTTCAATAACAGGCAAGAGTACTAAAGGGCTACGGTAAGCCGTAAAGGGCGCAGTGACCTGACATTCAGGGCATGACGAACAGTAGTTTTTGATAGCTGCGATTACTCCAGGCCAGTAAAATCTCCTCAAAGCACGCTCTCTTGTTTTGTCAACCCCTAGGTGACCCCCCAAAATATGGCTATGTGCAAGGTTTAACACAGTGCGCCAATAGGCTTGTGGTACTAACAGCTGCTTTGTAATAACGTACTCTTTTTTCTCAACTCTGTACAACAGATCATTATCCACTTCAAAATAAGGGTAAGTAAGAGAATTCCCTGGATTGACAGGGGATCCATTCTTTATAGAAATATTATTCCTGGCTACCAAGAATGGGTCAGACCACTGTGCACTTCTGAAGTTACCAGGCCTAACCTCTAAATCAACTAACTCTATATCTGGTACAGAGCTTCTAGAAGGTCCCACATTAGTTTGTTCTGGGTTTTCACTAACTAATGTTTTTATAGGGGAGTGCTGCATACTGTTAGGCTCATCATCATGATCTCTCTCATCTGCCAGAGTATCTGCAAAAGGAAATTCATAATTCTGTTCACCTGATGGGTTTTCAAAACATGCCCATAGGTCTATAAAATGGGAAAAATCCCTTCCAATAATCATCTCATGTGCCAGTTTTGGTAACAGCCCCACTCTACAGTTTACAGTATCACACTGGGTTTTAACAAGTATATCTGCAGTAGGGTAGTTATGTATATCCCCGTGCACACAAGCAATATCAACTTTTCCATTGAGTTAACAATATGAGTATCCTGTAATAAGGATTGGTCTAGAAGGGTAACCATACTCCCTGAATTTAGCAATGCCTGTATATTTTTTCCCTCCACATTCACGGTACACCCAGGGCGACTATTCAAATAACCATTTTTTTCCACAGAACATACAACCTGTGAATAAAGTGCAATTCCTTCCCAATTATTACCAAAATTACACTCCATTGGTTCAACATTTTCAGGACAGTCTTTTGCAATATGTCCAAAGTTTCTGCATTTAAAGCATTTATACCATAATTAGTACTTTTTGATTCATTTGTAGGCTCTTCCCACCTCCCAAAGTCTTTTTCTCTTTTAACAATGTCTCTTGGGTAATAAGACCCTGTTCTCTCATCAAAAGACCCCCTTTTCCCTGGAACAGTCTTACCAGATTTGCTGAGGTTGTAGGTTTTCGGATTCTTGGGTCTCTCTTGGCCAGGAGGTTGAAGCAGTTCTCCCGCTGCTATATACCGTTCAACCAACTCAACCAATTGGTCTGCTGTTTGGGGATTTCTCTGGCTGACCCACCGATGAAGTCCAATAGGTAAGCCTCTTAGGAATCTTTCCATCACCAGTTGCTCCACAATGCGGCTGGGTGAGTTGATCTCTGGCTGCAACCATTTTCTGGCAAGGTGTATCAAGTCAAACATCTGTGAACGAATCGCTTTATCCAGGCTGTAAGTCCATGAATTAAATCTCTGGGCACGGACGGCTGTTGTCACCCCCAGGCGTGCCAGTATTTCTGCTTTTAGCTTCTTGTAGTCACTGGCTTCCGCTGGTTCCAGATCATAGTATGCTTTCTGGGATTCACCAGTAAGAAATGGTGCTAGCAGACTTGCTCATTCCACTTCAGGCCAACCTTCTCGCTCAGCGGTTCGCTCAAATGCCATCAGGTAGGCCTCTACATCATCTGTGGATACCATCTTTTGCAAGTAGTGACTCACTCTGATCACCTTTGGACATTGTGGTGAGTCTGTGGCATCCCTGGCCAGCCTTTGTTATAGACTCTGGATCTCCTGCTGTATGACACATGTGACATGCTGCTGCTCCTCTCTGAGCAATTGATGAGCTGCTGCCTGTGTTGCTTCAACTTGCTTGAATAAAGCATCTGTATTTTCCTTTTGAGCCAGTACAAGCTGCTGCAGTATTGAAATGCTCTCTTGCTGTATTGCATTAGTCTCTGCAGTCCTCCTGTTTGTCTCTTGCTGTACAGCAGTGGACTGGAGCAAAGCTTTCATGACATCCTCCATATTCTCAGCAGTCTCTTTCTCCCAACTTACAGACTTTGCCGTGTGCTGCCCGCATTCTCCACCATATGTGACAAAAGTACTCCTTTCCCTTGGTACCTTGTCCTGGGATTGGGATGTTACACACAGTCTTTTCAGGCTTTAGAGACACTTCACATGCTGGATGAGGTAAATTGACTTGCTCTTTTATTGAGGTTCCAAAATAAATGCACAGTAAGGTATAAAGGTAACAAAATATATAAAACAAAATCCTTGCTCTTCTGAGCACTAACTAAACAAAATAATCAGCTAACTGGGTTGGATGGCTTGTCCATTTCCCAACATAAACATAAACATAAACAACCTTACTGCTTCAGGGTTTTCAGCTCTCTGTTTCCACTCACAGAAACCAAACACAATCTCCCTCCTTCCTTGGCAGGGCAGTACTTAATAGCACTGGTAATTGACAATCCTTTTCAGGTGAGGTGAATTAGGATTAAAACTCTGGAACTGGACTTCTCACCTCTAGGTTACAAGCAACTTCCAAAATGTGGAGTGGAGCACTGGCCCACCCTACTCTCCAAGTGCTTCACCCCAGGGCCCAAATATGCACATATTTAAAGTGCAACATTCATTATAACATAACACATTTCCCTGGGGCTAATTACACAAAGTAGGAACCTTGCAAAATCTGGGGAGGTATATAGGTTCCTTCCAGCACAATTCCTTGCTTTCGGTCACAATATATATATATATCATAAATAAAAAAAGCAGAAATAATATATCTCATACAAAAAATTAGATAATACTATAAATATTTTAGATCCTAAAGGATCAAGATAATTTTTTTCAGAAGGTTATTTAGGTATTTATTTTAGATTTAAATCACAATTAGTACATTTGCCCCATTCATATTGATCCTTATTTCATCTTTTTTTTTTATTAATTTACTTAATAATAGGTGGGTTTTATTTATTTTAGATACTCTATAACCCTTTTTTCATAATTGTATGTACAGATCCAGATCCAGTCGACTAACTCATTCACTAAACAGCAACTTCAAAGCTCACAGAATGTAATTGTATTTTGTTTTTTTTCCAACACCTGACTTGGGCAAAAATTATGGGATTTATCTACTGTATTTAATTATATATTGTATAAGCCTGCCACAACACAAATTTACCAAATTTACCAAATTTTTGGCAGGTCCTTGGGAAGGATTTCCCCAAGTTAGTGGGTTAATCTCATAGGAACAGGCATTAGGATGTTAGGATAGGACCTGCCAAGAATGGGAAACATTGGCCTTGCGGAAGGTTTATGCAATGTACAGTAGGTGCAGAAAATAATGGACTGCTACCTCTGCTCTCCCGACCCTATCCTTCTAATACAGGCAAGTCCACTAGTTTCATTGACCTCTTGCTCTGAGCATCATAAACCACAAAAGCTGTAACACTTGACCTAGCCCTGCTAGAAGGAGCTGCATTGCAAGTGGAAGTTATTGCAGCATCCAAAGGCTATGAAACATCCAATTGCCTCCTGGGTGATGAATCTGACTTAACGGATATGCTAAGGCTGAATGCTACTAGTAGTGGTGGCGTGGTGGCGTGGCAGTGTCAGCAATTCTCATGACACAGGCCATGGCACTACTACAGATGGTGGATTGGGGAACATGATAGTTTTCCTTATCTTTCCTCATTTTCTTCTTGGAATTAGGATGGTACAATGATGATTGTTGGTTTCATTTTCTTATTACAGTAAATTAGGTATTCAAAAAATATTGTGTAAACACAACGTTATTCAGCAAAAATAGGTGCTCTGTGTCATAAAATGAATTAGTGCTTGGTTAATATACTGCAGTAAATTTTAATTAATGTTAAGAAACACTGCACAGTTCTTACATACTTGCACAGCAAACACTGGACTGAACACAAGGATTTGCAGAATTTCAGATTCCCCAAGCAGTTAACAAAAAGATAAAAAATAAAAAAAAACTTTTAACAACTATAAACTGGAAAGCTAGTGTAACACTACAATAAATCACCCAGGCAAAGCAAAATTGATCTTTTTTATATCACCAGTTTTTTTTTTAAAAAAAATATCAAGCAGTTAACAAAACAAAAAAAGAAAATACAGACTATCTCTGAAGGATTACAACAATTGCCCGTACTGTATCACTGGTGCTTTGAGTCCCTCAATAGCTGAAGTCAAAGTGTCTAGGAGAATTCAACTTTGTAGTATAGTTTGATTTCTTCCCCCTTTTATTTCCTCTGTTGGTCAGTTGTCACTTGGTCTGTGAATAAAATGAACATTTAGTGGCTGTATCCTACTCATCAATCATCTTTTTTTTTTTTTGCTAACTCTTGATTGAGCAGGAGATCCAGCCCACGTTATTGGGCAGACCTCTTATCCATCATGGGAAACAAAGTGTGGTGGAATCTCGGTAAAAATAAATTTAGTAGGCCGAGATTACCACGTGGCATGTGTACGTGCATATGCTGACGTATCGATCAGTTGGTTGCACGAGGCAAGATACGATCAGTAGTGTACGGAGCATGTGCAAGAATACAGGATGTAGTATTCCCCTCCTCCATTGTGCTGGACAAGCCATGCGGTCAAGCAGGAAGTTAATTCTTATTTGTATTGATTGGTCAAGAGAATGTGCGGGTGGAGCTTAATATGGGAGGAGTTATGTGCCTATATAAGGAGCCTGCACTATTGTCCGGGGCTCAGAACTTGCTGTATTTTGGTGACATTAGTCCCTCTGAGTCCCGATCGGTGAACCCAATAAAGAATCTCTTCCTTCCTGAAGAAACCTGTGTCCATCTCTCTGTGCTTGGCTTCCGTCAGTTTCTCCGGTATCATTTGGTGCATTGGCCGGGAAGCTCATCGTTCAACGGTAGCTGAGAAGCAGAGGCGTGAGACGGTCTATCTTTGCCCACGTTCTCTACGGCTGCACCCCTGAACTTCTGCGTGGACCTCCCTTCGTCTCGGCGCCACTGGTCTGTTGTCCAGGAGATCATCGGCCTCTACGTAAGAAGTGCTGGGGTGTCCCCGTCGATGAGTGTGAACTCAGGTTCAGGAACGAGGAGGTAAGACGACCGCTGTTTTAGACGGCGGACCCACTAGGGGTATACCGATTGTGCGGTAGGCCCATAAGGGGTTTAAATCTGTGTATGGAATCTGCCCCCTCTGTCGGAGGGAAGGAGCGAAGGCGCACCGCTCAATCGAACACTCTTTAGTAAGACCGTTTGATTTGGTTTGGAGTCAGGCGGGGTTCTGTGTAAATAGCCCTAGCCGGACACCGGTGTCTTGTCTAGACTAGCGTTCTAGGGTGTACAATTCGTTCGCTAGGTCGGAGGGACCGGGAGACTAAGCAGACTCTGATGTACATTATCGTTTGCTAGATCTCAACCTATCTTGGCTAAGTGGGAAGGCGTGTAAATTTGGAACCCACTAGACTATTGATAGAGTAGAAAGACTAAAAGGGTTCTGTTGTAAATTCCGCCCTCTAGTTCGCTATATGTGGTGCTTGGGCAGTGTGGCTAACCAAAACGGATGTAGATAGTTTTAGGTAGTCCATCAAGGTACTGGCCAATAGTTTAGTTGGGATTGTATATGTGTTAAAGATTGTTAGTAAAGTGTATATCTTGTTAGATAGCGCGAGCTCAGCCGTCTAGCGAGAGTGTTAATAGTGTGTTGCTGTATTATAGTGCACGGTACCATAACCCTGTATATTTACTGATATTGTATACAAGTACTAATCATTGTCGTCTATTGCATGTTTAACACCATAACCACTAATAATTGTATTGTGACAATATTGTGACTAACCGTACTGTAACTACTATTTGTAAAAGACGATGTTACTGGGGTGTGTTATAGATTGGTAATTCATATATAGAGAATTATAGCGTGGGTGACTGTATAGTTACGCCAAAGGGCATAATATTGATTATATAGTGACTGGTGTAACAGCTGTGCGTGTACGGGAATTCCATGAGTGTTTATTGTGTTATTGTGTACGTTTCACTTGGTAACTGTACCACGTGGTGCTGTTGCCGGAAGAAACGGGTGTGACTGTTGAATAGAACGTGTGCATAGTATTCGTTGTCAACGACGCTCCATTGATAAGTATGGGCGCGTCGGAGTCGACAATTTTGGATCCCTTAGGTTGTATGGTAAAGAATTTTAAAAAGGGATTTACAACATGTGATTTTGGGGTTAAAATGTCTCCTGTACGTTTGGTCACTTTGTGCACTAGGGAGTGGCCTACTTTGGTTGCGGCATGGCCGCCACGTGGCAGTTTGGATCCAACTCTGGTACAGCGTGTACACGTGGCTGTATCAGGTAGGCCTGAACTTTACGGACAGTTTCCATATATTGATTGTTGGAGACAGGCCGTAAACGACTCGCCAAGATGGATTCGGATATGCCACGAGGAGCAATGTCGCCTCATGGTGGCCAGAACTTGTTTGTCCACTAGGACTACGGTTAGGCCCCCTGAGTCCGAGATCCCTATGCCGCCCCCTTACTTCCCTGTAGAAGGAAGTGATACAAGTACAGGAAGTTCCACCCCCACTCGCCCATTGTCCCCATCCGCTTCCGCTTCCTCCTCCAGTTCAGAATCCACCCCCCGCCATACTAAACCTCCCCTTCCGGAACCAACCCCCGTTAGATCCCATTATCCTGATTTGGCGCCACTTCAAGTTTCCGGTCAGGCTTCTTCTAGCCCGGCCCGGAATATTCTATTCACCGACCTTCCCCAAAATCAAGCTTCTACATCCTCATGTCTTACTACCCCCCGACCGGAATCCATAACCGACGCCCCTCCACGTAGCCCTATACTAACCCGACAACTGACCGGTACCCAACAACCCAAACATTATCAGATGCCTCTTCGTTTGAATCCTGGGTCAGCCTATCTCGATGCCGCAGGTCAAATGGTATATGCTGACCCAGTCTTCGTATATGTCCCGTTCACGACTACCGATCTCTTGAATTGGAAGACCCACAATTCCTCGTACACTGAGAAACCTCAAGCTATGACCGATGTGTTCACCTCGATAGTTCAGACACATAATCCGACATGGGCTGATTGCCAGCAGTTATTAATGACATTGTTCAATAATGAGGAGAGGACTAGGATTAACCAAGCGGCCATTAAAGCGCTAGAGGAAGAAGCCCGTACTTTAAATCAAGCCAATCCAGCAGCATGGGCCGCAACGCATTATCCTAATACCGATCCCGAATGGAACGTTAATGGCGCAGACATGCGTCAACTAAAAGCCTATAGAGATGCTATAATTGCTGGCATGAAAGCCGGAGGGAAGAAAGCCATAAACATGTCGAAGACAGTTGAGGTGATTCAGAAAAGTGATGAAGCGCCCAGTGTCTTTTATGACCGATTATTGGAGGCATACCGCTTGTATACCCCCTTTAATCCGGAAGACGCTGATAATTCCCGAATGGTAAACTCTGCCTTTGTCAGCCAAGCTTACGGAGATATTAAGCGCAAGCTACAGAAGTTAGAAGGGTTTGCAGGAATGTCCATCACCCAATTAATGGAGGTAGCAAATAAGGTGTACATGAATAGGGAGTCAGAAAGTAAGAAAGAGGAAGAGCGCAAGATGCGTAAAAAGGCTGATATGCTAGCGGTAGCGATCGCAGGCGTAGATAGACGGGGCCCAGATAGAGGCGATAATAGGTGGAATAGGGAGCCCCTGAGTAGGAATCAGTGCGCGTATTGCAGAGAAGAAGGGCATTGGAGAAGCGAGTGTCCGCAAAGAGAGCAGTACGAGAGAGACCCACCCAGGGCAGGTTATGGAAACTTTAGAGGCAGAGCGAGAGGTAGAGGAGGCCCCGGAGGGAGCAATGGTAATAGAGGAAGTAATGGAAACAGAGGAAGTGTAAGAGAAGATAGGTACTATCCAGCAGCGCAAAGGTCCCGCGATAGAGAAGGTAGGGACTTCGTAGGATTGTCTGACACGGTCATGGAGGACTATTGATATCGACCGGGCTCCATCCCCCTTGATCGAGCGGAGCCTATGGTCGATGTATCAATAGGGGGAAAAAGGAGTGCATTCATGATCGACACTGGTGCTGAACATTCGGTGGTGACTAACCTAGTTGCTCCTCCATCTGGAAGAACTATTACCGTAATAGGAGCAACTGGAAGAAGTGCTGCAAAACCGGTTCTTAAAAGTCGACTCTGTACATTGGGAGGCCACGTAGTAAAACATCAATTCCTTTACATGCCTGAATGTCCAGTTCAATTGTTGGGACGTGATTTGCTTTCCAAATTACAAGCGCAGATTACGTTCCTACCAAATGGAACAACATCCTTAAAGTTTAATGGACCTTCAGGTATTATGACATTATCCGTACCAAAGGAAGAAGAGTGGCGACTTTATACAGCGTTGACTAGCCAAAACCCTAGGAGTGATGAATTCTTATTCAACATACCAGGAGTTTGGGCAGAGGACAACCCACCAGGACTGGCCCGCAATATTCCACCTATTAAGATCGAACTAAAACTTGGGGTTTATCCAGTAAGCCTACGACAATATCACATCCCGCAGAAGGCTAAGAAGAACATTCAATCTTATCTGGATAAGTTCATACGGTATGGTATCCTAAAATTCTGTACTTCCCCCTGGAACACCCCATTGCTGCCTGTTCAAAAGCCCGGTACAGATGAGTATCGACCTGTGCAGGACTTGAGAGCAGTCAATGATGCGGTTGTTAGTATACATCCAGTTGTACCCAATCCGTATAACCTGCTTGCTTTAATTCCGGGCGGGGCAACCTATTTTACAGTTTTAGACCTCAAAGATGCCTTCTTTTGCCTCCGAATTGCCGCAGAAAGCCAATGTATCTTTGCTTTCCAATGGGAAAATGCTGTAACGGGCTCGAAACGCCAAATGACTTGGACAAGACTGCCTCAAGGGTTTAACCCCTTAAGGACACATGACGTGTGTGACACGTCATGATTCCCTTTTATTCCAAAAGTTTGGTCCTTAAGGGGTTAAAAATTCACCTACCCTGTTCGGTTCAGCCCTAAGTCAAGATCTACTGGATTTCGAGTCCACCCCAGGAGAGTGTGTATTGTTACAATATGTAGACGACTTGTTGATAGCAGCAGTTACAAAGGAAATATGTCAGCAAGCAACACACGATCTACTCCACATTCTCTGGAAGGCAGGATACAAGGTGTCTAGAAAGAAGGCTCAGTTGTGTTTGCCAACTGTCAAATATCTGGGATTCCATATCTCTGAAGGTCAAAGAATTATGGGGCCAGAGAGAAAAGAAGCTGTGTGCCAAATACCGATACCCAAGAATAGAAGACAAGTGCGAGAATTCTTGGGGGCAGCAGGCTTCTGTAGGATATGGATTCCCAGTTACGCGATACTGGCAAAACCTCTGTATGCAGCTATCAAAGGTACAGAGCACGACCCCTTCCTATGGACTCAAGAACAGCAAACGGCATTTGAAGATGTGAAGAAGGCTTTGATGAGTGCCCCAGCATTAGGTCTGCCTGATCACACACGACCATTCTACCTGTATGTACACGAGCAAAGAAGAATGGCTGTGGGAGTATTGACACAGTACTTGGGATCATGGCAAAGACCTGTTGCCTATATGTCTAAGCAATTGGATGCAGTGGCCAGTGGACTTCCACCTTGTCTAAGAACCGTAGCTGCAGCCGCCCTGCTGGTAGCTGAAGCCGATAAACTCACTCTGGGTCAAGAACTTTATGTACGAGTCCCACATGCGGTACAGACGTTGTTGGATTACAAAGGAAATCATTGGTTTAGTAACAGCCGTATGACCAAGTATCAAGCAATGTTGTGTGAAAACCCAAGAGTGCATTTAGAGACTGTTAATACCTTAAATCCAGCTACCCTTTTGCCACAACCTACTGAAAGTCAACATGATTGTTTGGAAGTGATGGATGAAGTATTCTCAAGTAGACCAGATCTTCGTGATTTTCCCATCCAGAACCCCGACGTTCAATATTACACCGACGGCAGTAGTTATGTGAAAGAAGGGATCCGCTATGCAGGATATGCAGTAACAACAATAGACAAGGTGATAGAAGCTCGGCCACTGGCAAAAGGAACATCAGCACAAAAAGCAGAATTGATAGCACTGACACGAGCGTTACAACTGGCTGAAGGTTTAAGAGTGAACATCTACACGGACTCCAAGTATGCGTTTTTAACCACTCATGCCCACGGAGCTTTGTATAAAGAAAGAGGACTATTGAATTCAGAAGGCAAAGAAATCAAGTACGCAGCTGAAATCCTACAACTATTGGAAGCAGTGTGGGAGCCGAAGGAAGTCGGTATTATACATTGTCGAGCGCATCTGAGAGGAGATGGTGATGTAACCAAAGGAAATCGGGTGGCAGATAATGCAGCTAAGCGTGCCGCTGAATCAGAAAGACAGGAATATGTGGAGCATATAGCTGCTCTTATACCAACTCCACTGTCTCAATGGACTCCAGTTTATACAGCTCAAGAAGAGGAGTGGTTAAAGACTGAACCTGGAAAGTATTTGGAGAACAAATGGTATCAGTTAGAAGATGGGAGAATAGTTATTCCAGCATCACTAGCGGTAGAAATTGTCCAAAACTATCACAACGGGACACATTCTGGGAGAGACAGTACAGAAGAATCTCTCAGAAAACATTTCTACATACCAAGATTGTACAACTTGACTCAAGCCATTGTACGAAGATGTGTAACGTGTGCTAAAAATAATGCAAGGCAAGGACCAGTAAAGCCACCAGGAGTTCAGTTTATGGGGGGACTCCCCATGTCCGATCTACAAATTGACTATACAGTAATGCCTAAATCTGGTGGACATCGCTACCTACTAGTAGTTGTGTGCACCTATTCAGGCTGGGTAGAAGCATGTCCTACTCGTACAGAGAAAGCAAGAGAAGTTGTGAGGTTCCTGTTACGAGAAATAATACCCCGATATGGACTACCCTGCTCTATAGGATCGGACAATGGTCCAGCCTTTGTTCATCAGTGCCTACAACAACTGACTCATATGCTTGGTATAAAGTGTAGGCTTCATACGGCATATAGACCCCAGAGTTCTGGTAAAGTAGAGAGAATGAATAGAACTATTAAGAATCAGTTGGCAAAAATGTGTCAGGAAACCCAACTTAAGTGGAACGTTCTTTTGCCCATAGCTCTGTTACGAATCCGCAGTACACCTACCAGAAGGATGGGCCTCTCTCCTTTTGAAATCATGTATGGGCGACCACCTCCCGTACTTGGTAACTTAAGGGGGGATTTGAGTCAGTTGGGAGAAGGAATTACTCGGCAGCAGGTTGTAGAGTTGGGTAAGACTATGGAGGAGGTACAGAAATGGGTATAAGATAGATTACCTGTGAATATATATCCCCCTGTTCATAGTTACCACCCAGGAGACCAAGTGTGGATTAAAGAGTGGAATAATGTACCGTTAGGGCCCAAGTGGAGAGGTCCTTATATTGTTCTTTTGTCTACCCCTACAGCGATAAAAGTGGCCGAAGTGACTCCGTGGATACATCACTCCAGGGTTAAACCAGCAGTGGTCGATTCTTGGCAAGCTACAGTAGATCCAGAGAATCCCTGTAAGATCCGGTTAAAGCGCATGACTCAGAGTGACGAGGAACCTTGTGGATTACAAATGTTATTGTTTCAGAGATTGGTAAGTGAGTGAGAAGGCCATAATAAAGCCTGTCCGCTCACCAACGTGTAGTTTAAAAGCCAGGAAAAGTCTCGAAGGGACCCCTGTGAAGACGAGCAGAACTCCATTCCCTGCAGCCCTTACATCCTGGAAGCTGAGGTGCCATCGCACGGACGAAGACTGAGGATGACGACAAAAGATGTGTTTCTGATAATGTTTTTATATGTGTATTTTTATATTCAGGAAGGTAGAGGTACCGACACTCCTAGCTGTGAGGTATGCATTAAGACTACAAGAACAGGTAACCATATTTCCCAGACCCTAATTTGGCATTCGCAATACAAGTGTAAAGGAGATGTATCAAGATGTAGATACTTAAATATAGAATATAGTGTGTGCCATTTAGGAGTAGGAGAACCTAAGTGCTTCAGTCCAGAGTATCAACCCCGTACAATTTGGTTGACTCTCAGGAATGGAGATCCTCAGGGGACCCTAATTAACAAAACAGTGTTAGAATCCGTACATTCTTCGGGTGTTCTGCTATTTGATGCGTGTAAGGCGATATCAAGTGGTAGAAAGCCGTGGAATGTATGTGGGATCTTGGATGGGAAAGAACGTATGGGTCTAACGATAAATATATTTGTCCCAGCAGTAAAAATAAGTATGTGAGTCCTAGATGCCCAAATAGAGAATATAACTTTTGCCCATATTGGTCTTGTGTGGGGTGGGCAACTTGGGGACAGACAGCAGACAAGGATATGATTGTGACTAAGTTGCCTACCAATCCATACTGTAAGTCTATGGAATGCAATCCGGTCCATATTCTTATAAATAACCCCGATAAGTTCTTAGATAAATATGGTAATTTATTTGGGTTTCAAATATACGGGACGGGTTTAGACCCTGGGACAATATTCAAATACATACAATTGGTGGAACACTTTGGGCGGATCTGTAGGAGAAATATATCACATAGGGTAATATTGTAAAGGCAAGTAAAATAATTAAGAATCAAGAGTAAATACTCACAAACATGGAGCCAAATAAAATCATAAGGCTCTCATGAATAGCGCGGGAGGACTCTTTTAGGACGCCCTCAATCCTGCTTCCTGATGTATTTGATGCAGGTGATAGATGAAAAAAAGACGTCTTTATGAAAGGACAATTCTTTATTGTAAAAACATGCACCTATATATAAGTGCTGATGCTGGTTAAAAATAATATATCTGGGCTATCTCTATATGGGTACTGTCTGGAATCAGGTCAGACCCAATCATAAAAGTCCCAAAAAAAAAACAGATTTAAAGTCCAATGTGTCTTGTAAAAGTCCAAATGGTACCTTTGGTAGCTTCTGTACAAATGCCGATACGCGTTTCGCCCCTATGGGGGCTTCCTCAGTCGGTGTAATGTTCTAATGGGTCCTCTTCTCTTTATACATCTTCTTACTAGCGTTTATTCCCGGGTTTTTTTCCCCTCGTTGCTTCCGGGTTCCGGCGTTATGCGCACGTGGAACGCAACGTGCGTTCCAACCTGTACGTCGTGCGCTCCACTTCCGGGTCGCATAGAGTGACGTCATTAATTGTTGCGACCCTTGCGTCCCTGGAACGCACGACGTATCGAATGTGCGTTCCAGTACATCCTATATACTTAGATGATATACAAAATTATTACAGTATTTAGTTTAAAACGGGAAATAGCAGCAATGGCAATCGAATACATATTACAGTATTAAGTTTCAAACGGGAAATAGCAGCAATGGCATACACTCCTACAACTGTACCATGTAGCACCAAATTTCAAACAGAAAATAGCTGTCAATGGTGTACACTTCCATAACTAGCTGTTCCTGATAGTAACTACATCTATATTAAAAAACCGTATTAAGTTAATATTAATAAAATATACCTAAATAATTGATTTACAAAATTACATATAATACCAATATACTAATCTCATTTACAGAATAACATATGATTAAATTTCGTAGTCATCTTATGTAAAAATATAAATAAAATATAGATCTAAAATTTGTGCTATTTAAAAAAAAGTGACACAATTCGAAATCCGAATTAAGACCATGTGGTGTTAAAGTGTTAAAATTAAAAATAAACTTCATTTCCTTCTTCCCTAGTTTGTTAATATAGTCCCCACCTCTCCAATCTTTTTTCACTAATTTAAGGGGACAGAAAAAGAGGTTTTCTGGGTTTTGGTTGTGGTGTATCTTGAAGTGATTAGAGAAGCTGTGAGTTTCTAATCCCTTTTTAATATTCCTAATGTGTTCTGAGACCCTCACATTAACGCATCTAATAGTCCTTCCTATGTATACCAAATTACATGGGCACTTCAAGAGATATATAACCCCTTTTGAATAACAAGTTAATTGATCCTTAATGGAAAAGATGGTATTCGTGGATTCTTAAACCTCTGTTATATGCCTTTTTACACTCTTCGTGGTTCTGCAAGCTAGGCAGGACCCACATCCGAAGAAACCTTTTGTTTGATTCAAAAAGTGCTTTGGTGCATGGGGTTCCTTACTACTATGGACTATGGTTCTCTTCAAATTTGTGGCCCCCCTATAAATAATCTGAGGTTTTGTAGGTAGCACTTTCTTAAGTATTGGGTCGTCTTGTAAGACGTGCCAATACTTTCTAATGGTTCTATTAACTCTTTTGCTGTTGCCATTGAAATTGCATATAAACCGAGCATTCTGTAATGTTTTTTCATCATTTTTCTTCGGTTTGTAGGTCAGTAGTTGTTCCCTCGGGATTTTTCTCACCTCCTCTATCGCTGTGGTTAGAAGTGAGTCATCGTATCCCTTCTCCATGAATTGGCTTTTTATCTTTCCTGCTTGATTTAAAAAGTCTGTCTCGTCGGTACAGTTCCGTTTTATTCTTAGAAATTGGCTTTTCGGTGCATTGGTTAGCCATGGTTTGTGGTGACAACTATTTTGATCAATGTACCCATTGGCATCAACAGGTTTAAAAAAGTTTCTGGTCTTAATCGAATTATCTTCTATAAAAATATGAAGATCTAAAAAATTAATACTTGTCGAACTGTGGATCGTGGTGAGGATGATTCCCCATTCATTATTATTAAGAAAGGATAAAAATTGTTCTAAAACTTCAGTGGAACCATTCCAGATCAAGAGGATATCATCTATATATCGGCGGTAGGACACCAAATTCGCCACCCAAGAATGTCTCGAGAAGATATATTCTTCCTCCCAGTATGCCATGAAGAGGTTTGCATAACTGGGTGCGAATTTGGTGCCCATCGCCGTACCTCGGATCTGTAAATAAAAAGTGTCCTGAAACCAAAAATAGTTATGGGTCAGGATCAGTAAAATCCCTTCTAAAATGTATTCTATTTGGTCATCTTTAAAATTCGATTTTATTAAAAAAATGCCTGACTGCTTTAAGACCTATCTCATGAGGAATAATACTATATAAAGATGTGACGTCACTTGTGACTAGATGATATTGGTCTTTCCATTGGATCGTATTTAGGAGCTGTAGGACGTGAATCGTATCTTTTAGATGTGCTGTAGTGTTGCTCACTAGGGGCTGTAACAGGGTGTCGATGTATTCTGAGATTTTAGATGAAATAGAATCAATTCCAGATATTATTGGACGACCTGGAGGGTGTAGAGGGTTCTTGTGGACTTTCGGAAGATAATAGAAAACTGGGGTTTTAGGGTGCGGGACAGAAAGGTATTTGCCTTCTTTCTCCGTTAGAATTCCCTTATCTAGCCCCATTTGTATGAAGTTTGCAAACTGTTCTTTAATTTCATTAATTGGATTCGAGGTTAATTTTTGATAAGTTGTAGTGTCGGATAGTATTCTCTCCGATTCTTGTACATACAAAGTCTCGGAGAGGACTACCAGACCCCCCCCCCCCCCCCCCTTATCCGCTGGTTTTATGATTAACTCTTTATTGTCTTGGATGCTCTTTAGAATCTTTTTTTCTTTTACAGTCATATTTTGTTGGTATCTATTTAGTTTCTTAATTTTATTAATATCCTTCATAACCATGGTCTCGAACGTTCTCATCTCATCCGAGACCATGTGTTTGGGGTAGAATTTTGATTTATCTTTTAATTCTGTATGAATATATTCAGTATCTCCACTTTCTACTATGCTTTCTTCCTTCCCGAAAAAAAACTTTTTCAAACTTAGTTGTCTCATAAATTTATTTAGATCAACAAAAAAATCAAATTTATTTAAGTCGCAACTAGGGGCAAATTTTAACCCTTTTTTAAGAACTTTTATTTCTTCCTCGTTGAATACATATTCTGAGAGGTTAAAGATGCCATCCGTATTCACTTCTTCCCTCTTTTTCCCTTGTTCTCTATTTCTTCTTCTTCTGTTTCGTATCCTGTTGATCTTTGCCGTTTGCCCGGGGATTCCCACGACTGTGGCTTCTCTCGCCATTTCAGGTTCTCTATTGTTGGGTCCTTCCGAAAAAAAGAAGTGGAGGTAGAAGGGGTTTCTTGTTGTTCTCTATATCTTCTGTTCTCTTCTTCCATTGTTGTAGGTTTCATCATTCTCTGTTTCGGAAGGGATTTTGCTCTTTTCCTATCCCTTGTGTCATCTCTTATGGGACTATATCTCGTATTCCTTTTTGGACTCTCTCTTACATTTCTTCCCACATTCTCTCTCCTTGGATCAGCCTTTTTTGGACTCCTGGCTGCCATCGCAGGATTATGGTGGTTTAATACATCTCTAAAGTCTCTTCTGGTGGAGTTCTTTTCTTGATCTCTCCTGTATACCGATCTTTGTTCTCGCGGTTCTCTCATATTTTGAGGAAGTCCTACTCTTTCTTCCTGGTTGTGGGATTTAACCACATCGCTGTAGCTCCTAGTGGTCTGATATGGTCTTAATGTGCCCGTTGAGGCTTGTTTCTCTCTTGGTGCATCTTTTTTCTCACGTCTGTAGTGAGAATTCTCCTCCCTCGTATATTTATCATAATGATCTGTCCTAAGACATTCTCTTGTTTGTCTTTGTTCTATTCTGTCATTATACATTTTATTCTGTCTCCTTCCTTGCATTTTTTGGGGGAATCTTATATTTCCGGTTTTGTAATCATTTATATCTCTCATATATTTCCTTTTTTTAATGTCTATTGTGTTCTTTTCTGCTCTATCTACTTTAGATTTGATTTCTTCTATTAATTTATTATATGTTTCTGGATTAGTTGTTTCACTTAACTTCTGTTTCCATGTGGTAATTTCTATATCTAGTTGTATTAAGTTTTCTTCTCTTCTAGACACGATATATCCAATCATGCTAAAAGAGAAACCTTCTAACAGTTTGTTCCAACCATTCATAAAACATTGATCCTCCTTATCAAAGGTTGGATCTTTCTCAAACCTTAGCCCTCGTGGAGTTATTTGTTCTCTGACATATTTTTTGAGGGTCGCTATTTCCCACTGAATCTTAATTTCTCGAATTAAAGCTTTTTCAAGATTAATTTTACATTTGTCTGTATTTACATAACTTTCGTCTGATCTGATTTCAGCAGTAGTAGCAAACATATGGTCTATATCTTTCACAGTATAATTTCGATTTTCCAAGAATGCCATATTGCCGTACCACCCGTGTATTACCCACAATGTGTATAGTAAGGGGATATGTACAATAAATGAGAAAGGGAAACAATACACAATATGTGGGAAGAAAGTGTTAGCAACCAGTGCTATAAACCACCTGAGTGGGAACCCCTTATACCACTCTAAATAACAAAATATAAATACATACAATTGGTGGAACACTTTGGGCGGATCTGTAGGAGAAATATATCACATAGGGTAATATTGTAAAGGCAAATAAAATAATTAAGAATCAAGAGTAAATACTCACAAACATGGAGCCAAATAAAATCATAAGGCTCTCATGAATAGCGCGGGAGGACTCTTTTAGGACGCCCTCAATCCTGCTTCCTGATGTATTTGATGCAGGTGATAGATGAAAAAAAGACGTCTTTATGAAAGGACAATTCTTTATTGTAAAAACATGCACCTATATATAAGGGCTGATGCTGGTTAAAAATAATATACCTGGGATATCTCTATATGGGTACTGTCTGGAATCAGGTCAGACCCAATCATAAAAGTCCCAAAAAAAAACAGATTTAAAGTCCAATGTGTCTTGTAAAAGTCCAAATGGTACCTTTGGTAGCTTCTGTACCAATGCCGATACGCGTTTCGCCCCTATGGGGGCTTCCTCAGTCGGTGTAATGTTCTAATGGGTCCTCTTCTCTTTATACATCTTCTTACTAGCGTTTATTCACGGTTTTTTTTCCCCTCGTTGCTTCCGGGTTCCGGCGTTATGCGCACGTGGAACGCAACCTGTACGTCGTGCGCTCCACTTCCGGGTCGCATAGAGTGACGTCATTAATTGTTGCGACCCTTGCGTCCCTGGAACGTACGACGTATCGAATGTGCGTTCCAGTACATCCTATATACTTAGATGATATACAAAATTATTACAGTATTTAGTTTAAAACGGGAAATAGCAGCAATGGCAATCGAATACATATTACAGTATTAAGTTTCAAACGGGAAATAGCAGCAATGGCATACACTCCTACAACTGTACCATGTAGCACCAAATTTCAAACAGAAAATAGCTGTCAATGGTGTACACTTCCATAACTAGCTGTTCCTGATAGTAACTACATCTATATTAAAAAACCGTATTAAGTTAATATTAATAAAATATACCTAAATAATTGATTTACAAAATTACATATAATACCAATATACTAATCTCATTTACAGAATAACATATGATTAAATTTCGTAGTCATCTTATGTAAAAATATAAATAAAATATAGATCTAAAATTTGTGCTATTTAAAAAAAAGTGACACAATTCGAAATCCGAATTAAGACCATGTGGTGTTAAAGTGTTAAAATTAAAAATAAACTTCATTTCCTTCTTCCCTAGTTTGTTAATATAGTCCCCACCTCTCCAATCTTTTTTCACTAATTTAAGGGGACAGAAAAAGAGGTTTTCTGGGTTTTGGTTGTGGTGTATCTTGAAGTGATTAGAGACGCTGTGAGTTTCTAATCCCTTTTTAATATTCCTAATGTGTTCTGAGACCCTCACATTAACGCATCTAATAGTCCTTCCTATGTATACCAAATTACATGGGCACTTCAAGAGATATATAACCCCTTTTGAATAACAAGTTAATTGATCCTAAGTTTGAAAAAGTTTTTTTTCGGGAAGGAAGAAAGCATAGTAGAAAGTGGAGATACTGAATATATTCATACAGAATTAAAAGATAAATCAAAATTCTACCCCAAACACATGGTCTCGGATAAGATGAGAACGTTCGAGACCATGGTTATGAAGGATATTAATAAAATTAAGAAACTAAATAGATACCAACAAAATATGACTGTAAAAGAAAAAAAGATTCTAAAGAGCATCCAAGACAATAAAGAGTTAATCATAAAACCAGCGGATAAGGGGGGGGGTCTGGTAGTCCTCTCCGAGACTTTGTATGTACAAGAATCGGAGAGAATACTATCCGACACTACAACTTATCAAAAATTAACCTCGAATCCAATTAATGAAATTAAAGAACAGTTTGCAAACTTCATACAGAAGGGGCTAGATAAGGGAATTCTAACGGAGAAAGAAGGCAAATACCTTTCTGTCCCGCACCCTAAAACCCCAGTTTTCTATTATCTTCCGAAAGTCCACAAGAACCCTCTACACCCTCCAGGTCGTCCAATAATATCTGGAATTGATTCTATTTCATCTAAAATCTCAGAATACATCGACACCCTGTTACAGCCCCTAGTGAGCAACACTACAGCACATCTAAAAGATATGATTCACGTCCTACAGCTCCTAAATACGATCCAATGGAAAGACCAATATCACCTAGTCACAAGTGACGTCACATCTTTATATAGTATTATTCCTCATGAGATAGGTCTTAAAGCAGTCAGGCATTTTTTAATAAAATCGAATTTTAAAGATGACCAAATAGAATACATTTTAGAAGGGATTTTACTGATCCTGACCCATAACTATTTTTGGTTTCAGGACACTTTTTATTTACAGATCCGAGGTACGGCGATGGGCACCAAATTCGCACCCAGTTATGCAAACCTCTTCATGGCATACTGGGAGGAAGAATATATCTTCTCGAGACATTCTTGGGTGGCGAATTTGGTGTCCTACCGCCGATATATAGATGATATCCTCTTGATCTGGAATGGTTCCACTGAAGTTTTAGAACAATTTTTATCCTTTCTTAATAATAATGAATGGGGAATCATCCTCACCACGATCCACAGTTCGACAAGTATTAATTTTTTAGATCTTCATATTTTTATAGAAGATAATTCGATTAAGACCAGAAACTTTTTTAAACCTGTTGATGCCAATGGGTACATTGATCAAAATAGTTGTCACCACAAACCATGGCTAACCAATGCACCGAAAAGCCAATTTCTAAGAATAAAACGGAACTGTACCGACGAGACAGACTTTTTAAATCAAGCAGGAAAGATAAAAAGCCAATTCATGGAGAAGGGATACGATGACTCACTTCTAACCACAGCGATAGAGGAGGTGAGAAAAATCCCGAGGGAACAACTACTGACCTACAAACCGAAGAAAAATGATGAAAAAACATTACAGAATGCTCGGTTTATATGCAATTTCAATGGCAACAGCAAAAGAGTTAATAGAACCATTAGAAAGTATTGGCACGTCTTACAAGACGACCCAATACTTAAGAAAGTGCTACCTACAAAACCTCAGATTATTTATAGGGGGGCCACAAATTTGAAGAGAACCATAGTCCATAGTGGTAAGGAACCACATGCACCAAAGCACTTTTTGAATCAAACAAAAGGTTTCTTCGGATGTGGGTCCTGCCTAGCTTGCAGAACCACGAAGAGCGTAAAAAGGCATATAACAGAGGTTAAAGAATCCACGAATACCATCTTTTCCATTAAGGATCAATTAACTTGTTATTCAAAAGGGGTTATATATCTCTTGAAGTGCCCATGTAATTTGGTATACATAGGAAGGACTATTAGATGCGTTAATGTGAGGGTCTCAGAACACATTAGGAATATTAAAAAGGGATTAGAAACTCACAGCGTCTCTAATCACTTCAAGATACACCACAACCAAAACCCAGAAAACCTCTTTTTCTGTCCCCTTAAATTAGTGAAAAAAGATTGGAGAGGTGGGGACTATATTAACAAACTAGGGAAGAAGGAAATGAAGTTTATTTTTAATTTTAACACTTTAACACCACATGGTCTTAATTCGGATTTCGAATTGTGTCACTTTTTTTAAAATAGCACAAATTTTAGATCTATATTTTATTTATATTTTTACATAAGATGACTACGAAATTTAATCATATGTTATTCTGTAAATGAGATTAGTATATTGGTATTATATGTAATTTTGTAAATCAATTATTTAGGTATATTTTATTAATATTAACTTAATACGGTTTTTTAATATAGATGTAGTTACTATCAGGAAAAGCTAGTTATGGAAGTGTACACCATTGACAGCTATTTTCTGTTTGAAATTTGGTGCTACATGGTACAGTTGTAGGAGTGTATGCCATTGCTGCTATTTTCCGTTTGAAACTAAATACTGTAATAATTTTGTATATCATCTAAGTATATAGGATGTACTGGAACGCACATTCGATACGTCGTGCGTTCCAGGGACGCAAGGGTCGCAACAATTAATGACGTCACTCTATGCGACCCGGAAGTGGAGCGCACGACGTACAGGTTGGAACGCACGTTGCGTTCCACGTGCGCATAACGCCGGAACCCGGAAGCAACGAGGGGAAAAAAAACCGTGAATAAACGCTAGTAAGAAGATGTATAAAGAGAAGAGGACCCATTAGAACATTACACCGACTGAGGAAGCCCCCATAGGGGCGAAACGCGTATCGGCATTGGTACAGAAGCTACCAAAGGTACCATTTGGACTTTTACAAGACACATTGGACTTTAAATCTGTTTTTTTTTGGGACTTTTATGATTGGGTCTGACCTGATTCCAGACAGTACCCATATAGAGATATCCCAGATATATTATTTTTAACCAGCATCAGCCCTTATATATAGGTGCATGTTTTTACAATAAAGAATTGTCCTTTCATAAAGACGTCTTTTTTTCATCTATCACCTGCATCAAATACATCAGGAAGCAGGATTGAGGGCGTCCTAAAAGAGTCCTCCCGCGCTATTCATGAGAGCCTTATGATTTTATTTGGCTCCATGTTTGTGAGTATTTACTCTTGATTCTTAATTATTTTACTTGCCTTTACAATATTACCCTATGTGATATATTTCTCCTACAGATCCGCCCAAAGTGTTCCACCAATTGTATGTATTTGTATTTTGTTATTTAGAGTGGTATAAGGGGTTCCCACTCAGGTGGTTTATAGCACTGGTTGCTAACACTTTCTTCCCACATATTGTGTATTGTTTCCCTTTCTCACCTGGGACAATATTATTTATAGGGATAGAGACTGATACGGTAACCTCCCAGACTCATCAGGTATACCATTCCTTCTATGAAGAAATGAGTATAGATAATAAGATCCCCCATAACGCTAAAAACCTGTTCATTGATTTAGCTGAAAGTATTGCCGGTAGTCTTAATGTTACCAACTGCTATGTGTGTGGAGGTACTAACATGGGAGACCAATGGCCTTGGGAAGCAAAGGAGGTAATGTCCGGTTCTGAGGCAGTTGAACAATTAATATCTTCACAAGCCGATTATCAGATGAGTGTTAGAGGTAAATCTGAGTGGAGATTAAAGACCTCCATCATAGGTTATGTTTGCATAGCAAGGAAAGGAATGATTTATAATACTTCTGTAGGAGAGTTAACTTGTCTGGGGCAAAAAGCTTATGATGATGATACATAGAATACAACTTGGTGGTCGGCTTCAAATGTCTCAGAACCATCTAACCCGTTTGCAAGATATGCCAATTTACAGGACGTGTGGTTTGATTTATCCATCACATCTAGTTGGAGAGCCCCGGCAAATTTGTACTGGATCTGTGGTAAGAAGGCCTATTCGGAGTTGCCACAGGACTGGGAAGGGGCATGTGTGTTGGGTATGCTCAAACCATCCTTCTTCTTGTTACCCATTGAAACAGGTGAGACTTTGGGTGTTAAAGTGTATGATGTGAATCATAGGAAGAAAAGGGGACCCATAGAGATAGGCGCTTGGGAAGATGATGAATGGCCTCCTCAGCGTATTATAGATTATTATGGGCCAGCCACGTGGGCAGAGGATGGTACCTTTGGATATAGAACCCCAATTTATATGCTCAACCGTATTATAAGATTACAGGCAGTGGTTGAGATTATTACTAACGAGACCTCACAAGCGCTCAATCTTCTAGCGAAGCATAATACCAGCATGAGGACAGCAGTATACCAAAATAGATTAGCCTTGGATTACCTATTGGCAGTAGAGGGAGGTGTATGTGGGAAGTTTAACCTGAGCAATTGCTGTCTTCAAATAGATGACGAAGGGCAAGCAATAGCTGAGCTTACTAGCCATATGGTTAAACTGGCACATGTGCCTACTCAGGTATGGAAAGGGTACAATCCAAGTAGTTGGTTTGGTAGCTGGTATGAGCAGTTTGGAGGGCTTAAGGCATTGGTAGGTGGATTCCTACTGATTTTAATGTTGTGTCTACTCCTGCCATGTCTTATCCCCTTAGTAGTTAGGTCTGTGCAAAGCCTGATAGAAAATTTAGCAGAAAGGAAGGCTGCAGCACAGATAATGGCAATTTATAAATATAAGGCTCTAGATCAGGGAGAACCAATGCAGGAAGATGAGTGTTGAAAGATTCACATCATAGACAAGTCTGGTCTGGTTCATGGTAACTTGCGGTGTATGCAAACCAAGGTTAAGTGATGCCTCAAGTAATTGTGGAATATCAAGAGGCATCAAAGGGGGGGAATGTGGTGGAATCTCGGTAAAAATAAATTTAGTAGGCCGAGATTACCACGTGGCATGTGTACGTGCATATGCTGACGTATCGATCAGTTGGTTGCACGAGGCAAGATACGATCAGTAGTGTACGGAGCATGTGCAAGAATACAGGATGTAGTATTCCCCTCCTCCATTGTGCTGGACAAGCCATGCGGTCAAGCAGGAAGTTAATTCTTATTTGTATTGATTGGTCAAGAGAATGTGCGGGTGGAGCTTAATATGGGAGGAGTTATGTGCCTATATAAGGAGCCTGCACTATTGTCCGGGGCTCAGAACTTGCTGTATTTTGGTGACATTAGTCCCTCTGAGTCCCGATCGGTGAACCGAATAAAGAATATCTTCCTTCCTGAAGAAACCTGTGTCCATCTCTCTGTGCTTGGCTTCCGTCAGTTTCTCCGGTATCAAAAGCAGCTTATTTGCTTCATCCAAAACATAAACAAACTCTGGCACATGGCTGCTTGGAAATCAGACATTATTCAAATCAACCAATAGACCCACTGATTTGTCTTGTTTTCTATTCTGTTCCAAAGCAATGTCTTTGTAAAATTGCTAATCTTATCTTTATAAACAACTCAACTTGCTATGTTACTGCTCACTTCAAATTGTATTATGGAAATCAGGAAACATGGAAGCTTCTAATTAATAACAATATACTAACCAACAAAGAGCAGAATAATATGGTTGAAGGTAAGGTATTGCAAAATTCTATATTATTTTTAAGTTATTAATCTCTAAGATCACAAAAAAACAAAACAAAAAAAAACGCGACAAACAAATCACCACAAATGCTTTATTACCTTTAAAAACTAAAAACAGAAGCAATTATTTTATGTTGATGATATTTTGCTGGTAGTGTCCCTTTAAATCCGATATTATAATTCTAACACCCTAGTTCAATGAAACAAACTTTATTTCTAAGGCAAGGGCTCCCTCTACAGTCTTTTTTGTGACTACCAGGTTCCTTCATTTGTTCAATTAAGAAAAACTCTTAACAGTGAGAATCGTTGGAAATTCAAAGTGAATTTTAGATTTAAGACCAAAATTGAGGATTTTAATAAAATAAAAAAAATGTATATTCTGTACATTCAAAAATCTGAATCCCTCGTGTCTCCTTCCCAGTGTTTATTTACTAGGTCCAAGGGCCCTCTCACCCTTCTTCTGTATAACAATTCAAAAGGCCAGCACTCAGTGGATTCCTGAAGAACTTCCCTATAGGTGAACAACAAGTGGGGTAAAAACCCTTTCTAAGTGTTGTGGGTGGGTGGCTGTTAAGGTCTTAAGCATCTGTTTGAGGGTACCATTAAATGGTTTCACAAAAAGCATTCATTTAGGGGTGGTACGGGGAGCTGAGAATGAGCTTAACTGTGCAACTTTGCCACATTTGCTCGGAAAGGGCAGCTGTAAATTGGGTCAGATATTATTTGTCTGGGGAACCCGAATCGGGTGAATCTTTTGACCAAGGTGTCTGCTATGGTTTCAGTGTGAATGTTGGATAGGGCTACTGCTTCGGGGGAAACCTGGTAGCATAATCTACCATGGTCAATATGTACTTCTTTTCTGAGGGGCTGGGTTTACTTAGAGGCCCTATTAGATTCATAACTACCAGGTAAAAAGGCTTGTCTATTATGTGTAATGGTCTAAGCTTTGCTTTGGGGTGGTCACCTCTTTTCCCTACTCGCTGGCAAATATTGCAGATTCTGCAGTATTCTTGGAGGTCCTGATTGACTGTGGGTCAGAAGATTCTTCTTTGAGCCTGTGACTCATTTTGTTGATTCATATGTGTCTAGCCAGGAGGATATTGTGGCTGAGCTTCAGCAGCTCAACCAGATATTTCCATGGGACTACTAACTGTCTCTTGGGGACCCATGTGTCAGGGTGGTAGTCCGGTGCCCGGAACCCAGACACAGTGACCAGGCGGCGGCGCATGGACCGGGACCCAATATGCCTGATGTTAAGTGGGAGTCTTCAGCGTGGAGGTGGATTAGCAGGGTCCGGTGCAGGGTAACCGCACGCCCCCTGGTGTTGAGCACCAGCGTTTGTGCAGCCACATACCAAGACCCTGATTCAGCTTAAGTGGATAACAGGAACTAGGAGCTTGGAAATTAAGCAGACTTCCCAGGAGCTTAATAGGGAGGCTATGCAGCGGAATTGTATCCAGTACTAGAAACAAGGCAAGACTAGAGATAGGCACCAAACATGAAAACAAGACAGAACTAATAGAACCCAGAACCAGAGAAGGATAGTAAGCTAAACCCAGAACATATACACAAGACATGAGGAAAACATGAACATAACATGGGCATGACTGGACAGGACTGACATGGGCTGGGTATACAAACTAAAACAAGACAAGATAACAAAGGCAAAACAAGAGGAGAAATAACTAAGTATTACATATGAAAATCATGGGGATTTAGTCACACTATATGATCATACATTGCATAAGCCTGCCAACAACGCCAATGTACCCCATATCTGGCAAGTCCTACACTGCCTAATGTATGCTAAAACATCCTAAGTAGACATATATATCACTTACCTGCAAGAAAGGGCAGAAGCTTTGAGCAGCTGCCTGCAGGACTCTGAAACAGAAAGGAATAATGGAAAACGGGTGTGGCAACATAAAACAAACATTTAAAGGAAACCTGGAGACTGGGAAATCCAGGGACGAACTATAGGAATGAACCCAGAAATCCCAGCATAAAGAAAACCAGACACAGACTAGAAAACCAAAAAACCAAGGAAAACCAAACAAGAATTGAAAGTATTGGATACCAGAAGCCAAGTCCAGACATCAGAACAGAGCAGAGCAGATCATGATACCTTGTTCCTTCTGTCACCCTATACAACAAGTCTCCCACCCTTTCGAACCTTGATGATTCTAACTCTCTGGAGGCTGTCTCTGCCTGTTTCCTTTAACCTACTAGTGTGATGTCTTCCCTGAGTTCGCTCCCGAAGTCTTGCCAGGTACCCCAAATGGAAGGAATGGGTGCAGTCAGTGATGGGGACCTGCTGGTCCTCGGATTGTAAAGTCAGGTAGTCCCTGGGTAAGCAGTTTTGGTGCCAGGGGCTACAAATTGGGAGGTGAGGTGATCAAGATCATTCCCTAGGAGCACCTCTGCGGGTAAGTCTTTCATGATGCTGACCTCCCAGTACTTGGCTCTGGTACCCCAGTTGAGATTTACCCAGGCAGTCGGGAGGCGGTGAATAGCTCCTCTGGCAACTCTTACAGCTACTGTGCGGCCAGTCTTTTCAGTTTCACTGACACGGTGGGGTTGAACTAAAGTAAGGGTGACCCCGGTATTCCTTAATTCTTTGGCCTCTCTACCGTTCAGTTTGATGATCTTTCGCTGATGTTCTCAGTTGTCCCTGGAAGCTTGTAGCAGGTTGACTTCATGGAGTACTGTCCAATATTCCTTGGGGGAGCCCAGGTGAGCTCAGGGCAAAAGACAGAGGTTACCCCAGACTTGGTCTCCTTCCAGGGAGTACGTTGCTGGTTTGTTCCACCCTCTTTGGTTCTAACAATTATTTTTAAAATGCCCTGCTTGGTTGCACCTGTGATAAAGAAGGGGTGCGGGGTTGCTTGGTTGGGGAATGAAACAAGCTGTGTTGGGTTCCCTTTGCCGGCAATCATGGAACTCATCCTCTAACCTGGCTGCTTTCCTCCACCATGAGGGGCTTTCGATCCCGGACCCAGTCTTATACCTACGGGGTTGTGTAATCGAAAAACTGTTCTTGGAGTATCATTTGCATAGCTTATTCAAGAGTTAGTGCATGGCATCTTTGCATCCATTTTTGGGGTGCTCGCTGTATGCAAAAAGACCATTTGGTGTACAAATGCTTGTGTCCTTTCGGTAGTCCCCAGAATCTTCTCTGATATGCCTCAGGGGTTACAGCGTACCTCCTTGATGCTCTCAAATAGATAAGGGGCCGTTTCTCCTTGATGCTCTCAAATAGATATATTTTGGAGTCGGTTACTGCTCGGTATGCTTCGGGTGCTCTTCCAGACAACTTGTGCTTAAGATGGTGGTCCAATTTGTTTTGTCCAGACCTTGCAGAGTGCATTGTCTTTTAAATCCTGCAGGTATGTATAAGTGTCCTCCTCTCCATCCAAGAAGGTCTTGAATGCCGCATAATTAAGTTTTTGTGCACCCTCCTGTTGATCCAGGAAAGGAAGGTTGCGTCTCCTTGCTGCAGCTCTCTTGCCTTGATTGCTTTGGCCATCACCTGGAGTATGATTGGGAGCGGGTGGGACCTAGTATGCCATCACTTTGGTGATGAGGGTGGCTTTCAGTTTGTAGCTGGCTACTCGCCCTCTGGCTACCAGCAGTCCTGTCAGCGCACTTCTTTTTAGAAGGTGGTATCGCTGGTTCATTTACCCTCGGCTCTGTCTGGTATCTTGGAGACATAGGGAGAGCATCCCTATAATGTAACGGAATATATACTCCAACTGAATATATCCATTGGAAGTGTTTATAGCTTTTGCCTACCCAAACATCAATTGAGACTTGATGAAGGCTAAATCAACTGGGTTTATTGTGAAAGTACAAAGGTTTATATACACAGACCTCCATCATGGGGTCTCCATTCAATACATAGTAAGCTCGCCCAGGCACCTCTGTGTTTGGGAGATAATTGAGTCAGGTCTCGGTTAAATTAATTATCTCCCGGATACAGGGGGCGCAACAAAGAACAATCCCCCAAAACATACTTAAAACAGCATTGTACCATCACATATCATATATTCCCGGAAAGGTCTGATCCAAACGCCCATTCTGTAAAAATGGCCATATGGTGGAACTAAATCCCCATATTTGTTTGCTGAGATAGGTGATTTTAAGTAGCCTAATACAGTAGCCTAGACAAGCAGTCCCCATCACACACTGACAGTACAAAATGATCACACACATTCTCATCACACAAAGCCAGCCCAATGCACACAGTTTTCATCACATGTACACAGCTCAATAATATCACACACAAATTATTCCTATCACACAGAGACAATATAACATACACATAACATATACATCACATGCAGTCACCATTACAGTCAGACAGCCAGATATATCACACACAAACTGTAGCCATTACACAGAGACAGCCCAATACGCAGTCCCTATTGTTACACCTTGACAACCCAATACATCATATGCACTCCTCACTATACTCAGACAGCCTGAGTTAATCGGTCACAACCAAAGTATTTGTTAGCTATAAAAAAAAAAAAATGTAGCGACACCAGTAAAGATCCTGTTTGTAATAGGCTGCAGGGCTGTACTACCCTGCGGCCGCTGCGGATGCAGACTGTAAGAATTTATCAGGGGCGGGATGAGAGAGTACTCTCTTGGCCAATGTGATGTCACCTTAGTTGCTGCCAGAAATCTCATAAACGTCATCTTTTTCCTTCTGCATGGTGCGTGCAGGCTCTTTGAAGTCCTTGGACAAGTCCTGTGAGTGCATTCTTAATGCCAGGGTAAATCCTGGATGCTGGGGCAAGTCCTGTGAGTGCAATCTCAGTGTTGGGCAAGTTATGGGTGCTGGGGCAAGTCCTGTAGGTGCAATCTCTTTTCTGATGTAAGTCCTGGGGCAAGTCCTGTGAATTAGTACAAAACTCATTCCGGGGCTGGTATTTATCGCCAGTCTGGCTCTAAAATGGTGTGATGTCCCAGTGTTATGCTTGTAAAAAGGTGTGATTTATCAATGTTGTGTTTGCAATAAGGTGTAATGGCCTGTGCCGTGCTTGTCATAAGGTGTGATGTGCCTGTATTTTTTATTTTTTTTTATTTTTTTAATTCTTTATTTTTGCAGCGCATATGAGGGTAACATACAGGCATGTGGTACCCCAAAGGCAATCCACATGCATATTTCAAAACAAAGATTACGTAACATGGAGAGCAATGGGGTATGGTAGTACAATGCACTAGTTTTTGTTTTACAAGCAAGCTTAATACATGCTATTTAGGCAGGTTATAGATTGAGATTCTATCACCGTTAATTATAATAGGCTAGCTTTGGTAGGTAATTCCGTTGCTATAACATAGTTTTAACATGGAGCCTATACATTTCTAAAGCAATTTGTTATGTTTAGCGTTTCAACGTTATCAGGTGTATTAACAATTGACATTCAGATTTTCATGCTGGTATTTAGAGACAGTGAGTTGGTAGTCTTAGGGGTGTTGTGTAAAATCGCAGGCTGGGCAAGTTACAAGTTGCTATGGCAAGGCTGCGGTCTGTGCTAAGTGTGGTGTGCTGGGCGACAGCTGGCCTATCCCTACATTGATTGTAACCGGCTATAGAGAAATACAGTGCTTAAATGCCCCAGCAGTAATCAATTCTCAATCGCCTCAACAATACACAATACGGACCAATGCTTAAGGCATAGGTGTAGTACAGAAGTGTAACGTTTAGTGTCCACCTGGGTGTCTTGATGCTCAAGAGTTCTTTGGGGTCGCTAATGTGGCTTGGTGGGGCAAGTTTGCCGTCGGTGGCCTGCTGGTGCGTGGACATGAGGCCCCGGGTATAGTCTCTTTCAGCCGATGCCCCTCTGATGGAAGCGGGGTGTGTTCGTCGCTGGGTCTCGACGTCTTGCCACACTGTGTTGTACATGGTGTCCAGGTGGGCTTCGTAGTGTGTAGGTGAGTTTCCGGAGTGGCATCGTGCCCAGGGGCATTTCTCCCGTCTGTAGCGTGGGTAGCTTGTGTAGGGCTGCCAGTTGCCGCATTATGCGAGTATTCCAGAAGCGGTTTTGTTGTGCCGTGATTCTCTGCATGAGCTCCGTCCATTGCAGCTGTGACGGCCGCGTGGTCTTCATGCGTTTCTCGCTGCCAGCCGCCATTTTAGGTGTGCCTTGTAGGGGCTTGCGGTCTCGTGTGTCTGGAACATGCTTGTGCTGTTGTCTCTGCCGATTCTTTTGAATGTCGGGTGTGGGCCGGGATGACCCCCGCCGGCCCAGGGGGGGGGGGGAGGAAGGCGAGTGCATCGGGGGTTGCGTCTGCGGTGTTACCAACCAGGAGAGCGGCCGCCTCTCCCTGGCTCAGCCGCATGTAGGCCCCGTGTGCTTTACCTGGGATCCCGGGTTTTGAGAGTCTCGTTTGTGGGTTCCTTCAGTGCCCCCGGGTTTCCCCAGCTCGTCCTGTGTCCTCTGCCTTGTGGGTGAGTCGGTGTTCGGGGTATTTATCCCCATTATCGCTGTTTCTAGCAGGAGCTGAGGTACCGCACGTCCACCCTGCTCGGCAGCCCAGGCTCTGCCCCCCGTGATGTGCCTGTATTATGTTTGTGATAAGGTGTGATGTGCTTGTACTATGCTTGCAACATGGTGACAGGCATTCCTCATCACACATGTCTAAATATGTGTGTGCAAATATATATTTATGATTTGAGATTTATAACACAGATTATTATTGGCATTACTGGGAAAGCATTGTATATACAGCTTTGCTATTTCATGTGTACGAGTTATCCTTGCAGTGATTTCATATAGTGCGAAAGGCTTGGAGTGACTTCAGGAAACCTCAGGAACTTTCAATTCCTTTTTATTCATTTTTTTATCGGACAGGGAGGATTAGGAAACAAAATATAATGCTCGATATGTATCTTTAGTTTCCCTTTACAGGGTGGAGAACTTATTTAGGAGTCGTGCTATGAGTTCCATCAAGGTTTTATATTTCTTCAGAATGTGATACAGCATGTTTAGCCCAAAAAATCATCCTGTAACAGCTCTTATTTCTGTCTCTAGGGCACTTAATCAATGGGCAGAAGACTTGGAAATTGATATTAAAGAAGTAGTCAACCGATTACATTTCCTAAGTGGAGGATATAAAGCATACATCTGAATTTTGCTCAGTTGCTTCCATGGACCTGGTCAGGTCAATAGCTATGGTTATTAATGTCACAGGGTGAAGAACTTAAAGTTGGGAAACTGGATCTAAAAACTGCCTTTGTTTACTCCCCTTCCAAAGGGACATGTTATTTGGCCGCAAATTAAATTAAAGTATTAAGAAGGCTGCAAAAGGGCAGAAAGCATTATTGCCTAGTATCAGGAGAAAAATATGTTCTTCAGGGATGTGAGGATATTCATGGGGTGATAAATATTAAAATAATATTTTCATAAAAATTATCAAAAATTAATTTAATAATTTTTATTATATCAAAATTGATATCTCGGCACTGTCTCCCCGAAATTAATAATATAAAGCTGAGAATTACTCACGATTTTTAATTCTTTTAGATCCCAGAGCAAGTCATCAGAGGATTTTACCTCACACAGTGATCACAATTTCTTTATAAAAATATAATTTATTGTGACAATAATAATAAAAACTAGAAAAGCTACAATTTCTGGGGAAATTGTGTGAAGTGTTCTTGCCTCCACCAGTAGTCTACAACTGGAGTGGGCGGAGTAACTGGGTGGAGTGGCTTGAGTAACTGTTGTGTGGTTGGAGTGGCTGGAGTAACTGTGGAAAGGTCGGACTGGGCAGAGTAACTTTATGAAACATTGATTAGCTGTATTGTTGTAACATTGTATGTTACTGTTTTTCTGTTACAGGTATAACGAACTTACTAACATGGAAATACATTTATTAAATGTGATAGTGCTCACTTTTGTGTTATCAAAACTGTAGGAATGACAGCAGTTTAGAGAATGTGTTTCATCCAGCAGCCTCTGTGTTCCGGAGTACTCTGCTGGCTGCTCACACACCTGGGTTCCTATGGCAACTCACTCTACAGCAAGGGCAGAGAAGAGCGGTTAAAAACAAACTGCTCCAAATTGCTCACTTCACTGGCAGTTGCCATCTTCAAACGGTCGTAGTTTTAAAAACTATAATTCCTACAGCGAAGGGCTTTATAGTGTGAGAATCACAAGACCCAGACCTACATTTTGATGCATAGTATGTCTCTGAAATATTAAAAATGAAGGCACAGTCGCAGTTTAGAAATTGCCCTTCAAATTTGAGGTGGCTAGAGTGGACTTTCAATGAACGGCGTGAGTTGCAAACAAATGGTCATATTGTGAAAACTATCAGGACTATGGCTTAGCCATAGCAGGGATAGCTGAACGTTTTGATATAAGATTTGTGTAGGTGGGCTTGAAAATGAGGGAGTGGTAGCAGTTTAGAAATCATGTCCTTATAGTTCAACTCACACTCTAGCTTTTGTCAGCTCCCACTCTAGTTTTGAACATACCGCCATTCATTCCTATGGGACCAATTTCGCCAAAAAAACAACGATATTTCGTGAACCATTCGGCGAAACATTCCACAAAGTAATAGCACACCGATCGGGAATAATCGGCACGTTTCGGTATATTACTGTCTATGTAGTGTAAAAACTGTGGGAGGAGTTAGGGTGGTAAATTTGGTTATAATAATAATAATAATGCAATAATAATGCCATGCAAGAACACGTAATAATAATAATAATATGTAACATGTGTGACAATCAGTGAATATTTAGGTATAACATAGGCATATAATATGGCAATGGTTTAATACAGTGGCTGAGCAACCGGCTGTCTAGAACTTAACAAGATTTATGATAGGGCACTTCACTTAGAAACCAACTTCACACAGAACACAGAACTCCACAGAATACAAGAGTGCAGCGAGAAGCAATAAAAACTTCGGCTGGGGGGGGCGGAGCCTGACCTCTGAGCCAACAAGACGTGGAAAGCCAGAGCTCCTGAAACAAAGCCTGATTTTGGGGTAATTTACCTGATTTGGGGGCTTCCACGAATAGCAACCCACATACCAAAGGTCCAGGGACCCGGGCTTGCAAAACTCTAACACAAGCCAGCACTCACCCACCCGGTGAGCCCGGGAGCTCTGTTGCGGCCTACCTGGGATGAGGCAGTGGGGGAAGCGGCCGATCCACCCGCGCTACGACCCAGCGCCTGGCACCGCAGCACTCCAACCCCCCCCCTTGGACCGGTGGGGGTCATCCCAGTCCTCTTAAAGCCTACCAGAACGACTGAACTAACACTTACTACTCCGACAAGATCGCTGAGCAAAAACACAGCCACTGCAAAATGGCGGATGCTGCTCCCTCGCAATTACACGCAGTGAGTCCAAAGCAGGCGACCACCAACGACTACATGGCAGACTCCCTGAGGAGGCTGGATGCCATCTTCCACCGTTTCTGGCTCCGATTAAAGCACCGCGCCCAAGCTCCTGAGGCAAGCAAGCGCAAAGGAGGCAGGAGTCCTGTGCGACTGCCTGGGAGGGGACCTACTCAAGGCGGCATTCCGGCGAGGAAACCCACGAGACCTACAGCTCGCCTTCCCGGGCTGAGAGCCACAAGGGGCATACATACCCCGCATCATCCACAAGGTCGGAAGATCACCCGCGTCACGCGGCAAATACTACCTCGACCCTCCGATCACTCCCTGCAGGGAATAGACTTGGACTGTTGCAGAAACCAGGTCTGTGGTACACAGATATCGGCCCTCGAACAAGCCTGGGGCTGGAGAGGACCCCGAACAGGTGAAGAACGCCCAATGGATGATATAGCCATTCTACTAAGGACCGCAGTTGGTTGACCCAGAGGGGGGGACTGTAACATAAGTCTGCTGCCCTAAGAGTGAAGCAGCTGAGTTAAACTAACCCTCTGCATCAGTCATTCGCAAGTTTTGTCCTATACTTTCCATGTCTCCAATATGCTTTTCTCTGTCTATGGCTTCTCACTAGCTACTTCTTTTCTCTATAACCTGACATCAACCCACTACTCAGGGCAATGGTGATAAGCTATATGTTCTGCTCACTTGTTTGAAACAATTATCCTGCTATTAAGTTGTTATTTACCTGTTAATTGCTATTACACAAAAACTGTGCCGATTTTCATAATGCTCCTATTGCTAAGCATGAATAGAAACTCGAGGATTGCTATTGGGGCAAGCCGAGCATGTATGTTAAAACCGCTATGCACAAATAAAAAATATTAAATATAAAAAAATTAAAAAAACTTCGGCTGTGTAGCGGTACTTACCTTATCCGGGGGCCGGCCGCGGTCCTCTCTTCAAGCCGCGCGCGGTCCTGCGGCTGCACGAGCCGCGCACGGCTCATCCGACTCTCCTAACAGGAGGACGGGCAGTGACCGCGAGATGCGGTCACGTGTCCCGCCTGCAGCTAAGAGCGCGCCGCGAGTCTCGGGCGTGCTCTTAAAGAGACAGTGGGAGCCTAAATTGCAAAAAGGCTCCCATTGGCTCCTGTCATGCCAATCACCCCATACACTTACCTGTTGGGGGTGTGGAAGTGACAGGAGCCAATCACATTAGTTTGAAGGCTACTTATACTCACCCTTTTCCCTTAGTTCCTTGCCCTATCGTGGTTTCTGCTACAGTTCCCTTTAGTGCTTGTTGTGTTCAGTTGTGTTTCTCCGTATTTGACCTTGGCTTTGTATTCTGACTTCGTTTTCGCTTTATCCTTGTCTGTTCTGTTTGCCGGCTTGCTGATTCCTGTGTACCAGACCCCGGCTAGTTCTCGTTTACGCTGTCTCTTTGTGCCCTTGACCTCGGATCGTTCCTGACTCTGTACTTCTCCTATTACGTCGAGTCCGGCCACTCTAAGGTCCGGTAGACGTATCTCTCCTCTGTGCTGTCTTCTGTTTGGCTGGATCCTGCGTGTAGGGGTATATTCTCGTTACATTACGATAGGGCCATGGACCCCGCAGATTTAGCTCAACAGATGGCGTCCCATGAGGCTAGATTTGTAGAGCAGGATCACCGTATGGATCAGATAGCTCAGGCTCTCCAGACGCTCTTAGCTAGAACCATTCCAGCAACCGCACCTAACCCTCCTCCACCCCTGCTTCCTGAAGTACCCATTTTGCCTACTACTTCGGCCCATTTAACACCTCCTCCTAGGTATGGAGGGGATTATAAGACTTGCAGAGGGTTCATTAACCAAATAGAGTTTCATTTTGAGATGTATCCACGTTCATTTCCCACAGAGAGGTCTAAAGTTGTATTCTTTATGCACCAACTTACCGACAAAGCACTTGAATGGGCAAACCCTATTTGGGAGGCTAATGGACCTATGGTGCATGACTTTCACAGTTTCCTTACAGCTTTTCGTAGAACTTTTGACACTATGAAAAGGTCTAAGAATGCCGCAAGAGCATTAATGAGAGTTAAACAGGGTTCTAGATCTGTGGCTGATTTCGCTATTCAGTTTCGTACCCTTGCCTCACAGGTAGATTGGACCAACAATGGGTTAACTACTGCCTTCATGGAAGGCTTATCAGACTCTATATTGGATGAGGTAGCAGCTAAGGAGCTTCCTGTTGCCTTAGAGGACCTTATTGACTACCTCATCGATATAGATAATAGGATTCGTGACAGGCTCTATACCAAGAACAGGAATAGACGTTTTGTTACACCTATTCACCCCAGAGTTACTACACCGGAGAGTGTAAAAGTATCTGAAGAGGAACCCATGCAATTAGGGGTTGCCAAACTCTCTGATAATGAAAAATTACATAGGAGAAGGGAGGGACTCTGCCTATATTGTGGTAAGAGAGACCATATGGTAAAGGAGTGTCCTTTGCTCCCGGAAAACTCTCGCACCTAAGACCTTATAGGGGACTGGCCTTGGGTGTGATTTCTAAGTCTCCTACATTGCCTCCTAACCGACTGCTTCTCCCTGTTTCTTTACATATGGGAGAGAGTTGTATAGTTGAAAATATATACGCCCTGGTTGACTCTGGGGCAGCTGAGAATTTTATAGATGTTTTGTAAAGAAAAACAATATTCCCACCAGGGAGAAGGAGATACCCTTGGCCGTTGAGGCCATAGATGGTAGACCATTGATATCTCCAGTTGTTACTCATGAGACTGCACCGCTACACATGTACACAGGGGTCCTACACTATGAAACCATTCGGTTCCAGGTCATCACCTCTCCCTCTTCACAGTTGGTGTTAGGGTATCCATGGTTACGTGCCCACAATCCCATTTTTGACTGGGAGACAGGGCAGATAAAATCATGGAGTGAAGCCTGCCATACTATTGAAGTCACGCCTGTGAATTCTATTAATGTTCCTACCATTCCTCCTTTGTCTACGACTATACCCTCTCAGTATTTATCTTTAAAGACTGTCTTTGATAAAAGAGAGGCTGACAAATTACCGCCCCACAGACCCTACGATTGTGCTATTGACTTGTTGCCTGGCACTATACCTCCAAAGGGCAGGGTGTACCCTCTATCGGTTCAAGAAAACCGTGTCATGGAGGAGTACATTAAAGAATCATTAGACAAGGGATTTATTAGGAGATCCTCTTCTCCGGCTGGAGCGGGGTTCTTCTTTGTATCAAAAAAAGAAGGTGATTTAAGACCTTGCATTGATTATAGAGGTCTTAATAAAATCACCATCAAAAATGCTTACCCTATACCATTAATAACAGAATTGTTTGACAGGCTCAAACATGCTACGATATTCACCAAATTAGATCTTAGAGGAGCATATAATTTGATACGTATAAAAAAGGACCACGAATGGAAGACAGCCTTTAACACTAGGTCAGGTCATTATGAGTATACCGTCATGCCATTTGGGCTTTGCAATGCCCCAGCAGTATTCCAAGAATTTATTAATGATGTCTTAAGGGACTTTATTCACTCATTTGTTATTGTGTACTTGGATGACATTTTAATATATTCTACAGACGTACACACTCATCACAGACATGTTACGACAGTTCTGAAGACCCTTCTTGCTAATGGTCTTTATTGCAAACTAGAAAAATGTCTATTCGACCAATCCGAGGTCCAGTTTTTGGGGTATTTGATTTCCGCTAAGGGTTTTCGGATGGATCCCCAGAAGCTCGCTGTGGTCATAGAATGCCCTCTGCCGCAAGGTCTGAAAGCCATCCAGCGTTTTCTGGGTTTCTCTAATTATTATAGACGTTTTATCAAAGGTTTTTAGTCTATCGTAGCACCTATTACTCGTATGACTAAAAAGGATGGCAATACACGTGCCTGGTCTACCGAGGCACTTCAGGCTTTTGACTTTCTTAAGACTACGTTCGCCTCTGCACCTATTTTACAGCATCCTGTCCCCTCATTGCCATATATACTTGAGGTTGATGCTTCCGATATAGGGGTAGGTGCAGTCTTATCCCAAAGAGAGTCTCCTGACAAGCCATTGCATCCTTGTGGCTTCTTTTCTAAACAAATGTCCAAAGCAGAAAGGAATTATGATGTGGGTAATCGCGAACTCCTTGCTATCATTTTAGCACTCAAAGAATGGAGACATTTGTTAGAGGGCACAAAGGATCCTATCCTCATATTTACGGATCATAAGAACCTATCCTACCTTAGAGAAGCTAACAGATTGTCTTCCAGGCAGGCTAGGTGGTCACTGTTCTTGTCTCATTTTAATTATATAATCACCTATAGGCCAGGTGATCGGAACACTAAAGCGGACGCTCTGTCCAGACAGTTTGAGACTATTGACAAACAAGAGATTGATGTTACTCCTGTCATTCCCCCAGATAGGATAATAGCAACTACTATATTGTCTATTTCCTCGTCCCTCTTGTAGGCCATACAAGCGAAACAAAGCATGGCACCTAGCGAGAGGCCTAATGATAAATTGTTCGTTGACGTTCCCGAGAGACGGGATATTCTGTCACTGTATCATGATACTAAGACTGCTGGACATCCTGGTATATCCAAAACGGTGTCAGCCGTTTCTCGGTATTTTTGGTGGGATACCTTACGTAAGGATGTTACTGACTATATAAGTGCTTGTACTACTTGTGCATGTATGAAATCCTCTCGTAGAGTTCCTTGTGGGCTGTTGCATCCGTTACCCGTTCCCGAGAGACCTTGGTCTAATCTATCAATGGATTTTATTGTTGAATTACCCCCTTTGAATGGTAACACAGTCATCCTAATGATAGTAGATTGGTTTCCCAAAATGGCTCACTTTGTGTCTATTCGCAAGTTGCCCACTTCCAAGGAACTGGCTCTTATCTTCGCTAGAGAAGTGTTTCGATTACATGGTATTCCCTTATCTATTGTATCCGATAGGGGTAGCCAATTTATTTCCAGGTTCTGAAAAGCCTTTTGTTCGGAGATGGGTATTTCTCTCTCATTTTCTTCCGCTTACCATCCCCAGTCTAATGGAGCTGCTGAACGTGCCAACCAGTCTCTGGAGCAGTACCTCCTTTGTTTTGTGTCTCACCATCAGGACAATTGGTCTGACCTGCTTCCTTGGGCTGAATTTGCTCGGAATAACGCCACTCATGATTCTTCCGGCAAAAGCCCTTTTTACGTTGTCTATGGCCAGCATCCCGTTGTTCTTCCGGCTGCATTCTCCTCACAGGGCATGCCAGTTCTGGATGAGCATTTGGCTGGTTTGCGTAATACTTGGGAGCAGGTTCAGCGTTCTTTGGTGGACTCTGCTGCCCGCCAGAAGGCTCAGGCTGACAAACATCGCAGAGCGGCTCCTTCCTATGTTGTGGGGGACAGGGTTTTGCTTTCCACACGGAATATTTGCCTCCGGGTGCCTTCTATGAAATTGGCTCCCCGCTTCATTGGTCCTTATCGCATTATACATAAGGTTAATCCCGTTTCTTATGCCTTGGGTCTGCTTAAGAATCTGCGTATACCTAATGTCTTTCACACCTCGTTATTGAAGCCTTACGTACGCAACCGCTATACCCGACATACTCCCCCTCCCCCTCCTGTGTCTGTGGAGGGTCATGAGGAGTTCGAAGTGTCTGCTGTTCTTGACTCTCGTTTCTTTAGGGGTCGGCTTCAGTACTTGGTACATTGGAAGGGTTATGGGCCTGAGGAGCGCAGTTGGATTTCTGCGGATGCTGTTCATGCTCCCCGCCTTGTACGTTCTTTCCATTCGCGTTTTCCTGCCAGGCCTGGTCCTGCCCGCCCGGAGGGCGTGTCCTCAGGGGGGGGTACTGTAGCAGTACTTACCTTATCCGGGCACCGGCCGCGGTCCTCTCTTCAAGCCGCGCACGGTCCTGCGGCTGCACGAGCCGCACGCGGCTCATCCGACTCTCCTAACAGGAGGACGGGCAGTGACCGCGAGATGCGGTCACGTGTCCCGCCTGCAGCTAAGAGCGCGCCGCGAGTCTCGGGCGCGCTCTTAAAGAGACAGTGGGAGCCTAAATTGCAAAAAGGCTCCCATTGGCTCCTGTCATGCCAATCACCCCATACACTTACCTGTTGGGGGTGTGGAAGTGACAGGAGCCAATCACATTAGTTTGAAGGCTACTTATACTCACCCTTTTCCCTTAGTTCCTTGCCCTATCGTGGTTTCTGCTACAGTTCCCTTTAGTGCTTGTTGTGTTCAGTTGTGTTTCTCCGTATTTGACCTTGGCTTTGTATTCTGACTTCGTTTTCGCTTTATCCTTGTCTGTTCTGTTTGCCGGATTGCTGATTCCTGTGTACCAGACCCCGGCTAGTTCTCGTTTACGCTGTCTCTTTGTGCCCTTGACCTCGGATCGTTCCTGACTCTGTACTTCTCCTATTACGTCGAGTCCGGCCACTCTAAGGTCCGGTAGACGTATCTCTCCTCTGTGCTGTCTTCTGTTTGGCTGGATCCTGCATGTAGGGGTATATTCTCGTTACAGGCTGACAGTTAGATCACACTGATTAACTCTTCCAATGCTGGCTACCATCCTCATAGGCAATATATATCCTATTATGTTGCAATTTTTACTATTAAAGTAATGTTCATACCAGATCATTAACCATTCCTGGAACCATCCAAATAAGAATAATTCTACCAGATTTTACATTAGCCGAATTTTATTTTTCCTACATAAGATACACTATCTTATTTCAAAGCAAATCAATACATCTGGATAAAAACATCGGTATGCTAACTTGTTGGTAAATTTACCTTTAACCCCTTAAAGCGGCACTGTCATGCCGAACTTACCTTTCCTCAATCTCTTCCTCTTCTCCCCCTCTCTCAGGATCTGTTATTCTTTTCTTCCATTCTTCTTTAGTTTTCTTTAAAATCATAAGACAAAGTAGGGACTCTGTCTTATGGAGGATTCCTCCGCTTGACCAGCTCTGACCAGCGGAGGAGCAAAGTGTGCTTCATTTCCGCTGGTCAGAGCAATTTTCCCATGATCCCTAGCTTTCCTCCCAGTTCCCACAATGCTTCCTGTCAGTATTGCCGAAAGTCCTGTCACTTAGACAGAACGCCGGCAAAACTGCCGAATTGCATCCTAACAGAATGAGAAGAGTTTCTCCATTGGTGTTAGGATGCAATTCGGTACTTTGTTCGTATCGGAATTTCATTCTAATGAATGAAAATCCGATCCTATTCATTGCTGTGGCTGCATCTTGCAGCCGCTTAGTAGATAACTCCCTAATTCCCACGGTATCAGGGAGCTATCTACTAAAAGGCTGAAAGACCTGAATTGGTCTTGAAGCCAAATGTACTAATACTAAGTAAAGATTACTTAGTATTAGTAAATAATATGCCCCTACTCGCTATACCGCGAGTAGGGGCATGTCTAGTAAGCAGTGAGCAGCCTGTGGCTGCTCACTGTAAAAAAAAAACAAAAAAACACCTAATAACCCCCCCCCTGCGCAGGGGTTAATGATGGGGGGGACCTACTGTCCTCCCCCCTGGCCCCCACCCCTGCGCGGTGGGTGGGGGCCCTAATAAAATAATAAGGGGGGGGGACCTACTGTCCTCCCCCCCTGGCCCCCACCCCTGCGCTGTGGGTGGGGGCCCTAATAAAATAATAAGGGGGGGGGACCTACTGTCCTCCCCCCTGGCCCCCACCCCTGCGCTGTGGGTGGGGGCCCTAATAAAATAATAAGGGGGGGGACCTACTGTCCTCCCCCCCTGGCCCCCACCCCTGCGCGGTGGGTGGGGGCCCTAATAAAATAATAAGGGGGGGGGACCTACTGTCCTCCCCCCCCTGGCCCCCACCCCTGCGCGGTGGGTGGGGGCCCTAGTAAAATAATAAGGGGGGGGACCTACTGTCCTCCCCCCCTGGCCCCCACCCCTGCGCTGTGGGTGGGGGCCCTAATAAAATAATAGGGGGGGGGACCTACTGTCCTCCCCCCCTGGCCCCCACCCCTGCGCGGTGGGTGGGGGCCCTAATAAAATAATAAGGGGGGGGGACCTACTGTCCTCCCCCCCTGGCCCCCACCCCTGCGCTGTGGGTGGGGGCCCTAATAAAATAATAAGGGGGGGGACCTACTGTCCTCCCCCCCCTGGCCCCCACCCCTGAGCGGTGGGTGGGGGCCCTAAATGAACCCCCCCCCATCAAGGTGACTAGGGGTCCCAAGCCCCTAGTCACCCCCCCCACCCAAAACATTCTATCCCCTACCTACCCCCCTCACCCTAAAAATAGTGAGGGGGGAATAAAATAACTAACCTGTAAAAAAAAAAAAAATTAAACTTACCATTTGACGTCTTCTTTTTTCTAAATTCTTCTTTCTTCAGCCCCCAAAAAAGCCAAATAAAAATCCATCATACCCGTCGCACTTTAAAAAAAAAAAAAAAAAAAAACGAGCGCAAAAAAAAATTAATCCATGTTCACCCATGGAGGGCACGCCGCGTACTGAGCTCCGCAGGGTGGATCAAGGCTTATATAGCCTTGCCCCGCCCTGCAATTAGGCTTAGAACACACTGATTGGTTGGTTTAAGCCAATCAGAGTGCTCTGTGTCATTTTACACAGCGTGGGAAAATTCAAAAGAACTTTCCCACGCTGTGTAAAATGACAGATCACTGTGATTGGATGGTTTTCAAGCCATCCAATCACAGTGCTCTGTGTCATTTTACAAGCGTGGGAAAATTCCAAAGAACTTTCCCACGCTTGTAAAATGACACAGAGCACTGTGATAGGATGGATTTCAAGCCATCCAATCACAGTGCTCTGTGTCATTTTACAAGCGTGGGAAAATTCCAAAGAACTTTCCCAAGCTTGTAAAATTACACAGAGCACTGTGATTGGATGGCTTGAAAACCATCCTATCACAGTGCTCTGTGTCATTTTACAAGCGTGGGAAAGTTCTTTGGAATTTTCCCACGCTTGTAAAATGACACAGAGCACTCTGATTGGCTTAAACCAACCAATCAGTGTGTTCTAAGCCTAATTGCAGGGCGGGGCAAGGCTATATAAGCCTTGACCCGCCCTGCGGAGCTCAGTACGCGGCGTGCCCTCCATGGGTGAACATGGATTAATTTTTTTTTTGCGCTCGTTTTTTTTTTTTTTTTTTTTAAAGTGCGACGGGTATGATGGATTTTTATTTGGCCTTTTTGGGGGCTGAAGAAAGAAGAATTTAGAAAAAAGAAGACGTCAAATGGTAAGTTTAATTATTTTTTTTACAGGTTAGTTATTTTATTCCCCCCTCACTATTTTTAGGGTGAGGGGGGTAGGTAGGGGATAGAATGTTTTGGGTGGGGGGGGGTGACTAGGGGCTTGGGACCCCTAGTCACCTTGATGGGGGGGGGGTTCATTTAGGGCCCCCACCCACCGCTCAGGGGTGGGGGCCAGGGGGGGAGGACAGTAGGTCCCCCCCCTTATTATTTTATTAGGGCCCCCACCCACAGCGCAGGGGTGGGGGCCAGGGGGGGAGGACAGTGGGTCCCCCCCCCTTATTATTTTATTAAGGCCCCCACCCACCGCGCAGGGGTGGGGGCCAGGGGGGGAGGACAGTAGGTTCCCCCCCCCTATTATTTTATTAGGGCCCCCACCCACCGCGCAGGGGTGGGGGCCAGGGGGGAGGACAGTAGGTCCCCCCCCTATCTTTATTTAGGGCCCCCACCCACCGCGCAGGGGTGGGGGCCAGGGGGGAGGACAGTAGGTCCCCCCCCTATCTTTATTTAGGGCCCCCACCCAGCGCTCAGGGGTGGGGGCCAGGGGGGAGGACAGTAGGTCCCCCCCCCTTATTATTTTATTAGGGCCCCCACCCACCGCGCAGGGGTGGGGGCCAGGGGGGGGAGGACAGTAGGTCCCCCCCCTTATTATTTTATTAGGGCCCCCACCCACCGCGCAGGGGTGGGGGCCGGGGGGGAGGACAGTAGGTCCCCCCCCCTTATTATTTTATTAGGGCCCCCACCCACCGCGCAGGGGTGGGGGCCGGGGGGGGAGGACAGCAGGTCCCCCCCCTTATTGTTTTATTAGGGCCCCCACCCACCGCGCAGGGGTGCGGGCCGGGGGGGGAGGACAGTAGGTCCCCCCCCTTATTGTTTTATTAGGGCCCCCACCCACCACGCAGGAGTGGGGGCCGGGGGGAGGACAGTAGGTCCCCCCCCTTATTGTTTTATTAGGGCCCCCACCCACCGCGCAGGGGTGGGGGCCGGGGGGGAGGACAGTAGGTCCCCCCCTTATTATTTTATTAGTGCCCCCACCCACCACGCAGGAGTGGGGGCCGGGGGGAGGACAGTAGGTCCCCCCCCTTATTGTTTTATTAGGGCCCCCACCCACCGCGCAGGGGTGGGGGCCAGGGGGGAGGACAGTAGCCCCCCCCCCCTTATTACCATTTATGTTTTTACAGTGAGCAGCCACAGGCTGCTCACTGTTTAGTGGACATGCCCCTACTCGCGGTATAGCGAGTAGGGGCATTGGGGAGATTTTAATCTCCCTTGTGCTATTATGGGGGTCATATTGACCCCCATAGAGTGAGGGGGGACCTGGGGGGCTTATGAAGTGGTGGGGAGCACAGCTCCCCACCGCTTCTGTCTTTACCCCCTTAAGGACACATGACGTGTGTGACACGTCATGACTCCCTTTTATTCCAGAAGTTTGGTCCTTAAGGGGTTAAATATTACAAGGAGGGAGCTGCACGTCGGTAGCTCCCTCCTTGTAATAAACTGATCGAACAAACGAACACTGATACTCAGTGATACTCAGTGTTAGTTTGTTCGTCTGATTTTTTCTATTCATTCATTCGTCTGTCTGATGAATGAATGAATAGATGAAATTCCCGTTCGCATGTCCAGGTGTTTCACTGGGCATGTGCGGGAATCTCACAGTCTGTCTAGTGTGGGTAGATGACGTGTCCCACAGGGACTTCACCTACCCACACAAAGATGGCGGCGCCCTGAATAAAGATCGGGGCAGAAGATACAGATTTAAAAATAGGTAATCTGGGGGGCTTAGGGGCATTTGGGGGTGACTAGGGGGTCAATTGGATGTAGTGGAGGCGGGAGGGGGGTTAAAAAAAAACGGGATTCGGCATGACAGTGCCGCTTTAAGGACACATATCATGTCATGACATTGTCATATGTCAGGACATGTCATGATTCCCTTTTATTCCAGAAGTTTGGTCCTTAAGGGGTTAATATATTGTTATCTTTATTTCACCTGCAGGAATGGAATTTTTATAACCATATATTATTTAGTTAACTAAGATTTCTAATGATTGAAATCTGACCGAGATTTATCCATATATATATATATATATTCCTGCTATTAGTAAAAAATTAAATTAATTGAATTTAAGTAAATAAAACCAGCATAATTACCAGTTATTTTGTAGATACTCTTATCAGATGAGTAGATTGTCCCTGGAACTTGAATGCAAGTATGATTGATGTATATAGGATTGTATGTAATAGAAAAGTGGTGTTGGTTAGAAAATAATCGTAACATTTTAAGTGTCCAGGAAAGTGTTTTTTAATTTGTGTCAAAGAGAGTTTGAATGTCAGAATTGAGTGTCGGTCCCAGAGTGTTGACCTCAAATCTCCCTTTGTCTTTACTTTTTAAAGGGCCAAACTATCTGCATGTCACTAGCTGACCAATAGGGAACTGTATGTTTACCCTACAGACTATCATCTAGTTTTTGGTCAGTAGATGGCGCAATTACATCACCAAAATTTCTTGTCATGGGGTCCATTTGCCATTATGCAAAATGGATTAACTAAATTTGATGATGATTTTGACGTCATTTTGGCTTATCTATATGGCCACTATAACTCAAATTTGCTGCCAATTTCAAAGGCTTACCCCAGACAGAGCGTCGGCAATTCCAATTGTAATTTAGAATTGACACCTCACAACCTTAATTTTACCCTTTTTCTTACAATGGGACTTTGTAAGATTTAGAAAGTAAAATTAATTACTAAGTGTTATCTGTTACTGGTGTCTGGTTCTTTTGTGAAGCTGTGTGTAAGATTATTTCTATTCCATTAACATTAAGAAATAGTATTCCACCCCCCTGCTTGCTGTGAGACATTATTCCTTATCACTTATCTTGTTTACATAACGCATTCCTTAGCTCAGACTTGAATGAGTAGAGTTACAGAAAGAAAGAAATTCTGTGTCTGTCTTGCCTGAACATACAAAATGGAGTCAGCCTTGTTCTAAGTTCGACTGGCAATATACACTTTTAATTTCTGTCTTAGCACAAAATGTCTGCCCATATAAATATACTGACAGGAATAAACAGATGATCCCTTAGCAATCAATAGGAATGTAATCAATCATCCAACAGGGATGGACATCACTTTGTCAAGTTTACAAATTGAAAAGGGCATCTAATATATTTGGCCCGGTGACTTACCAAAAAAAAAAAACCCTGAAAAACTGGTACATAGGGGTAGTTATATTTATGAGACAAGTTTAAATCAAAATACTGAGGCTTTATTGCACTTACTCATATCAGGAATATGAAATGTCCTGTGAAAATGAAGTACATGTGTGTGGAAAAGCACAAATAAAACTTTATCCCCTAAATGGGGCCTGCAATTCTGATAAAGTGGCTAGACCAACTTTCTCACAATACACTGTTTGGAATGCTCTGAGTTGCCTACCTTTGAAAATAATATGCCGTAATGGTGTAAATGTTATTACCTAAGCTACCATACTCTCTCAAAGGTGACATAGGCCCAAAATGTCCTTTGTCAAATTATGAATACTGAAATAGGGAAGCCCCAAAACCCCATAAAATCTGGACATGGGTGGGTACTGTTGTATTGTGAGCCATCACTGAACACAAATATTAGTGTTTAAGAGCAGTAAGATGAATATCATCAATGAAAGTGTGAAGAATACAAAAAACAAATATGAACACTAACTTTGGCAAGGGTTTGTGATTAAGTGGCTACTTAAAAATACTGGACATACCCCATTGTGAATACCTTTGGTTGTCTATGTTTGCAAAACTCTAACAGTATTCTGACATTCACACTTAAAATGCCATGCAGAACTTGGAAAATAACAAAATTTTTAATTTTCTCACATTTTTCCTTTTTTTCTTTGTTCATATATAAACTTTTGATGTGAAATGGATGCCCTATTTCTCCTGTACAAAATAATATGTTTAATAAGTATGAGTGCACTTAATATTAAATAAATACATTATGTAGAACAAACAAATAGCTCAAATTCTAATTTTTGCTTTGGTCAGAACTTGTACAATTGCCTTAACCCCTTAAGGACCAAACTTCTGGAATAAAAGGGAATCATGACATGTCACACATGTCATGTGTCCTTAAGAGGTTGAGGGGTTAATATACTGCTATAACTGATACCGGAGAAACTGACGGAAGCCAAGCACAGAGAGATGGACACAGGTTTCTTCAGGAAGGAAGAGATTCTTTATTGGATCACCGATCGGGACTCAGAGGGACTAGCGTCACCAAAATACAGCAAAGTCTGAGTACTGAATACATAGAGTACATTCCTTATATAGCACTGTAGCTCCTCCCACAATTAACTACACCCACACATACCCTTAACCTATTTAATAAATAGAGTCTAAACTCATCCATCCGGTCTAACCACGTGGCTCATCTGATACAAAGGAGAGGGACGCGTAATTCCAGTTCTTACATTCCTGCACCTGGTCAGTACAGTGATAACAGTATCTTAGCTACGTGTAATTAACTAACTGATACTACAAACACATATACATACATATGCCTTGTGGCAATCTTAGCCTGCTAAACTTGTATTTTACTGGAATTACATCACATTCCCCCCTTTGATGCCTCTGATATTTCACAATTACTTGAGGCATCACTTAACCTTGGTTTGCATATACCTCAGGTTACCATGAACCAGACCAGACTTATCTTATGATGTGAATCTTTTAACACTCATCTTCCTGCATTGGTTCTCCTTGATCTAGAGCCTTATACTTATATATCGCCATTATCTGTGCAGCAGCCTTCCTCTCTGCTATACTTCCTATCAGGCTTTGCACAGACCTAACTACTAAGGGTATAAGACACGGTAGGAGTAGACACAACAGTAAAATCAGTAGGACTCCACCTACCACTGCCTTAAGCCCTCCAAACCACTCATACCAGCTACCAAACCAACTACTTGGATTGTACCCTTTCCATACCTGAGTAGGCACATGCACTAGTTTAACCATATGGCTAGTAAGCTCAGCTATTGCTTGCCCTTCGTCATCTATTTGAAGACAGCAATTGCTCAGGTTAAACTTCCCACATACACCTCCCTCTACTGCCAAAAGGTAATCCAAGGCTAATCTATTTTGGTACACTGCTGTCCTCATCCTGGTATTATGCTTCGCTAGAAGATTGAGTGCTTGTGAGGTCTCATTAGTAATAATCTCAACCACCGCCTGTAATCTTATAATACGGTTGAGCATATAAATTGGGGTTCTATAACCAAAGGTACCATCTTCTGCCCACGTGGCTGGCCCATAATAATCTATGATACGCTGGGGAGGCCATTCATTATCTTCCCAGGTGCCTATCTCTAAGGGTCCCCTTTTCTTCCTATGATTCACATCATACACTTTAACACCTAAAGTCTCACCTGTTTCAATCGGTAACAAGAAGAAGGATGGTTTGAGCATACCCAACACACATGCCCCTTCCCAGTCCTGTGGCAACTCCGAATAGGCTTTCTTACCACAGATCCAGTACAAATTTGCTGGGGCTCTCCAGGTAGATGTGATGGATAAATCAAACCACACATCCTTTAAACTGGCATATCTAGCAAACGGGTTAGATGGTTCTGAGACATTTGAAGCCGACCACCAAGTTGTATTTTTAGTATCATCATCATAAGCTTTTTGCCCTAGACAAGTTAATTCTCCTACAGAAGTATTATACATTATTCCTTTCCTTGCTATGCAAACATAACCTATGATGGAGGTCTTTAATCTCCACTCAGATTTACCTCTAACACTCAAATGATAATCGGCTTGTGTAGATATTAGTTGGTCAACTGCCTCAGAACCGGACATTACCTCCTTTGCTTCCCAAGGCCATTGGTCTCCCATGTTAGTACCTCCACACACATAGCAGTTGGTAACATTAAGACTACCGGCAATACTTTCAGCTAGGTCAATGAACAGGTTTTTAGCGTTATGGGGGATCTTATTATCTATACTCATCTCTTCATAAAAGGAATGGTATACTTGATGAGTCTGGGAGGATACCGTATCAGTCTCTATTCCTATAAACAATAATGTCCCAGGATCTAAACCCGTCCCGTATATCTGAAACCCAAATAAATTTCCATACTTATCTAGGAACTTGTCGGGGTTATTAATAAGTATATGGACTGGGTTGCATTCCATAGACTTACAATAAGGGCTAGTCGGCAACTTAGTCACTATCATGTCTTTATCTACTGTCTGTCCCCAAGTCGCCCACCCCACACAAGACCAATATGGACAAAAGTTATAGTCTTTATTTGGGCATCTAGGACTCACATATTTATTTTTACTACTGGGACAAATATATTTATCATTAGACCCATACGTCCTCTCCCATCTAAGATCCCCACATACATTCCACGGTTTTCTACCACTTGATATCGCCTTACATGCATCAAATAGCAGAACACCCGAAGAATGTACGGATTCTAACACCGTCTTATTAATTAGGGTCCCCTGAGGATCTCCATTCCTGAGAGTCAACCAAATTGTACGAGGTTGATACTCTGGACTGAAGCACTTAGGTTCTCCTACTCCTAAATGGCACACACTATAGTCTATATTTAGGTATCTACATCTTGATACCTCTCCTTTACATTCGTATTGTGAATGCCAAATTAGGGTCTGGGAAATATGGTTACCTGTTCTCGTAGTCTTAATGCATACCTCACAGCTAGGAGTGTCGGTACCTCTACCTTCCTGAATATAAAAACACATATAAATAAACACAATCAAAAGCACATCTTTCGCCGTCATCCTCAGTCTTCGTCCGTGCGATGGAACCTCAGCTTCCAGGATGTGAGGGCTGCAGGGAATGGAGTTCTGCTCGTCTTCACAGGTGTCCCTTCGAGACTTTCCTGGCTTATACACTATGTGTTGGTAAGCGGACAGGCTTTATTATGGCCTTCTCACTCACACCTGTAACAATAAAATTTGTAATCCACAATAATTCCTCGTTACTCCGACTGAGTAGTGCGTTTCAACCGGATCTTGCAGGGATTCTCTGGATCTGCTGTAATTTGCCAAGAATCGACTGCTGCTGGTTTAACCCTGGAGTGATGTATCCACGGAGTTACTTCGGCTACTTTTATCGCTGTAGGGGTAGACAAAAGAACAACATAAGGACCTCTCCACTTGGGCCCTAACGGTACATTATTCCACTCTTTAATCCACACTTGGTCTCCTGGATGATAACTATGAACAGGGGGATAAATATTCACAGGTAATCTATCTTGTACCCATTTCTGTACCTCCTCCATAGTCTTACCCAACTCTACAACCTGCTGCCGGGTAATTCCTTCTCCCAACTGACTCAAGTCCCCCCTTAAGTTACCAAGTACGGGAGGTGGTCGCCCATACATGATTTCAAAAGGAGAGAGGCCCATCCTTCTGGTAGGGGTACTGCGGATTCGCAATAAAGCTATGGGTAAGAGAACGTTCCACTTAAGTTGGGTTTCCTGACACATTTTAGCCAACTGGTTCTTTATAGTTCTATTCATTCTCTCTACCTTACCAGAACTCTGGGGTCTATATGCAGTATGAAGCCTCCACTTTATACCAAGCATATGAGTCAGTTGTTGTAGGCACTGATGAACAAAAGCTGGACCATTGTCCGATCCTATAGAACAGGGTAGTCCATATCGGGGTATTATTTCTCGTAGCAGGAATCTTACAACTTCTCCTGCTTTCTCTGTACGAGTAGGACATGCTTCTACCCAGCCTGAATAGGTGCACACAATTACCAACAGGTAACGATGTCCACCCGATTTAGGCATTACTGTAAAGTCTATTTGTAGATCGGACATGGGGAGTCCCCCCATAAACTGGACTCCTGGTGGCTTTACTGGTCCTTGTCTTGCATTATTCTTAGCACACGTTACACATCTGCGTACAATGGCCTGAGTCAAGTTGGACAATCTTGGTATGTAGAAATGTTTCCTGAGAGATTCTTCAGTACTGTCTCTCCCAGAATGTGTCCCGTTGTGATAATTTTGGACAATTTCTACCGCTAGTGATGCTGGTATGACTATTCTTCCATCTTCTAGCTGATACCACTTGTTCTCCAAATACTTTCCCGGTTCAGTCTTTAACCACTCCTCTTCTTGAGCTGTATAAACTGGAGTCCATTGGGACAGTGGAGTTGGTATAAGAGCAGCTATATGCCCCACATACTCCTGTCTTCCTGATTCAGCAGCACGCTTAGCTGCACTATCTGCCATCCGATTTCCCTTGGTTACATCACCATCTCCTCTCAGATGCGCTCGACAATGTATGATGCCGACTTCTTTCGGCTCCCACACTGCTTCCAATAGTTGTAGGATTTCAGCTGCGTACTTGATTTCTTTGCCTTCTGAATTCAGTAGTCCTCTTTCTTTATACAAAGCTCCGTGGGCATGAGTGGTTAAAAACGCATACTTAGAGTCCGTATAGATATTTACTCTTAAACCTTCAGCCAATTGTAACGCTCGTGTTAGTGCTATTAATTCTGCCTTTTGTGCTGATGTTCCTTTCGCCAGTGGCCGAGCTTCTATCACCTTGTCTATTGTTGTCACTGCATATCCTGCATAGCGGATCCCTTCTTTCACATAACTACTGCCGTCGGTGTAATATTGAACATCGGGGTTCTGGATGGGAAAATCACGAAGATCTGGTCTACTTGAAAATACTTCATCCATTACTTCCAAACAATCATGTTGACTTTCAGTAGGTTGCGGCAAAAGGGTAGCTGGATTTAAGGTGTTTACAGTCTCTAAATGCACTCTTGGGTTTTCACACAACATTGCTTGATACTTGGTCATACGGCTGTTACTAAACCAATGATTTCCTTTGTAATCCAACAACGTCTGTACTGCATGTGGGACTCGTACATAAAGTTCTTGACCCAGAGTGAGTTTATCGGCTTCAGCTACTAGCAGGGCGGCTGCAGCTACGGCTCTTAGACAAGGTGGAAGTCCGCTGGCCACTGCATCCAGTTGCTTAGACATGTAGGCAACAGGTCTTTGCCATGATCCCAAGTACTGTGTCAATACTCCCACAGCCATTCTTCTTTGCTCGTGTACATATAAGTAGAATGGTCGTGTGTGATCAGGTAGACCTAATGCTGGGGCACTCATCAAAGCCTTCTTCACATCTTCAAATGCCGTTTGCTGTTCTTGGGTCCATAAGAAGGGGTCGTGCTCTGTACCTTTGATGGCTGCGTACAGAGGTTTTGCCAGTATCGCATAGCTGGGAATCCATATCCTACAGAAGCCTGCTGCCCCCAAGAATTCTCGCACTTGTCTTCTATTCTTGGGTATTGGTATTTGGCAGACAGCTTCTTTTCTCTCTGGCCCCATAATCCTTTGACCTTCAGAGATATGGAATCCCAGATACTTGACAGTTGGCAAACACAACTGAGCCTTCTTCCTGGACACCTTGTATCCTGCCTTCCAGAGAATATGTAGTAGATCGTGCGTTGCTTGCTGACATTTTTCTTTTGTAACTGCTGCTATCAACAAGTCATCTACATATTGTAACAATACACATTCTCCTGGGATAGACTCGAAATCCAGTAGATCTTGACTTAGAGCTGAACCAAATAGGGTAGGTGAATTTTTAAACCCTTGGGGCAGTCTTGTCCAAGTCATTTGGCGTTTTGAGCCCGTTACAGCGTTCTCCCATTGGAAAGCGAAAATACATTGGCTTTCTGCGGCAATTCGGAGGCAAAAGAAGGCATCTTTGAGATCTAAGACTGTGAAGTAAGTAGCCCCGCCCGGAATTAAAGCAAGCAGGTTATATGGATTGGGTACAACTGGATGTATGCTAACAACCGCATCATTGACTGCTCTTAAGTCCTGTACAGGTCGATACTCATCTGTACCGGGCTTTTGAACAGGCAGCAATGGGGTGTTCCAGGGGGAAGTACAGAATTTTAGGATACCATACCGTATGAACTTATCCAGATAGGATTGGATGTTCTTCTTAGCCTTCTGCGGAATGTGATATTGTCTTAGGCTCACTGGATAAACCCCATGTTTCAGTTCAATTTTTATTGGTGGAATATTGCGGGCCAGTCCTGGTGGGTTGTTCTCTGCCCAAACTCCTGGTATGTTAAACAATGTCTCATCACTCCTAGGGTTTTGGCTAGTCAACACTGTATAAAGTCGCCACTCTTCTTCCTTTGGTACGGATAAAGTCATAATACCTGAAGGTCCATTAAACTTTAAGGATGTTGTTCCATTTGGTAGGAACGTAATCTGCGCTTGTAATTTTGATAGCATATCACGTCCCAGCAATTGGACTGGACATTCAGGCATATAAAGGAATTGGTGTTTTACTACGTGGCCTCCCAATGTACAGAGTCGACTTTTAAGAACCGGTTTTTCAGCACTTCTTCCAGTTGCTCCTATCACAGTAATAGTCCTTCCAGATGGAGGAGCAACTAGATTAGTCACCACTGAATGTTCAGCACCAGTGTCGATCATGAACGCACTCCTTTTCCCCCCTATTGATACATCGACCATAGGCTCCGCTCGACCAAGGGGGATGGAGCCCGGTCGGTATCAATAGTCCTCCATGACAGTGTCAGCCAATCCTACAAAGTCCCTACCTTCTCTATCGCGGGACCTTTGCGCTGCTGGAATATACCTGTCTTCCCTAACACTTCCTCTGTTCCCATTACTCCCTCTATAACCATTACTCCCTCCGGGGCCTCCTCTACCTCTTGCTCTACCTCTAAAGTTTCCGTAGCCTGCCCTGGGTTGGTCTCTCTCGTACTGCTCTCTTTGCGGACATTCGTTCCTCCAATGCCCTTCTTCCTTGCAATACGCGCATTGATCCCTACTCAAAGGCTCCCTACTCCATCTATTATTGCCTCTATCTGGGCCCCGTTTATCTACGCCTGCGATCGCTACCGCTAGCATATCAGCCTTTTTACGCATCTTGCGCTCTTCCTCTTTCTTACTTTCTGTATCCCTGTTCATATAGACCTTATTTGCTACCTCCATTAGTTGGGTGATGGACATACCTGCAAACCCTTCTAACTTTTGTAGCTTGCGCTTAATATCTCCGTATGCTTGGCTGACAAAGGCGGAGTTAACCATTCGGGAATTGTCTGCGTCTTCCGGATTAAAGGGGGTATACAAGCGGTATGCCTCCAATAATCGGTCATAAAAGACACTGGGCGCTTCATCGCTTTTCTGGATCACCTCAACTGTCTTCGACATGTTAATGGCTTTCTTTCCTCCGGCTTTCATGCCAGCAATTATAGCGTCTCTATAGGCTCTGAGTTGAACCATATCAGCACCATTTACGTTCCAATCGGGATCGGTGTTGGGATAGTGTGTCGCGGCCCATGCTGCTGGATTGGCTTGGTTCAAAGCACGGGCTCTATCCTCTAATGCTTTAATGGCTGCTTGATTTATTCTTGTCCTTTCCTCATTGTTAAATAAAGTCATTAGTAACTGCTGGCAATCAGCCCATGTCGGATTATGCGTCTGTACTATTGAGGTGAACAGATCAGTCATAGCTTGTGGTTTCTCAGTATACGAGGAATTATGGGTCTTCCAGTTTAAAAGATCGGTTGTGGTAAATGGGACATATACGAAGACTGGGTCAGCGTGTGCCATTTGACCTGCGGCATCGATATAAGCTGACCCGGGATTCAGACGAAGAGGCATCTGATAGTGCTTTAATTGTTGGGCACCAGTCAACTGTCGGGTTTGGATGGGGCTACGTAGAGAGGCGTCAGTCATGGGTTCCGGTCGGGGAGAGATAGGGTATGGGGATGTGGGAGGTCGGTTTTGGGAAAAGGTCGTAAATAAAACACTTCGAGCCGAGCTAGATGAAGCTTGACCGGAAGTCTGAAGTGGCGCCAAATCAGGATATTCGTTTCTAATGGGGGTGGATTCTGGTTCCGGAAGGGGAGATTTAGTACGAGGGGGGGTGGATCCTGTACTGGAGGAGGAAGCGGAAGTGGATGAGGGTAATGAGGGGAGGGGTGCAGGACTTCCTGCGTTTGCGTCACTTCTTCTTAACGGAAAGTAAGGGGGCGGCAAAGGGATCTCGGACTCAGGGGGCGTGTCCAAAATGGGCCTAACACCAGTCCTAGTGGACGAGCAAGTCCTAGCTACCATGAGGCGACACTGCTCCTCGTGGCATGTCTGGAGCCATTTTGGCGAGTCATTTACGGCCTGTCTCCAACAGTCAATATAAGGAAACTGGCCGTAAAGTTCAGGCCTACCCGATACAGCCACGTGTAAGCGCTGTACCAGAGTTGGATCCAAACTGCCACGTGGCGGCCATGCCGCAACCAAAGTAGGCCACTCCCTAGTACACAAAGTGACCAAACGTACAGGAGACATCTTTACCCCAAAATCACAAACTTTGAATCCCTTTTTAAAATTCTTAACCATACATCCTAAGGGATCCGGAATCGTTGACTGCGACGCACCCATACTTAACAATGGAACGTCGTCGACAACGAATACTATACACGCGTACTATTCAACAGTCACACCCGTTTCCTCTGGCAACAGCACCACGTGGTACGGTTACCAAGTGAAACGTACACAATAACAATAAACACTCAGGGAATTCCCGTACACACACAGCTGTTACACCAGTCACTATATAATCAATATTATGCCCTTTGGCGTAACTATACAGTCACCCACGCTATAATTCTCTATATACGAATTACCCGTCTATAACACACCCCAGTAACATCGTCTTTTACAAATAGCGGTTACAGTACGGTTAGCATAGGTCAAAGCACAAGTTAAGGTCACAATACAATTATTAGTGGTTATGGTGTTAAACATGCAATGGACGACAATGATTAGTACTTATTATATAATGTCAGTAAATATACAGGGTTATGGTACCGTGCACTATAATACAGCAACACACTATTAACACTCTCGCTAGACGGCTGAGCTCGCGCTATCTAACAAGATATACACTTTACTAAAACAATCGTTAACACATTTACAATTCCCAACTAAACTATTGGCCAGTACCTTGAATGGACTACCTAAAACTATATACACCCGTTTTGGTTAGCCACACTGCCCAATCACCACATATATAGCGAGCTAGAGAACCGAATTTACACAGGCGCCTCTTAGTCGCACTATCAAAAGTCTAGTGGGTTCCAAATTTACACGCCTTCCCACTTAGCCCAGATAGGATGAGAACTAGCGAACCGAATTTACACAGGCGCCGCTTAGTCTCCCGGTCCCTCCGACCTAGCGAACGTAATATACACCCTAGAACGCTAGTCTAGACAAGACACCGGTGTCCGGCTAGGGCTATTTACACCAGGACCCCGCCTGACTAACCAAATCAAACGGTCTGACTAAAGAGCGTTCGATCGAGCGGTGCGCCTTCGCTCCTTCCCTCCGACAGAGGGGGCAGATACACAGATTCAAAACCCCTTTGGGCCTACCGCACAATCGGTATACCCCTAGTGGGTCCTGCCGTCTAAAACAGCAGTTGTCTTACCTCCTCGTTCCTGAACCTGAGTTCACACTCATCGACGGGGACACCCCAGCACTTCTCACGTAGAGGCCGATGATCTCCTGGACAACAGACCAGTGGCGCCGAGACGAAGGGAGGTCCACGCAGAAGTTCAGGGGTGCAGCCGTAGAGAACGTGGGCAAAGATAGACCGTCTCACGCCTCTGCCTCTCAGCTACCGTTGAACGATGAGCTTCCCGGCCAACGCACCAAATGATACCGGAGAAACTGACGGAAGCCAAGCACAGAGAGATGGACACAGGTTTCTTCAGGAAGGAAGAGATTCTTTATTGGATCACCGATCGGGACTCAGAGGGACTAGCGTCACCAAAATACAGCAAAGTCTGAGTACTGAATACATAGAGTACATTCCTTATATAGCACTGTAGCTCCTCCCACAATTAACTACACCCACACATACCCTTAACCTATTTAATAAATAGAGTCTAAACTCATCCATCCGGTCTAACCACGTGGCTCATCTGATACAAAGGAGAGGGACGCGTAATTCCAGTTCTTACATTCCTGCACCTGGTCAGTACAGTGATAACAGTATCTTAGCTACGTGTAATTAACTAACTGATACTACAAACACATATACATACATATGCCTTGTGGCAATCTTAGCCTGCTAAACTTGTATTTTACTGGAATTACATCACATAACCATACGGTCTTTTACTATTTAAATGGGATTAAAAGATTTTTTTTTTAATAATTTCAAATCGTTGAATATGACAGTCTTAACACTACTTGGAAGATAACCACAGAGTTAATTTCTGTGGTGGGGATTATAACATCGGGTGCCTACCTGTAACATATTCCTCATCACCCTGCAACATCTGCGCCCAGCAGCCGTGCGACTGCATAACAGACTCTTGCAGCATGTTGATGGATTCCGGCCGCTGTGGATCCACACCAAACTATACCCCCACTTCCGCCCACGATAATGACGACGTCAGTCTGCGCGTGACGTCATGCAGGAGACGCGCACGCACGTTTTGGGCTCAAAGGTCGTTTTCGCCCAAGAGTGTGTTCCTGAGCATTTATATTCTGTTTTTTTACTTTGGCTTTGTTTGACTTCCCTGTATTCTGGTATCCCTGACTTCTGGCTTTCCCTTATCGTTGTGTCTCTTTCTGTGTCCCCTGACCTCGGCAAGTATCCTGACTATTCTTTGGTACGTTAAGTCCAGCCATTCTAAGGCCCGGTAATATGTTACCTATTAGTCCCCAGTGTGACACAATCCTACGTGCTGGATCAATTAGTAATCCTGACACTACCTTATTCTAGAGTTATAGTGCTGAAAGCTCTCTAAGTATAGTACATGTTTGTATTGATGCCAACAATATTACACTATATGTACCTATTTTTGCGTTCCATGAAAAATAAGATCTACAAAAAAATTAACCTTGTTGAGGTTTAAGAAATTTATAAAATTGATGGACCGTGATATCAATGTTGGTGTGGATGCACAGCGACATAAAAAGGTGGCAGAGTCACAACGGCTACATTTGGAGTGAAGAGAAGGACCATGAGGAAGGTCCCCAAGCACCTTCAGGCTGTCCCCAGGCTGTGTAACTGCAAAATATATGTTGTACCATGACAGGTCCCCCCGCTTTGAGAAACGTCTACAAGGCGGATGTAACCAGGGCCAGAAAAATGGTCAAGGAAGCACCGAATAAGACGAAAAGCATGGATGTTAACCCAGGACCTTTCCTCATTGCAAAACATCTTCCAATCAACCAAGTGTTGGACAGCCATGACATTTCACATTCCTCCGTACCCTTAATTTGGTTAGAGGATGGAAGCATAACATGACTAGTGTACCTATTACACGTCAAAGGTTTTTAACAAGGATACGTGGAACGTAATAGGTATACACAAAACTGTGCCAAGCGATAGTCCACAGGATTAACACGCCTAATAACTTTATGAGGACCCACATATTTGGGAGCAGATTTTACAGAGGGGACTTTCAAAATGTTTAGTATGCAACAAAACCTTATCACCTGGTTGCTATACAACAGTCCTATGTTTATCAGCTTGTTTCTTGTTAAGACTTGATTTTTGAGTCAAGATGTGTTGTGCATATTCCCATGTTTTCTTTAGGTTTCCCTAGAAAGGAAATGTTGAGGAAAGAACAATAGAATGAAAACTATAATTAAGAATTAAAAGACTGTATTGAGTGGATTCACAAACCATGCAATTCAGGTGACAAGGGTAGCTTTGTCAGGGGAATAAAGAGAACCATTTTTGAAAATCTGTGTACTATTGTTAATATAGCATATATTACTAACCAAGACTTCTTTGGTATTTTTAACGATTGTAGAAACCGCACAGAAGTGTATGAGGTCTTAGCATATATTCCACAGACCATAACATACTACCTATTGTCTATATATAAAGAAAGCCACCAAAATGTTGTAGCTGTTAGTGAGTAGGTTTTATGAATGCCTGGGTTATCAGCGATCTTACTATTGTGGTAACAAGTATGTCTCTTTGGTGTTCAGGTGGTACATACATTTTACCATCAGGAGGTCATTTTGTGGCTTGACCTTTTTGACAGGATATCAGTAGTAAGAGTTTACTGTATGTAACAGGTGCGGATCCAGAACCTAATCTCAAGAGGAGCACTGGTAGATTATTTTAAGAAACAATCCAGGCACAATAACCACTACAGCTCTGTGTAGTGGTTATGGTGCCAGGAGTGCCGTAGTGCCCTCCCAGAATAAGTAGTCAAACCGTTTTAGAACAGTTTGACAACTTACCTTTAGTCTGCCGGGATAGGTGCTCTAGTAAGATATAGAGGCAGTAGTGTGTATGACAAGGTATATGTGAAGAGAACTAGAGAAGGAATAATAGTGTAGTATTTAAAACTGTAGTGGTGATAAGTAAAATAAAAGATGTGCACTCACACTTTCCTGGAGCTTTAATACAGCTCCAGTGTATGCGCCTGGGCGGAATAATCCCCGCCTATGGATCAAGTGCAGAGGCAATTCTTCAAGTTATAGGTGTGTTAGGGGGTATCCTCATAAAAAACAAACAAATAAAAATTGTATATGGTGAAGTATGTAGAACTATGAAGCAAGGGTAGGTAAAAACTATAAAATGTGCACACGTGTAATGGAGCCGTAAAACCTGGCTCCTCTGATAGCGCTTGAAGTGGTATGATCCCCACTCAATGATACAGGTGTAAATGCAATTCTTCCCTCCGTGTATATGTGGAGATAAACAAACAGAACCACAATAGTGTACACCGTAAAAAAGGAGTGTAAGCTGAAATAAATAAGTTAATCCTACTGAGATGCTAATGAGCAATCCAAAGCGCTTGGGTGGTATGATCCCCACCAGGGATATAGCTCCAAACAATCCGACAGCAGCAAAGTTAGGTCCAATAAAAAAATGACTTTAATGTTAAGAAAAATATAATAAAAGAAATACAATATATAATAAAATAGTGATAAAAAGGTTATAAACAATACATTTGTAGGGGACAGTGTGTGGGATGGGAAATATGTAGGGGGGGCAGTGTGTTTTAATGTGAAAGATATTGTGTGTGGGACAGGGGGCAGATTTAAATATATATATATATGTATTTATTTATTTTTTTAAAATTAAAATAATGAATCTTTAAATCCCCCCTCCCTTCTTACCTTTGCCTTGGAGGGGGGATTTTTCTAAATCCCTGGTGATCATGTGGAGAATCCCTGGCGGTGCTAGGGGTGAGAGTTGCTGCGGTTACCGTGCTCGCGAGAGGAGGACCCGGAGGAGCTGCAGGCTGAGTTCCCAGGTCCTCGCTCCCTCCCTGCCGGCAGTCAGCAAAGTTTATGCGGACTGGTAAGGGAGATCTCTGATCACCCCTTCGGTCCGTGAAGGCACATAACAGGGCAGGCGCTTAGATAGCACTGACCCTGCAGGGGAGAGCCTCAGCTCTTGGGGGGGGGGGTCAATTGCCCCGTTGCCCCCCCTGGATCCGCCACTGGTATGTTAATAGGACACTATAGTCACCAGAACACCAGCTTAATGTAGTTGTTCTACACCATGTCCCTGCAGGCTTTTTATTGTAAACACTGTCTTTGCTCATAGAGATGCTGATTGGCCAGGGGAGCTGATTGGCTGAGATCATCACTTCTGATCATCTCAGCCAGGGAGGCAGGGTTGAGGGCAGAGCCAGAAGCTGCCATGAGCTTCTGAGTGGATGTCCTGCCAAACTGCAACTATCACCCTTTTCTTTAAAAAAAATAAAAAAATAAAGGATTATCTCATTTTGACAATTGACAATTTACCATTTTTAACAACAAAACAAAAGAACAAAAACATTTTCACCTACCTCTAGCTTTTTTAAAACCTAATACATAAATGACCAACTAACCCGGTCAAATGCTGTTTCAGCATCTACCCCTAACAAAATTGCCAGAATATTTTCTTTTTGTACACAGGTCATAATATTTATAATTTTAGTTGTTATCTCTAACTTCCCTATTTGGTACAAAACCTGACTGGTCTGGATAATAAATGAAACTACCCCCTCAATCTTTTGGCTAGGACCCCAGTAAATAATTTTAGGTCTATATTTAACAAAGATATCGGCCGTATCAAGTCCCATCCAGATTGTCAAAATTTTTTCCAGATAAAATACACACCTGCTGGAGATGCGGAGATCAGAAAGGAGATTATCTGCATATGTGGTGGAACTGTTTGCCTATAGGCCTTTTTTTGAATATGATTAGGAGTGAGCTGTTAACTAATAAGTTCTGTAATTTTACTCCAGATCTTTTCCTATTATAGATTAATGCTAAAAATATGTTTGGCCCTGACACCCCTCTAGATGTACATTTATTGCTAGCCACTAAATGTACCATAGCTAGGAACTGAAAAGGGTTTAATACTCCAATCTGGCTTACAGTGAAGGAGCAGCTTAAATATCAACTAAAAATGGAAAGAGGTATATCTAAAATATCCTATGATAAATGGAACCAATGGTTAAAGCAGATAGGAACTCTATAGAGGACGATTATAAAGGTTCATAGTCTCTCTCTTATTTAGGAACATTGGAGGAATCTTTCTTAATGCTCTAAAGATTAAGGGTCTTGCTGTTTGGGCTCTTTCTCCTAGGTCTCTCACCAGAAAGAAACCCACAAAAAAATGTCTGGTATCTAAAGATTATGTATGGCCATGTTTGTTTTGTATTGTATGTATGGTTTTTATACATGTTGTATTTCTAAAAAACCTGTAGTGTATAGATTGTTATGTTGATTAAGCTTACGGGGCACATTGTGTTGAACGGTTGGCTAATGATTCGTTCTAAACCGAGTAATGGGTTAATTATGTACACAGCAAAAAGTATTGTATATTGTGTCTTGCGATGTTTATGGAAAATTAAAATTTTTATATATAAAAAAAAAAAAGATATCGGCTTTGACATAACTCTAAGTCTTTCCCTTCTTTTAGTATTAAAGTGATAACTGCCTCTAACATATTTTGATCCAGGCCTTCTCCTTTTAAAATATCATTAAACATGTCCGCCAAAAATGGGGCCAATTCTTTTTTATAAAGTTTATAGTTTAAAATAAAATAAAAAACATCTGGTCTTTTCCCTGCAGGGGAATCCATAATTGCCTTTTCTATATCTTCTGTATATCTTTTCTATATCTTCTTTCCCAGCTCCTTTCTTTGTTCATTTGTAATTCTATACTTAAAATTTTTCTCTAGATATGTCTCCATGTTCTCTTTTAGCTCCTTTTTTAAATTCCCCCATATTTTTATGGATATTATATAAATCATGATAATATGTTTGAAATATATGTGCTACATCCTGTGATCTATGCCAATACTCTGCCTGTCTATCCTTTATTTTAGGAATTTATGTTTTAGTATATTGGTTTTCAATATCTTGTGCTAATAACTTTCCTGGATTGTTTGCATGTAAATATTGTGTCTTATTAAATAACAAATATTCTTTAGATATCTCCTTCCCCATTAACCCTTCTAAATCTCCTCTTAACTTTTCCTGCTCCTCTAGCAGTTCTTGGTTCAGTTATAGATTATGTCTCTCCAGACTGTAAATGATTAGAACATTACATTTTCAATTCCAAATATATTAGGCTGTCAAAACTTTAATACATTCTGTTTTTCATCTAAGAGCAGGTATGTGTGTTGGTGTTGAACACGGTACACCTTTTCCTCTTCTGCAGTTGTATTTCTCACATTCTCCCTAGTTCCTGAAGGGATGGTATCCTTTTCACCTCTCCGAACTAGTCCTGCACCTCCACCAGAGGAAGTCCTAATTATTAAAAAAATTCTGGAATGTCCTCATAAGTTGTAAGAGAATATTGCTTTCCATCTTTAACTACTGACAGGCTAAACAGAAAACCCCAACAATATTTCAGCAGTTTTTCTTGCAACAACATAGTAATTGTTTGAAGTCCCCTTCTAGCCTGCTGAGTTGTGGCAGAGAGATCCAGGAAGATATTAATTGTGGATCCTACTAGGATCACCTTGGTTGTACTTTCCATATTTTTCTTAGAATTTCCTCTTTGTCTGTATAAGAATGAAAACAGTATATTATAGCTCTCGGTATAGGTTTATACAGATTCGGTGGTTTGCGTAACCTATTAGCTCTGTATAATTTTTTCTTTCATCAGGTGGCTGCTGAAGAATCTTCGAGAAAATTTCTTGCAGTGGGGTTAGTGTTATCTTATCTGGGGTTATGCTCTTGGGAACACCACAAACTCTTAAGTTAGAAAAAACAGAAATCCAAAGGGCTGGATACTTACTTAAAAAAGTACTTTATTAATACAATAAAAGTTTCACTTTTAAGAAAGTTACGGCGATACGCGTCACATGAGATTTTCCACTGTGGACTGGTATACATTTATAGTTTATTTTGTTAGTACCCATTTTTTTTATCACTTTTATTGTTTTAATCCAGCCCTTTGGATTTCTATTTTTTTCTCACCTGACTCCCTGGATATCCATCAAATCCATAGATGGGATAATTCCACCCAAGTGCTCCATATCAGAGCAGATTCACGTTCTGGAAATTGTAAGTAGAATACTTACCTGTATAATATGTTCATTTTATAATTGAACTACACCATTGGTTTTCCTATCTGTGCTTCCCTTCACACATATTAGTGACTGCTGCTCAAGACATCTGAAATTATATCCTTGGATGGGGATTGTTCTGTCCTGGCGTGCAATATTAGAGATAATTGAAGCTCTGGAAAGTGTGAGTGTTCTATTGGCACTGTCTTATATCTATTGCATTTCTTACAGTATTATACTATTGTATGTTTCTTTGTTAAAGATACGTCTCAAGATTATCCTTCTCCTTTGATTGTATGTATAACCCTTTTTAAATACTAAGCGTGGCTCACCATTTGTTTGTTTTATCTGCTTGTTATTCACAAGGTATTGGAACTCCTTGTAGGTGGACTGCTGCTATTTGTGATAAGAGAACACTATACACATATTTTTTTGTTCTTCCTGTGGCTGAGATAAGCGCCTGTCAGTACCCCTGACCCGCATTTCGCCACTCCGGCTCATCAGAGGGGAACCGGAGTTACTGATGGTGTCCGGTTTAATAAGGGAGAGGTGATCTTCCATTGGTTCACTTGAAAAGACAAAACACCAATAGGGAAAACTCTGATTTACTTTGATTGGTTGTTGGATTAAATGGTGAATATTGTTTTTAACCCATTCCTAAGCAAGAATTTAGCATCATTGAGTATTAATGCTGGACTACTAAGCATAATATACCTTTGAGTTATACAGTGTTATGCCATGTTCATCTCCCATACAAATGTTTAACCAACAGATGAAATCGCAATTTTAAACAAAGTTACAGTAACGTGTTATAACAAACATATGCTAAACTTATAGGTTTACACAGAATAGCACAAACTTAATGTTGTCATTATTCCGGGATACCGATATAGAATGTGCATGGTTACGTACAGTGACGTGGATATTGCTGATTAGCAATAGTTATTTCAATCGTGATTTCAACTTGGAATTAATATGAAGTGGTGAAATTTGCCACATTATGAGTGGAACGATTTATTGCTAAAGATATTGTTAATGCCACCATCAACAGAGGTCTATTACCCTCCCTTTGTCTAGTGCGTGTGAGAGATACGCAAGGGAAAAGATTGTAGCAGAATGAGGACTTTTTCATTCATATTGAATTCTCTGCTACATCAAAGAGTAGCCAACACGAACATGCAACTTGTCTATACCCCTTTTCATAATGATTCCATTTTGTAAGTATTAAAAAATTAAATGCAAAAAATGGGACCACTAGATGATCTGTGAACGCCTAGAGGGATATTAAAAAATAAATATTAATTACAGAATTATTAATAACTCCCTTTTACACAGAAAAATAAAAAATAAAGTTAGTTAATCCAAGTAAAACACAAAACATTTCATGGTTAGTATTCCAGCAGAACTTGGCGGTAAAAATTAAGATAAATTTTAAGTAGGATGTTAAATTAATATATATGGATGTGTCAGTGGATGAATGGGGTAAAGGTAAACTCTTAATTGAGACCTTGAGGTGACAGTGTTTGGAACTCATGGATCCATTAAGATTCTTTTTTAAGTAATCTAATATTGAAGTACCCTTTTCTTGTGTTGGTAGTAATCCTTTTGATGGCTTGGAATTGTAAATGGGAAGGATCACAGTTATGTTGAGTGCAGATATGATTAGCTATAGGAGTGGAAACATTAGTGTTGATGACGGAGTTAACATTTTGTAGAATTATTTTTCTCAATTGCTGGTAGGTCTTCCCCACATAAAGTCACAGCAACATGTGATTACATAGACCACTCGCGTTGGACTACAATTAATAAAATCTTGCACCGGATAACAATTATTGGTTCTGGTGCATTTAACTGTTTTAGAGAGATGTATAAATTTGTATGCTTTGCATGATCCGCACTTGAGTATGCATTTGGTTTTTCTCAGTCTCTATGCTGTCAGACTCGGAAAGGTCATGAGGTTGTCTTTGGGGTCATCATCATGCCTCAGAATAGGCAAATTGTTTGAGAATGTTTGTTTCACTGACTTCCAGTACTGATCGTATGCTCCGATGCATCTGATTACGTGTTAGGTGGATTTCGCTCTTGAGGAACATTACCCACAGGAGGGTTTGTGCTGAGCAGCAATCATGCAAATGAAAACCTGGTAATTGCCTTTGGGGTCAAAGGCCAGTTACAGCCAATCGGATCCACAGGAGGGGTATTTAGGCCCAGTTCTCCTCTTGCTCAGTGCCCTGTTGTGGTTTTATGCCTATGGTTATCCGCGAGTGCGTTCCTGATCTTGATTTTCTGTTATTTGACTTTGGCTTTGTTTTGACTTCCCTGATATTTGGTATCCTTGACTTTTGGCTTTTCCTCATCTTTGTGTCTGATTCTGTATCCCTGACCTCGGCAAGTATTTTGACTATTCTTGGAGACTATAAGTCCGGCCATTCTAAGGTCCGGTTATACATTATCCTTAGTCCTAGGTGTGACACAGTACTGCGTGCTGGATCAACTTGTAATCCTGACACCACCATTACTAAGGAAACTATTCCTGTTCATATGATGGTTGGGGTTCTACATGTGGAAATCGCAGTTCTCCAAACAATTTAATCTCCTTCTTTCCCTATAGTCGTGGTTGTCTAAACATAACCCTCTCATAGACTGGGAGACAGAAGAGGTCATGAAATAGAGATCTTCCTGTATAGAGAGATGTGTCACTAGGATCAGGCCTTTAGGTCTTATCAATGTTCCCACATGACCTCCTTTATCTACTGTTATAACGGAGTCCTACCATGGCCTAAGAGAGGTCTTTGACAAGGGGAAAGCAGCTAGTCTACCTCCGCACCGGTCTTATGACTGTTGTTGCCAGGAACTATGTCATCTAGAGGTACTGTTTACCCACTTTCTCTTAGGAGAACCAGATTTTGGAAGAATATATAAAGGGGAATCTTGATAAGGGTTTTATCAGAAGGTCCTCGTCTCCCGCTGGAGCAGGTTTCTTTTTTGTCTCCAAGAAAGAGGGTGATCTTAAACCATGTATAGATTATCGAGGGTAGATCAAGATAACAGTATGAAATGTCTACCCCATTCCCCTGATCTCAGAACTGTTTGACAGGTTGAAGGGTTCTTGGATCTTTTCCAAAGTAGACTTGCGTGGTCCGTACAATTTAGTGAGGATCAAAAAAGAGGATGAATGGAAGACGGCATTTAACACAATATATGGGCATTATGAGTATGCTGTCATGCCTTTTGGACTCTGCAATGCCAGAGACTTCTTCCAAGACCTAATAAACAATGTTTTAAGAGAATACTTACAGGAATTCATTATTGTCTATCTTGACGATATCTTGATATGTTCCCCTAACATGGAGATCCATCACATTCACGTGAAAAAAGCTGTTGTCTAAGTTGTTGAATAATGGCTTGTATTGCAAATTGGAAAAATTCCAGCTTTAAAGTGCTAGCGGGACAGTGAGGGAGACAGATCTTCCCTCTGGTCCTGCAGAGCCGGTAGGAGAGAGGGAGGCACAGTTCCAGGTGCTATGATGATAGTAACAGGGAAATATTTTGTGGCACCCCTGTGCCCGTAGCAGTGCCCCAGGGCGCTGCGGCACACAATTTGGAAACCACTGATATACAGATACTACATCCAGACTAGGGAGTAACGTATACGGGGGTACCTCAAAATCTTCTAGGGTGAGTAGAGTTTGTTTAGTATCTTGAAAAAAAGATAGAAAAGATAGATTCATTACAAAGGGGTGTAGAAGGTTTTCAAGAAATTTGCTTGTATTTTCCATCAATGATTGATTAACAGAGACCATAGGTCTGCCCGGTGGATTCAATAGATTTTTGTGAACCTTTGGTAAGCTGTAGAACATAGCGATGGTTGGGGTATTTTTTAGCATGATGAATTTAAATTAATCTGTGGTGATAGTGCCGCCTACGACTGCTGCATTCAAATGTTTTTTTCAAGACATCTCAAATGCTCACAGTAGAAATATTTATATAGTGGATGGTCCACTCCTGTTTATGTATGTTACCGATTGGACAAGACAGTTACAGTTGTTAGCCTAATTTACGAAGGACAAACAGTATCCTTTTCAGTAACTAAATCGAGCGATCTGTGCCCTCGCACAAAGGCACTGTTTAGTGAATAATCCCTAATTGCAGGCCTGTACTGTGTTCAATTGGCCTCTATCTGTTTCTATTTGTATATAGTTTAGTTTTAGTTTTTTTTTTCTTTCGTAGCCTTTTTTGGGTTTCCACTCCTTTCCCATCTCTCCTGACAATATACACGGCACTACATCCCCAGGATGAAGAGGTTATAAAACATATTTTGACTATAATTATGACACTGACAAGCCCATGTCTTCCTTAAAGGGGCACTATTGTCACCAAAACAACTACAGCTTAAAGGGACACTCCAGGCACCCAGACCACTTCTGCCCATTGGAGTGGTCTGGGTGCCAACTCCCACTACCCTTAACCCTGCAACTGTAAATATTGCAGTTTTCATAAACTGCAATATTTACCTTGCAGGGATAACTCCTCCTCTAGTGGCTGTCTACTAGACAGCCACTAGAGGGCACTTCCGGGTTTATAGCACACATTTTGTGTGCTTCAACAGATAGAGGATGCAGAAAAAGAGGAGGTTCCTTGGCAAGACAAACCTCTCCATGTCGGTTACCACCGGCAGATAGTGGATGTGGCTCACATGACAAAATCCTACCAGTGGTTGGAAAACTAAGGACTGAAAGACAGCACTGAGGCACTAATCCTAGCAGCACAGGAAGAGGCACTCAACACCAGATCAATAGAAGCTAGAGTCTAAGAACACCAGGCAAGACTCAAAGTGCAGACTGTGCAAAGAGGCCTCTGAGACAGTCCAGCACCTAGTAGCAGGATGCAAGATGTTAGCAGGAACAGCATACACAGAAACATCTGCACAGAATATGGATTGGACCTGCCTAAGTCCAGATGGGAGATACCACAAAGGGTGGGAGATACCACAAAGATAATGGCAGGACTAAGATCCTGTGGGACTTCAAGATCCAGACAGACAAGCAGTAACACTCTGGCACTGTGGCATGTTCCCTTTTTTCTACACTCACTACACACAGTGCCTTGCAAAAGTATTCACCCCCTTGGCATTTTTCGTGTTTTGTTGCCTCACAACCTGGAATTAACATGGATTGTTTGAGTATTTGCATCATTTAGTTTACAGAATATGCCCACAACTTTGAAGATTTTTTATTTTTATTTTTTATTGTGAAGCAAACAACAAATAGGACAAAATAACAGAAAAGGTCAATGTGCATAACTATTCACCCCCCTAAAGTCAATACTTTGTAGAGCCACCTTTTGCAGTAATCACAGTTCCAAGTCGCTTTGGATAAGTCTCTATCAGCTTGCCATATCTTTCCACTGGGATTTTTGCCCATTCCTCTTTGCAAAACTGCTCCAGCTCCTCCAAGTTGGATGGTTTGCGCTTGTGAACAGCAATCTTTAAGTCTGACCACAGATTTTCTATTGGATTGAGGTCTGGGCTTTGACTAGGCCATTCCAACACATTTACATGTTTCCCCTTAAACCATTCAAGTGTTGCTTTAGCAGTGTGTTTGTCCTGCTGGAAGGTGAACCTCCGTCCTAGCCTCAAATCACGCACAGAGTGGTACAGGTTTTGCTCAAGATTATCCCTGTATTTAGCACCATCCATCTTCCCCTCAACTCTGATCAGTTTCCCAGTCCCGGCTGCTGAAAAACATCCCCACAGCATGATGCTGCCACCACCATGTTTCACTGTGGGGATGGTGTTCTTTGGGTGATGTGATGTGTTGGGTTTGCGCCAGACATATCATTTTCTTTGATGGCCGAAACGTTTAATTTTAGTCTCAGCAGAACAGAGCACCTTCCTCCATACATTTCTGGAATCTCCCACGTGCCTTTTTGCAAACTCAAAACGTGCCATTTTGTTTTATGCTGAAAGTAATGTCTTTCTTCTGGCCACTTTGCCATAAAGTCCAACTCTATGGAGTGGACGGCTTATTGTCGTCCTATGTACAGATGCTCCAGTCTCTGATGTGGAACTCTGTAGCTCCTCTAGGATTACCTTAGGTCTCTGTGCTGCCTCTCTGATTAATGCCCTCCTTGCCCGGTCCGTGAGTTTTGGTGGGCGGCCTACTCTTGGCAGGTTTGCTGTTGTGCCACGTTCTTTCAATTTGGTTATGATAGATTTGATGGTGCTCCTGGGGATCATCAAAGATTTGGATATTTTTGTTATAACCTAACCCTGACTTGTACTTGGACTCTAAACAACATTGTCCCTTACTTGTTTGGAAAGTTCCTTGGTCTTCATGGCAGTGTTTGGTTAGTGGTGCCTCTTGCTTTGGTGTTGTAGCCTCTGGGGAATTTCAAAAAAGGTGTGTATATGTAATGCCAGATCATATGACACTTAGATTGCACACAGGTGGACATCATTTCACTAATTATGTGACTTCTGAAGGTAATTGGTTGCACCAGAGCTTTTTATAGGCTTCATAACAAAGGGGGTGAATACATACGCACATGACAATTTTCTGTTTTCTATATCTAAAAAATAGTTTTATGTATATATTTTTCTCATTTCACTTCACCAACTTAGACTATTGCGTTCTGATCCATCACATAAAATTCAGATTAATAAAACATTGAACTTAAGGCTGTAATGTAACAAAATAGGGGGGTGAATACTTTTGCAAGGCAGTGTACACTTTTTCTATGTCCCAGACTGTATAACAGGAGCTTCTGCCTGCTAGTAAGAAGGTTATGAGAGGAGTGGACCAGCGAGTGATAGGGGACCGTTCATTAGACGCATTTATGCAAAGCTGTCTGCACAATATGCCCTTGGTCGGTCATCATGGCAGGCAGCCTGATGTGCATTCACACCAGACTGACTGGTGTGAATGCACCCTTTTTGGGCATGTTTGTCCCTTTTGGTGGTTCTAATTACATGATTCACATCAGTGGGCCACCCTTTATACTTCACCCACCGAAATCATGCTTCACCAGACACTGCTGTTAGGGGTATGGATTTCCGTGAAAGATGAAAGCAAGAGATTAGCATAGGGTATGTGTTTTCTGATAGTTTCCCTCCAGCACCACCTCCACCAGATACATGACGTTTGGGAGGTATAACTGTTTTAGTGTTTTCTGTCGATAAGATTCTGTAATTAGGCCCATAATAATTGTCAGCACCAGTCTCAATAGGCTCTTAACCCGGCCCTGTGGGTGATGTGAGCTCTGTTTAGCCCTCATATCTAACATGTAACAGGGAGGGGGAAATGATCTTTGGTGGTCTAGTCCGTTTCCTGAATTCCTAGAGGTCCAGTAGGGGTTAACTCTGCCTGGTAGTCTAGTATGGGAGCGTGAGGTCTGCACCTCTTGCTGGCCACTCTATCACTCTCCCCATTTGTATTAAGTTAACAAATGGCTTTTTATGTATCTGTATGCCTCTGCATCCTACCTCCTTTGCAATGTGACATCAGATAAGAACCATTCGGCCCATCAAGTTTGCCAAATTTTCTAAATACTTTCATTAGTCCCTGGCCTTATCTTATATCTAGGATAGCCTTATGCCTATCCCACGCATGCTTAAACACCTTCACTGTGTTAACCTCTGTGGCTGAGTAGTGCATGATTCTCCTGCTCTCCTTTCTGTGGTCTTCCTCTGCCCAGCCCCAGTAATTGATTGTTGACGAACCGTGATGGAGCAGGGTTGTGATGCATCACACAATCTGTAGCACATAGAGGGGAAGAGCACATGGCAGTGCTGGCATGCCGGACACGCACTCAAGAGCCTTGAGCCATAGGCCATAACCAAGACTCGCTACAAACTACTACTCAGCCAACCGAGATCGTCTAGTAGATCGTGATCGACTAAATGGCCACCCTAGCCTTAAAGGAACACTCCAACCACTATAACTATTACAACACACATGTGAGTAATCAAATGGTTATTCTACTTACCTAGGGTCCTCCAGTGGTGTCTCCCTGCCTCTGTACTTCCTCTATAATGCAAAAAAGGAGATGGAGCAGCACTAGATAACAAAATACGGAGGTAGCACCTCTAAATTAGGGAATTTCTCTCCAAAAACCCTAGTGTAATAGAAGAAGAACACACCCTTCTTCCCTATTCTCACTTCCTCTATAATAGGCTGAAAGGTCCACCTATGAGCTTCTGTAAGCTCTCTTGAGCTAAGCCCTAGAGAGCAGAGAAGTTGTACAGATCATGCTCTGCACTACAGGGGATAAGTCAGGCAGTGAGTTACCAGTTCTCAAGTGAAATAGGGACCGGCCCCCCAGGTGATACCATACCAGGTAAGAAGTCCAACCATGAGTAAATAATTTGACTACTTATGTGGTGGAATCTCGGTAAAAATAAATTTAGTAGGCCGAGATTGCCACGTGGTATGTGCGCGCGCATATACTGATGTATCGGTCGGTTGGTTGCACGTGGCAAAGATACAATCAGTAGTGTACGGAGCATGTGCAAGAATACAGGATATAGTATTCCCCTCCTCCATTGTGCTGGGCAAGCCATGTTGTCTAACAGGAAGTTAGTCTTTGTTCGGTTGATTTGTTAATAGTATGTGTGGGTGGAGCTTATTATGAGAGGAGTTATATGCCTATATAAGGGACCTACACTGTTGTTCGGGGCTCAGATCTTGTTGTATTTTGGTGACATTAGTCCCTCTGAGTCCCGGTCGGTGAATCGAATAAAGAATCTCTTCCTTCCTGAAGAAACCTGTGTCCATCTCTCTGTGCTCGGCTTCCGTCAGTTTCTCCGGTATCACTTACACTGGGGGGTTCCAATGCACCATTACTACTTTGACGTGCTGTATTGGCTATAGTGCTTGGAGTATTCCTGCACTGTCACCTGCGAGTTCAATGCATTGTTTTGTCTAGACTCACATGGGTGAATTATTTGCTCCAAGGGGGGCAGTGTAATCTTTGTACTTTAATGGAGTACAACATAGGGATCTATGTAAACGAGATCATCCACAGACCTTCTTGCACTTGCATCAAGTTATGCATTTTCCTATCAATACCCAGCCTTCAGTGACAACGGTAGTATTTAATCCTTTAACTGAATACCTCACCGCAACAAATATCCCTGTCAGAATGGAAACATGTGACTGCAATAACGTTTACATAGAACGCGTATTTTTTATTTTCCAACATTCTCTATGTACGTAATGAAACCTTCTGCTTCACATTCTCTGTGATACAACGTTCCAATCCGAACATCCGAAAGGGAGAATGTACAGGACACGCGAAACACTCTGAGAACGCGCCGGAACTAAACCGTGCCTCAAAATGGTTGCCATGGAGACGCGGCCCTCGTACACAGGGCCTGCTTGTGCGTTGCGTTGATATAGTCGCCATGCTATAGTAACAGTTTTAGAAAACAAAAATGGCTCTGCCCGAGCCCGTTCGCCGGCATCTCGACTCTCTGACAAGGAATGTGTTCAGCGATGCCAGGCGGACGGTACCAAAGAAAGGCGATGACGGCGCCGCCAGCGGTAAGTTAGGGCTTTGTATATGAGAGGACTGATATAGCCAGGTGTTGGGCGGCGATACGCTTACCTTGTATTCCCCACCGACAATTGGATGAGTATGAAGTGAAACTTAGCGTACATAAACTAGTGCAAAAAGTTAATCGGTATTTTGGCGGGACTTCCAGACCACTAAAATATAAAGTCATTATTTCACAATAAATGTGAAGGTATAATGTGAGTGCATGTTTCTGTACTATTTGCCTTATAACCATATGCTATTGCTAACTAATAACTTTTTTTTTATTATATATGTCGGATATATATGTACTCCATTCAAATTAAAAAGGCACTCCATTGCCCATATTGAAAAACATTAAACACTCTGTTTAGTAGATATACCCCTTGTGAACCATGCATTTAATTTTTCCATTGGGGGTATACGTAAAACTTGCTTCCTAAAGTTTCAGAACTCTTCTCTGAATTCTTCATTGGATATATATATATATATATATATATATATATATATACACACACACTAAATACTGTAGCGTTTATCTTTTTGTATTTGGGCAGTGGAGCTAACAAAAGGTTTAACTCCTAAAGTCTTCAGTATGGTGCCAGCGAGCTCTGCCCCTGAAATTCAATTGCAGTCTGAGGCTTTTGAAAGGGGAGCCGCTGATACCAGGAGAGCGTCAGCTCATGCTCTCATCGTTTCAGTATTTACAAAATACGTATGCCTATTGTAAACCTGTCACAGTTTTTTCTGTTTGGTCTCACCTTAATATTTCCATTTCTTCTCTATTCAGACGATCTCGTCTCCAATTTACCTCTACAGATGTCGCTGTATTTCAATACATTTTATTTTCCATTCTGGTGGATTTGTGACGTTTTAATGCTTCAATTAAAGGTACTGTAAGGTTCCAGAGAACGAAAGCTGCCCAAGTGAAGCTGAATAATCAAGTAAATAATGATAAACACGTATCGTTGGTTTATAGTCGGTTTACCTTTAAATTGTAATATTTGCTAAGTAGCCATTACATCTTTATTACTAGAAACAAACACAATAGATAAGTACCTCCATTTATTTTGGAACAATATAATGAACTTATGTGTGTATTTTTGCATGTTGCATTTCACATAGGTGTCTAATTGATTTAGGTGCAGCTTATCTCCTTTTGTTTGTTTTTGATTTGCGGTGTTGGGATTCCTTGTAATATTTGCTGCCTTACATTATTTTTTGTTATAGTAAGCACCTTAATTGTTTTATCTGTATTACCTGTTGGGCTCTAATAACTTTAAGCACCCCATCCTTTTTGTAATCCCTAAAACCATGCAAGTTAGAGGGGCACTACTTACCAAATGTACAGCTTATTGCATTTGTTCTGGTGAGTAGAATCATTACCTTTTAGGCTTTTTGCTGTAAACACTGTATTTTCAGAGAAAATGCAGTGTTTACATAACAGCCTAGTGATAACTTCACTGGCCACTCCTTAGATTGCTGTTAGAGATCCTTCCTGGGTCATTGCTGCCTAAAATGCATCCAAACATTCAGTGTCTCCACCCTCTGCATGCAGACTCTGAACTTTCCTCATATAGATTTATTGATTCAATTAATCTCTATGAGGAGATGCTGATTGGCCAGGGCTGTGTTTGAATTGTGCTGGATCTGCCCCTGATCTGCCTCTTTGTCAGTCTCAGCCAATCCTATGGGGAAACATTTTGATTGGATCAAGCTACCACTTCTGCTGATGTCAGCAGGCAGTGGGCAGGTCAAAAGGAAACTGGGACAAAGTAAGCAGCTCCAGACTTGAATACAAGTACAATTTTGCTATATTTAGGGAGGCATGAAGGGGACAGGGGGGCTTGATGGTGGTTTAACCCTATAGGGTCAGGAATACATGTTTGTGTTCCTGACCCTATAGTGCTTCTTTAATAGATATACTTGCAGTGAGAACATGCATGCATTCAATTATGCATTTTTTTCATTGGGGTATATCTAAAAACTTCATGCAAAAGCTGCAGATCTATTGTCTGAAACCTTTGCAAGCACTCCTCTTCTAACCCAGCCCAGACTTTCCGTAGCTGTCCAATTACAGACTTCCTAATTCAACTCAATGAGATGTCTTTGCAAGACAGGTGCTTTGAGCTATTGCATGCCTCTTGAGCTTAACAACCAGGAAGTAATAGGACCAGTTATCGGATTATTTATTTATTTATTTATTATTGCCATTTATATAGCGCCAACAGATTCCGTAGCGCTTTACAATATTATGAGAGGGGGATTTAACTATAAATAGGACAATTACAAATAAACTTACAGGAACAATAGGTTGAAGAGGACCCTGCTCAAACGAGCTTACATTCTATAGGAGGTGGGGTGTAAAACACATTAGGGCAGGAATTTACAATCAAATAAGGTGGGCTGCCCTTTAGGAGAGGGCAAGAGACAGGTATGTGAGGTAAGGGTTAGTCTTGGAGGCCATAAGCTTTCCTAAAGAGATGGGTTTTAAGGCACTTCTTAAAAGATGCAAGACTAGGGGAGAGTCTGATGGCGGTAGGCAGGCTATTCCATAGGAAGGGAGCCGCCCGCGAGAAGTCCTGCAAGCGCGAGTTGGCCGTACGAGTGCGGACAACGGACAGGAGATGGTCACGGGCAGAACGGAGAGACCGAGAAGGGACATACCTATGGATCTGTGAGGAGATATAAGAGGGGCTAGAGTTGTTCAGTGCTTTATAGGTGTGAGTTAGTACCTTGAATTGACTCCTATAGCATACAGGAAGCCAATGTAAGGACTGGCAGAGGGGTGAGGTGTGAGAGAAACGACTAGAGAGGAAAATCAATCTAGCAGCAGCATTCATTACGGACTGTAAGGGTGCAGTACGGCTATTGGGGAGACCAATCAGGAGAGGGTTACAATAATCCATGCGGGAAATTACTAGAGCATGGACAAGCTCCTTGGTAGTATCTGGTGCAAGAAAGGGGCGGATGCGGGCTATGTTTTTAAGATGGAATCTACAGGATTTGGCAACATGCTGGATGTGAGGCTCAAAGGTGAGACCAGAGTCAAGTATGACGCCAAGACAGCGCGCTTGCAAGGATGGACTGATGTTGGTACCACAAACTTGGAGGGAGAGCGAAAGAGGAGGATCAGTATTAGGAGGAGGAAAGACAAGGAGCTCAGTTTTTGAGAGATTGAGTTTCAGAAAGCGGGAGGACATCCAGTCAGAGATGGAAGAAAGGCAAGCAGTGACACGTTGCAGGACGGCAGGGGAGAGGTCTGGGGAGGAGAGATATAGCTGGGTGTCATCAGCGTACAGGTGGTAGTGAAATCCAAAAGAGGTAATACGTTTGCCAAGAGAGGCAGTATTAACGGGGTCTAACAATTTGTAATAGTGCCAATTTCTTCTGAAATCTGCACTTTTTATAAAAAATAAATAAAAAATTGACTTATTTCTGCAAGCTAGCAAGACATGCTTCAGTGCCTTAGAGTGAAGCTTTTGAGTTAAAAAAAAAATGTACCCATATGAAGAAATACAGGGAGGCGGGGAAGTTTGGGAGGTCTGAAATAAGGAAAGGAGGGAGAGGACATATAGGCATCCCCTTACAGGTGCGCTACCTGTGCTGCTGCAATAGTAGAAGCTCATTACGCCTGACAACAAACATAGGTTTGCATGCATTTAACATTAGGCAGTTTGCAACAGAGTTCTGAACTGCTTAATTGACATGTGCCTGTGGTGTAAATAGCCCACTGCACAAATATCTCTGTATGTGCAGCATTGAGCAGAAACACTGCACATTCAGATTTCTTCCTCAATGACTACTTCTAGAGGCAGAAGTGGTCGTGGAAGCTGGAGTGGAGATGATAGTAGGGGTTGATATTCTGAGGATTGTTTGATTCCTCTGCCCTTTACAACTATATAACAGTTAGCTGATTAGAGATGCCTGCTCACAGTTTATTTGCCTAGATGAATCAGATGAATCAGGAAAGGATATCAAAAATGTGAGATGTTACTTTTAGTTGTGGGAACACCTGCACAAGCAAGGTTCTGTAGATGTTTACAACTCAACAGGGTTTGCAGTGGGTTGAAGGACTGAGAGCGGCATAATTAAACTAGTGTAATAGTCATGCAGTGATGGCAATGTCAGTGGAAATATGAATAACATTGGCCTTTCCCCCCCCCCCCCCCCCTCCCCCTTTTTTTTTTCTCCACAGTACGGACTACTTCCTGATTTTTATAAGTTCATCTTGGTGACTATTCTTATCCTCATGACTCTCATTGAAGTTATTCGACTTTATCTAGGATACAGTGGAAACCTTCAAGAAAAGGTACATGTAAGAGATATTTTGCGCAGTTTTCCAGTGCCACATAATACAAATTTTGTATATTAAGAGGTACCTGTCATGACAAAATCAACGTAATCTTAAAGGGACACTATCGTCACCAGAGCAACTACAGCTTAATGTAGTTGCTCTAGTGAGTATAGTCAGTACCTGCATGCTTTTTAATGTAAGCACTGCCTTTTCAGAGAAACTCCTCAGACGGCTACTAGATGGGTTTCCTGACGTTCAGCGTCTTCACGCTCTGCATGGGCACGCTGAACTTTCCGCATAGAGATGCATTGAATCAATGCATATCTAGAAGGAGATGATGAATAGCCAGGGTGGGTTTGGCTCTGCCTCACACCCCACCTCCTTGGCTGATTTAATCAGAATTGACTATCTCAGCCAATCCAGTGCTTTTGTATGGGAAAGCATTGTAATTGGCTGAGGTGATCAATTCTGATGATGTCAGCTGGATAGGTGGCGGTGCCAGACGCATGGAGAACCGTGCAGCGCTGGAAGAAGGGGAGTAAGTCTAACTGGTAGTTTTAGAACTTTAGTGTCTGGAATTCACATTTGCGTTCCAGACACTATAGTACCCCTTTAAATGATAGAGAATCAAATTTCATCTAGGATGCCAGCAAATGTTTGGATTCCACTGAAATCAGAGATTAAAACAGTATTTGCCCCCTCCTTTCTGTAAATTCAGTCTGTGCATATTGGCACAGAGATAAGATGGCTGCACTCTGCATGTCTGTTATGATGGAAACTCTGCTGGGCATTTCTTATGCTTACCTTCAGCCTAAGGGAAGCAATGTCTACAAAGGTAAAAGGGAGGAGCAGCAGGTTCTGTTTGAGAATAAATCCAGCAGCTTGGAGACAAACAGCAGGAGTGATTTATTGCAGAAAATGTAGACAATCTGAGAATGGAGAGAGTGAGCGAGAACAGATAAGTGTTTTTCTTTTTTTTTTTTTCTTTCTTCATACCATAAAGTGTAGGGGACCTTTAATCTGTTATAGAAAGCAAGGCTGTGCTCCCCAAACAATGGTAAGCACACATGTATTATAGAAAGTGTAAGCCCTACAGAAAACACAATCGATGCTCTAAGCAGGTGATGAGGAAATGAAAATAAGATAAAATGTGTGCTTTTAATAGTATTAAGAGAAGAAACACTTAAAGGAACACTATAGGTACCAAAAAAACTATAGATCATGCTTTTGAGCCTCTCTCCCCCTCTCCCCCAAGCAGTCAAACACCAGCACAACATACAAACACACCCCTGAATTAAAACTATATACAAGCACCCCTTCAAACACCAACACTATGCATTACACTAAAGCGCCATTATATGCCACAGCACTGTACAGATACACAACCTAGAAATTGTGACTACGGGTGCCTTCGAAAAATATTGAAATATTAAGGGCGCCTTGAACCTAAAAAGTTTGGGGACCACTGGTCTAGCACATTTGAAACCAGTTTGCAAACATAAATGTAATTACAAAACAAAACTAAGCCCTTCTTCCTGTGTTACACCAAATTAGTCACTAGTATCATAATGCTTATATAAATTACCTTGGATCTTCTATCTGTCAAGCTATAAATCATGCAAAGACATAGGCTCCCTGACATCTGTGACATGGTATCCAGTGATTGGATAATATATATATAATTTGCCATTTTTATAGCGCATTTCTCCCTGTGAGACTCATAGCACTTTACAAGTATACAAACATAAAGACATAAAAGTTAAGAGTTTCTGAAGGTCAGATGAGCGGACTGAATGCCCGATAGAAGAGGTGGGTCTTTAACTTTTTTTTTTTTTTTTTAAAGTCTGTAAGGACGGTGCCTCTCTGATTGCACCCGGTAAAGAGTTCCAGAAGGTAGGGGCAGCGTGGCTGAATGCCCTGGAACCTGATTCTGTGTTTATTCTTGGCACTGACAGAAAGGATTTGCTGGCTGACCGAAGTGAACGGGATGGAATATAGGGTGCTTTGCCTGAGTTGAATTTTTCAGCGTTTGTTGGCGTCAAACTGTGACTGTTAAAAAAACGCATAACTTTGTCACATATTAAGCAAAAGGCTTCTTAGGAAGCAAGCAAAGAGGCATAGCATAATGAGGTCATGTCTCCAATTGAACCCTATACATTTCAAATATCTGACAAAGCTCCATATGGAGGGTATTGCTGTACTTTGCGACAGTAGCAGAATACACATTTTGGATTTTTTTATACTAGTTGGAAACATACATTCTGTAAAATTCACTTTATAATGAAACATGCAGGGTGAGGCATAACTAAGGGGGCACTGATCAGGATCAATGCCCCCTTAGAGCCATGAGTGGGTTCATGAGTGGGTCTTATTTTCTCTTCATACAAAGCCCTGAATGATTTATAGAGCCAGCTGGAATATGATGTACTTTCCTGCCATTTAATTTGCTGTTACTGTAAATTCAGTGCCTAATTCCTTTCAAGAGTAATGGAATTGGCTGTAAATGCCCCCCTGTACAATATTTCAAGATAGCAAGTGTTACTATATTATCTGGTTTGAATGGGCAGATTCTCATCTAAATATCTCTTAAGAAATTAAAGAATATATATATTTTTTTCCACTTTTTCCACTTTCTATTTAATGTGTTCTTTATTATTTTATTTTGTTTCCACATTTTAGGTCCCTGAAATAGCAGGCTTTTGGCTGCTAAGCATTCTGTTACAGCTGCCACTGCTACTCTTTTTGCTGTTCAACCCTGGTCTAGAACCACTACCTCTTGAACTGGCTGCACATGGGATTCTGACAGCATTTCTACTCTTTCAGATCCCCGTCTCCTCCCTCACTCTACGAAGGACCACTAGGCGACTTGCTGGGAGATTTCATCAGCTGGGTAACTCAGAGGCACAAGCCTAAAATAAACATATTTTGCTTGGAAAAGTTTGTCTGCTCTCTTAACATGGTCTTATCTAGAAATGGCCTTATCTAGTGCAGAGATTTGAACTGTTGTAAACAAAACCAGAGAGCTAAGCCTGTGAGATGATTTAATTGAGCCAGTCAACATATGTTTCTTTACAAGCAAGCAAAGTGCCTTATTGTCGTGGTTTTTGTATTGTTTGTTCTGTTTTAATGGATTTTAATTTATTCTCTAAAACGTTTGGTAGATGTCTAAACTTGACATAATTTCCAGAATCCTTTGTAAATTGCTTGTTTTAAACTTAGCTTATAAAGCTTGCCTTTCATGGTTTGTAATGTATGTGTTTTCATATTTACTGCAGTATTTTCTATAATATTTACACCTGTGTGTAAATTGATATGTAATTTATTTTTTTGTCAATTGTTCAGAAATGTGATGTATAAATGGAACTGTACGATTAAATATTTCAGTATTACCATATACTGCCTTTCATGTGTCATTACTATGTAACAGATTTTGTTCTAGAGTGATTTCTCATTCTTTCCCCTCGCTACACTTTGTACTAGTTTATTTAACTCTTTTCTATACATAATTTAATAAAAACTTCTAAATATAGTTCTCATTGAACAATTAGCAAACTTTGATATTCCTTTTCTATACCCTTCTTTAAATGAGTTTCAGGCTAGTATATGTGATTGCAATTTTAAATCCTCTGGCTACTTGCCTTCTCAGTGCCTTAAGAATCCATTTTTATTTTCTCAATTTTTACACCTCTAAAGCAGGATATATGAAATGTTGATCACATAGCTTCACTGTGAATGATGGGTTTATGTGAGAAGTGCTCTCTGCTGAATTGCATGAATGGACAGTGGCAGATGAAGAGACTTTGTCATTCTTCTTTATGACGCCATTGGTTATTCATATTTTTGTTTTTTTTCCATTAAAATGAATTGTCACATTGATCTATTTATTGTGTCTGTTTAGTGTGTGGTTTATTTTTTGTTTTGTGAGTCATTTCATGATTCCCAAAGATAACAGATTTTGTTTGACAAGATATCATTCTGATATGTGTCAAGTAACTATTTTTGTACCAGTGACCTTGTTATTGTTCCTTTTATCTCTCTCTGGAAAAGAAAAAGGGCATAAGAAGAAAGAAAGCTGACTGCTCTGATGATATTTACCATTCTTTAAATGTCTACATTTGCGCAAATAATTAAATAATGCTTCCACATTAAAATATTATATGAAGCTTCCTTTCACATGAGGAAAAATATAGTTTCTTATTCATGTTCCCTATGATCTCATATATTATTGACTAAATACTTTTTTTGTCTTTTTAGTTGTAATCTTAATATTCTTAAATTGTGCTTTCTCCTATGCTCTATATGTATGCCATTCTGACACACTCACATAGCCCCTCTGTATCATTTTCATTCTTTTACATAATCACCCCTCACTTTTCTTTTCTGCCTCTCCCCACTCCCCACAAGTCTTCCCCTACAAAACCCTTTAAATCTGGCCTTGTTTTCCTGCTTGTTCCTCATCCCCCGCTCTTTCTCTCATCCCTCACACCATCTGTTGCTTGTTAGCAGAAAGCGGCTTCTTTTCCCAGGCGGCGTCTGCACCCCTCCCTATGCCAACTTCTCCCTTTCTTATTCCCTCTAGAGCTCTCTGCCTTTCACTTTATTTCTGACTCTGGGCAAAATCCCTGTTTGATTTGGCCTGGGTCATTTTCTGCCAATAATATAACATTCAAAATCACATCAACATTAGACCATTGTCCTCAGCAATACTCCACAAGGGGGGCGACTTCTTTTCATGTATTAAATTTTGCGCACTATCACTATCGCGCATAAATAAACAAGCTTTTTGTGGTTATCTGTGAATAGCAAGTAATTGATGGATAGCAGTAATGTTATGCTCTCATCTTTTGTTGCACATTGGCACCTAAAATTGACTGGTAAGTTAAAATAACTGGAAGTGTGTTTTTTTTTTTTTTTTTTTTTTTTTTTTTACCAGGATCACTTTTAATATTACTAAACATGTTGATGCCATTGGCACATCGGGTGAAAATTAATTACTTGCAACCTAATCGGCTACTGAGAACTTTGCCAACACCTTGTTGGTGTTCTTTATATAGTGTTGTAACACTATCTGTAATCAGGGCTTTATTATGATATTCCGTATTTCCACATTCTTTTCACGTGAGGGGGGAATTTTTTTTTATTACATTAGCTACATCATTAGCTTCCTTCTAAAAAATTTCAGAGTGGCAACATTTTAAATCATTTTTATACGATTTTACTTACTTCACCTTGAAGATGAGTGACATATCCTTCACAAAATACACGCTACTCAGTGAACGTATAGGGTTACAAGAGCTATCCCAATTTGCATTGTGGGCTGTATGTTCCATTTTAAGTTTGTATCCATCTTTTCTGGATGGTGACTTCAATATTTTGTGCACGTTGCAATCACAATTACTGCATTATTCTTGTTATATGTATGGATCTACTGCTTGATTTTCTTTTATTCCTATAACTCTTTTTGGTAAAGAATTACTTCACATTGGAGTCATTTATTGTATGTAACCAAGGTTAACACACCTGTGATTGTAGTAAAAGCAAATAACATGAGTTCATTTGGTCATTACACACATCCAACATTGATCTAGGTTTTTTGTTTTTGTCTGTTTTTTCAGTCTTCCCATTTCCACTTTGACATATGAGGCAGATATATAGTTTATTCACAGAGTTATTAATTAAATATTAAGTTGTACCGAATTTAAAATCTGAATTGCCAAACAGCCAAGTAGAAATATTTATTCCTTTTCAGTTATTGCCTCAATTTTGTAGTTTGGGATGTTTCAGAATATAGTTTATAACCCTTTTTTCCTTATCACCCTTCTGTTTTTCCACGCATTTATGTACCCTTACCCACCCAAGCACATGCGTTTAGCCAGACGGTTGCGAAATCACTTTTGTACATCTGATTAAACAACCTCTTTAGTTATGGAATTCCACAGCTGATAAAACAATGTATTCTGACAAAGAATGCCTTATTTTGTTTTGCTCTTTCTGTAAAGAACCTTATTCTTCTGCAATAGGTGAAATCTCTATTCTTTAATTCTAAGCAGGTGACCTATTGTCATTTAGACAGTCCCATTACTTAACAGAGTACAAGAGAGCTGTTTCTACTTGCTCTGTATATATTGTATAATATTATGATATCCCTTCCATATTTTTCTAAAGTAAACCAGTTCAGTTTTGTTTAGCCTTTTTTTTTTTTTTTTAAATCTTTATTTTGGTTGTGCAGATAATTACAGGTTATCAACAGACGCCACAACGGCATGTTTCAGGAATTACAGAAATTAAACTGTGGCACATAAGTTTGCACATTTTATATATATATATATATATAGGTAACAAGCTTGACTGAACATTTATCTTGTTAAGATAGCATTTGAGTAAATGATATTCAGCAGGTTAGGTGTGTTGATTAGCTGATATTCAGCAGGTTAGGTGTGTTGACAGTTGTGATGCAGGTTGTAGGCATTGTATTTGTTAATGGTGTGTTAGGGGAGACAACCACAATACAATGCTAGCTAGACATCTTGAACAGCCTATTGATATGCTGATATTTCTACGTACTGTATATGCTTGTTGCAGGTTGCTAAGCAAAGGGGTGAAAATAACTATCACTGTGCTTGGTAGGCTATATGGACTGCTTGACAGTAGAGATTGTGGTGTATGCGCTATGTGTGCTGAGTAACTAATGCAGCTTGCGTGATTATGGGTTAGGCTATAGGTAGGTATGCTTATCTTGTGGTCGCTTGGTCTCAAGTAAAGCCCCCCCCCTGTGGTTCATGGCTGGAGCAATGGGAAGTGGTGTTAAGGCTTGATTGCATATATTCATAAGAGTTCGTTTGGGATGTGAAAAGGTAAGGGACTTTGTCTGGCATTGAGTCCCAGTCCTAGGTGGTGCATCCGCTACCCTGTTGGGGGTGGTTGTGCTCCCCTCGCGCTGTCAGTCGCTCAGTGCTGGGTGCCGGTTCGTCTGGTGGGTAGCGTTTGTTCCCGGTTGGGAGTTTTATTCAGGCAGAGTCCAGTAGTTGGTGTCCTGTGGGCCCCAAACGTGTCGGACCAAGACTGCCAGGGTCGGGCAACAGAAGGGCAGAGTCCGCCGGGGTGAGCAGTAGAGAGTCCAGGAAAGTCTGCCGCTGGGTGCCGCCTGCGTCCCCTCGCTAGAACTGCTGCTTTGCAGATTTTGTGTACGGCGGGTATGCATGCAGGCGCACTGTGGGAGCACGTCGTTGGGAGACAGAGTCCCTGTTCTCTGTGGTAAGTAGTCGCTGTCAGCGATTCCGTCAAGTTAACTTCCCTGTTTGCCTTTGATGTTGCTCGGGGAAGGGGCAATTGAGATCCCTCATGATGGTCTGTATTGTGAAGTATGGGGGTTGTGGGCTTCTCCGCCTCCCTGGGGCTCCGTCCAGAGGTCCCGTTCGTTGCTGAGGGCTCTGTGCGATAACAGCCTATCTTTTTTGCCGCGGCGCACATGGCGTCTGCCATTTTGTGTTTTGCGCCTGGGTCCTCAAGCTGAGTGATAATGTCGCTGGGCCTGGATTGTTTAGCCGCTGGGTGAGGACCGGGATCACCCCCCCGGTCCATAGGGGGGGGGGAAACAGGGCCGGTTCCGTCCGGAGCTGGGTCTCTGGCCGAGTGCTGTCTGGCAGGATACTGGGGCAGCGGCCGTCCGCCCCACTCACCGCCGGTGAAGGCCTCAACCGGGCTGTCGATGACCTTCCCTCCAGGGGACTGAAACTCATGGAGCCAGCCTCGCCCTGGATCCAGCATCTCCTTGGCGCTGAGTACCGTTACTGTCGGTCCATAGGTAATGTATTTTTAGCATTTAGTTGCTTTAAAGGCTGGTTAATAGCAGGAGCTGATCTTACATGCAACCTTCCAGCATGGCGGTCCGGCCCCGCCCCCTGTTTAGCCTTTCTTTATAACTAAAATCTTCCATTCTCTTTAATTTTGTAGCCCACATCTGTATCCTTTCTAGTTTCATAACATCCTTTTTTAATAAAGGTGCCAAAATTGCACCTCCTATTCCAGGCGGTAAGATTAACCCCTTGCCGATGATAGGACATTCTATGCCCCTAAAAGGTGTTTTTTTTAAAAAAATTCTTTATTTTTGTTGTGCATGGTTTGACAAAAAGATATATGTTGCCACAACAGCAGACATAATCACAGCAATATCATAGATTCAGATGTATGTGGCATTGAGGGGAAAGCACATTTTTAAACAATTTTTAACATATGTAAACATAGTAAGACTATCTAGTGTTAAACTGCATGCAAGTGTCAGCATTAGTAAATACACGATTAGAAAACTTATAATGATTATTAGCGGTAGGGCAAAAGAAATAATAACATGTTACTAAGCAAGATATGTTGGTTACGTTAACCCGGTTGTGCATTTTTAGGTAAAGTATAGGTGTAACGTGTATATAGGAACAGGTTTAGGTAGTTCAAGCGCTTATGGCGCGTGTTAGGCACGATACAAGTATGGTGCTTAGTGAGACATAGATTATGACCTATTACATTACAGATATCGGCATTTCCAAACTATGCATCGACATAACATGTTGGGTTTACCTAGGTTAACTTATAAGAGGAGATTAGTTAGGACATAAACGAAGTATGTTAATCAACAGGCTTAGTCAATTATCCCTTTGTCATCTAAGGCTTAACAGTATACAATTAATGTATGGTGATCATAGGTTGTCTTGTATAGGGGTGGGGAGGGTGGGACGGGTATGTACCTCTTGATATTTAAGTGTAGTGACTAGTTGTCTGCCTGCTGCCGGCTACATCCTCGTCTGCAGTAAAGGCAAACTAACAAAACTTAATGGGTGGGTGGTGTGCCTTCTGGACGCTTCATCGGGGTGCAGCTTTTCGTGCGTCAAAATAGTGTATCATATAAGAGTGTCAGTGCTGTCACTTGTCGGTACTGCTACCTCATTGTGTCGTCTGTGGTCATTTAGTCGTTCGGTATATCTGGGGGCAGATTATCGCAATGAGCAGGGTATGACCCCGGAGTCGTGGCGAGGGATGGGGCTTATGACTGTCCGTGTCAGGAATTGCTGTGTCATCTCTGCTCGTCCAGGCCCATCTAGGTAATAGCGGTCAGTGAAGGCGGGATTGCGTGCATGGGGTTACCCGGGGGCCCGTCACGCCTCTCCACCACTAATTAGTAAATGTCTGTCGGGAAGCGTGGGGTGGTGATGTTGCAGGCAGAAGGGTTCCCCTGTGCCATATGCGAGGGGCAAAAGATGAAACCCTGGGGCCTGTCCAGGTGTGCCAGGGCCTTAGTGATGGTTGGGGGTGGGGTAACCGGGAGAACAATAGGAAAGTGTTGGTATGTTAACTCTCTGAAAATGTCGTGTCTGTGAGCAGCCCCAGGTTAAGTCTAGTTATGGGAGCGTGGTTGGGCGGGAGTCCCAATATCTGTATCAATGGCGTAAAACAGACTTTAGATGCCCGGATGGGCAGGCCACGACTGAGATGCGTAACTAGCATCCAGGGAACGACATGCAGGGCTATTCTTGGTTGGGGGTAATTAACTCCTAATTTGCCTTGGTATGTCAAAGAGGACTAGTGCTATTTTGTATGCCAGAGTATAGTTAGAGCTTCCTCCGTCAGCTCAATATGACTGGAGAAATGTCCAGCAATCAAGGGTTAGGAGCTCTCCTGTGTATTTGCAGGCAGATTGTGTTATATGTTGTATTAAATAGATTTGTCCAACGTCCTTTTATTTGTATTATTATGCTGGTATACTCTGCGTCCATCCCGGAGGTCGTCTCATTACTGTCCCGTGTGCATTTCAGGTAGTGAGTGCCACGTAGGGTTCGGGTGTGTGGCCTGCCGGCACGAACGGGATGGATTTTGCCGGGTCCCATGAGTGTGGAGGAGATGTGTCGCTCCCTTGTTCCGTCTGTGCGAGGGAGTCTGGTGGTAGGCCCAATGCCTGTAAAAGCGGCGCTGCGTCGCTCAGCTCTCGGATCTGATGAGTGTCCATCCCCTGATGTACGGTGAGTGTGTGGTTCGTTTGCCATCGGTACTTGAGGTCTCTTTGCCGGAGGAGCGTGGTCAGAGGCTGGAGGGAACGTCTCCAAGCCAGGGTGCCTCTCGAGAGATCGGGGAAGAAGGTCAAAGTCATCCCTTCAAAGTGGAACGGCGTCTTTCCCCTCAAGGCAGTCTGGACTGTCGTTTTGTCTAGTCGAGTGTGGAAGGTAAGGATGACGTCCCGAGTGGCCCCGGTCGGCGCCCTTGGCGGCTTGGGGATCCGGAATACATTGGCAGGGGCGATCTTGTTGACCTGTGCTGGCGGTAAGATATTTTCCAGAAGGCGTACAACAGCTTGGGCTAGGTCAGCCTCGGAGATCCCATCTGAGATCCCTCTTATCTTCAGGTTATCGCGCCGCCCAGCATCCTCCAGCTCCGCCATGCGGTGTTCGTGGAGTCTCTGTTGCCGTTGGATGTCTTGTACAGTTAGTCTGAGGTCCCCAATGTCTTGGGTAGTGGTACGGGCTGTATGTTCCAGCATGTTTAGGCGGGTAGTTATTCCTTTTAGGTCGCCCCTCAGTGCAGCGATGTCGTTGTGCAGGTCCTTGTGGTGGTCTGCGAGCAGCCGCGTGAGGGCCGCTAAAGTCACCGGAGCGGTGTCTGGGTCCAGGTTAGTCGGCTGTGGTGGTCTCCCCGACTTGGGTGCCAGCAGATATTCCTCTCCAGAGAGGTCATCCAAAAAATCGGAGCATCCGCCATGCAGCGCCGCCATGTCGGTCCCGCTTGCCCCGCGGGCCTGTCTCCACATATCGCCAATCGTGAGTCCTGGGGTGTGTTTCTCGGTCGGTATTTTTTTGTTTTTTCGCCCCATGTCGCACATAGGTGGTATATTATGTCTTTGTGGTGATTTGGGGGTACCCAGCCTGGGTTTTCCACCGTTTTTCCTAGTTTTACTCGCGGAGCTTTTAGGCCTTGCGACTGCTTGTCTCGGTAGTCAGGCTCCGCCCCCCAAAAGGTGAGTTTTAAATACATTAGAGCCGCATAGCACTTCCCAGTTTTCTCCGTCTACCCCACACATACCCATAGTGCTGAATGCGATGGGGTGACCTGCTGGCAACTCAGGCAATCCCCTAATCAGCCAACTGCTGCAATCTGTGTCGTGTCATGACATTGTTCTCTGCCTCTCTCTGATCAGGGCAAAAAACGCAGAGAGATCATTGCTACACAGTGTTCCTGTGTGTTCTAATATGTATAGTGTAAGAAAAAAAAATACATATTTATGTGTGTTTTTTAACCCTTTCATTTCTGTTCACAGCATTACTACTTTGATCAGCCTAATGAGTAGTCTTTAGTTTTGTCAAAATTCAGTACTCTTTAGGGTCAATTTTGTTTTTCTACTTTAGTGGAACTGTTACACTTTTTGTCTATTTTTAGGCATGTTTAAAATTGTAACCATTTCCATGCTGGTCACTGTACTGTATTTGTGATCAGTCGGATCAGAGCAATCTGTCTAGTAAAACTGACCCTTTAAAAAAAAAAAAAAATCAGTTAACCCTTTCAGTGGGAATTGGGGGCTGGGTGAGGGAGGTGTTAGGCAGGTAAGATAATAAAAAAAACACAAATTGCAGCATGTCACATTCCTATACAGTGGAATAGGCTTACTTCAATCTAGCGAGCTCAGTGCGTGACACATTTGACATATCTTGCAGACTCGGATATAGAGCTCCTAAGTCAGTACTCCAGTGAAGGTGCTGTAAGCGAACCACCATCTTCAAGAAGGCACTCGCAATACCCCACTACACCACATTGAAAATTGGGTACCCACAAATTATGCTGACCCTACAATACCCCTATTTATGACTTGTTGAGGCTTGTGAGACAGTAAATTATTTTATACGTTATAAGTCCAATTACATATTTGAGCTTATGGTTGTGAAAAACAATCTGTATGCCTGCCAGTATTTTTCTGCTTATCCTGAGTCACACCATAGAATAACAAATACCTGGCACCCCACAGATGTCTCAGTATTGAGAAGATTTTGGGTGCTGACTCTAATAATGGATATTGTAAAAAAAAAACTAGCATAAGGTCGTCCTGGCATAAAACATCCCATTCTAACCACCCCCTCTTTCCAGGGGTTATGATGAGGGTAATATGGGAATCCCCTATAAATCAAGGGGCATCCACTGATCCCAGCAAAGACTATATGAAACTGAAACCATAAATCACCAAAATAAATAACTAAAAGTGTCCTCTCCAGAGAGAGTAATTACAAATTTGTACAAAAGTAACTTTTATTAAATGTTAAAGAACCTTGAAATGTTAAAGATGCCATGGGATAATTTTATTTCCTGGGCTGCCATACTCCTTTAACCCCTTAAGGACCAAACTTCTGGAATAAAAGGGAATCATGACATGTCACACATGTCATGTGTCCTTAAGGGGTTAAAGGCAACATAAGCTCAGAAAATGAGTTTGTGAAAGTCAATGTATGAAGTCTGAAATGGACAGGTCCCATATTTGCCCCTGTAATTTCTAAAGCCCCCATAAAACCTTGTATGTGGGGGTATTGCTGTATTTGTGGACATTGCTAAACACAAATATGCATCTATAGCAGTAAAACGTATAAGGATCATGAAGCGTGAAATTTCAGTGTTTGTGTGAAAAACACACAAAATATGAACACTAAATTTGGTTAGGTTTTGTGACTAAGTGGCTAATAAAAAAAGACTGGATATACCCATTTTGAAACACCCTAAGCTGTGTACAACTTGTCTACGCTCTGCATGATTGGATGTACTTGTCCATTTAGGGACAAATGACTTGGCTTGCAATGAGGTTTCAGAGGTTAAGGAAGTTTTTAGTGTTTTTGCCAATGATATACGGCAGGTTGCTTCCACATTGTCATTCTCTGAAGTTCTGCCTGTGCATAACACTCAGAATGACAGGCGGATGCGTATTAGGGACTTTAACTTGTGGCTTGGTGAATGGTGTCGGGAGCAAGGATTTGGCTTTATTGCTCATGGTAGCTCTGTTTGGAATGGAAATAAACTGTACAAAAAAGATGGTTTGCATCTTTCTCAAAAGGGAACAAATGTTCTCAGTGAGCAGTTCAGAGGTTTTGCTAGGATGTATTTAAACTAGGAGGGGGGGGCAAAAGGGTGATAAAACATCAATCCAATTGTCCCCCAAAACAAGGACAGAAGGTGCCTGTAGCAAGTGTGTTAAAAAATGATAAGCTTAGAGTCATGTCTACAAATGCTCGCAGTTTAGGGAATAAGATCCATGAACTTGTGGCAATAATGGCAACTGATAGTGTAGATTTAGTCGCTGTTACTGAGACATGGTATAATGAGAAAAATGACTGGGACATAGCAATACCAGGGTACTCTTTATATAGAAAAGACAGGGAAGGCAAGAAAGGGGGAGGGGTGGCCCTGTATGTAAAGAATAGCATAAAATCTAGCCTAATAAAGGTTAGTGAGGCGAACATAGAGTCAGTTTGGGTTACGTTAGAATTTGGTAATCACACAGTAACTCGTGTAGGTGTGATTTATAGGCCCCCAGGACAAATTGAAGAGTTAGATAATCTACTAGTTGAAGAAATAGCTAAAATGACAATGAAGGGGGAAGTTATCATCATGGGTGACTTTAATCTTCCTGATATAAATTGGAAAACAAAAATAGCTACTTGTGCCAGGAGCACACATATTCTAAACTCCCTACTGGGATTGTCTCTAAAACAAGTCGTTGAGGAGCCAACTCGTAAAGAGGCCATACTAGATTTAGTGTTAACAAATGGAGATTTGGTATCAGATATTACTGTAGGTGAAAGTTTAGGATCCAGTGATCATCAGTCAGTGTGGTTTAATATAAGAACAGTGACTGAGTCACACCACACAAAAACAAAAGTTTTAGACTTTAGAAAAACAGACTTTTCCAAAATTAGAATATGTGTAAAGGAGTCATTATCAGACTGGAGCAATTTAAATGGAGTCCAAAAGAAATGGGATTATTTAAAAGTTGCACTACTGAAGGCAACAGAAAATTGCATTAGGCTTGTCAGTAAAAGCAAAAAATTCAAGAAACCACTGTGGTACTCCACAGATGTAGCCAAAATAGTAAAAAACAAAAAGTTAGCATTTAGTAATTATAAAAAAACCCAGAGTGAGGAAGACAGAATGACCTATAAGATTAGGCAGAAAGAGGCTAAGCAAGTTATAAGAGCTTCCAAATCACACACAGAAGAGAAAATAGCACAGTCAGTAAAAAAGGGGGACAAAACCTTTTTTAGATACATAAATGAGAAAAGAAAAGTAAAACAAGGATTAGTTAGATTAAAAACAAAAGAAGGAAGGTATGTAGATGAGGATAAAGGTCTAGCTGACTGCCTCAATGAATATTTTTGTTCGGTATTTACAGATGAAAATGAAGGAAAGGGACCTCAGTTAAGAAAAAGGATAAATGAGTCATTTATTACACGTGAGTTTACAGAGGAAGAGGTTCTATTTCAACTGTCAAAAGTAAAGACAAATAAGTCAATGGGACCTGATGGAATACACCCAAAGCTATTAAAAGAGCTTAGTGGTGTACTAGCAAAACCATTAACAGATTTATTTAACCAATCATTGATAACAGGAGTAGTCCCAGAAGATTGGAAGTTAGCGAATGTTGTGCCCATTCACAAGAAAGGTAATGGGGAGGAGTCGGGCAACTATAGGCCAGTAAGCCTAACTTCAGTAGTGGGGAAAGTGATGGAAACCATGTTAAAGGATAGGATTGTTGAACATCTAAAAACACATGGATTTCAAGATCAGAGACAACATGGGTTTACTTCAGGGAGATCATGCCAAACTAATCTTATTGATTTTTTTGATTGGGTAACTAAAATTATAGATCAGGGTGGTGCAGTAGACATTGCTTACCTCGATTTCAGTAAGGCTTTTGACACTGTTGCACATAGAAGGCTTATCAACAAACTACAATCTTTGAGTTTGGATTCCAATATTGTTGAATGGGTAAGGCAGTGGCTGAGTGACAGGCAACAGAGGGTTGTAGTCAATGGAGTATATTCGAAGCTTGGGCTTGTCACCAGTGGGGTACCTCAGGGATCTGTACTTGGACCCATTCTCTTTAATATTTTTATTAGTGATATTGCAGAAGGTCTTGATGGTAAGGTGTGTCTTTTTGCGGATGATACTAAGATATGTAACAGGGTTGATGTTCCAGGAGGGATAAGCCAAATGGAAAATGATTTAGGTAGACTAGAAAAATGGTCAGAGTTGTGGCAACTGACATTTAATGTGGATAAGTGCAAGATAATGCATCTTGGACGTAAAAACCCAAGGGCAGAGTACAGAATATTTGATAGAGTCCTAACCTCAACATCTGAGGAAAGGGATTTAGGGGTGATTATTTCTGATGACTTAAAGGTAGGCAGACAATGTAATAGAGCAGCAGGAAATGCTAGCAGAATGCTTGGTTGTATAGGGAGAGGTATTAGCAGTAGAAAGAGGGAAGTGCTCATGCCATTGTACAGAACACTGGTGAGACCTCACTTGGAGTACTGTACACAGTACTGGAGACCCTATCTTCAGAAGGATATTGATACCTTAGAGAGAGTTCAAAGAAGGGCTACTAAACTGGTTCATGGATTGCAGGATAAAACTTACCAGGAAAGGTTAAAGGATCTTAACATGTATAGCATGGAGGAAAGACGAGACAGGGGGGATATGATAGAAACATTTAAATACATAAAGGGAATCAACACAGTAAAGGAGGAGACTATATTTAAAAGAAGAAAAACTACCACAACAAGAGGACATAGTCTTAAATTAGAGGGACAAAGGTTTAAAAATAATATCAGGAAGTATTACTTTACTGAGAGGGTAGTGGATGCATGGAATAGCCTTCCAGCTGAAGTGGTAGAGGTTAACACAGTAAAGGAGTTTAAGCATGCGTGGGATAGGCATAAGGCTATCCTAACTATAAGATAAGGCCAGGGACTAATGAAAGTATTTAGAAAACTGGGCAGACTAGATGGGCCGAATGGTTCTTATCTGCCGTCACATTCTATGTTTCTATGTTTCTATGAGCACCTCCAGAGTCAGATTTTCCCCATAGGAAAGCATTGATTAAGGACATCGGCGCTGGATTCAGGTAAGGGACTGAAGGGGTTGGGGGGATGGGGGGAAAGGGGGTGGTGGCGCTAGGGCCCCTTAGATAGAAACCCATAGTGCCAGGAAAATGGCTTGGTTTTCCTGGCACTATAGGATCCCTTTAAACATTCTTGAAGAGAAATGGAACAAGAACAGTTCTTTGAGGGACTCCTTTTAACTCTTTTGTCTGACATGAAAACATTTCACTCATAACTACACTGCACTCTTTAAGCCAATGTGCAACCCAATAATAAGAATTTTCATTTAAAGCAATTGCTTTTAATATTTACATAGCTGAAAAGAAACTTGCGTCCATCAAGTTCAGCCTTCCTCACATGTTTTTGCTGTTGATCCAAAAGAAGGCAAAAAAACCCCAGTCTGAAGCGCTTCCAATTTTGCAACAAACTACAGTGAGGGAAAAAAGTAGTTGATCCCCTGCTGATTTTGAACTTTTGCCCACTGACAAAGAAATGATCAGTCTATAATTTTTTTTCTTTTCAATTTTGTATTAATTTTCAATCTTTCAAGAACACTGTATGAAGGTGTACACATATTCATACAACTGTATTGCCTTGACAGCTGGACATATTTAAACTTTTTTTAAGTCATGTTTACAGCTTAGAGTCCAGTAGCCCAGGTTGATGGGAGTAAGAGTTCCCACTCTGACTCCTCTCTGCTTCCTACCGCGCGGCTCCTGGTGGTTGATGGGAGTAAGAGTTCCCACTCTGACTCCTCTCTGCTTCCTACCACGCGGCTCCTGGTGGTTGCTGGGAGGAGTGACCACGTCGCGCTGTTACCGGGCCCACTCTGATGATACTAATTTCCATCTGGTGGCCCTAACAGCATGGGCCACCCGATGGGCCCGTTCACCTGCTGCCCAGGCAATTATACTGCGTCGCTGGGGCCGCAACACATGGCGGCAGGCACCCGCTTGCAGGGGTACACAGGGTGGCTGGGCCGGGTCAGTAAAAGCAAAAAAATGAAGAAACCACTGTGGTACTCTGCAGACGTGGCCAAAATAACAAAAAATCTAAAAGTTAGCATTTAGTAATTATAAAAAAAAACAGAGTGAGGAAGATAGACAGATCTATAAGATTAGGCAGAAAGAGTCTAAGCAAGTTATAAGTAGACATGTGCAATACGTTTCGGTCCGAATATGAATTTGGACGAATTTCAGGCAATTCGGACATTCGGATACTTCCGAATTGCCGAAGTTCCGAAATTACCGAATTTCTGAAGTGCCGAAGTTGCCAAAGTGCCGAAGTTCCGAAGCACAGTATTGCCTAAGTACTAATATACTTACCCAGTGAAAGAAGAAGAATGTTACATTGTATACAATTTTAAATAAAAAGTATGCAAACATAGCCAGGATTCAGCTGTAAGCGTTTGCAACACTTAAAACAATCAAGTAACATGCATTCATATAAAATTTAAGTTACTTGGCCAGTCAATGTAATGACAGGAATGAATAAGTAGATAACTCCCTAATTCCCACGATATTAGGGAGCTATCTTTCAGCCAAATTTCCTAATACTAAGTAAAGATTACTTAGTATTAGTAAATTATGCCCCTACTCGCTATACCGCTATACCGCAAGTAGGGGCATGTCTATTAAACAGTGAGCAGCCTGTGGCTGCTCATTGTTAAAAAAAAAAAAAAAGGTCCCCCCTCCCGAGCCCCCCCCCCCCCCGGCGCCCATCCCTGAGCGGCGGGTGGGGGCCCTAATGTAAAATAATGGGGGTGGGGGCCTATTGTCCTCCCCCCGGGCCCCCACCCCTGAGCGGCGGGTGGGGCCCTAAATACTAATAAGGGGGGGAGACCTAATGTCCTCCCCCTGTCCTCATCCCTGAGCGGTGGGTGGGGGCCCTAAATTATAATAAGGGGGGGACCTAATGTCCTCCCCGCTGGCCCTCACCCCTGAGTGGTGGGTGGCGACCCTAAATACTAATAAGGGGGGGAGACCTAATGTCCTCCCCTGTCCCTCATCCCTGAGCGGTGGGTGGGGGCCCTAAATTATAATAAGGGGGGGACCTAATGTCCTCCCCCCTGGCCCCCACCCCTGAGCATCGGGTGGGGGCCCTAAATACCAATAGGGGGGGACCGATTGTCCTCCCCCCGGCCCCCAATCCTGAGCGGCGGGTGGGGGCCTTTTAAAAATTGTTACCCCCCCAGGTGACTTGGGGTCCCCAAACCCCTAATCACCCCCTCCCCCCCAAAAAATTAACCCCCTACCTACCCCCCTCACCCTAAAAATAATGATAAATGTAAATAAAATAAAACTTACCATTCAATGTTTTCTTTCTTCTAAAATCTTTTTTCAGCCCCCAAAAAAAGGCCAAATAAAACGCAATTAAAAGAAAAACGAGCGCAAAAAAAAATCCATCTTCACCCGGCGAGGGCTCTGCGCAGACTGAGCTCTGCAGGGTTGGGGAAGGCTTATAAAGCCTTAAAGCCTTGTCCCGCCCTGCAATTAGGCTCAGAGCACTCTGACTGGTGGGTTTAAGCGATCCAATCAGAGTGCTCTGACAGGTAAATTGGTGGATTAAGTAACCAATCAGAGAGTTATGAGTCAAATTACACAGCGTGGGAAAATTCCAAAGAACTTTCTCACACGGTGTAAAATGACACAGAGCACTCTGATTGGTGGATTTCAAGCCAACCAATCAGAGTGCTGTGACAGGTAAATGTAGAGACTTACCTGTCAGTCTCTTCATTTACCTGTCAGATCACTCTGATTGGATGGCTTAAACCCACCAATCAGAGTGCTCTGAGCCTAATTGCAGGGCGGGGCAAGGCTTCATAAGCCTTCCCCCGCTCTGCAGAGCTCAGTCTGCGCGGAGCCCTCGCCGGGTGAAGATGGATTATTATTTTTTGCGCTCGTTTTTTTTTTTTTATAATTGCGTTGGTTATTATGGTTTTTTATTTGGCCTTTTTTGGGACTGAAAAAAGAAGATTTTAGAAGAAAGAAAACATCAAATGGTAAGTTTTTTTTTTTTTTACAGGCACTTAGTTAAAGGTCCCCCCCTCATTATTTTTAGGGTAAGGGGGGTAGGTAGGGGGATAATTTGTATTGGGGGGGAGGAGGTGACTAGGGGTTTGGCGACCCCTAGTCACCTGGGGGGGGCATTTTTATAGGGCCCCCACCCGCCGCTCAAGGGTGGGGGTCAAGGTCCCCCCCTTATTTTACTGTAGGGCCCCCACCGCTCAGCGGTGGGGGCCAGGGGGAGGACATTAGGTTCCCCCCCTTATTCCAATTTAGGGCCCCCACCCGACGCTCAGGGGTGGGGGCCAGGGGGGAGGACATTAGGTCCCCCCCCTTATTAGTTTTTAGGGCCCCCACCCACCGCTCAGGGGTGAGGGCCAGGACATTAGGTCCCCCTTATTCTGATATAGGGCCCCCACCCACCGTTCAGGGGTGGGGGCCCAGGGGGAGGACAATAGGTCCCCCCCCTTATTCTGATTTAGGGCCCCCACCCACCGCTCAGGGGTGGGGGCCCGGGGGGAGGACAATAGGTCCTCCCCCCCATTATTTTACACTAGGGCCCCCACCTGCCGCTCAGGGGTGGGGGCCGGGGGGGAGGCAATAGGTAATATTTTTTTTTTTTTTTCAATTGCGTCGGTTATTATGGATTTTTTATTTGGCCTTTTTTGGGGCTGAAAAAAAAAGATTTTAGAAGAAAGAAAACATTGAATGGTAAGTTTGATTATTTTTTACAGGTACTTAGTTAAAGGTCCCCCCTCATTATTTTTAGGGTGAGGGAGGTAGGTAGGGGGTTAATTTTTTTTGGGGGGGAGGGGGTTTGGGGACCCCTAGTCACCTGGGGGGTAACATTTTTTTTAGGGCCCCCATCTGCCGCTCAGGGGGGTGGGGGGGAGGACAATAGGTCCCCCCCTATTGGTATTTAGGGCCCCCACCCGCCGCTCAGGGGTGGGGGCCAGGGCGGAGGACATTTGGTCCCCCCTTATTAGTATTTAGGGCCCCCACCCATGGCTCAGGGTTGGGGTCAGGGGGGAGGACCTTAGGTCCCCCCTTATTACTATTTAGGGCCCCCACCCGCCGCTCAGAGGTGGGGGCCGGGGGGAGGACTTATTAGTATTTGGGGCCCCCACCCACCGCTCAGGGGTGGGGGTCAGGGGGGCGGACATTAGGTCTCCCCCCTTATTCCAATTTAGGGCCCCCACCCGCTGCTTAGGGGTGGGGCCAGGGGGGAGGACATTAGGTCCCACCCTTATTAGTATTTAGGGCCCCCACCCGCTGCTCAGGGGTTGGGGCCAGGGGGGAGGGCATTAGGTTCCCCCCTTATTCCAATTTAGGGCCCACACCCGCCGCTCAGGGGTGGGGTCAGGGGAAGGACATTAGGTCCCCCCCTTATTAGTATTTTGGGCCCCCACCCACCGCTCAGGGGTGCGGGGGGAGGACAATAGGTCCCCCCATCATTTTACTTTAGGGCCCCCACCCGCCGCTAGACAGGTTCCATAGACTCCCTAGGCCTAAACATCTCCCAACAACCGTCCCGCGGGATGCCATTACGAGACTGCATTACTACACGACAAAAGAAGCTATCATGCAGGCAGCAAAGAAAGTGCAGTCGCTTCCTGGGATTTACAGCAAACTTCAACTATTCACCGACCTTTCGGCAGCGACACTAGCGATGCGGAGGTCCTTCATCCCAATCACTAAGGCACTACGTGCGGCAGACATCCCTTATAAGTGGGGCTTCCCCACGAGGCTCATAATACGACGGAACGGCACAGAACACTATCTAATCTTACCAGAGGACGGAGACAAGCTTTTGACAGAATGGGGTTTGCCTGTGGAAGCGAGCACCAACGAGTCCTCCTCCCGTCGATACTTCATCAAATCCCCGATGAAACTGACCCAGAACTGGCAAACTGTCGCCACAGCTAAGTGACTGCAATATGCTTAACGCTTCTAGGTTTCCTTTAGCCCTGCCATATTCAGAGTATATTTACAACCCAAGATTTGCAGATTTTCAAACTAATACTCAAATGTTTTTTGATGACAAAGTTGATAAACTTGAATTGTACAGACATGCTGACTTGATGGGGGGCTCCTATTCCTGGGCCCCACCATCAAGACACGAGTCACATATGTATGAAAGCGCAAACTGTGTTCGACCTGAAATAGAAGTACACTCTATTTACACTTTAAATACCCTCCTTCGGAGGCAAAGTATGGTCTCTCTCCCCCCCACAAGGGCTCTTTTTTGGCCTACTGACCAAGTTATGGTTAAGTCTCGATCTGGAGACACTTTTCTTGTATATAGTTGGTTGTTTGTTTTTTGTTTCCCCCTTTTCTATAATTTCTCCCTTGTAAGTTCGAAGGAACGTAATGAGAATGTATACTCTCACTCTATCACTAGTCTAAAGTCGACTGTCTGTGCTAGCTCCCTTGCAATACTGTTCACACGAGCTACTTCCCACAGAATACATAAGCGACCGGATGAATGCATGGCGATCTGCCACCACTTTGGTAGCCATTACCTCTACTTTATAGCCCTAGACAATTTCCAGTTCTGTAAGCGTCATATTACGAATCTTGTGTGTAAATTTAATGTCTATTAACATCTTTTCCTTGAACACCAAAGGTTTAAACTCACCCCACAAGCATAGAATGGCACTCACAGAAGCAAAAAAACATAACGCACATATAGCATTTTATCAAGAAACCCATTTCCAAAAAAATAACCAGCCAAGTTCTCCTCTAAATACTTTCCATTGGGTTTTCACAGTACTTACAAATCAAAGAAGAGAGGGGTGACGATGTTGATAAGCAAGGATTTATCTTTACAATTGATAAAAAGAATAGGCGATAGAGATGGGAGGTATCTCATTTTACAATGTGTAATTAATAATGTCCAATTCACCCTGGTTAATGTCCACAGACCAGCGGGCCTTTTTATATAAAGTTCTCACCTTATCAGTTGCACACAAGTTTGGCGATATCATAATAGGTGGGGACACGAACCTTCGCCTTGACCCAAATTTAGATACCACCTCTACCGACAAGGTCAAAAAAACTACATCTAAACAAAGGGCACGCTCTGCAAAAGTTATAGGAGATACGCTTTTAGATCATGAGTTCTTGGATATATGGAGAGCATTCAATCCCCTGGACAGGGATTATACGTATCACTCTCTTAGCCACACAACATACTCTCGTATAGACCGATTCTTAATTCCCAAATCACAGGCACTACAAATAACGAAGGTATGCATAGGAGACATTACGTGGTCTGATCATGCCCCCATCTCACTGACGACCACGATGCAACACCCTGTAACTGGCAAACGAAATTGGAGACTCAATGATAAAGCCCATATTTCTACACTACCGAAGCCGGGTAAACCTCCCACACATTGCCCTAATTTTCGGCCCATATCCCTACTGAATTGCGATACCAAGTTATATGCCAAACTTATAGCGAATAGGTTGGCAAAGATAATACCCGTATTGTACATAACGACCAGTCAGGATTTGTTAAAGGCAGGCAAGGCTGCGACAACACCAGGAAAATACTAAACATACTATCCCATGTAGAGAGACACGGTTCAGAAAGCCTTTTCCTGGCCTTAGATGCTGAAAAGGCCTTTGATAGGCTTAATTGGGCCTACATGTCGACAGTCCTATCCAAATATTGCTTTCCACCGGAACTAATACAGGGCATTTCTGCACTATATGGTAATCCATCTGCACAAGTCTCTAACTCAGGTTTTGTCTCGCAACCCTTTAATCTCACCAATGGCATGCGACAAGGTTGCCCGTTGTCTCCACTCCTATTTATACTCTCATTAGAGCCACTAGCCCATAAAATTAGACATGATCCATTGATCACGGGAATTCAAATTCATTCAAATGAATATCGCCTAGCGATGTTTGCGCATGACATCTTGTTATCTCTTAGCAAGCCAGAGACATCGCTACCGAGACTTCTAGCCATCTTGGAATCTTATGGTCGGGTGTCATACTACAGACTTAATAAGACTAAAACGCAAGCACTTTCGATCAACATACCGACGCAAATGGCTAAAACATTACACACCTCATATCAGTTCGATTGGAGGCAAACCTACATCACGTATCTGGGAGTTAAGCTGGCTCTCCATAAACAAAAAATGATAACCCTCAACTATGCCTCGCTACCGAACATATGTAATTCCATCTTCCAGAAATGGAAGGATGTGTTGGGGAGACTGAACACAATCAAGATGGTAGTGCTACCAAAGATTCTGTATGTCTTCAGGATGTTACACTTACAAGTTCCACTACAATTATTCAAAACCGTCCAATCCACACTAAACAAATTTGTGTGGGGAGGCATGAGACCACGATTACCGGTATCACTCCTCCATTTGAGCCCGGCAGCAGGGGGCTTGGGTCTCCCGACATTGCTGACATACTACAGGGCGGCCATCCTTGAGTCAGCCATCCGACTTCATGCTCCCAAGAATACATTTCAATGGGCAGACATAGAGCAAGCCATATCACACCCAAATACCCTAACAAACATTTTATGGTCACCAAAGGCATACCGTCCAAACACGAATGTACTATACCCTACTTCTGCCCTTACCCTAAAAATATGGGATAACATCAGATCTAACCGACTCGAAAATGGCACCTTCTGTGCTCATGCACCTTTGGAAGCATTAGAGGCCATATCCCCATGGCTGTCTTTGAAAACATGGACTGCTATGGGCGTTAAAAAGATCAGCGACCTCTGCTCTCGATCAACGATTCTACCCTTCCCTGAAATACAGCAGAAATACAAACTACCTAACTCATTTGTTTTTTCATACCTCCAATTGAAGAGCATTATAAATACCAAAGTCACATTCCCAACAGACGAGTCTACCCCACGAAATAATCCAGTCATACTAATCCACAACAGATGTCTCTCAGCCCCAACGAAACATAAGGCCTTATCTCTTTGCTACCAGACCCTCTTAAACACGGCTCCACCTAGCTCTTTTAAATATGTGACACAATGGGAAAAAGAAGGAATACCCAAGCTCACAGATGAACAATGGCTCAAAGCATTGAATGCGCTACGGGGCATTACATCTTGCTTCTCTCATGTGGAGGCCCACAAGAAAGTGGTCTTTAGATGGTACCTCACTCCACACAAGCTACATAAAATATACCCCACAATAGACCCCAAATGCTGGAGATGTGGTGCAGATGAGGGACCCACATATGGTGGGAGTGTGAGGAGATCAGGCCCCTCTGGACACGAGTACACACCTTATTACAAGACTAAACGGTAGAAACCTATTCTCTTACACCGATAATGAGTCTCTTTCTGATATTTCCTGACTCCTGGAGATTGGAATTCAGAAAAATCGCCACTTTGATTATACTGGCAGCTAGAAATCTTTTAGCGTTAAACTGGAAAGCTAAGTATTGCCCAACTAATAAAGAACTAATGGACAAAATATACCAATACTACCGGTATGAGACTCTCACTTCAGACTCCCCCGAAAAGACAAAGAAGATAGTGACACTCTGGGCTTTGTGGCTGACAAGACACTATCCTTGCGAACAACCTGAAAAAGACGGAAAGTAAATAGACATCTCCCCCGAAAGTGGGATCAATATCACAGGTAGACTATGAAATCACACGGGCGACACACTTTGACCAGAACAATCCAGAGACAACTAAACGCGCACACACTTAGATAGACGCATAGCAGAACAGCTACACTGCATAGACGCATGGACTTGATTAGCCATTCACCCAAATGAGAGACACTCTCAACATTCAATACAGGTATATACGTCCCCCCCCCAGTTACATACCCTTTCCTCCCCCCCCACTAAGTTATAGACGCAAGTTTGACTACCTTTGTTGACAATCCAGATCAATGGTAGTACCAGAATACAGAGACAAAATTCTTGTCTTCCACAGGCGAGGCCCCTTAACTAGACAGGAATAAGTGTATATCTCATCCGAACGAACGGGTGGTAAAGGGGAGGCAAGTTGTGAACAAGGATTAACAAGGATTACTACATGACGTAGTTAGCAGCCAGTATAGGCCAAATACAAGATTGATCTAGTTAATGATTGTAATACGCAATTTCATGATTGTAATAAGCAATTCAATGAGTACTAGAAGCAAGTTACGTTAATAACAATGACTGAATTACAATAATAGCTTATATCACGCTGTGCTCATTACATTACAGATGCTCATGTATGTTCATGTATGCTTATATATATATACCTCTTGATTGTCAGAAAAATGTCAAGAACTCTGACTGGAATTTGTACACTGACATGTTTTTTATCTATTGAATGTGTCCCCCTCTTTTCCTTTCTGTATCCCCAATTTACCTTTCTCTGAAAATAATTTTTTTTATATTTAAAAAAAAAGTCTTCAAATGTTGAATAAAATATCTCCGGAGTGGTATCACACATCAATGGCATATGCAAAAAAGAAAATAGGAGACCAATAGTGCAGTATTGTAAGTCTATGGACTATAGACAACATAGAACTAAAACGTTTTTCTGAGCTATAACCAGCTCTCGGTAAAACAGCTTACAGTGGTATTTCAACTCCCCACTTGTAGGATATCCCTCAGACGGTAGTTGTAGTGTAGTTTATATGCAATTAAAGAAAAAGAAGGCTCATAGTGCTCTCCATATTTGCAAATATGTAATAGTAAAATTAATGTACTTACAATTTTGAGAGCAGACAAATCGCTCTATGGTAACAGCGTGGGTGGAACAATCTCCACCTAGGATACTTTTGATAATGGACCTGATGTGTATGGGAAATAGGTTGCGCCAGGTACAAATAAAATAAAATTAAAAAAAGTATAAAATACTGCCCCAAAGCAAATAGGTAGTCTAAAAATCTTACTTTTATTTAAAGGAACACTATAGTCACCTAAATTACTTTAGCTAAATAAAGCAGTTTTAGTGTATAGATCATTCCCCTGCAATTTCACTGCTCAATTCACTGTCATTTAGGAGTCACGTTGTTTCTGTTTATGCAGCCCTAGCCACACCTCCCATGGCTATGATTGACAGAGCCTGCATGAAAAAAAAAACTGGTTCACGTTCAAACAGATGTAATTTACCTTAAATAATTGTATCTCAATCTCTAAATTGAACTTTAATCACATACAGGAGGCTCTTGCAGGGTCTAGCAAGCTATTAACATAGCAGGGGATAAGAAAATCTTAATTAAACAGAACTTGCAATAAAGAAAGCCTAAATAGGGCTCTCTTTACAGGAAGTGTTTATGGAAGGCTGTGCAAGTCACATGCAGGGAGGTGTGACTAGGGTTCATAAACAAAGGGATTTAACTCCTAAATGGCAGAGGATTGAGCAGTGAGGCTGCAAGGGCATGTTCTATACACCAAAACTGCTTCATTGAGCTAAAGTTGTTCAGGTGACTATAGTGTCCCTTTAAACAAATAATGAGAAAATCACAACGCGTTTTGCCCTATTAGGCTTTTTCAAGTGAGATAGGGCAGGAATTTTTCCCAATCCTTGCTGAGAATAGGCGTGCGCACGGTGTGTGCCGGGTGTGCCTGGGCACACCCTAATCCCCGCGGCTCGCCTATGGAGTGATACCGGCAGGGGAGATCTCAGGATCTCCCCTGTCTGCTCATGCAGAGCCGGCGCTATCCGAGCACCGGCTCTGCTCTCAGCCTCCCTCCCCACCGACCCACAGGCAGGGAGGGAGGCAGGAGAGGACCCGGGGAGCTATTGCCAGCAGCTCTGCCGGGTTCCTCTCGCGAGATCTGAGCGTTGCCGCGGAAACACTCAGATCTCGCGAGAGTGAACTCTAGCCCCGCAGGCTAGAGTTTACTCTCCACTGGACCACCAGGGATGACAGCAGCAGAAAGGATCCCCCCTCCCAGGCATAATGTAAGAAGGGAGGGGGGATATTAAGCAATCTGCCCCACCGCCACTGGACCACCAGGGAAGGCAGCAAAGAACAATAATCCCCCCTCCCTACATAAAGTAAGAAGGGAGGGGGGATATTAAGTAATGTACCCCCACCTCCACCCCCACAATCACCCACACACATACAGCACCAACACACATACAGCATCCACAGACATACACAGCACCAACACACATACAGCACCCACACACATACAAAGCACCTACACACATACAGCACCGACACACACATACACACATACAGCACCCACAGACATACACACATACAGCACCCACACACATACACATCACCTACACACATACAGCACCCACAGACATACACACGTACAGCACCCACACACATACAGCACCAACACACATACAGCACCAACAGACATACACAGCACCTACACACATACAGCACCCACACACATACAGCACCAACACACATACACAGCACCAACACACATACAGCACTCACAAACAACACCCTCACAAACAGCACCCTCGCAAACAAACACAGCACCTTTACACACAGCACACAAACAGCACCCTCACACACAGCACATAAACAGCAACCTCACACACGCACAGCACACTAACAGTACCCTCACAAACACAAACAGCACCCTAACAAACACACACACAGTACACTACCAGTACCCTCACACACAAACAGCACCCTCACACACAGTACATTAACAGCATCCTCACAAGCGCACACACACACAAACAGCACCCTCACACACAGTACATTAACAGCACCCTCACAAGCACGCACATACAAACACCCTCACCCACATAGCACACTAACAGCACCCTCACACAGCACACACACACACACACAGCAGTGTATGTGTGTGTGTGTATATATATATATATATATATATACACATATATATACATACATACATAATAATACATATATATACGCGGCGTGTGCTTGTGCTTTAGGGTGCACACCCTAATGCAATAGGCTGCGCACGCCTATGCCCTCAGACGTATAATCCAAGGGAAAATCGTGGGCATAACACATAGCAATTCACTAACAGTCAGCGGTCCCGCCACAAGAGGTTAACACAGTAAAGGAGTTTAAGCATGCATGGGATAGGCATAAAGCTATCCTAGCTATAAGATAAGGCCAGGGACTAATGAAATTATTTAGAAAATTGGCCAGACTAGATGGTTCTTATCTGCCGTCACATTCTATTTTTCAATGTTAGCATCGGTAAGATACCACATCACAGCGGCCTTTGAAATGCTGTCATTCCGTCTGGTGGAGACGGACAGTTTTAAAAACCTGATGGCGTTATTGGACTGCAAGAAATGCACCGCAGGCCGCACATTTTTTTTTTATACGTCCCAATATTTTGGGGGCTACCCCAATAAAAAAATTAAAAAACAGGGGGCGTGGCTTGACCGGGAACCAAGCTGGACGTGCAAGCCTAGAGCTCCGCGCTTAGCCCCCTGTACCAACAGCTCACAACGGCGATAAACCGACCAAAACAAAAAAAAACCTTACCCCCCTTCTCCTGACCCGCCATGGATAGGCGCCAGCCGAGAAAATCGGGCAAAAAAAACATGGATAACACCGCCACGGTACCCGATCTGTTTGCGGCCTCCCGCACGCCGCGCCAAGACTCCCAAAATGGCGGCGGATCCAGCCCACGAGCCCAGGCCTCACCGACGACCCTGAGCACACCTCAGCCTCACAGCCTGGCATCTTCCGATATGGCCCACATACTGACCGAACTGGCGGCGGTCAAGAGCTACCTAGCCCGAGAGATAGATAGGTCATCGAAGGAGGTGATGTCTGAAATCCACAAGCTGGGTGAGAGAACAGCAGACCTCGAGCACCGCGTGGAAACAACCACGGTGGCTCACAACACGATGTCCGCCCATGTCAACACGCTCACAGCCCGGCTGGAAGCATCTGAGGCAGCTCTAGAGGACCTAGCGAACAGGTCGCGCCGCAACAACATCCGCATGCGCGGCCTACCGGAGCAACAAGATGAAGGCCCAATTTCGGCCTTGCTTCTCATGATCCTACGCCCCCTCTTGCCGGAGATACCAGATGAGCACTGGCACATTGACAGAGCCCACAGGGCCTTGCGGGCCCGAAGAGACGACAACACAAGGCCCAGAGACATAATAGTCCGGTTCCTCCACTTCCAGACAAAGGAAGCAGTGCTGAGGAAGGCCAGGGACAACCCCATAAAACACCAGGGCAAAGAAATCTCCCTTTTTCAGGACTTGGCCCCCATCACCCTCCAACGCAGAAGAGAGTGGAGACCGATTACGGAACTGCTCAGGGCCAACACGATCAGGTATGCCTGGGGACATCCGTTTAAATTAATGGTCTTTAAGCAAGGCAGACCTCACATCCTCATGCCGGGCACTGACCCTACGCCCTTCCTCCGAGAATTGGGTATCACATTGCCAGAGGGCTTCTCGGTGTCAGACACCACCCTCCCAGCCTTGCAACCCTTACCACGCGACTGGTACACCGCCGGAGAATAAACGGGCGGCAGACTGACACCTATCAGACTTACCCAACCTCCCAGGAACGAGCACACCTGACCTCCTCTTGACAAACGGCATAGCGTCGCTACCACCCTTCCCCATCCACCAGAAGCAGATCAACAGGTCACTATACATCGAGAGAGTCGCCCTACCCGCTGATTGGAAAGAACCCACGCTACCCAAGACCCCGTTTTTGCGATGGACCCCACCGCCTCAACCTCACGCTGCAGCACACGGACTTCTCTTTTCCTTGGCGGCCGCTGACACACACTACTCCGGCTTCCTAGACCCTGTCTACCCACACGACACCTGTCGCGGCGACAGCTCCAATTATATTGTACTGTGTACTGTGAGACTATCTATGGACTATTGCCGCCATATTGACACCGAAAGAGACTCTGGTACCGGCTGTCACAATTCCGACATCGCATGGAAGTGTAATGTATACCAATAACACCGGTGGGAGGTATTGAGTTAACTAGCCAGGATACACACACCACTGTAAGCGTAACACATCATACTAGACATCACCCCACCGCACAAACATACTATACTTGGGTGGGGACCGGTGGCGGGGGCCACTTGGGGGGGTGGCGGGGCGGGATGGTGGGTGGTGGGCGGGCGGGGGGGACGTAGGGGGCTAGGGCAGGTTGCAGAGCACACGACTCTCGGGACACAAAGTATACCCAAGGAAAGCAGTGTAACGTACGGGGAAGAGAGTGTGAAGTAGACATATTCCTGCTCTGTCATAATATGATGTGTAATGTTTTATCATGTAATGTTTTATGCAGCTGCCACGGGCCGGTTCTCGTCCTCCTCCCCCCCCCCCCCGGGCTTATGTCCACTAAACGGTCCAACCACGTATTCAGGCGATGGGGCCCTCTTCCTTCCATCCCTTAATTTCTATCTAAAAATGAAAAAACTAATTTAAAACAAAAAAAAACAAAACAAAAAAAACAAACAAACAAAAAAAACCATAAAATAACAAAATAAGAGTGAAATACAACATAAGAAATCCCCGGCGCTATTGTGCTCATTGCTGGGAGAGCCGTCACGACTCATACGAGACGACACCATGGGACTCACCCATAAAGGCTTTCACCTCCTCCCCTCCCCATACACCCCCCCACCCCCCAAACTCACAAGCGCTCCCAGTCCCGCCTCCGCGTTGCAACCATTTAGCACTTGAGAACCAGGGACGGTGGAGCCGAACAATCAGAAAGCTCATGACACACTTAAGATATAATAGGCAAACGTTTTATGGTATTAGGGGGCCACGCCGGCTATCAGGTTCATGTCCCATCACTCCCTGACTGGAATAGCCGTCACGGTGACGAGGGTTCATGCACCCCCCCACCGTCTGGCAAGGTATAAGACCAGACAAGTACGGCTATACCGTACCTTCTCCTTCCTCTCCCCTCCATACCCCCTACTTTTCTTCATCCACCTAATCACCCCCCCCACCCATTGTCCACACCGGTCTTGGACGAAACTAGAGGCGCAACTGACACACTCACATTCCCAGTCCCAACACAGCTCTCAATGGAACAGAGGTGGGAGTGCAACTCACCACCCTCTACACACATACGCCATTCGACCCACAAGGAGACACCAATACCACCCGAACATCCATCGGGTCCAAGAGCACACACCGAACCCTCATGACCATGGCTCTTAAAATATCCTCACTTAATGTCAAAGGCCTTAACGCCCCCCGCAAACGAAGAACATTGTATAGGGAACTCCGCAGGCTGAATCCAGACATTGTATTCCTCCAGGAGACACACCTACCTCGGTCCGCCCAGGTCTCCCTCCGTGACTCCTCATACCGCTTGACGGCCGAGGCTCGCTCCTTTCGCAAACATAACGGAGTAGCGATTCTCACACACAAACGATGCCCGATACACATAACAAAAGTGACACCAGACCCAGACGGTAGATACGTCTTAGCAACCGGCCGGATCCACTCGCAACCCATCCACCTAATCAATGTATACGCCCCCAATACACACACACCTCAGTTCTGGAACCATATGTCAGATATGGTCCTCGCCCTCCCCACCGGGATAACCCTCATGGGGGGAGACTTAAATGCAGCACCCGCTCCAGCCATCGATAGAAGTTCGCGCCCAGGACTACTTAGATCCCACGGCATGGGCACTCAGGACAAACAACTACACCATTTTATTCGTAAAACAGGCCTCATAGATGCATGGAGGGCCCAACACCCCTCAGATAAGGACTACACATATTACTCACCGCCCCACGACACATACTCGCGCATAGACATGTTCTTGACCAACCATACAGGCTACACGAAAACGCAAAAAACAGACATAGGTTCCATCGCATGGTCCGACCACGCCGACATCGCAATCTACCTTACCGGCCTCCAATGCCCTACCCCGTGGACATGGAGATTGAACACATCCCTCCTTAAGGACCCTTTAGTAGTGGAGGACATACAGAAACAACTGACCTCATACTTTACAGAAAACATATCTCCAGACATCCCAATGACCACAGTGTGGGCAGCCCACAAGGCAGTAATTCGAGGCTCCCTCATCAAAATAGCTACCCATAAAAAAAAACAAAAAACCCAGAAACTCACTCAACTGCTAGACACCCTCCGCACGGCGGAGCAACGCCACAAAACCGACCCAACTCCCCAAACACTTCACATTCTCCAGAACACCCGCATTACGATTAGGCAACTGCTCATAGACGACACAGCCAGAGCACTCACCTGGACAAGAAGAACGTATTATGACAAGTCCAATAAAATGGACACCCTTCTGGCCCGCACACTACGCCCCAGAACACATCACCCACATATCACCAAGATAAGAGCCCCTGACGGTACCCTGAAAACTTCCCCGGCCGAAATAGCCAGAACTTTCACAACCTTCTACACAGCACTATATAACCACTCCCCACAAGACGACGCAACAAACGCAATAGAGAACCAGAAAATAGCCGACTTCCTCACCAGCTTAAATTTACCAAAACTGCACAATGCAGCCATAACGGAACTAGCAGCACCGATCACGAAAGAGGAAATAGACTCAGCCATCTCCTCTCTTAAAAGCAACAAAGCCCCCGGCCCTGACGGTTTTGAGGGCAGCTATTATAAGACCTTCAGGGAAACCCTCGTCCCACATCTAGAATCCTTGTTCAGGGACCTAATGACGGGAACCCCGCCAGATAGAGACATGACTAGGGCAAACATTATCCTCCTGCCGAAACCGGGCAAGGACCACACACAGCCAGAAGCATACCGACCTATCTCACTCATAAACCACGATAGCAAAATTTTCGCCAAGATCTTAGCGGGTCGGTTGAACCCATACTTGACAAGTCTAATCCACGCAGACCAAGTGGGGTTCATACCCGGACGCCAGTTGTTCGAGAACACGAGACGCAACATCGACTTGATAGGGATGCTAGCTGACACAAAAACACCATCCTTAGCGCTTTCTCTCGACGCAGAGAAAGCCTTCGACCATGTGAAATGGCCCTACATGTTTACCCTATTGGAACACCTAGGCATGCCCCATACATACATAACAGCCATACGCGCATTATACACCTCCGTTTCAGCGCAAATAAAGATTACGGGGACGGCCTGCCCGTCCTTCACAATTACCAACGGCACCCGACAGGGATGCCCCCTGTCCCCTCTACTCTTTGTACTGACACTCGAACCCGCTTCACCAAGCCGTTCGGGAACATCCACAAATCAAAGGGGTCACGGTTGACAACCAGGAATACCTGGTTTCGGGGTATGCAGATGATATCCTGCTGACCATCACTGAACCCACCCACACGCTACAGGCCCTACTACCACTCCTGGGTGAATATGGGACGATCTCGGGATACAAAGTCAACGTAGACAAATCTAGCGCACTCCCAATTAATCTCACGCAGACGGACATACTCGGAATCACATCAGACTACCACATACGTGTTACGCCAACATACCTTACCTATTTGGGCATAAAATTACCGGCAGACACCACCGCACTCCATAGCCTGAATTATACTCCCATGATAGAAAAACTCATCTCGGACATGGAGACCTGGGCGGACAAACCCATATCCTGGATAGGGAGAATACATTCAATTAAGATGAATGTTCTACCCCGAATTTTATTCCTTTTTCAAGCTCTACCCATCCCCATCGCGAAACATAACCTCATCCCCTTACAACGAGCAATAGATAGATTCATATGGCAAAACAAGAGACACAGGGTAGCCCGTAACATACTGTATCGCCCCAGAATGCAAGGAGGTCTGGGGTTGCCCCACCTGCACTTTTATTACATAGCCGCACAAATGGCACAAATAGCCCTATGGCACCCCCCCCCAGAGACTAGACGTTGGGTAGATCTAGAATCAGCACTAATGAAATCGGATCTCCCACAATTCTATATCTGGACACCGAGGGAGCACAGAGCACTCCCGAGAACGGCGTGCCCAGCTATTACTAACTCGATCCAGTTATGGGACACCTACGCCATCAAACACGGACTCACCACCACATCCTCCCCCCTCACCCCATTATACCGTAATAAGGCATTCACACCAGGCATGAGACCCTGGGACTTTAAAGGCCTAGAGCATGCCGGACTCCAGAGGGTCTTCCAACTTTATGACGGAGACACGATAATCACCTTCCCCGACCTACAAGCCAAAGCAACCCTAAAGCCAGCCGACTTCTTTAGATACCTACAACTTAAGCATTACGCGGCCCAAGCGACAGTGAAAGCAGCCGCCAAAGCCAACCCAACCTTCTTTGAGCGCATCTGCCTCACAGAACGTTATCAGAGAGGCCTAATCACCCAATTGTACTCCCACCTCTGTTCCACCACACGGGAATGGGGGACCTTACATTACACGGAGAAATGGGAAACAGACTTGGGGGAAACCCTAGAGGGTATAGACTGGCAGGATATTTGGGAAGCCAATTCCAAAACCTCCATCTGTGTAACGATGCAAGAACAGGCATATAAGACGATGATGAGGTGGTACATTACTCCGGTCCAACTTTATCATATGAAAAGAACACCCACAGATCTCTGTTGGCATAACTGCGGAGAAAAAGGGACTTATGCACACATGTGGTGGTTCTGTCCCACAATCAAAATATTCTGGAAAAATATCCAGCAGCTTATATCAGGGATCCTACACAGACCGATAGGCCTAAACCCTTGGACCTTCCTCCTGGCCAGACCCCTAGACGACTTACCCAGATCAGAACAACAACTACTCAACAAGATTGCCTTAGCTGCCAGAAAGGCTCTAGCCCAAACTTGGCTGCAGCCTACTCCCCCCCCCATTATCCACAGTGCTCAACAAAATCAAAGAGTGCCATCTCATGGACAAACTAACGGCCCAATTGAGAGGCACTATGACAACATTCACGAAGATATGGGAACCATGGGATAACTATACTGACGACTGATTGGCCACAGGTAATGTCCAGGACCACCCCACCCCCCCCCCCCCTCTCTACACCCAGTTTTCCGCTACCCCCTTTCCTTGATTGTAGGCCGAGCTTACCGGTAACCCGGCCTATAGGTTCGACACACTAAAACCAAGGCAACTAAACGACAACTTTGTCATTTGATTTAAAGTTACGTATTTTGTTATATATGTTTCTAAGTGTTGATCTTTTTACTGTACTGTACTGTACTGTATTGAAAAACGATGACAGACCGATAGCCTATACAATGGATGTAAACGGCTTGTTATGCAATTCTCTAATACTTCACTTGGGCTTCTGCGCAAGCCACGTAACTGCACTATTCATTTCTGTCTGTCATTGCAAAATAAAGAATTATAAAAAAAAAATAAAAAAATTAAAAAACAGTGTTGGCTTCCTCCTCCTCCTCCACCGCCGCTTCCACCTACACCGCTACAGTCACCGCCTTCTCAACCTATGGGTCACTTAGTATAAACTATGTACACAATAGCAGAGGCTTGTGAAGGCCTTTTCTCCATGCATCAGGAGTTGAGCTCACTTTGAACAATGAAAGAGAAAACCCTGCACCCCAACCCTCTCTTAAATGGATATTTCTGTTGATACTCCTGACAGCCATGCTTTAGATTTTGATTTATGTTCTTTCAAAGCTAAAATCAAAGATTCCATCTAGTGCTATTTTATGGCTCAGCTGTATTTTTAATTTTTATGTATTTTATGTTATTTTAAGTGATTTCCCTATCCACATTTGTTTGCAGGGCACTTGTCTTACTCTTACCCCAATTTTACTTCCTTTTGCAGCCCTCTAGCCCTTTCCAGGACTTTTTTAGAGGCATTTTAGTGCCCAAAAGTTTGGGTCCCCATTGACTTCAATGGGGTTCGGTTTCAGGGTCAAATTCGGGGTCAAGTTCGATCCCGATCCCGGACTTTTTTTCGAAGTTCGGCCGAACCCGAACATCCAGGTGTCCACTCAACTCTACATATAATAAGTGTGGGTGCATTTAATACGAAAGAGGTGAATTACGGTTGAACAGACATATAGCGCAAATTCAAGGTTTTGTTTACGTTTTGTTGATCTGAACTTGTACAACTGCCTCAGTCCTTAACCCCTTGAAACCAGAGGACGTACTATTACGCCCGATTCTAAGTGGCTCTAAACACCGCAGGGCGTAATAGTACGCCTTCGCGGTTTTTCTTACTTACCTGGGAGTCCCCAGTGGCGGATCATGCCTCCTCCGGCCCCCCCCCGGCCATGTGAGAGTGAGGTCCTTGCGAGGACCTCACAATCACATGGCCTGGTTAGCTGGCTGCTGCATTGCCAGCAGCGGGACTGCCTGTAATGACAGTTAGTCCCCTACTGGCTGAATTCAAATAAACAACAGTTAAAATCAGTGTAAAAAAAAAAAAATTATATACTTAGATCATATATATATATATATTTTCTTTTTTTATATGTCCGAATATTTTGTGGGCTACCCCAATTAAAAAAAACAAACAAACAAATAAAAAACAGTGTTGGCTACCTCCTCCTGTACACATATACATACACAGACATACACTGTCTAGGTGTATTTTACTATTAATATATATATATATAATTATATATATATATATATTAATATCAAATTACACGTAGACTGATACTGATCAAATATATATATATATAATTATTTTTATATATATATTTATATATAATATATAAAAAATGTAAATACGTTAAAAAATAAAATAAAAAATAATTAAAAAAATAATTAAAAAATATATAGATGTGTGTTATTTCGTTCTAACTGTATTGTGATATTAATATATATATATTTATATCAAAATACATGTAGAACTAAATAATATATATATCTATATACATAAATATATATGTATATATCACTATATATATACCTATATATAAATAAAAATATTTTAAAAAATTATATATATATATATATATATATATATGCATATATATACACATACGTATATATATTTATATATATATATATATATATACATATATTAATTATACATATATGTTTATGTAATATTTTTACATAATTAGGTATTTTAATTAATTACAATTAGCAGGACCTGCCTGACAACCCATGCCGAAAGTATAGGGCATTTAATATGCTAGCACTATATTTAACCCTATAACTTTCCAAGACACCATAAAACCTGTACATGGGAGGTACTGTTTTACTCGGGAGACTTCGCTGAACACAAATATTAGTATTTGAAAACAGTAAAATGTATTACAACGATGATATCGCCAGTAAAAGTGAAGTTTTTTTCATTTTTCACAAACAGCACTTACACGGACGATATTATTGCTATGATATTTTTTACTGTTTTGAAACACAAATATTTGTGTTCAGCAAAGTCTCCCGAGTACAACAGTAACCCTCATGTACAGGTTTTATGGTGTTTTCAAAGGTTACAGCGTCAAATATAAGGCTTGTGTTTCATTTTTTTCACATTAAAATTCGCCAGATTGGTTACGTTGACTTTGAGACCCTATGGTAGCCCAAGAATAAAAATTACCACTATGATGGCATACCATTTGCAATAGTAGACAACCCAAGGTATTGCAAATGGGGTATGTCCAGGCTTTTTTAGTAGTCACTTAGTCACAAACACTGGCCAAAATTGGCGTTTTTTTGCATTTTTCACACACAAATAAATATTAACGCTAAACTTTGGCCAGTGTTTATGATCAAATGGCTACTAAAAAAGACTGGACATACCCCATTTGCAATACCTTGGGTTGTCTACTATTGCAAATGGTATGCCATTATGGGTGTAAATTTAATTCCTGGGCTACTATACAGTCTCAAAGGCAACGAAACCAATCTGGTGAATTTCAATTTCAAATGTAACGTGCTATATTTGACCCTGTAACTTCCCAAAACACCATAAAACCTGTACATAGGGGGTACTATTTTACACGTGAGACTTTGCTGAATACAAATATGTGTATTTTATTGCAGTAAAAGCAAACAGTATTATGACATTGACAGTTAAAATGTCATGTAGAACTAAAATATTTAAAAAAATATTTTCTCCCATTTTTTCATATTAAATTATGTTTCATAGCTAAATATTTGATATTAAATGAAAGCCCTGTTTCCCCTGAATAAAATGATATATAATAAGGGGGGGTGCATTTAATATGAAAGAGGTAAATTAAGGTTGGACAGACATATAGCGCAAATGCCAGGTTTTGTTTACGTTTTGTTTTGTTCACAACATGTACATTTGGCTCAGTCCTTAAGGGGTTAAAGGTTTACTAAAGTAACTAACTTTGCAGTGGTTGGAATATTTGGAAACAAGTTCACATATTTCAAGTTTTGCACTGTAAGTGCAAGAAAAAGGTTAGAAACATGTTTTTGGTGCATTGTAGTAATGGGGAGATGAACAAAAAATTATGAGCTTTTTACCCTTTTTTTTTTCTTTTTTATGTTTTGTTTATATTAGCAAAGGAAAGCCCTATCTGACTTTTAAAGCTGGTGCATAATGTGTGTGGGTGCACACAATCAGAATTGTAAAATGCGACTGAGCAAAGGCATGGTAAAAATGCCAAGATTGCTCTTGCTCAAATATATATATAAAACAAATGTGAAACAAAACATGACTTGACTGGACTAAGCTGTAAATTAATATAAACATGCATTCTTTTATTTGGGTTATACACAGTAGGCAAAATTCAGAGTAGGGTTTGAGGAGTCAATGATATTTTATTTTAATATTGATCCAATTTCAGTTATATTACATACAATGAATGTTTAACTTATGGAAATTTGTGTGATCTTTTAAATTAGCTCTACTTGCTGCCTCGCAAAGTCTGTCTCTTTTGATTGCATTGTTCAATTGATCATAACATTAGTTAATGTTTGAGGCTCTAGCGCTTGGATTTCTGCACAGATATTCTCCTTGAGTTGCTCATGTATAGGTGGTCTTGTCACATACACCAGCTCCATCAGATATCCCAACATGTTTTATGTCAACTGTTAAAAGTAAAGACAAATAAGTCCATGGACCTGATGGAATACACCCTAAGTTATTAAAAGAGCTTAGTGGTGGGGGGCGTGGCTAACCGCCGAGCAAGATGGACGTCTGAAACTCTGCTCTGGCACGAGGGCTCCATTGAACTGCGATATTCATTGAACTGAAACCTCTACATCGACTAAAACATAATGGCAACAACCAAGGCAAAGAAAGCCGCAATAAAGGCAGAAAAGATTAATTTTTTCGGTCACAAACCCTCCTCTACAGCGGAGGCAACGCGGACGGCGGAGCACGAGGGCGCGGAGGACATCACACCCAACCCATTGCCGACAACACCGGACGACCCCCAGTCTATGGACTGCTTGACACGGAGCCACTTTGAGCAAGCAATGGAGGCAATGACAAACAAATTGATCTCCTCATGGCAGACGACGGCTGACCAAATAAAGGAAGAGGTGAGGGACCTATCAACTAGGACCTCCGTTGTGGAAAAACAATATCAGGAGCTAGCCTCCACGCAATCAACGGTGTCAGCACATCTGCAGGCGTTAAGCTGTAAAGTGGAAACTATGGAACTGCGCATGGCGGACCACGAAGATAGGGCTCGAAGAAATAATCTACGGCTCCGGGGAGTACCGGAATCAGTCCTCCCCGAAGATCTACAAGCATACGCACGAGGCCTCATGAGGTCGTACGCCCCGGACATACCTGCGGACATGCTCCTGATAGACAGGATCCACAGGGTGGCAAAGCCCAAAAACCTGCCTGATTCAATTCCACGCGACATCTTACTTAGAGCTCACTATTTCCACATTAAAGAGCTGGTTCTTCGCTCCCACCGCAGCAGGGGTGACCCACACGAAGATTTCCCATCAGTGCGCCTCATGGCGGATATCTCATCAGCCACCCTCCGCCGCAGGAAAGACTACACCCAGATCACTACTACACTCCGCAACCAGGGCATACGCTACAGGTGGGGCTTCCCCACGAAGCTGATTCTCTCCAGACAAGGGAAGACGATTGTCGTCTCATCGCCAGAGGAAGGTCAGCGCTTCTTGGAAAAATGGGGCCTACCAAAGGGGCCCTCAGAGGAGAATAACCCCAGCAACGGCAGCATGAGCCGCTCAACGAACATGAACTGACTTTCTGGAAGTGTTTGACGCGCTTGACGCAAGTATCACTGCCTACTTACCTATGTTCCTTGTAAATAAGTTCCTACCTAAGTATACATGCATACTGTCTATATGCCACATCTATAGAATGTCTTGCTGTTATGTCTTTCCCAACACTCCAACACCCTCGCGAGCACCCGGAACTCACCCCGGGGCTCTGCTCTTGGTTGGGGCTGGTGCCGCACGGGCGATGCTTGGAAAGCACACCAACGTCAGCCTAGGCTGTCCGCTCTGGCATATCTCCCCCGATCAGATGCCACTGTACTGAATAGCACTATTGTATGAAGAGTCTAAGGGTGTATATAGTTAAGGGGATACCGGCCTGAGACTCCTATGACAAGCACATATCTGCTTTAATGGCACCATAGGGTATACACTCTCACCACCAACAAGCCCAATGTGTTAATAACAATAACAGGGTTCATGTGGACGGCTTTGTGACCTAGAGCGTCGATTACCCGCGCTCTGCTTTACCAAATCCATTTCACTAGCAGGCATAAGCCCCACCCCAAGTTGATACAATGGACCTTTAGGTACTGAAAGCTTAATGCGCCCTTGTATTGCTCTAGGGCGCCCGCAGGCCAGCACGTATACACTCAAAAAAACGCAGCCTAGTATGGCCAGCCCGTATTCGCTCCTCTGATGCGATATAAACTCATGCATATGAACCCTCAAACCTAGGGAAGCGCAATATGCGTACAGTATTAGCCATAAAGGAGTATCCTTCCCACACTGACGATACGAACGAGGGTACACCCTGGGACTTTGGGAATAGTTACGGTACTCACAGGAGTAAGACATACAGGATTCAACTTGTTTATAATGTCAAACGACACACTGATACTTGCCTGCCTCTTTGCAATGTTTTTTTTTTACTGTTATATTCTAATGTTATTATGTTATATCATTATGTTATATTTGCCATGTTACCACATATGGTTTCAGTTCCACATCAAACATAAACTGGAGCCCACTAGCCACGTACTTGGAAGCTCTAGCTCCTCCACCCCACGGCGCGACTAGCGTGCCAGACCATACAGTCTCTGTACATAGCACCCATACCCCCATAAAACCCTAACTCCAACACACTACCTCTACCACTCCAGACACTGCTGACATACAGAAGAGCCAGTTAACAATACTAAATTATCTGACAAAACCCTAACACACCGCAACAGGTACTAACGAACATGATCATCTACTCACATAATACCAAAGGCCTTAACGCGCCACATAAACAACGTATGCTGCTAGACGATATAAAACGAACAAAAGCAGACATAGTCTGCATACAAGAAACACACTTTGTAACCAATAGGGTCCCCAAATTCGCTCACAAAGAATACCCAACACAATACCATGCAACTCACACCTCCAAATCTAGAGGAGTCTCTATACTACTACACAACTCCTTAACTGTAGAAACACTACGGGTCAAAAAAGACGCCCAAGGAAGATACATTATCTTGCATTGTAGAATTAATGACTACCCATACATCATAGCGTGCCTGTATAGCCCAAATGACCACCAACGCAACTTTTTACATAAAGTCCTCAATAAATTGCCAGATGACATGAATGACCCTAAGATCCTATGTGGAGACTACAATCACACTATGGATACTCGTATAGACTCGACGACCCCGAGCACCTCAGCCAAACATCTCAAATTAGGTCCGAACAATAAAGCGTTTGCGAAACTTATTCATGAAAACAGCCTGTATGACGTCTGGAGAACAAAACACCCCTCGGACAGGGACTACACATTCTTCTCACAAGTGCACAAAACATACTCAAGAATAGATCATATATTAGTCTCCGGTAACCTGCTCCCACGTGTAGAGGATTGCTCTATAGGCAACATAGTGTGGTCAGATCACGCTCCACTAACGATGACGTTAAACTCCAATTATCTGCACCGAGGCAAACCACCATGGCGCCTCAATGACTCCCTCCTCTACGACAAGGCATTCACAGCATCACTGGCGTCACACTTGGAAAGCTTCTTCGAGACGAATGACAACTCGGAGGCTTCGATCTTCTCCATATGGCAGGCCCACAAAACGGTCATAAGGGGTCACCTCATCAGTCGAGCAACACATCTTAAACGCAAAAGAGAAAGAGAACACATGGACCTCCTACGGAAATTGAGAGACACCACAGCCGCCCATATAATGAACCCAACTGAGGCTCAAGCAAAAGAAATAAAAGACATCACCAATCAAATTAATACGTTAACCTTTCAAAAAACAACCCACATCCTGGCAAAGCTGAAATTAAGAACGTACACCCAGGGTAACAAAGCAGGGAAACTCTTGGCCACTATGCTTAAAAAACAACAGACTAACTCTAAAATCCCACATCTGATTACAGCTGCAGGCGACAAGATACATAACCCACAAGACATTAATGACAGTATGGCCGATTACTACCATTCCCTCTACAACCTTAACACAGACCCTAACTTGCATCAACCGACCTCTAGGGAAATAGATGATTTTCTCAAAACAGTGGAACTCCCAACACTTTCCTCTACCCAAAGGGATGCTATACAACACCAGATCTCTGTACAAGAAATTGTAGATACTATCAATTCTCTACCATCAGGGAAGTCACCTGGCCCAGACGGAATGACTAATGCTTACTATAAACAATTCGCACCGATCTTAGCACCTTACTTACAAAGGGTATACCACCATGCGATACAAACAGGACTACTACCACAAGAGATGTTGATGGCCCACGTAGCCACTCTTCCCAAACCAGGGAAACCCCTGAATAGGTGCCAAAATCTCCGCCCCATCTCCCTACTAAATACGGATGTAAAAATTATAGCAAAAATTTTCTCTAATAGACTGGCGCACATAATCCCCTCCCTAATACAGGAGGACCAAGTGGGGTTTGTCGGGGGCAGACAGGGGGCAGACGGCACTAGGAAAACCCTAGACCTACTTTATGTAATACAGAAGAGCAAAACCCCTAGTGTCTTTTTATCCCTAGATGCTGAAAAAGCCTTCGATAGGCTCCACTGGCCCTTCCTAAGAGCGGTACTCCAGAAATTCGAATTCCCTCCACAGTTCCTGGCAATCGTTCAAGCATTATACTCCTCACCGACAGCTAAGGTGGTCAATGGGGGATTCACATCAAAACCGTTTCACATATCCAATGGATCTAGACAGGGCTGCCCACTCTCCCCACTACTCTATATATTAGCACTTGAACCCCTCACCCAATTAATACGAAATGACCCGAATATACACGGGATAATGACCAAAGGCCGAGAATACAAATTGTCACTCTTTGCGGACGATATCCTGCTTACATTGGAACAACCGCACATATCTCTGCCCAACTTTCACAACATCCTATCCCACTTTAGTGCATGCTCATACTACAAGCTAAATGTCGCCAAAACCCTAGCCATGGGCATTCACATCCCAAAACCAGACATGACAACTCTTCAGGCGAACTTTAAATATGACTGGAGACACGATCACATTAAATTCCTCGGAGTCCACTTTACTCCCTCAACCAACACACTATTCAAAGCAAATTACACCAAATTACACACGGAAGTTAAAGCTCTACTACACAGTTGGAAGGGAAAATACATATCCTGGGCTGGTAGGATAGCCTCAGTGAAAATGGTGATCCTACCAAAAATCCAATACTTATTTCGCACACTCCCACTCAAACTCACCAAAGCCTACTTATTGGAACTACAACGTAGCATAAATGAATATATATGGGACTACAAGAAACCAAGAGTGGCCGCGACCACAATGTACAAACCCCATGACCAGGGCGGAATGGGCCTGCCGGAAATAGAGAAATACTACAGAGCAGCCCACATCGCTCCTCTTATTGCAGCATCACACCGCCAGACCTCCTTGGCTTGGGTCGACTTGGAGAAGAGTCACGCAAAGGGGATCTCTCTCCCAGCTCTAGTATGGTTACCGAACAACCTCCGACCTAAATCATCAGAATTACTGCCTACCACCACACTAACCCTCTCTGTATGGGACAATTACTCCCGAAAGAAAGGTATAGCAACGTCGTTCTCACCAGCGACCCCGATGGAAGCAATACGGCAGCTTATCCCTGACTTTAATCATAAACTCTGGCAGAGACATGGAAACCATACACTATCGCAAGTAATGCAGGGAGACCACCTCAAGTCCCTTACAGATCTGTGCACAGAATACAAGCTACCCAGAACTGCGACCTTCTCCTATATCCAACTGCAATCATGGATTAACCTAAATAGACAACAACAAACTGCAGCGCCACCCGACCCACATTGGGTCAAATTGATACAAATATGCACCAAAGTCAAGCCGGCAACGAAACACATCTCACAGCTCTACGCCTCCGCAAATTCAGGCGCCCAAGCATCCCCGCCCTCCTTCCAAACGGCATGGGAACGGGACATAGGGCACAAGCTTACAATCGACCAATGGAGGAACATATTCCAAGCCAACAAAAAACTCACCCTATGCACAACGCACGTAGAACTCTCACGCAAAATACTGTATAGGTGGTACCTAGTCCCAATAAGACTCAAACACAGCTACCCGAAGATATCAGATGAATGCTGGCGGTGCCAAGGGGACCGAGGCACCTTACTGCACATATGGTGGCAATGCCCGCTATTGCAAAAATATTGGTCACAAGTCCTAGACTTAATAACACGCTGCACCAAACTGCACATCTCCCTCCTGCCGGAAATATTCCTACTACTATTATTACCTCAAACACGGCACATGCACACTAAATACCTGCTATACCACATCTGTATAGCGGCCCTCACCACTATCAGTAGAAATTGGAAACAAACGAAAGCTCCAACGATCACCCAATGCATCACAGCTGTAGAAGCGTCCAAGACCTATGAAACAATGGCAAGAAAATCAAGCCATTCTGATCCTTATTGTACCGAAGCATGGAATCTCTGGGACAGAAACAAACCACACGAACCACACTGAACAAACGACAAGAGAACCACCCTCAAAAGATGGAAAGCCCCCACGACCGGAGGCAACCTAGCAACACATAAGCTGGCTCACATGCACACACACCACACACACATCACACCTACACTAAGCCTACACTACAACTACATAACACCCCCACACAACACGTCTACACTGAAACTACATGACCCCAAGTACACGACATGGACCTCATAATCCCACATGACCCGACCCCACCAACCCCCCATATATCCAGCACCAACACTGAAGACTACATTACATCCTAAGCCCATATCGAGCTAGAACCATTCGGGACAGACACCACCCACGACCAACACATAAAGGCTCATCTCCACTGAAAATTAAGACATTACAACCAATGGTGTTTCCCAATCGAGCTCATAGAAGGTATCAGTGTTAAAGGACCACTCTAGGCACCCAGACCACTTCAGCTTAATGAAGTGGTCTGGGTGCCAGGTCCTTCTAGGGTTAACCCATTTTTTCATAAACATAGCAGTTTCAGAGAAACTGCTATGTTTATGAATGGGTTAAGCCTTCCCCCTATGTCCTCTAGTGGCTGTCTCATTGACAGCCGCTAGAGGCGCTTGCGTGCTTCTCACTGTGATTTTCACAGTGAGAGCACGCCAGCGTCCATAGGAAAGCATTGAGAATGCTTTCCTATGTGACCGGCTGAATGCGCGCGCAGCTCTTGCCGCGCGTGCGCATTCAGCCGACGGGGAGGAGAAGAGGAGGATCGGAGGAGGAGAGCAGGAGGAGATCTCTCCGCCCAGCGCTGGAAAAAGGTAAGTTTTTACCCCTTTCCCCTTTCCAGAGCCGGGCAGGAGGGGGTCCCTGAGGGTGGGGGCACCCTCATGGCACTCTAGTGCCAGGAAAACGAGTATGCTTTCCTGGCACTAGAGTGGTCCTTTAACCATATGCAGGGATTTAACACTGTTGAAAATATTGTGTATGGATATATGCGTAACCCCCCCTCCCCCTCTTGCCTTCTGTACCCCCCACCCCCGATTGAAACATTGCTGAAATTTTGTGTATGGATATACGCGTACACCCCTTTCTCCCTCTTGCCTTCTGTACCCCTTACCCTGGATTGCAAAATAAAAATGGTCAAATTAAAAAAAAAGAGCTTAGTGGTGTACTAGCAAAACCATTAATGGATTTATTTAACCAATCATTGTTAACAGGAATAGTCCCAGAAGATTGGAAGTTAGAAAATGTTGGGCCCATTCACAGGAAAGGTAGTAGGGAGGAGTCGGGCAACAATAGGCCAGTAAGCCTTACTTCAGTAGTGGGGAAAGTAAGGAAAACCATGTTAAAAGATAGGATTGTTGAACATCTACAATCACATGGATTTCAAGATCAGAGGCAACATGAGTTTATGTCAGGGAGATAATGCCAAACTAATCTTATTGATTTTTTTGATTGGGTAACGAAAATAATAAATCAGGGTGGTGCAGTAGACATTGCTTACCTAGATTTCAGTAAGGCTTTTGACACTATTGTACATAGAAGGCTCAATAGAATAGGTCAATAGACCTCCAAATACTTTTATATATATACTTTACCTTTGTACACGCCTGCTTCATCCTTTTCCATTCGGGAGTTGTCATACGAACAGGATTCTTTTGTCTTCCGAACGAGGACCACCCCTGTACCCCATTAGAACGTTGACACCGACCACTTAATGGCAAAACCGCAAGGGAAGTAATTAATTAATGCTTCCCCTGGGTTCGTATAACCGAACACGTGGCAGACAAAAGAGTGGTGGCCATCTTGTCTTCCGAACGTGGGCAGTGGTCTTTGGTTGTTGAGTGCCTGGAAATCCTTTTACCATTTCACCGAACCGGTCTGAGTTATTCTTGGATATGTTATACACTCATTCCTATGTACGGTGGGGGTACTTTTGGGGTACAGTATATTTCGTTGGATTTTCTGTACCTGAGAGATAATTAAATTAGAGGATTTTTCTCACGCAATTATTTCTCAGGTAGAGAGGATCTTGGGATTTAAACCCTTGTATTATTGTGTGGAAAACCCCTTGTATGGGACTGGGCATAAAAGCTGTGTGTTGTACTTCCAGAACTGTGTGTCGTCCAGTTGCTGGGGATGATGTGGGATATTTCTTTGGCGTTTTTTTGTTCCTGATTGTATTTTGGTGGATCCAGCGGAGAAGAGTCCCTGTTAGGACTAGGACTCTTCTACAGGAATCAACACAGTAAAGGAGGAGACTATATTTAAAAGAAGAAAAACTACCACAACAAGAGGACATAGTCTTAAATTAAAGGGGCAAATGTTTAAAAATAATATCAGGAAGTATTACTTTACTGAGAGGATAGTGGATGCATGGAATAGCCTTCCAGCTGAAGTGATAGAGGTTAACACAGTGAAGGAGTTTAAAGGACAACTATAGGCACCCAGACCACTTCAGCTCAATGAAGTGGTCTGGGTGCCAGGTCCCCCTAGATTTAACTCTGCAGCTGAAAACAAAGCAGTTTCAGAGAAACTGTTATGTTTATACTGCAGGGTTAATCCAGCCTCTAGTGACTGTCTCCCTGACAGCCACTTGAGACCGCTTCCGCGATTTACACTGAGTAAATCGCACTTATCTGACGCTGGACGTACTCACGGAGTCCAACATCAAATAAGATTCCCATAGGAAAGCATTGAGTAATGCTTTCCTATGGGCGGATTTGAATGCGGGCGCATTCAAAAAATAAGACATTTTGTTATTTTTTTAGTTCTACATGACATTTTCACTGTGAATGTAATAATATTGTTTACTTTTACAGCAATAAAATACACATATTTGCATTCAGTGATGTCTCCTGTGTAATACAATACCCCCAAAATTAGTTTTAATGTTTGTATGTGTGCAGGGCCGGTGCTAGGATTTTTAGTTACACAGGTGAAGATGCATTTTGGCGCCCCTCACCCTCCTTTAAAAAAAAAAAAAAAGAAAAAATGCATCTTCACGTGTGTGTATTTCCTCCCAAGCCACAGGCATAATTTTTCAGTCACACAGGTACACTGTCATACAAACACAGAAATAATCATACAGAGACATACAGACACAGACACATACAGTCAGAGACATACAGGCAAAGACATACATGCATACAGAGACATGAAGGCATATAAAGACATGCATACAAACAGAGGCATACCGTCATACAGACACATACAGGCATACTGTAACGAGTATATACCCCTACACGCAGGATCCAGCCAAACAGAAGACAGCACAGAGGAGAGATACGTCTACCGGACCTTAGAGTGGCCGGACTCGACGTAATAGGAGAAGACAGAGTCAGGAACGATCTGAGGTCAAGGGCACAAAGAGACAGCGTAAACGAAAACTAGCCGGGGTCTGGTACACAGGAATCAGCAAGCCGGCAAACAGTACAGACAAGGATAAAGCGAAAACGAAGTCAGAATACAAAGCCAAGGTCAAATACGGAGAAACACAACTGAACACAACAAGCACTAAAGGGAACTGTAGCAGAAACCACGATAGGGCAAGGAACTAAGGGAAAAGGGTGAGTATAAGTAGCCTTCAAACTAATGTGATTGGCTCCTGTCACTTCCACACCCCCAACAGGTAAGTGTATGGGGTGATTGGCATGACAGGAGCCAATGGGAGCCTTTTTGCAATTTAGGCTCCCACTGTCTCTTTCTCATTTATCGTTTTTATTAGTGCATATTTGCAACACATCACTTTGCAGGCAAGGTACAGAACAAAGATACAAACAGTACATATGAATAACTATTTCGACCTTCCTTGACATTGTAGATATACGACATGCGTAACTGGATGTGATACATACAACATTTCAAAATAGTGTACGGAAGTTTTTTAATAACAGGGAGGGGGGTAGGGTACAGAAGAGAAGAGGGGGAATGGGGTCGGGGGGGGGCCTAGACTATTGTACAACAGTACATGCATTGAAAACATAGCAGGTTAATGTGCAAAACGATTTGACTCGATCTTGTCAGTTATTACCTCTAGGTCCATTTGGACTTCATATCCCATCACACTTATCGTGTTCTAATTGGTTAGCCAGCATGCCCACTCCTGTTCATATTTTTCCGAGCGCCCTGACATTTTGTATGCCACATTCTCATATGCACTAATTATATCCATCTTGGCTATTACCTGTTCTAATTGGGGGGCTTGTTTGCATTTCCAGTTGCCGGCTATTGCAATTTTTGCTACCGTGAGTATGTTTAAAATCACTTTTTTGTGAGGGAGTGAGCTCAGATTATATATAGTGTGGAGAAGATAATTTTCCGGGCGTAAGGGCACGTAGATGCCGGTCTTGTGGGAGATTAAGGATTGGACCTGTGTCCAGTAACTCTGTAAGGAGGGGCATGACCAGAAGGTGTGAAGCATAGTGCCAATGTCTGCTTCGCATCTCCAACATATGTTCGTAGTACCTGAATACATTTTCGCTAACCTCTGTGGGACCAAGTACCACCTCATATTTACTTTGCAATAGGCTTCCCACAATGAGAGGCCACTTGAGGCTTTTTTCGTATTTTCCATTGCTGCCTGCCAGTCCTCCCGGGAGACTTGGCATCCCAGTTCCCCCTCCCATTTCACCATGTATTGTAGCTTGTCAGAGATATTGTTGGCGGTGATCGCATTGTAACACAGTGAAAGGGGTTTTGCGAATTTGGACAGCGATAGTTGACTCGGGGTGAATGTCGGGTCTATCTGTCCGCATTGTGTTTGTTTACTACGAGTTTGTATGATATTTTTAATCCGTAGGTATAGATATAGGTCTCTCGGGGTTAGTCCTAGGTCGGCTTGTAGTTCTGGAAAAGGTTTTATTGCTCCCCCTTTCAAAAGGTCACCAACCACCCTGGCTCCTTTAGCCATCCATTTCCCTACTTGTATGTCTGGGGAGTAGGCTGCTAGTGACGATAGTGGGGCCTTTTTGAAAAGTTGTATTGGGTCTAACACCAGCGGACACCAATTTCTCCATGCCCTGAGCAGGGCGCTCGAACAGTGGAGATACGGGCCCGCGTGTGTCCTAGGTGGTGCGCACGTCCATAGGTAGTGAACAATGTCTTTACTGTCCAGGCACGCATTTTCTAGGGACATCCATAATGGGGTGCGGGGCGAATTGAATTCTCTAATGAGTCTGATCCCTTGTGCCAGAAAGGACGCTTTGTAGTAAGCTGTGATGTCAGGCATGCCTAACCCTCCCTTGGTGTATGGGAGGCCCATACATCCTTTGGTTACTCTTGGGGGTTTTCTCTTCCAAACGTGTGCATTGATAGTACTTTGGAATTGTTTGAGCAGTGAGTTTGGCAAAGAAATAGGTAGGGTTCGGAAGAGGTACAGTATATGCGGTAGGATCATCATTTTAACCAAGTTAATGCGACCTAGCCATGAGACCTCCAGCCCCGTCCATTTGGCAAGGGTAGTTGTGATGCGTTTTAATGTAGGATAATGGTTTTCTTTAGTTAATTTGTGAGGGGATTTGGTGAGTTTTGGATTGGATTGAGGTTGTGCGCCAGTCAAAAGGGTGGTGTGATGTTAGAGTGTCCACTACAGTTTTCGGTAGATTAATTGGTAGAGCTTGTGTTTTGGCTATATTGTTTTTGTAGTACGATACTATACCATAATTTTTTAGTAGGTCTAAAAGAGAGGGCAGGGAAGACTCTGGCTTGGTAATGAAAAGCAAGATGTCGTCAGCGAATAGAGCTAGTTTTTTGGTACCCCCTGGGGTGCACAACCCATGAATGGATGGATCTTGTTTAATGAATCTGACCAATGGTTCTAAGCATAAAATGAAAATTAAGGGGGAAAGCGGGCAACCTTGACGGGTGCCGTTACGAATGTCGAAAGGTTTGGATACGAAACCAGTGCTGAACACTTTGGCTGAGGGGTTTTGATATAGAGCCATTATACTAGATCGAAAAGTCGGGGGGAATCCCAATTTAGCAAGAGTGAGCAGCATATATTTCCAGTGCAGACGGTCAAATGCCTTCTCGGCATCGAGCGCGAGTAGAAGTCCCGCTTGTCTCGAGGCATTTGCCCAGTCCACTAGGTTTAAAAAATGTCTGGTGTTGTCCCCTACCTGTCGGCCCTGTACAAAGCCAGCCTGTTCTTCCGAGACAAGGTCCGGAAGTATCTGTTTGAGCCTAGAGGCTAGCAGCTTAGCGTACAACTTGGTATCTGCATTTAAAAGGGAGATCGGGCGTAGGTTTGCGCACTGTGTGGGAGGTTTATTGGGTTTGGGGAGAGTTATAATGTGGGCTTCCAGCATTTCTTTGGGCATAATCCCTACATCTTTGATATGATTAAACAACGTTGTGAGGGGTCCATTTAATTGTTTAGCCAATTTTATATAATAATAGTTGGATAGACCATCGGGACCGGGGGCTTTATGTTTGGGCAGAGAGAGGATCGCTGTCTCTACTTCCTCGTGCGTGAAGGGGCTTTCTAAATGAGTGCATTGCTCCTGTGTTAGTTTGGCTAATGGTGTTTTTTCTAGGAAGCTGGTGATTTCAGCATCTGTGGGTTGGTATGTAGTAGAGTCGGACTCTAGTTGGTATAGAGAAGCATAATATTTTGCTAGCTCGTTCACTATATCTTGGGGGTTGTACAGTTTATCCCCAGTATCTGAGGTTATGTAGGGAATTTTAGATTGTAATTTCGTCTGTTTCGCTTTCCTTGCTAACAGTCTACCCGCCTTGTTGCCCATTGTGTAATGCGCTTGTTTTAAAAAGCGTAGGTGGCGTTCTGTCTTTGCTAGGTTTAGGTCATGTAGCTGTTTACGGAGTAGCAACAGTTTCTTGTGTGTGGTTTTATTTGGGCTTGCTTTGTGGATGGCCTCTAGTTTGACCAAGTCCTGTTCTGTATTATATAGTAACGTGTTGTGAGTACGCTTGGCCCTAGCTCCTATTTGAATCAGTTCGCCCCTCACGACCGCCTTATGGGCCAGCCATTGCATGATTGTGGATGTTGGGCAGTTTGCATGGGCCTTAAAATATTCCTCTACTCTGTTTTGAATCCGCTGGAGGTGAACCGGTGTGTCCAGTAGCCCGTCGTTCAGTCGCCATGTGCCTCTACCCCTAGTAGGGTATGGAATGCGCATAGTCACTGTATGTGGGGCGTGATCAGACCAAGTGATAGGGCCTATCGATGCCTTGGCGGCAAAGGGTAGCGTTTTAGTGTCTAATAAGCAGAGGTCAATTCTCGTGTATGTCCTGTGGACTGTAGAGTAGTATGTATAGTCTCTATCTCTCGGATTAAGGCCTTTCCAAGCGTCATAATAGTCGTGGTCGTGCATTAGTTTCCTGAGGTGTTGGCCTAAAGAGACTGAGTGAAGTTGGGGCGGTTTATTGTCTTCCCTTTGTATATCTACCACAGGATCTGGAGCGCAATTGAAGTCCCCACATATAATTGTGTGCCCCATTTTCATACTGTCAACCTTGCGAAAAACCTTAGTGAGGAAGGATTTTTGTTTAATGTTAGGTGCATAGATAGATGCGATCGTCATCAGTAGGCCATTTAGAGAGCCTACTAGTATCAGCAGTCTCCCGTCTCGACTTGCAAATTGGTTGGAAGGGGTGAACACCCAATCTTTGTGAAAATATATAGAGACACCTTTGGCCTTGGTGGGGGACATTGCATCATAGCCCTGTGGGTATTGCTTGGTATAAAATTTAGGTGGGTTTTTGATACAAAAATGTGTTTCCTGTAAGCTAACAATGGCCGCTTTAGACTTGGACATCTCTGTCAATGCCATTCTTCTTTTGTGTGGGCTATTGAGGCCTTTAACGTTTAGGTTGAATATTACAAGGGAGTCATCCATAATCGTGTTGTAACGCCGGCTGGCGTAGGGGAGTTATGGTAACATTTGCACCTCGGTGTGGGCATTGTGGGGGTAGACCAGGGCCGAAGGGATTTGGAGAGAGAGTAGTGGGACTGGAAAAGGGAGTAGATAGTGAGTAACTATAATACAAATACAAACAATACAAATATAAATACAAATATAGCGCCATTAAGAGCGTCGGCGCTCTGCGCGGGTGAGGTGTGAGAGGGCAACGGTTCCTCCTCACACTACTCATCCTGGGGTCGTACCGATAGAAAATCGGGCCGAGTGAATAACAGCCTGTCATGAGCGATATTGTTCTCACCCTTGTTGACTGCGGTTCGCCCCGTTCTGTACGTTCACTACTGTGTTCAGGACATTAATTATGGCCTAGGACTCATCTGGTAAACCTTAGGAGTAACACTTAGAGTTCACATAGTTTTAACATTCCACATATGTCATACTCACAAACCCATGCGGTACACAGATCTTATTGTGATGTCATTATACAGGCAGAGTGTCCTTTAGTTGACAAGTATGACAAAGTCCAGTTTTAGTACAGTCGGGGCCGGATCGGGTTTCAGTTGTGCTTATGTGGCGAGCCCGCCATCTGCCATTCTGCATGCGGTCTTTTCGTCGAGTTTGAGCTCGTAGTTTCTCGGTCTTGTAGCGGGAACAGTCCCCATTCTTTCAGCAATCGCATCCCCACCTCCGGATCATTAATAATGTGTGATTTGGCGTTTCTCCATACTAGCAGTTTAGTTGGGTAACCCCATCGATACTGTATATCGTTGTTTCTTAAGGTCTTTGTGACCGTAATGAATTCTCTCCGTCTGTTCATCGTCATGGCCGACAGGTCTGCAAAGAGTTGGATATTAGCGTATGGGTCTGGCATTTTTGGTAACTTTCTTGCGGCTTGCAGTAGAGAGTCCTTTGTCTTGTAATAATGAAAGCGCACCACCACGTCCCGTGGCGTGTCTTGCCGCAGGTTTTGTGGTTTCGGTAGCCGGTGTGCGCGGTCCATGAGCCACTCATTGTCCTCCATATTTGGTACCAATGCCTTGTATAGGGACAGGAGGAATTGTGGCAGTTGGTCCCTTGCGACGGATTCTGGTACGCCACGGAAGCGTATATTATTGCGCCGTGAGCGGTCTTCCATGTCTGCGAGTTTGCTTTTAAGGAATTGTTGTTCCTCTAATAGGGATTGGATTGTGTCCGCCATGGTGTCGTGCGCGGCACATAGATCATCACTGCGCGTTTCTAGATTGTTCGTTCTTTCCCCCAGCTCAGCTATCTCATTCTTAATATCATTTGTAGCTTTTTTTAGGTCCGATTGCAGGGACACCCTGAAGTCTTGTAACATGGCAAATAATTTCTTTTCTGTGACCGGAGCGTCGGTGTATTGCTGCTCCTCACCTTCAGTGTGAGTATTTGCGGCCTGCACTGTTTCCTGCTCCTCACCTCCGCCATCTTGCGCCGGTCGCGGCCGGTCTCGTTTAGCATGGCGTATCGGGTCTGTAAGCTTAGTTTGCTTCGCAGGGGCCATTGCCTGGTACTGTCAGGGTAATACACCCGGGTGTTGATGTCCGTCGGGCGAAAACGCTACTTTAAATCACGCTTTTGGCTGTTGCGGACCGGGAGCTCTTACTCCATGCGTCCGTTCACCTCGGCAGTCGGCCACGCCCCCCCCTCCCACTGTCTCTTTAAGAGCGCGCCCGAGACTCGCGGCGCGCTCTTAGCTGCAGGCGGGACACGTGACCACATCTCGCGGTCACTGCCCATCTTCCTGTTAGGAGAGTCGGATGAGCCGCGCGCGGCTCGTGCAGCCGCAGGACCGCGCACGGCTTGAAGAGAGGACCGCGGCCGGCCCCCGGATAAGGTAAGTACTGCTACAGAACCCCCCCCCTGAGGACACGCCCTCCGGGCGGGCAGGACCAGGCCTGGCAGGAAAACGCGAATGGAAAGAACGTACAAGGCGGGGAGCATGAACAGCATCCGCAGAAATCCAACTGCGCTCCTCAGGCCCATAACCCTTCCAATGTACCAAGTACTGAAGCCGACCCCTAAGGAAACGAGAGTCAATAACAGCAGACACTTCGAACTCCTCATGACCCTCCACAGAGACAGGAGGGGGAGGGGGAGTATGCCGGGTATAGCGGTTGCGTACGTAAGGCTTCAACAACGAGGTGTGAAATACATTAGGTATACGCAGATTCTTAGGCAGACCCAAGGCATAAGAAACGGGATTAACCTTATGTATAATGCGATAAGGACCAATGAAGCGGGGAGCCAAACAAAAGGCTTTCCAGAACCTGGAAATAAATTGGCTACCCCTATCGGATACAATCGATAAGGGATTACCGTGTAATCAAAACACTTCTCTAGCGAAGATAAGAGCCAGTTCCTTGGAAGTGGGCAACTTGCGAAGAGACACAAAGTGAGCCATTTTGGAAAACCGATCTACTATCATTAGGATGACTGTGTTACCATTCGAAGGGGGTAATTCAACAATAAAATCCATTGATAGATTAGACCAAGGTCTCTCGGGAACGGATGCAACAGCCCACAAGGAACTCTACGAGAGGATTTCATACATGCACAAGTAGTACAAGCACTTATATAGTCAGTAACATCCTTACGTAAGGTATCCCACCAGAAATACCGAGAAATGGCTGACACTGTTTTGGAAATACCAGGATGTCCAGCAGTCTTAGTATCGTGATACAGTGACAGAATATCCCGTCTCTCGGGAACGTCAACGAACAATTTATCATTAGGCCTCTCGCTAGGTGCCATGCTTTGTTTCGCTTGTATGGCCTGCAAGAGGGACGAGGAAATAGACAATATAGTAGTTGCTATTGTTATGGTACTTTTTGAAAGTAAACCAAAATGTTCAAAGTCTATCTGTTCCTGTCCAAATCTGAGATGATTAAATTGCGTATACGCAGAAGTAAGCTCACACTGACACATGGAGTTCAGGTTAAAAGCACTTCAGAAAATTTAATACAATCTGGTTGGAAAACAGTTGTGCAGATCTTTTTAAAAGCAAAATGACATCATCATTGAATATCAGATAATAACAAATAAACATCATTGATTGGATTAAACATTATGTGACTAACTTCGTGTCCACCCACCAATATTATTAATTGGCTCAGGGGTTTGAGTGACCAGCTAGGTGTCCTCCCACCGGGAGGTGGTATTGTTCTGGACAAGGGTGTGGACAGAAGGCTCAGGCGCCATCTTTCCCAGCATGAGGTTTACTCGGTGGAAAGGGGGGCTTGAGCGTCATTTTACACAGTCAGTGATATCAGGCCTCATGTCCAGGTGCAAGGTCTCTTATGAATAGAACATTTCATTACTACTGTGTTCTCGTGGCCTTCAAACTATACTATCTTACAAGTCTTAAGGAGTAGCCAGCACCTCCTGGTACTTGTCCTTGTAGGAAACACGGTCTTTGTCTACTGTATTAATTGGGTTGAGAAGTTCAGTCACGTAAGGTAGTTTTAAAATGAACAAGTTAAGTCATGAGGACAAAATGGAGGATTTGAAGAAGTCAGGTTAGGAGGACAAAATGGAGGATTGTCACAATATAGGGTTAAAATGGAGTTAGTACAATAATTCAATACAAGTACAATAATAATTTTTAATAATTCCACATCAGTCCCCCCTATGAAATGTTAGATTCTAAGAGATAAAACTTTATTATGTTAGTATCAGAAGACGTGTTAACCCAAAGGCACAAAAATGACTGGAGTAACGGTTCTCAAAGTCTTCTTAGTTCTTCAGAGGGACATCATAAATAGACAAGCTTACATTACCATATGGACTTGTGTTATCTGGAATATAGGCACAAGTAGTCATGGTGACAGGTAAACGTTGTTGGTTGCAATAGATATAATAAATGCAAATCAAAATATTATTATTATTATTAGCAGTGACGGTTGGGAAAATGGACTCAAACTTTCCTTTTACTGCAAAATCATCTGGTACCCCCCTTGGCACACCTATGGCATCAATATATATATATCAATCAAACTTTCCCTTTAGAGGGGTGCTCCTCTTTATGTTCTGAAGCATGAATGTGGTGTGTCAAGAGTACCTTGTCATGTATTATGTGTATGGACATAATAACCTTGGCTAGGGCGCATTTGCTTATGCATTGTAGTATTAAACCTGTCCCACGCTACATCAGCGTAGGTGGACTCGGATCATTTAGTCAATATTAATATCACCACAAACTCAGGATGGGCAAATAATCCTGAGGGAGCTTGGCGTTTGGATCTTTTTAGCTTCACGAGGTCTCCTTTTGGGGTCCTCGGCTTTCCATCGATGGCAGGTGGTCAGGCATTATTATGGCCATCAAACACCTACTTGCTGGTATCTTTTTATTTAACAAGTCATTTTTTCTTTAGAGTCAAAAGTGTGTCAAAATCAACAAATGTCACTTCTCATGTTGCAAAGAGAGTCTTGAATCTGGAACAATGAATCCACTGAGTGATCTCTGCAACTTTCACAATGCACTACTGGGTATATGGTCTTGGATGTCACATTGATGACCGGCTAGACTTCTGGCCATCCTGACAAAATGTCTATGATAACTAGTGCATATTTGACCCAGTAGCTCTTTGTCATCTGGATTCTTGAAAGGGATATTGAGAGTTAGCTAGGTGCTTAGGAGTATTTTAGAGATCAAAGAGTTCATGAGGGTCTTGGATAGGTATAAAGTTCCATGGGCTCACTGCCCAGTACATGTTTTTGGGTAAACAGAGCTTAAGAGCGTTGGAGTACAGCCCGTCTTCAAGGGTTGCCCCTTTCTGTTTTTCCAGCTTTGTATTTCTTCAGGGTCAGCAGCTGCTTGTCATTCTTTCAGAAGCTTGAAATCTGTGGGTAGGATCTACATGGTGAGTATAGAAGTTTCTTTAGCGGACACCATTCTGTCCACTTCCCTTGGTGCACTTGTGGCTTGGTTGGCAGCTTTTAGTCAGCTGAGTGGTGCTTCTTATCTTCCAGATTGATCCAAAATAATGTGCTGCACCCAGGGCATGTCTTGAGTCAGTGTAGATATTGGCATGTCTTCCTTCAGGCATTTTGTATGCCACTGAGAAGGCTGTCAATTCAGCGTCTTGAGCAGATGTGAGTGAGGAAAGTGAAGGTGCTTGACGTACCTGATCTTCTGTAGCAACAGCAAATCCAGTATGGTACCTTTCCTCTTTATCCGCAAACAGAGTGGAGTCAGGATCTGGTAAAGCTACTGCATGCTCTGTTGAAAGGTGTCTTGTTTCTTCTTTCATCTGTTCAAAGCAACCATGAGGAGCAGTAGAAGAGGTTTCCTCACCTATTTCTGTGTGAGATTGGGGGGTATTTGTCTTTCTATTCACAGTTCTCTTGCTGACCCCCCTCTGTAGAGATCTGTAAATTGAATGTTCATGTTTTGTTCTAATGAGTCAGGTTCCTTTCATGAGATTTCTGGGGACTTAGTGTAGAAAAAACATGAGGGACAGCCACCTCCCTTACAGGTGTCTTACTTCCATGGGAATCTGGGTCAGGACCGCACTATTTCTTTGAGAGTGCCCAAAACAGTTCTTTCATGTCTGAATAATTTTAATTTTTCGTTAGTGTGGTATTCCCCCCTGGGAAGTGGCGGAAGAGTGGCCAGAGCAACTTTTCTTCAAAATATAATGTTGTCAGGTAGAGGCAGAGTCGTCTATGAGTGGAGGAAATTGGTAAGGAATAAGAAGGGAGGAAGCATATAAAGGATACAGATATGGTGGTGGGGAGATGGAAGAATGAGTAGCGGATAGAGTGAGAGGGAAGAAGGTGGAGTAGGAGGAGGAGAAGGAGGAGTAGAGGAGAAGTAGGAGGAGAGAGGAGAAGGTGGAGTGGAAGGAGAAAGTGGAGTAGAGGGAGGAGTAGGAGGAGGAGTAGAGGGGAAGTAGGAGGAGAGAGGAGAAGGTGGAGTAGAGGGAGGAGTAGGAGGAGAAAGTGGAGTAGAGGGAGGAGTAGGAAGAAGAAGGAGGAGTAGAGGGGAAGTAGGAGGAGAGAGGAGAAGGTGGAGTAGAGGGAGGAGTAGGAGGAGGAGAAGAGGAGAAGTAGGAGGAGAGAGGAGAAGGTGGAGTAGAGGAAGGGGTAGGAGGAGAAAGTGGAGTAGAGGGAGGAGTAGGAAGAGGGGGAGGAGTAAGAGCAGGAAGGAGGAGTAGGAGGAGGAGAAGGTGGAGTAGAGGGAGGAGTAGGAGGAGGAGTAGAGGGGAAGTAGGAGGAGAGAGGAGAAGGTGGAGTAGAGGGAGGAGTAGGAGGAGAAAGTGGAGTAGAGGGAGGAGTAGGAAGAAGAAGGAGGAGTAGAGGGGAAGTAGGAGGAGAGAGGAGAAGGTGGAGTAGAGGGAGGAGTAGGAGGAGGAGAAGAGGAGAAGTAGGAGGAGAGAGGAGAAGGTGGAGTAGAGGAAGGGGTAGGAGGAGAAAGTGGAGTAGAGGGAGGAGTAGGAAGAGGGGGAGGAGTAAGAGCAGGAAGGAGGAGTAGGAGGAGGAGAAGGTGGAGTAGAGGGAGGGGCAGTAGGGGAAAGTGGGGGACTGCAGATGAAGGGGAGGGATCGGTGGGAGGAATAAGCGGGGGTGGGCAGGTAAGGGAGCAGACAGGTGATGTAGCAATGGAGGAGACATCAGAAATCAAGACTAGGTAGAAATGCAATGGAGGCTGCAAATAGCCCATGTACAACAACTATTAACTGGCCCTATGCTTTCCCTAGAGAAAAATGATAAAAGGCTAACATGCTCATCTTGTCTCCACAAGCCTCGAACGTTTCACTCCCATGGGTGGCCCATGATGGCTTGCCCACCACTTCTCCACACGGGGTCTTGTGCCCGCGGAGACAGACGCTATCCCTGACTCTAGTTCTTAATTTAATAATTTATAATCTAACATCTCAAAATGTAATTTCTACTTATATCACAAATATACAGTATCACAATTTTATGTCTCGTAAATGGGATAAAATTTATTCTACTCTTTACTGATAATGTATTTTTAAAACATACAAAATAGACAAATAACATTGCCTTCTGCAAAATAAATGGAAAAGATAATGGAGATTTTGTTAAGCTTATAAATGGTTATACATTAATTCACATTTCTTGTACTCCAGTTTCTGGCTGTTAATGACAATGTACAATGTAATAGAGCAGCAGGGAATGCTAGCAGAATGCTTGGTTGCATAGGGAGAGGTATTAGCAGTAGGAAGAGGGAAATGCTCATGCCATTGTACAGAACACTGGTGGGACCTCACTTAGAGTACTGGATACAGTACTGGAGACCATATTCTTCAGAAGGATATGGATACCTTAGAGAGAGTTCAAAGAAGGGCTACTAAACTGGTTCATGGATTGCAGGGTAAAATTCACCAGGAAAGGTTAAAAGATCTTGACAGGTATAGCTTGGTGAAAAGACGAGACAGGGGAAATATGATAAAAGCATTTTTAAATACATAAAGGGAAACAACACAGTAAAAGTGGAGACTATATTTAAAAGAAGTAAAACTACCATAACAAGAGGACATAGTCTCAAAAATAGAGGGACCAAGGTTTAAAAATAATATCAGGAAGTATTACATTACTGAGAGGGTAGTGGATGCATGGAATAGCCTTCCAACTGGAGTGGTAGAGGTTAACTCAGTAGAAGTGTTTTAAGCATGCGTGGGATAGGCATAAGGCTAAGCACTTGCTGCTAGTAACAGATCTAGAATTAATATACTATAATGCCCAAAGTCTCAATTCCTACGCATATGCAATAATAAAATATCTGGGCTTACAACAAAAATTATGTTAGTCAGTCTTTAAACTTGGCTTATTCATTTGTTCAAGAAATCTTGGTTTATTAGAACTTTCTTTTAGTAAATGTTCTTTAAGATAACCCTTCTTTCAGCATGTTATCAATCTTTGTACACAAAGCTAAAACACACTTGTTACTTATACGTGAAACGATAGACATATATATTCTATCTACATATTAACCATTACTTGTCACAGACACTTTCCTGATATAGGGAAACTAATAGTAGGATAATTCTAGTAACCGTAACCTTTTTGTTCATAATATATGGGAATTAAGGAAGACAGCATGTCTTTAAGATAGGATGAGCATGACACAATACACGGGCGGAAAATAAATAAATAAATAAAATAAATAAATAAACTCACGGAATGCAAACAATATACCTACAGCCATTAATCACTTTTCCTCTTCACAATCTAGCTTAACAACTTTGCATATTCCCTCTATCCACATTGCATAGCAATGCAACAAATCACACTTGCCTTTACATTTTTAACTCGTCCAAATAATTCTCTATTCCTGCATCAGATTCATTTTCCTAACCTTCGTAATAAACACTGAGCTACATCCCTGACTCCTTATCTTATACAACAGTCTTGGAGAAAATACTTTGTCCCATTGCTAAATCTTATTAGTTTCTGAATAATTTTACTGAACGCAGAACTGAAAAACCAGGAATGTCACCCCTCCCTCTCCCCCCTCGCGTCTCACAGAAGGCAAGGAGAGAGCCAGCATGAAGTTTTTTTTAACCATGTCAGCGCTGGAAGGACAGTTACGTTACAATTATTGCAAGCAAAGAGACACAAAAACACAACATTTAATACTCTTCAGTGAAACTCAATACAAAACCCCCACCCTCTACCAGGGTAATGGCTAACACAAAATACAAAAACAATTATTATAATATACATACATTCTTAACCCTTTGTGATCTAGTTCTTCCTCAACCCTACCTTCCTGCTGAATAGCATTGCTACTCTGTACCAGTAAGCTTGCTTACTTCTCTGTCAGTAATCTACCACATGAAGGCACAGCAATTTTACACACTTTAGCAATCTCTATCTTCAACTAGATCACACGCGCTAGCCAGCCCTTATTGGGCTTTTCTAACCCTGTTCCATTCCCCTCCTATACAGGCGTCCCAGATATAGGGGGGAAAGGTTTTAAACAGTGTCTACAATGGTGGACTGACACTCGAGAGGGGTGGGTCCCCCCCCAGTGCGTCTTTCCAAAACGTAGACTAGTCACTAATTGGAGGTGAGAAGTGTGTGACCAATCACTTCTCTCACAATAGAAATAGAAGAGGATAGAATAATAATATAGGAAGTATAGAAAAGGTAAAGAGTAAGGAAAAAATCCTTAGGGACAGACACAGGAGTTTAAATGACTCCACATTAAACAAACAACAGTACAGTTGAAATACAGTGCATGCATCACAGTTCAAATGAAATCAACAGTAATCCCTTTCCTTCTACATGTGCTTACTCCAAAGTCACCTTTCTCAACCTCGTAGTGTCCCCGCTCGGAGAACGACTTTCATAAGTCTCACTACCAGCGGCCAAGGATAACAGCTAACACCGGTCCGAAATCCTTTCCAGCCTCCCTCTACTCTGCAGTCCACAAGAATGTGGCCACGTCTATCCTCATTCCCGTAGTGCCCCTATAAAACCCACTTTATAAGTCTCACTACCACGTGATGCGAAAAACAAGCAATACCTGCCTGAATTCCCCCAGGAAACAAAGTCCCCTGCCACAAGGCTAAGTCTCCTACCACAATTAAATAATCGGTGGGCCCTCAGCTCAACTAGAGCCGAAGGGTCCGGGTCAGGACGTCCCCAACTCAACTAGAGCTGGATGGTCCGGGTCAGGACGTCCCCAACTCAACCAGAGCTGGATAGTCCGAACGCGCACAGTGAAGCTAGCTAGGCTATCAAAGTGACACAAAACGGGATCACAGGGAAACTGTGATTCTACACAGATCCCACAGTTCCACAAACTTCTTTTTCCTTACAGCCACAGCCACGAGGCTCCTAAAAGAAGTAAACAGGCAAAGAAGACCCCCCAGGAACACATCCACGGGTCAACCCCTCTTTTTCCTTACAACCACAGCACCGTGGTTCCTAAAAGAGGTAAAACAGGCAACAGAAGACCCCCCAGGAACACATCCACGGGTCAACCCCCCTTTATCCCAAAAGGGGTAAAATACAAACAGATAGACAGACACACTGAAGACCCAGGCAAGTCCCCTCAGGTCCACCCCCCTTTATCCCAAAAAGGGGAAAACAAGCAAGACAGAACCCCAGGCAAATCCCCTGCAGGTCCACCCCCCCTTTATCTCAAAATGGGGAAACAGGCAAACAATTCAAACACAATTCAAACACACCCAGGCAACAGATAGACTAAAATGCAGGTAAACAAGTGAGTAACGAGACACCGGGCAAGATATTACCTGTCTTTGATGTCCTCCCGGGAAGCAGTCACAGACACGTGGACGGGTCAATCAAAGGGGCCGGAACGTACCGGTGGCTCTGCAGAAGTCTCTACCGTGTATCTGGAGGTGATCAATCTCCCTTCCTACCCCCAGGATTCCCCCGTCCAACAGCATCTTCCTTAGGACGGCTCACCGGCCAGAGGCCATAGCCCGATGCCCCACGTTGGGAGCCAAGTTGTTATGGTACTTTTTGAAAGTAAACCAAAATGTTCAAAGTCTATCTGTTCCTGTCCAAATCTGAGATGATTAAATTGCGTATACGCAGAAGTAAGCTCACACTGACACATGGAGTTCAGGTTAAAAGCACTTCAGAAAATTTAATACAATCTGGTTGGAAAACAGTTGTGCAGATCTTTTTAAAAGCAAAATGACATCATCATTGAATATCAGATAATAACAAATAAACATCATTGATTGGATTAAACATTATGTGACTAACTTCGTGTCCACCCACCAATATTATTAATTGGCTCAGGGGTTTGAGTGACCAGCTAGGTGTCCTCCCACCGGGAGGTGGTATTGTTCTGGACAAGGGTGTGGACAGAAGGCTCAGGCGCCATCTTTCCCAGCATGAGGTTTACTCGGTGGAAAGGGGGGCTTGAGCGTCATTTTACACAGTCAGTGATATCAGGCCTCATGTCCAGGTGCAAGGTCTCTTATGAATAGAACATTTCATTACTACTGTGTTCTCGTGGCCTTCAAACTATACTATCTTACAAGTCTTAAGGAGTAGCCAGCACCTCCTGGTACTTGTCCTTGTAGGAAACACGGTCTTTGTCTACTGTATTAATTGGGTTGAGAAGTTCAGTCACGTAAGGTAGTTTTAAAATGAACAAGTTAAGTCATGAGGACAAAATGGAGGATTTGAAGAAGTCAGGTTAGGAGGACAAAATGGAGGATTGTCACAATATAGGGTTAAAATGGAGTTAGTACAATAATTCAATACAAGTACAATAATAATTTTTAATAATTCCACATCACTATTATCCTGTCTGGGGGAATGACAGGAGTGACATCAATCTCCTGTTTGTCAATAGTCTCGAATTGTCTGGACAGAGCGTCCGCTTTAGTGTTCCGATCACCTGGCCTATAGGTGATTATATAATTAAAATGAGACAAGAACAGTGACCACCTAGCCTGCCTTGAAGACAATCTTTTAGCTTCGCTAAGGTAGGATAGGTTTTTATGATCCGTAAATATGAGGATAGGATCCTTAGTGCCCTCTAACAAATGTCTCCATTCTTTGAGTGCTAAAATGATAGCAAGGAGTTCGCGATTACCCACATCATAATTCCTTTCTGCTTTGGACATTTGTTTAGAAAAGAAGCCACAAGGATGCAATGGCTTGTCAGGAGACTCTCTTTGGGATAAGACAGCACCTACCCCTATATCGGAAGCATCAACCTCAAGTATATATGGCAATGAGGGGACAGGATGCTGTAAAATAGGTGCAGAGGCGAACGTAGTCTTAAGAAAGTCAAAAGCCTGAAGTGCCTCGGTAGACCAGGCACGTGTATTGCCATCCTTTTTAGTCATACGAGTAATAGGTGCTACGATAGACGAAAAACCTTTGATAAAACGTCTATAATAATTAGAGAAACCCAGAAAACGCTGGATGGCTTTCAGACCTTGCGGCAGAGGCCATTCTATGACCGCAGCGAGCTTCTGGGGATCCATCCGAAAACCCTTAGCGGAAATCAAATACCGTATATACTCGAGTATAAGCCGAGTTTTTCAGCACATTTTTTGTGCTGAAAAACCGGAACTCGGCTTATACTCGAGTCAATAGTCTGTATTATGGCAATTTGCATTGCCATAATACAGACTGAGGGAGAGGGGGCTGGCAGAGATCTTACTTACCCGTCCTGCAGCTCCTGTCTCTCCTCCTCCGCGCCGTCCGTTCAGCACCTCGGTCAGCTCCCAGTGTAAATCTCGCGAGAGCCGCGGCTCTCGCGAGACTTACACTGGGAGCTGACAGAGGGAGCTGCACAGACCGCGCGGAGGAGGAGAGAGCTGATAGGAGCTGCAGGACGGGTAAGTAAGATCTCTGCCAGCCCCCTCTCCTCCCCCCACTGAACTGCCAATGCTGGACCACCAGGGAAGGAGCCCCCCTCCCTGCCATGTATAGAGCAGGGAGGGGGGACGAAAATAAAAATAATAATTAAATAAAAAATAATAAGAAGAAATAATAATGAAAAAAATATATTAAAATAATAAAAAATAATAATAAATAAAATAATAAAATTGCCCACCCCCCCACCACTGCAACACACACACACACACACACACACACACACACACACACACACACACTCACACTGCACACACACACACACACTGCACACACACACACACACACACTGCACTCATACACATACACACACTGCACACATACACACACACTGCACTCATACACACACAGTATTCATACACACACACACTGCACACATACACACACACTGCACACATACACTGCACTCATACACACACACACTGCATTCATACACACACACACTGCACACATACACACACACTGCACACATACACACACACTGCACACATACACACACACACACACACTGCACACATACACACACTGCTCTCATACACACACTGCACTCATACACACGCTGCATTCATACACACGCTGCACTCATACACACGCTGCACTCATACACACACGCTGCACTCATACACACACGCTGCACTCATACACACACTGCATTCATACACACACTGCATTCATACACACACACTGCATTCATTATACACACACTGCATTCATTATACACACACTGTAAATAAATATTCAATTAATATTTTTTTTTTAGGATCTATTTTTATTTAGAAATTTACCAGTAGCTGCTGCATTTCCCACCCTAGTCTTATACTCGAGTCAATAAGTTTTCCCAGTTTTTGGGGGTAAAATTAGGGGCCTCGGCTTATATTCGGGTCGGCTTATACTCGAGTATATACGGTATCCTAAAAACTGGACCTCGGATTGGTCGAATAGACATTTTTCTAGTTTGCAATAAAGACCATTAGCAAGAAGGGTCTTCAGAACTGTCGTAACATGTCTGTGATGAGTGTGTAAGTCTGTAGAATATATTAAAATGTCATCCAAGTACACAATAACAAATGAGTGAATAAAGTCCCTTAAGACATCATTAATACATTCTTGGAATACTGCTGGGGCATTGCAAAGCCCAAATGGCATGACGGTATACTCATAATGACCTGACCTAGTGTTAAAGGCTGTCTTCCATTCGTGGTCCTTTTTTATACGTATCAAATTGTATGCTCCTCTAAGATCTAATTTGGTGAATACCGTAGCATGTTTGAGCCTGTCAAACAATTCTGTTATTAATGGTATAGGGTAAGCATTTTTGATGGTGATTTTATTAAGACCTCTATAATCAATGCAAGGTCTTAAATCACCTTCTTTCTTTGATACAAAGAAGAACCCCGCTCCAGCCGGAGAAGAGGATCTCCTCATAAATCCCTTGTCTAATGATTCTTTAATGTACTCCTCCATGACACGGTTTTCTTGAACCGATAGAGGGTACACCCTGCCCTTGGGAGGTATAGTGCCAGGCAACAAGTCAATAGCACAATCGTAGGGTCTGTGAGGCTGTAATTTGTCAGCCTCTCTTTTATCAAAGACAGTCTTTAAAGATAAATACTGAGAGGGTATAGCCGTAGACAAAAGAGGAATGGTAGGAACATTAATAGAATTCACAGGCGTGACTTCAATAGTACATGACTCATGGCAGGCTTCACTCCATGATTTTATCTGCCCTGTCTCCCAGTCAAAAATGGGATTGTGGGCACGTAACCATGGATACCCTAACACCGACTGTGAAGAGGGAGAGGTGATGACCTGGAACCGAATGGTTTCATAGTGTAGAACCCCTGTGTACATATGTAGCGGTGCAGTCTCGTGAGTAACAACTGGAGATATCAATGGTCTACCTTCTATGGCCTCAACGGCCAAGGGTATCTCCTTCTCCCTGATGGGAATATTGTTTTTCTTTACAAAACCAGAGTCTATAAAATTCTCAGCTGCCCCAGAGTCAACCAGGGCGTATATTTTTTCAACTATACAACTCTCTCCCATAAGTAAAGAAACAGGGAGAAGCAGTCGGTTAGGAGGCAATGTAGGAGACTTAGAAATCACACCCAAGGCCAGTCCCCTATAAGGTCTTAGGTGCGAGAGTTTTCCGGGAGCAAAGGACACTCCTTTACCATATGGTTTTCCATAGAGTCCCTCCCTTCTCCTATGTAATTTTTCATTATCAGAGAGTTTGGCAACCCCTAATTGCATGGGTTCCTCTTCAGATACTTTTACACTCTCCGGTGTATTAACTCTGGGGTGAATAGGTGTAACAAAACGTCTATTCCTGTTCTTGGTATAGAGCCTGTCACGAATTCTATTATCTATATCGATGAGGTAGTCAATAAGGTCCTCTAAGGCAACAGGAAGCTCCTTAGCTGCTACCTCATCCAATATAGAGTCTGATAAGCCTTCCATGAAGGCAGTAGTTAACCCATTGTTGGTCCAATCGACCTGTGAGGCAAGGGTATGAAACTGTATAGCGTAATCAGCCACAGGCCTAGAACCCTGTTTAACCCTCATTAATGCTCTCGCGGCATTTTTAGACCTTTTCATAGTATCAAAAGTTCTGCGAAAAGCTGTAAGGAAACGGTGAAAGTCATGCACCATAGGTCCATTAGCCTCCCAAATAGGGTTTGCCCATTCAAGTGCTTTGTCGGTAAGTTGGTGCATAAAGAACCCAACTTTAGACCTCTCTGTGGGAAATGAACGTGGATACATCTCAAAATGAAACTCTATTTGGTTAATGAACCCTCTGCATGTCTTAGAATCCCCTCCATACCTAGGAGGAGGCGTTAAATGGGCCGTAGCATTAGGCACAGTTGATACTTCAGGAAGCAGGGGTGTAGGAGGGTTAGGTGCGGTTGCTGGAATGGTTCTAGCTAAGAGCGTCTGGAGAGCCTGAGCTATCTGATCCATACGGTGATCCTGCTCTACAAATCTAGCCTCATGGGACGCCATCTACACGCAGGATCCAGCCAAACAGAAGACAGCACAGAGGAGAGATACGTCTACCGGACCTTAGAGTGGCCGGACTCGACGTAATAGGAGAAGACAGAGTCAGGAACGATCCGAGGTCAAGGGCACAAAGAGACAGCGTAAACGAAAACTAGCCGGGGTCTGGTACACAGGAATCAGCAAGCCGGCAAACAGTACAGACAAGGATAAAGCGAAAACGAAGTCAGAATACAAAGCCAAGGTCAAATACGGAGAAACACAACTGAACACAACAAGCACTAAAGGGAACTGTAGCAGAAACCACGATAGGGCAAGGAACTAAGGGAAAAGGGTGAGTATAAGTAGTCTTCAAACTAATGTGATTGGCTCCTGTCACTTCCACACCCCCAACAGGTAAGTGTATGGGGTGATTGGCATGACAGGAGCCAATGGGAGCCTTTTTGCAATTTAGGCTCCCACTGTCTCTTTAAGAGCGCGCCCGAGACTCGCGGCGCGCTCTTAGCTGCAGGCGGGACACGTGACCGCATCTCACGGTCACTGCCCGTCTTCCTGTTAGGAGAGTCGGATGAGCCGTGCGCGGCTCGTGCAGCCGCAGGACCGCGCGCGGCTTGAAGAGAGGACCGCGGCCGGCCCCCGGATAAGGTAAGTACCGCTACACATAAAGAGACATAGAGGCATACAGAAACATACATACAAAGACATACAGGCACATACATACAGAGACATACAGGCATACAGGAACATACAGGCATACAAAAACATGCATGCATACAGAGACATACCGCCATACAGACACATACATATATACAGGCATACAGAGACATACAGGCATACAGAAACATACATGCAAAGACATGCAGGCATACATACACATACATACGTACATACAGAGACATACAGGCATACATAAACATACATAAGTACATACAGGCATACATAAACATACATACAAGACATACAGACACATACAAACATACATACATACTGAGGCAAACCGTCATACAGACACATACATACAGAAATATGCATACAAAGACATACAGAGACACACAGACACATACATACATCCGTACATACAGAGACATAAAGGCACACAGAGTTACACACATGCATACAGATACATACATGCATGGATACAGAGACATACATACATACATACATACATACAGAGACATACAGACAGATACATACAGACAGAGACATACATACATACATACAGAGAGAGACATACAGACAGAGACATACATACTTACATACAGAGACATACATACAGAGACATACAGAGACATACATACAGACAGAAACATACATACAGACAGAGAAATACAGACACAGACATACATACAGAGAGAGACATACAGACAGAGACATATGTGTATAATGACATACAGACATATGTGAATATATGTGTATAATGTTATCATATCCCCTCTCAGGCAACGTTTTTCTAAACTAAATAGGTTTAAATTTGTTAACCTTTCTTGATAGCTGATATGTTCCATTCCTTTCATTAATTTTGTAGCCCGCCTCTGCACTTTTTCTAGTGCCATAATGTCCTTCTTTAGAACAGGTGCCCAAAATTGCACAGCATATTCAATATGTGGTCTTACCAGTGATTTAGAAAAAGGGCAAAATTATATTCTCGTCCCGAGAATGAATGCCCTTTTTCATGCATGACAATACCTTACTGGCCTTGGCCACTGCTGATTGACATTGCACATTGTTGCATAGTTTGTTGTCTATAACAATTCCCAAGTCCTTTTCGTGTGTTGTTATCCCTAATTCACTTCCATTAAGGGTATACGTTGCTTGTTTACTTCTTTATGCCGAAGTGCATAACTTTGCATTTTTCAACATTAAATTTCATCTGCCATTTGCGTGCCCAGTCCTCCAGTCTATCTAAATCCCTCTGCAGCAAAGTAATATCTTGCTCACATTGTATTATTTTACAAAGTTTTGTGTCATCTGCAAACACTGAAACATGACTTTCAATGCTGTCTTCAAGATCATTTATAAACATGTTAAATAGAAGGGGTCCCAGAACAGACCCCTGAGGGACACCCCTTGCCACCTCTGTCCAGCTTAAAAATTTACCATTAACGACAACTCTTTGTATTCTGTTTTTAAGCCAATGTTCTACCCAAGAACAAGCATTTTCATCTAGACCGATTTCCTTGAGTTTGAACACTAATCTTTTGTGTGGAACTGTATCAAATGCCTTGGCAAAATCCAAAAAGATCACATCCACTGCAACACCCTGATCTATACTTCTACTTACTTCTTCGTAGAACGCAATCAAGTTTGTTTGCCTTGACCTGTGCTTCATAAAACCGTGCTGATTTTGGCTGATAACCATATTCTTCTCAAGGAATTCTTGAATATTATCCCTTAATAACCTTTCAAATATTTTACCAGCCATAGAAGTTAAGCTCACAGGTCTATAATTTCCAGGCAAGGATTTTGAACCCTTTTTGAATATAGGAACCACATCTGCCTTCCTCCAATCCTCCAGAACACTTCCTGAAAGAAAAGAATCTTGAAAGATTAAAAACAGAGGTTCACTTGTTTCTACAATTACAATTATTCTGCAAGATTTTAGTAGCAATCATTTGCACATCTATTGCCATGGGTTCTTCCTTAATATATACGGAGGAGAAATAGTTATTTAAAATTCCTGCCTTTTCTTGGTCTTCATTAACTAACACCCCCGTTTCAGTTTTTAGTGTACCTACACTTTCATTTTTTTTTTTTTTAGAATTTATGTACTTAAAAAATGCTTTTGGGGTTGGATTTGCTCTCTTTAGCTATCATTTTTTCATTTTGAAGTTTAGAAAGTCTAATTGCCTTTTTGCACGCATTATTTGCTTTTTTATATCTTTTATAAGATGCATCTGATTTGTCCGATTTAAATGCTTTAAATGCCCTTTTCTTATTTTTAATCTCTTGTTTTACTTCTCTACGAAGCTACATTGGTTTTATTTTGTTTATTTTATATTTATTTCCCAATGGTACATACTGAGAAATGTACCTTTCTAATATTTGTTGGAAGATGATCCATTTATCCTCAGTGTTCTTTTCACTAAAGAGTTTATGCCAGTCAATATATTGTAAAACCTCCCTTAACTTATTGAAATTGGCCTTTTTAAAATTATATGTTTTAGTATACCCCATGTGCTTTTGTTTTTTTGAGTTTTTTTCAAAGGACACTATATTGTGATCACTATTTCCCAAGTGCTCACCTACTTGAATGTTGGTCAAAAGATCAACGTTGTTTGTTAAAACCAGGTCCAGACAAGCGTCCATTCTAGTTGGTGCTTGTACAAGTTGTGACATGAAGGTGTCATTTAACAAGTTTAAAAACCTAATTCCCTTTGCTGAGCTACTAGTTCCTATGTCCCAATTTATGTCCGGGACGTATACACTTATGTATATAGATATATATATTTCGTTCTATGTTTATCTTGATATCAATATATATATTAATATAAAAAAACTGTTAGAACGATGTAAAGGATCATGCTATCCGTGCAGCGCTGATCCTTGTAGCGTCTCCCGAAATCCAAGCTGAGAAGAGCGAAGTAGTGATTAAAGCTCCCAATCCCCCAAACATGAGTCGAGACTTCATGAAGGGGTAAACGATCTGATTTATTGATGGCCAAACTCAGCCCTTTTATGATGGTCTTCCAGCAAGGGAACTCCCACATGGGACCTTGTGGAAGACTGTGACAAAATATACAGCACCAATCAGTGTACAGTACAATTAGTAAACACACCCACAGTAACAGTGTAACCCCTCCTCTCTATCCTGGAGATAATTAACTTAAGTGGTTGAAGAGAACCTAATTATCTCCAGGTAGAGAAAAAGATGTCCTTTTTATATTTTAACAAAACTGTATTAAAATCTATAACTTATATTTAACCGAACATATTCCCCCTGTTCCACATACCCCAAGATAGCTTGGATCTGAGCGCATAATAGAGGCGAATAGCGCTCAGATCCCACAAACACAGTTCTCAATATCGTCGAGCAAAGTTTAAGTTCACCAGTTGTTCGGGAAATTCAATCCAAAAAGAGTTCCATAATTGTAGCTACCTGGGGTCAGTATGTCTTGTGTGAAAGGAAAGTCCCGAACGGCAAAGTGATTAACGTGTTCGGGAGATATTAACTGTATGAACGAGGACTCGGTACTTATCAGCGGTGTGTGGCGGAATAAGTGTCAGGAAATAGTTCCAGAGGATTGCTGCCTTTCCACCGCTGAGCGTTTGATGACTTTAAAATGGCGACTGCCACGTGTTCGTCAAACAAACGAGGATCCCCATGCCTTTCATCAATTACCTTGCGGTTAACCGCAAGGTCTGGGAGGTAAATGAGCGGCACACGACCTCAGTGGGAGGTCGGGTGCTTCGGTAGTTGTTCAGTTTTTTGGAACTGCACGAAATAGGCGTACATCCGCATGTTTAAACGAAATGCTGTTCCTCTGAGGCTTGTTAAAACAGGGATTTCGTTACAAACAAAATTACACATATATATTTGAATTATTTTTTTTTTTATGTATTTACATATTTATTTATATTATATATATAAATATATATAATTCAATATCATTCTACATGTATTTTGATATAAATTTATATATATATATATATATATATTAATATTAAGATACACTTAGACAGTGTATGTGTATGTATGTGTATGGGTATGTATATTCTTAGATCATATATATAATAAATATATATATGATCTCAGTATATATTGGATTTTAAACTGTGTTTTCACTCTTTTTTTTTCAGGCAGCAGGCACTCCCCCTGCTGGCATTGCTGTGGATGGCTATGCCGTCCATGTGATTGTGGGTTCCTTGACCTAGCGATCAAATGGCCCAGGAGGGCCAGATCGGCATGAGGGGGACTACATGGGATGCCAGGTGAGTCCCCCTACCGCGATCGCCGGAGTGGGATCACCGGCGACCGGGTAAGTAAATAGGACGGCGGGGATGTGCTATGCCGCCCACCGGTGTTTAGATCCGGTCCCCAAGGACGGCATAGCACGACTGCCGTCCTTAAGGGGTTAAAAAAATCCAGGAGACTGGGAATTCCAGGAACAGAATAAAGGACTGAACCCAGAAAACCCAGCATAATGAAAACCAGACATAGAATAGAAAACCAGAAAAACCAAGAAAAACTAAACAAGAATTGTAAAAAGAGTACTGAATACCAGAAGCCAAGGCCAGACATTTCCACAGAAAAAAACAGGATGTGACAGTTATAATATGCACCTGTAGCAGAAAAATGTAACTATGAACTAATAACAGATGAGTACATGTAAAATCGTACTCTGATTTTTGGCTTACCCTGTATAATCTCATCTCTGCATAACCCTTTGTTGCACTTTTCAATCTATCTGATCACCAGGAGTTTCCTCTGTGTCCTCTGTGTGTAATTCTGTGTATCAGGGCCATCTTTAACATGGTGCAAATGGGGCAGCTGCCCCAGGCCCAGTTATTCTTCGGGGGGGGTCCCAAAACAGCAGCCCCGTGGCCCCTGCTGCCCTCACCCCCCCCCCCCACTGGCCTGCCAATGCAACCAGTGTCCCGCGCACTAGGGAGTTCCACACTAAGGCCACCCGGTGGGCATTAAGCAGTGTTGGGAGGAAGTGACGGTTGCGGGTCACTTCCTCCCACTAAGAAGAGGAGCGGCGCGGGAGGAACGGAGTAGGGCCGGGAGGGGCAGACCCCAAGCATTTGAATAGGTCAGTACATTTTTAGGAAACCAATTATTACCGGAGAATGATCAAGAAAAGAGGGAGAGAGAAGGCAATTGTGGGAAATGGAATGATGACTGAAGTATGTGTGTGTAATAATAGCAATAATGTGTAAATAAAAAGGAGAGGAAATGAGACATATTGAAAAAAAGTACAATGGAAAGAGATGAGTGTCATGATCTTTTACCTGGATCCGTCGCGCCCGCGTAGTGTGGGATCCGACACCGACTCCACTCTGGCGGTGTGTGGCATGTCCCACACCGGATGCTGCAAACACTCCCCATTTCATGACGTGGTGCATACGCGCCGACGTCATGATGTCAATGACGCGACCACGCGTGATCAATACCAGACGAGAAAGTTTTGGGGGCATGGCCTTAAAGCAAAAGACGCACCCTTATAAAAGGGGCATCTTTTGTCTTGTTCCTTGCCCTATTGTGGTTCCTTGTGGTCCCTTTAGTGCTAGTTTGTAAGTGCTTCTTATATTCTTCATATTGTTTTTCCTGTGTACTGACCTGGCTTGGCTTTTTGATGTTCCTGTTTTTTGGCTCCCTGACTTGGCTTGACTTTTGACCTCATGTTCTCTGGTATCTAGACCCGGCTACTCTTATTCACTCTCCTGATTTCTGGCATCCTGGTAACTGGCTGTTCTTGGACTATTCTTTTCTCTTACGTTAAACCTGACCAATCTAAGGTTTGGTAATACGTATTTGGGTTTTCTGTGGGTTTACATTCCGCGTGTTGGGTTATCACATGACCGTGATAATGAGTGAGGAGATATGGAATGAGAAAAGGTGGGGAAGATGGCATATTGATTTCCCTGGTGTCCTCCAGTCTGGACACCAGGAAAACCACCCTCCAAGGTAGAAAACTGGAGGGTGGGTTTAAAAGTGTAAATTTGTCTCAGTATGTCTGTGTGTATGTGTCTGTGTGTATGTGTCTGTGGGTCAGTATGTCTGACTGTATATGTATCTGTGCATCTGTATGTTGCCATTGCGTGGTTATGTGTATTTGTATGTTGTCAGTATGTGTATCTGCATGTGTGTCAGCATGTATATCTGTGTACCTTTATGTGTTTCAGTGTGTGTGTGTGTGTGTGGGTATCACAGTGTATGTGTATATGTGCATACATCACAACAATCAATTGCCAACACTACACACAAATAGACCCCTGCATTCAAACTTTCACACTAAATATAATTACACTCCCAAATTAAAACATAAACACTACATACAAACACACTTCTGTGTATTACACCAAAATTAATATCAATACACCCCTGCATTTGAAAACCAACACTACACATAAATTCATACATATTACATTCAAAGCCAACACCACATAAAAAAACACCCCTACATTCACACAAACATACTCCATACAAAAAAATGCTTACATTCAAACACACAAACACTGCTCAGTGCTAAACATAACCCTGCAAGCATGGGAAAATGGTAGAGCCCAGGTGTCAAAGCATTGTTGGAGTTGCACAATAGATAGATCTACCTTTTGGCCATCCTTGTGGTAGGACAGCACAAAAACAACATGCACCATGGCCGTTTCTACTTTAGTTCTTTCACTGCATTAGGGTGGATGGCGTGATTGCATACCAGGGAGGGGGCAAGGTCCAGGGGGCTTAAGTTAAAGGTTGCCCAGGGTCCGGTTAATATTAAAGATGGCCCTGGTGTGTATCAGTACCCTTTGTGTGTAGATGTGTGTGTGTCAGTTTCCTCTGTGTGTGTCAGTATCATCTGGTTATAAATGTGTGTGTCAGTGTCCTCTGAGGTTAAATGTGTGTGTCTGTGTTCTCTAAGTGTAAATGTGTGTGTGTATCAATGTCCTCTGTGTGTAAATGTGAGTGTGTATCAGTTCCCTTTTTATCCTCAGGTTATAAATATGTGTGTGTGTGTGTCAGTGTCCTCTGAGTATAAATATGTGTGTCAGTGTTCTCTAGGTGTAAATGTGTATGTGTGTCAATGGTCTAAGATTGGCCTCCATGTTTCTTTGCTCTTTCGAACTAAAAAGAGTGAAGAAAACTGTCCCCGGAACCGTTCTTTCATTGGAACTGGACCTTTTGGCTTGTGAGATTCTTGATGTACTCGTATAATGCCTTGGTCTTGTTTCTGTCTTTGGGGATATAGGTGGCTATAAAGAAATTCCATCTTGGTAGTCGTTGAAATTCCAGCCTGTAACCAATCTGGACACTATGGACACTACCCAGGTATCTCGGATTTTCTGAGTCCAAACCTCTGAATAGGGAAAGTCGAGCTCCTACCTCAAGTGGATAGTCCGAAGTTCTTACCAGAAGTGCCGAAGTTCCGAAGTTGCCGAAGTTCCGAAGTTCTGAAGCACAATATTGCACAATATAAAGTACTAATATACTTACCCAGTGAAAGAAGAAGAATGTTACATTGTAAACAAATTTAAATAAAAAGTATACAAACATAGCCAGGATTCAGCTGTAAGCATTTGCAACACTTACAACAATCAAGTAACATACATTCATATAAAATGTAAGTTACTTGGCCAGTCAATGTAATGACAGGAATTAATAAGTAGATAACTCCCTAATTCCCACGGTATTAGGGAGCTATCTACTAAAAGGCTGAAAGACCTAAATTGGTCTTTCAGCCAAATGTACTAATACTAAGTAAAGATTTACTAGTATTACTTAGTATTAGTAAATTACTTAGTATTAGTAAATTATGCCCCTACTCGCTATATCGTGAGTAGGGGCATGTCTATTAAACAAAAAAAAAAAAAAAATATTGCCCCCCCCGGCCCCACCCCTAAGTGGCAGGTGGGGGCCCTAATGTAAAATAATGGGGGGGACCTATTGTCCTCCCCCGGGCCCCCACCCCTGAGCGTCGGGTGGGGGCCCTAAATCAGAATAAGGGGGGGACCTAATGTCCTCCCTCCTGGCCCCATCCCTGAGCGGCGGGTGGGGGCCCTAAAGTGGAATAAGGGGGGGGGACCTAGTGTCCTCCCTCCTGGCCCCCACCCCTCAGTGGCGGGTGGGGGCCCTAAATACTAATAAGGGGGGGGACCTAAGATCCTCCCCCGTGGCCCCCAGCCCTGAGCGGTGGGTGGGGGCCCTAAAAAAATGTGTGTGTGTGTCCCCAGGTGAATAGGAGTCCCCAAACCCCTAGTCACCCCCTTCCCCCCCAATAAAAATTATCCCCCTACCTACCCCCCTAACCCTAAAAACTAACCTTTAACTAAGTACCTGTAAAAAAAAAAAACGTACCATTCGATGTTTCTTTCTTCTAAAATCTTTTTTCAGCCCCAAAAAAGGCCAAATAAAAAACCATAATAACCGACGCAATTATAAAAAATTTAAAAATTAAAAATGAGCGAAAAAAATCCATCTTCACCCATGGAGGGCTCCGCGCAGACTGAGCTCTACAGGGCGGGGAAGGCTTGTAAAGCCTTCCCCTCCCCGCAACTAGGCTCAGAGCACTCTGATTGGTGGGTTAAAGCCATCCAATCAGAGTGCTCTGACAGGTAAATGAAGAGACTGTCAGGTAAGTCTCTACATTTACCTGTCACAGCACTCTGATTGGTTGGTTTGAAATCCACCAATCAGAGTGCTCTGTGTCATTTTACACAGCGTGGGAAAGTTCTTTGGAATTTTCCCATGCTGTGTAATTTGACTCATAACTCTCTGATTGGTGGATTAAAGGACCACTCTAGGCACCCAGACCACTTCAGCTTAATGAAGTGGTCTGGGTGCCAGGTCCAGCTAGGGTTAACCCATTTTTTTTTTATAAACATAGCAGTTTCAGAGAAACTACTATGTTTATAAATTGGTTAAGCCTTCCCCCAAAATAGAGGCGCTTGCGTGATTCTCACTGTGAAAATCACAGTGAGAGCACGCAAGCGTCCATAGGAAAGCATTATAAATGCTTTCCTATGCGAACGGCTGAATGCGCGCGCGTGTGCCGCGCGTGCGCATTCAGCCAACGGAGCGGAACGGAGGAGGATCGGAGGCAGAGATCTCCCCGCCCAGTGCTGGAAAAAGGTAAGTTTTAACCCTTTTCCCCTTTCCAGAGCCGGGCGGGAGGGGGACCCTGAGGGTGGGGGCACCGTCAGGGCACTCTAGTGCCAGGAAAACAAGTATGTTTTCCTGGCACTAGAGTGGTCCTTTAAGTAACCAATCAGTTATGAGTCAAATTACACAGCGTGGGAAAATTCCTCAGGGGTGGGGGCCTGGGGGGAGGCCCTTAGGTCCCCACCCCTTATTCCAATTTAGGGCCCCCACCCGCCGCTCAGGGGTGGGGGCCAAGGGGGAGGACATTAGGTCCCCCCCTTATTAGTATTTAAGGCCCCCACACGCCGCTCAGGGGTGGGGGCCAGGGGGGAGGACCTTAGGTTCCCCCCCCTTATTAGTATTTAGGGCCCCCACCCGCCACTGAGTGTTGGGGGCCAGGGTGGAGGACACTAGGTCCCCCCCTTATTCTTGTTTAGGGCCCCCACCCGTCACTCACTAGGTCCTCCCCCTTATTAGTATTTAGGGCCCCTACCCGCCGCTCAGGGGTGGGGGCCAGGGGGGAGGACAACAGGTCCCCCCCATCATTTTACTTTAGGGCCCCCACCCACCGCTCAGGGGTGGGGGCCGGGGGGGCACTATTTTTTTTTAAACAGTGAGCAGTCACAGGCTGCTCACTGTTTACTAAACATGCCCCTACTTGCGGTATGCCACCTAAGGGAGCAGTCTATGCTCTGTCACCTCAAGAGAGTAGAGTAATGGAGGAATATATTAAGGATTCATTGAATAAAGGCCACATACGAAAATCATCCTCGCCTGCTGGGGCAGGATTCTTTTTATCTAAAAAGGACGGTGAGTTGCGCCCATGTATCGATAACAGGGCATTGAACAAAATCACCATTAAGAACGCCTACCCCATTCCTCTTATTGCTGAATTATTTGATAGACTCCAAGGTGCTAAAGTATTTACTAAGCTTGATCTTAGAAGTGCTTACAATTTAGTGAGAATCAAGGAAAACCACGAGTGGAAGACTGCATTTAATACCAGAAGTGGACACTATGAATATCTAGTGATGCCATTTGGGTTGTGCCTTTCTCGCTTTAATTTTCTTATTACTTATAGACCTGGTTCTAAAAATGTCAAGGCTAACGCCTTATCCAGACAGTTTGATACTGAGTCTATACAAGAGCAAGAAAAGTCCCATATCATTCCCCCGTAATGTATCATTGCTTCCACTATCCTTTCATTGTCCTCTCCACTGCTTGGCTCCATCATGGAGGCTCAGTCTCAGGCGCCCTGCGGAAAACTCAGGACAAATTTTTGTTCCATTGGGGGAAAGGGTTAATATCATGAAGGTGTTTCACGACAATGTGTCTGCTGGTCACCCAGGTATTAATAAATCCACTTCTGCTATCATGAGGTCATTCTGGTGGGATTCCCTCAGGAAGGATGTTAAGGAGTATGTGCAGGCTAGTTCTGTTTGTGGCTTGTTACAACCTCTTCCCGTTCCTGAGGTCCCATGGTCCCACTTGCCTATGGATTTCCTTGTAGAACGTCCTAGTTCTAATGGTTATACCACTATTCTCATGGTTGTTGACCGTTTTTCTAAAATGGCTCACTTCATCCCTCTCAAGAAATTACCGTCATCTCAAGACCTGGTACTGATCTTTATACGTGAGATTGTCCATCTGCATGGCATTCCTCACAATATTGTATCTGATAGAGGTTCTCAGTTTGTATCCTTGTTTTGGAGGGCTTTCAATAAGCAATTGGGGATTGAATTGTCTTTTTCATCCTCTTACCACCCCCAGACTAATGGTACAGCTGAGAGGGCTAACCAGTCTTTGGAGTTATACTTGCGTTGTTTCGTTAATAGCACTCAAGACAATTGGTCCGAATTATTACCATGGGCCGAGTTTGCTAGGAACAATGCTGATCATGACTCCTCTGGGCATAGTCCATTTTTTGTTAATAATGGCCGGCATCCTACTGACCTACCGGCTGTTTTTTTCTGACACGGCTATTCCTGCTTTGGATGACCGTCTGGCTTCCATGCGTGATACCTGGGTTAAAGTTCAATCTGCTCTGGGTACTGCTGCTGACCGTTTCAAGCATTTTGCTGATACACGTCGAGGTGACAACCCTGTTTACCAAGTGGGTGAGAGGGTTTGGTTATCTTCTCGTAACATCAGGCTCAAAGTCCCTAGCATGAAATTTGCTCCTAGGTTCGTGGACCTTTTCTTGACCTTCGTAGGATCAATCCTGTTGCGTACTCTCTGGCCCTTCCGGCTTCCTTGAAAATTCCTAATACCTTTCATGTGTCCTTGCTCAAACCTCTTGTTTGCAATAAATATACTGTTTCAAGTGTCCCTCCTCCTACCTTAGTTGTTTCTGGACAGGAAGAGTATGAGGTCTCCTCCATAATTGATTCCAGGTTTTCTCGGGGCACAGTACTTTACAGTACTTGGTGGATTGGAAAGGTTATGGACCAACCGATCGTTCTTGGGTTCCGGCATCTGATATACATGCTGGCCGCAAGATTCGCTATTTTCATGCCAAATTTCCTCTCAAGCCTGGTCCTGCCCGCCCAGTGGGCGTTCTTCAGGTGGGGGGTAATGTCACGTATTCATCCGCTTATAAAAATGTGGTTAATGACATTTACTGTCCACACAGGAAAAGTTGTGCCAAGCAGCAACCAAATCCACAGAAGGGTTAATGCTGAGCAGCAATTATGCAAATGAAAACCTGGTAACTGCCTTTGGGGTCAAAGGCTGGTTACAGCCTATCAGACCTAGAGGAGGGGTATTTAGGCACAGTTCTCATCCTGCTCAGTGCCCTGTCATGGTTTCCCGTGTTGTTGTCCAAGAGCGCATTATTGATTCTGGTAATTCTGGTTATTTGACTTTGGCATTGTTTTTGACTTCCATGTTTTCTGGCATCCCTGACTCCTGGCTTTTCCTTATCGTTGTGTCTCTTTCTGTTTCCCTTGACCTTGGCTATTCCGGACTATTCTTTGGTACGTTAGTCCGGCCATTCTAAGGTCCGGTATACGTTACCTATCAGTCCTCTGTGTTAGACAATTCTACGTGCTGGATCATTCTGTAATCCTGACAGTGTGTTAGTAAGTGTGTGTTAGTGAGAGTGTGTAAGTGACACTGTGTGTGTTAGTGAGAGTGTGTGTGTTAGTGAGAATGTGTGACACTGTGTGTGTTAGTGAGAGTGTGTGTTAGTGAGAGTGTGTTAGTAATACTGTGAATGTCCTTGAGTGTATAAGTAACACTGTCTATCTCAGTGAGATTGTGTAAGTGACGCTGTGCATGTCAGTGATTGTGTGTTACTGAGTGTGTGTTACTGAGTTTGTAAGTGACACTGTGGCGAAGTAACCTCGCGACTGGTTCTTGGAGGGGCCTGTTTGCCAGCCACCTACCCCATGACTATGGCCCCTGTGATAAAACTTGGTTTAAATCACTATTTGTGCCTGTTGGAACTTATAACAGGAACCATTCGAACTTTTGTAGTGGCACTTCGAACTCCCAAAGCCATTCGAAGTGCTTTTAGACCATGTGGTGGCGGCCATCTTGTTCGAATGGACCAAAACTGCAAATAGACTTCAGGGGGACTTAGCCGCGAATACCCTGGAACTATTTTCGGCATAAAAACCTCATGGTTCCCGGTCGGTACTCCAGTGGCACTTAGCGTGATTCTATGGAACTATTTTCGGCTATGGGAACTGATCTGGGTGATTTTTGGATATGTTGGTCACCCAGATCAGGGCTACCAGGGGATGTATACTATGTGTTTTGGGGTACTTTTGGGACTTTGGAAACACTGCATCCAGTACACACATAGACACTGAGTCCACTACACATACTCCGCATCTACTACACAAAAAACACTCTGCATCCACTACACATACACATTCACACACACTCTGCATCCACTACACACGCACTGCATCCACTGCACACATACTCTGCATCCACAACACACACATACACACTGCATCTACTACACATACTCTATCCACTACACACAGATACACACTGCATCTACTACACATACTGCATCCACACACACTCTGCATACACTATTTTTGACTTTTGTATGTAAGTATACTATTGATACTATATTATTTTATTGCTTTTACTGTGGCGCGACCTAAATCTATTTTTATTGTATTAATAAACATTGCTCAAACAAAAATATAAAAAACTGAGTTGTCTTCTAGCTTTCTTTGTAATATAGGGCATGACCTTCTGACACCAAGGCACCCTTAGGTATGAAAATACTTTTTTTTAATCACTATATATATATATATATATATATATATATATATACACACATTTATTATTTTTAAATTCGATATTAATAAAAATAATATTTTTACCTATTTTTTTTTCATTCTGTTTTTATACAGTAATGTGACTTTGTTTTCCTGTAAATGTGTTTTTAAAGGGTGAGGAACTATTTGAAATATAATTTAAAAACACCATCATATCACTTGTTACTTTTAAATATTTGTTGTAACTAAAAAGACATCAGCAGAGAAAACTTATGCCTGGAAAGCAGTTGCTCAAACCCTCCACCCCAAAACATAAACAAAATAAGTTATGTCTACACTATCCCACATCTCTATGTATCTAAATGCTGTAATGTTTATGGTGTCAGGAGTGACTAGGCAGACTTCTTACCTGGTGCCCATCGTGCACTACAATCCTGCTCGAAGCCAGAAACTCTTTTCACTGAGCTAAGCAGCAACTACCCCCCCCCCCAAATGCCCCGGCAGATGTCTTGTCAGCCTCTTGTCTTGGGGGTGGCCCAAGAGTTGGCTGGGCTGGCTACTTTGGCTGGCATCTGCTCAGTTTGTAGGCGGGAGGCAAGGTAGCGCTGCCTTCTGAGCTATTCCTGCTCTGCTCCCTCACATACCCACAGTGATGCCAGAGCTTAAATATGATGTCACTCCGGCCCAGGCATTACTAAGTGGCGCACAAGGGAGCAGAGCAGGAAGATCAGAGCTGCCTTGCCGCTTGCATTGACCGTCCAGCCGGCAGTGAAAGTGATGTAGATTAATTTAGAAATAAACAAATATGTTTAAATGTCTATCTGTTCCTGTCCAAATCTGAGATGATTAAATTGCGTATACGCAGAAGTAAGCTCACACTGACACATGGAGTTCAGGTTAAAAGCACTTCAGAAAATTTAATGGCATCTTGGTTGGAAAACAGTTATGCAGACCTTTTTAAAGGCAAAATGACATCATCATTGAATATCAGATAATAACAAATAAACATCATTAATTGGATTAAATGTTATGTGACTATATCAGTGTCCACCCATCAATATTATTAATTGGCTCAGGGGTTTGAGTGACTAGCTAGGTGTCCTCCCACCGGGAGGTGGTATTGTTCTGGACAAGGGTGTGGACAGAAGGCTCAGGCGCCATCTTTCCCAGCATGAGGTTTACTCGGTGGAAAGGGGGGCTTGAGCGTCATTTTACACAGTCAGTGATGTCAGGTCTTGTGGTCAGGTGCAAGGTTCTTTTATGAATAGAACATTTCATTAGTACAGTGTTCTCATGGCCTTGGCTCTGGCCTTGGTTATACTTTGTTGCATGTTACAGGAGATTCAATAATTCCGGAGTCAGCTATGTCTTTATAGAAAATACAGTCTCTGTTCATTGTATTAAATGTACTGGGAAATTCTGTCATGTAATGTAGTTTAAGATGGAGAATCTGTCAGGTAATGAGGACAAAATGGAGGGTTTGTCACAGTGTGAGGTTAAAATGGAGTTAGTACAATAATTCAGTACAAGTTCAATAAAGATTTTTAATAATTCTACATCAGTCCCCCCTATGAAATGTTAAATTCTAAAAGATAAACTTTATTGGTTAGTTTCAGAAGACAGGTTAGCCCAAAGGCACAAAACCCTATGAAGTAACGGTTCTTGAAGTCTTCTTAGTTCTTCAGAGGGACATCATAAATAGACAAGCTTACATTACCATATGGACCTGTGTTATCTGGAATATAGGCACAACAAGTCATGGTGACAGGTAAACTTGTTGGTTGCAATAGATATAATAAATGCAAATCAAAATATTATTATTATTATTAGCAGTGACGGTTGGGAAAATGGACTCAAACTTTCCTTGTACTGCAAAATCATCTGGTACCCCCCTTGGCACACCTATGGCATCAATATATATATATGTCAGACTTTCCCTTTAGAGGGGTGCTCCTCTTTATGTTCTGAAGCATGAATGTGGTGTGTCAAGAGTACCTTGTCATGTATTATGTGTATGGACATAATAACCTTGGCTAGGGCGCATTTGCTTATGCATTGTAGTATTAAACCTGTCCCACGCTACATCAGCGTAGGTGGACTCGGATCATTTAGTCAATATTAATATCACCACAAACTCAGGATGGACAAATAATCCTGAGGAAGCTTGGCGTTTGGATCTCTTCAGCTTCACGAGGTCTCCTTTTGGGGTCCTCGGCTTTCCATCGATGGCAGGTGGTCAGGCATTATTATGGCCATCAAACACCTACTTGTTGGTATCTTTTTATTTATTATTTTTTTTTTTTTTATTAACAAGTCATTTTTTTCTTTAGAGTCAAAAGTGTGTCAAAATCAACAAATGTCACTTCTCATGTTGCAGAGAGAGAGAGAGAGTCTTGAATCTGGAACAATGAATCCACTGAGTGATCTCTGCAACTTTCACAATGCACTATTGGGTATATGGTCTTGGTTGTCACATTGATGACCGGCTAGGCTTCTGGCCATCCTGACAAAATGTCTATTATAACTAGTGCATATTTGACCCAGCAGCTCTTTGTCACCTGGATTCTTGAAAGGGATAGTGAGAGTTAGCTAGGTGCTTAGGATTCTCCTCCTCTTCTGCCTGAGCTGTCTTTGGCACAAATAACACAGGATCGGTAGTAACTGATGATTAGAGGAGTAATTCTAGGTACTTTATAGTATTTAGAGATCAGAGAGTTCATGAGGGTCTTGGATGGGTATAAAGTTCCATGGGCTCACTGCCCAGTACATGCTTTGGGTAAACAGAGCTTGAGAGTGTTGGAGTACAGCCCGTCTTCAAGGGTTGCCCCTTTCTGTTTTTCCAGCTTTGTATTTCTTCAGGGTCAGCAGCTGCTTGTCATTCTTTCAGAAGCTTGCGATCTGTAGGTAGGATCTACATGGTGAGTATAGAAGTTTCTTTAGCGGACACCATTCTGTCCACTTCCCTTGGTGCACTTGTGGCTTGGTTGGCAGCTTTTAGTCAGCTGAGTGGTGCTTCTTATTTTCCAGATTGATCCAAAATAATGTGCTGCACCCAGGGCATATCTTGAGTCAGTGTAGGTATTGGCATGTCTCCCTTCAGGCATTTTGTATGCCACTGAGAAGGCTGTCAATTCAGCGTCTTGAGCAGATGTGGGTGAGGAAAGTGAAGATGCTTGACGTACCTGATCTTCTGTAGCAACAGCAAATCCAGTATGGTACCTTTCCTCTTTATCCGCAAACAGAGTGGAGTCAGGATCTGGTAAAGCTACTGCATGCTCTGTTGAAAGGTGTCTTGTTTCTTCTTTCATCTGTTCAAAACAACCATGAGGAGCAGTAGAAGAGGTTTCCTCACCTATTTCTGTGTGAGATTGGGGGGTATTTGTCTTTCTATTTACAGTTCTCTTGCTGACCCCCCCTCTGTAGAGAGTTGTGAATTGATTGTTCATGTTTTGTTCTAATGAGTCAGGTTCCTTTCATGAGATTTCTGGGGACTTAGTGAAGAAAAAACATGAGGGACAGCCACCTCCCTTACAGGTGTCTTACTTCCATGGGAATCTGGGTCAGGACCGCACTATTTCCTTGAGAGTGCCCAAAACAGTTCTTTCATGTCTGAATAATTTTTCGTTAGTGTGGTATTCCCCCCTGGGAAGTGGCGGAAGAGTGGCCAGAGCAAATTTTCTTCAAAATATAATGTTGTCAGGTAGAGGCAGAGTTGTCTATGAGCGGAGGAAATTGGTAAGGAATAAGAAGGGAGGAAGCATATAAAGGATATAGATATGGTGGTGGGGAGATGGAAGAAGGAGTAGTGGATAGAGTGAGAGGGAAGAAGGTGAAGTAGGAGGAGGAGAAGGTGGAGTAGAGGGAGGAGTAGGAGGAGGAGAAGGAGGAATAGAGGAGAAGTAGGAGGAGAGAGGAGAAGGTGGAGTAGAAGGAGAACGTGGAGTAGAGGGAGGAGTAGGAGGAGGAGAAGGAGAAATAGAGGGAGGAGTAGGAAGAGGAGGGAGGAGTAAGAGCAGGAGGAAGGAGTAGGAGGAGTAGAGGAGAAGTAGGAGGAAAGAGGAGAAGGTGGAGTAGAGGGAGGAGTAGGAGGAGGAGTAGAGGAGAAGTAGGAGGAGAGAGGAGAAGGTGGGGTAGAGGGAGGAGTAGGAGGAGAAAGTGGAGTAGAGGGAGGAGTAGGAAGAGGAAGGAGGAGTAAGAGCAGGAAGAAGGAGTAGGAGGAGGAGAAGGTGGAGTAGAGGGAGGAGTAGGAGGAGGAGAAGAGGAGAAGTAGGAGGAGAGAGGAGAAGGTGGAGTAGAGGGAGGGGTAGTAGGAGAAAGTGGGGGACTGTAGATGAAGGGGAGGGATCGGTGGGAGGAGTAAGCGGGGGTGGGCAGGTAAGGGAGCAGACAGGTGATGTAGCAATGGAGGATACATCAGAAATCAAGACTAGGTAGAAATGCAATGGAGGCTGCAAATAGCCCATGTACAACAACTATTAACTGGCCCTATGCTTTCCCTAGAGAAAAATAATAAAAGGCTAACATGCTCATCTTGTCTCCACAAGCCTCGAACGTTTCACTCCGTGGGTGTCCCGCAGCGGCTAGCCCACCACATCTCCCACACCAGACTTGTGCCCGTGGAGACAGACGCTATCCCTGACTCTCGTTCTTTATTTTATTAATTTATATCTAACATCCCAAAATGTAATTCCTACTTATATCACAAATATACATTATCACAATTTTATGTCTCGCAAATGGGATAAAATTTATTCTACTCTTCACTGATAATGTATATTTAAAACATACAAAATAGGCAAATAACATTGTCTTCTGCAAAATAAATGAAAAAGATAATGGAGATTTTGTTAAGCATTGTTAAACAGCTATACCTGAATTCACATTTCTTGTTCTCCAGTTCCTGGCTGTTAATGGCAATGTACAATGTAATAGAGCAGCAGAAAATGCTAGCAGAATGCTTGGTTGCATAGGGAGAGGTATTAGCAGTAGGAAGAGGGAAATGCTCATGCCATTGTACAGAACACTGGTGAGACCTCACTTAGAGTACTGGATACAGTACTGGAGACCATATCTTCAGAAGGATATGGATACCTTAGAGAGAGTTCAAAGAAGGGCTACTAAACTGGTTCATGGATTGCAGGGTAAAATTCACCAGGAAAGGTTAAAGGATCTTAACAGGTATAGCTTGGTGAAAAGACGAGACAAGGGAAATATGATAAAAGCATTTTAAATATATAAAGGTAAACAACACAGTAAAAGTGGAGACTATATTTAAAAGAAGGAAAACTACCATAACAAGAGGACATAGTCTCAAAAATAGAGGGACAAAGGTTTAAAAATAGTATCAGGAAGTATTACATTACTGAGAGGGTAGTGGATGCATGGAATAGCCTTCCAACTGGAGTGGTAGAGGTTAACTCAGTAGAAGTGTTTAAGCATGCGTGGGATAGGCATAAGGCGAAGCACTTGCTGCTAGTAACAGATCTAGAATTAATATACTATAATGCCCAAAGTCTCAATTCCTATGCATATGCAATAATAAAATATGTGGACTTACAACAAAAATTATGTTAGTCAGTCTTTAAACTTGGCTTATTCATTTGTTAATAGTTATGCTTATAATGTTAACTGGTTCCTTTTCAATTCGATCAAAACATTTTGAAACCAATCCCTAATTGTATTACCATTTGTTCAAGAAATCTTGGTTTATTAGAACTTTCTTTTAGTAAATGTTCTTTAAGATAACCCCTCTTCCAGCATGTTATCAATTTTGTATACAAAGTTAAAACACACTTGTTACTTATACGTGAATCGATAGACATATATATATTCTATCTATATATATATATATTAACCATTACTTGTCACAGACACTTTCCTGATATAGGGAAACTAATAGTAGGATTCACGATATATGGGCGGATATGACCTCACTAAGGGCAGAGTGAGGGCAGGAGCCAGGACTGACGTGTCTCTTTAAGGACAACCTCCTTTTGTTCTAGGGGCCATTTTCTTTTAGGGCATTTCAGCTGGCAAATGAAAGCATTATACATTTAACAGCCCGTGAAGCTTTGAAATAACATGGTGCAAAAAAACAAAAAACTTACGGGATTCAAACAATTTACCTACAGCCATTAATCACTTTTCCTCTTCACAATCTCACTTAACAACTTTGCATATTCCCTCTATCCACATTGCATAGTATTGCAACAAATCACACTTGCCTATACATTTTTAACTCGTCCAAATAATTCTCTATTCCTGCATCAGATTCACTTTCCTAACCTTCGTAATCAACACTGAGCTACATCCCCGACTCCCTATCTTATACACCAGTCTTGGAGAAAATACTTTGCACCGCAAAAGGAAATACAGCCTCAGAAAGGTGGAATGTAATCTTGTGAGCTAGTCTCCCACACGATCCTATCAACTTCAATTGAAATAACAAAATACACAATTAGAATATTTTCTAGCAAAAATTCCATTGCTAAGTTCTGAATAACTCTACGGAACACAAATCTGAATCGCACTGAGTCGCAACCACGCCCCCCCCTCCTCCTCCCTCCCTTGTCTCACAGAAGGCAAAAAGGGAGGGGGAGAAACAAGAGGGACTGCAAGCATGACATTTTAACCATGTCAGTGCTGGAAAGACAGTTACGTTACAATTATTGCAAAAGCAAAGAGACACAAACACACAACATTTAATAATACTCTCAGTGAAACTCAATACAAAACCCCCACCCTCTACCAGGGTAATGGCTAACACAAAATACAAAAACAATTATTATAATATACATATATTCTTAACCCTTTGTGATCTAGTTCTTCCTCAGCCCAACCTTCCTGCTGAATAGCATTGCTACTCTGTCTTCAACTAAATCACATGCTAGCCAGCCCTTACTGGGCTTACTCAATTCCTGTCCCATATTCCCCCCTCCCCTACACCAGCGTCCTAGATATAGGGAAAGATAAGGAAAATTGAACAAGAGCGTCTACAATGCTCGACTGCCACTTGAGAATGGTGGGTCCTACTCAAGTGCGTCTTCCCAAAACGTAGACTAGTCACTGAATCCGCCTACCCGGGGTGGTAGACACGGATTGGAGCGAGGTGAGAAGTGTGTGACCAATCACTTCTCTATTAAGAGGAATGGGAGTGGATAGTGTAATAGTACAGGAAGTGTAGAAAAGGTAAAAAGGTAAGGAAAAATCCTTAGAGACAGACACAGGAGTTTGAATGACTCCTATTTAGACAAACAAAACAACAATACAGTTGAAATACAGTGCATGCATCACAGTTCAAATGAAATCAACAGTAATTCCTTTCCTTTACTCATGTGACCCAAGTCACCTCCCTCAACCTCGTAGTGTCCCCGCTCGGAGAACGACTTCCTCAAGTCTCACTACCAGCGGCCACAGGAAACAGCAATCCTCTCCGACCCGAATCCTGTCTAGCCTCCCTCGTTACAGCAGTCCACAAAGAGTGGCCACCTCTATCCTCACTCCCGTAGTGCCCCTATAAAACCCACTTATAGGTCTCACTACCACGTGGTGCGGGAGACAAGCAATGCCTGCCTGAATCCCCCCGCCACAAATAAAGAAATTGGAATTCCACCAGCCTCAGCGCTCGAAGCTGTGGGTTACCACCTCTCTGCAAGCAGAGTTACGTGCACAATGAGGCTAGCTAGGCTATCAAAGTGACACAAGAAGGATCACAGGAAATTATGAGTCTACACAAATTCCACAGTTCCAACACTCCTCTTTTTCCTTACAGCCACAGCCACGAGGCTCCTAAAAGAGGTAAACAGGCAAAGAAGACCCCCAGGAAAACTTCCACAGGTCAACCTCCCTTTTTCCCTACAGCCACATCCACGTGGCTCCTAAAAGGAGTAAACAGGCAACAGAAGACCCAGGCAAATCCCCTCAGGTCCACCCCCCTTTATCCCAAAAAGGGGAAAAAAGACAAACAGACAAACAGAAGACCCAGGCAAGTCCCCTCAGGTCCACCCCCCTTTATCCCAAAAGGGGTAAAAAGACAAACAGACAAACAGAAGACCCAGGCAAGTCCCCTCAGGTCCACCCCCCTTTATCCCAAAAAGGGGAAAACAAGCAAACAGACACTCAACCCGGGCACTTAACTAAAACAGGCCAATTCAAACACACCCAGGCAACAGATAGACTAAATGCAGGTAAAAAGTATTAACAAATAAGGTATAGGCTCTCTGGGCAAGATATTACCTGTCTTTGATGTCCTCTTGGCAGCAGTCACAGACACTTGAATAGATAAATCTCAAAGGGGAAAGAAACATACCGGGCTGCTGCAGTCAGTCTCCACCGTGTATTTAGAGGTGATCAATCTCCATCTTTCCCCTGGGATTCACCTACCCAGGTCTTCTTGGACGGCTGCCAGATAGGTCATAACCCAGGCCCCACGTTGGATGCGCCAAATTGATGTAGATTAATTTAGAAATAAACAAATATGTTTAAATGTCTATCTGTTCCTGTCCAAATCTGAGATGATTAAATTGCGTATACGCAGAAGTAAGCTCACACTGACACATGGAGTTCAGGTTAAAAGCACTTCAGAAAATTTAATGGCATCTTGGTTGGAAAACAGTTATGCAGACCTTTTTAAAGGCAAAATGACATCATCATTGAATATCAGATAATAACAAATAAACATCATTAATTGGATTAAATGTTATGTGACTATATCAGTGTCCACCCATCAATATTATTAATTGGCTCAGGGGTTTGAGTGACTAGCTAGGTGTCCTCCCACCGGGAGGTGGTATTGTTCTGGACAAGGGTGTGGACAGAAGGCTCAGGCGCCATCTTTCCCAGCATGAGGTTTACTCGGTGGAAAGGGGGGCTTGAGCGTCATTTTACACAGTCAGTGATGTCAGGTCTTGTGGTCAGGTGCAAGGTTCTTGTAATGCTCAATTGTTGACAAGATGGAAACAACTGCAGATTTCTGAAACTGATATTGTTTATTGCTTTAAAATAAAAAAGATAATCAATTGGAACTGTCTCTTTAATTCCTGGCAGGTTATAAACAGCAGCGGAGTTGAAGTTGTTTTAAGATAAGGCAATTTTAACACAACCAGCGAGAAGTTCCAAATTAGGATGCAGATGATTAATTAGTAGTTGAAACAAGGTTAGGAGGTTAGGTGGAGCAGATAGCGAACCACATAGAATTAGGATGGTTATATATCCAGCTTGAGCAGATCTGGTTTACTTAACTTATGAAGGAGCGATAATCCAAATTGGTGATAGAGATTCCACAGAGAATCGAGGTTGCAGCAGGCAAGAGAATATCCAAAAACAGTCCGAGGTCGTGGGAGAGGAGAAGGAGGGTAAACGATTAAACAGTCCGGGTCCGATACACAGTAGAAGTAGTAATAATTCAGTTTGAAGTTCGCGGGAGCTTTCGAGTTGATCCAGCACTGTGGTGTTGACGCGGTCTCTCTATGAATCCTGGGAACGACCGCGTCATAGGAGGGGGAGTGGCCGCGCTCCGAGAACCCGGAAGTCCACGGTTAGCGAATGCCGGAAGGTCTGACAGTTCTTTTATGAATAGAACATTTCATTAGTACAGTGTTCTCATGGCCTTGGCTCTGGCCTTGGTTATACTTTGTTGCATGTTACAGGAGATTCAATAATTCCGGAGTCAGCTATGTCTTTATAGAAAATACAGTCTCTGTTCATTGTATTAAATGTACTGGGAAATTCTGTCATGTAATGTAGTTTAAGATGGAGAATCTGTCAGGTAATGAGGACAAAATGGAGGGTTTGTCACAGTGTGAGGTTAAAATGGAGTTAGTACAATAATTCAGTACAAGTTCAATAAAGATTTTTAATAATTCTACATCAAAAGGATCCTCATTGGACCCCAGGGAAATCCATGCCAGCACTCCCAAAGTTAGGGAGGCTGGGTAAATTAAAAAATATATATAAATTGTGTGTATATATATATATATATATATATATATATATATAGTGTGTTTGTGTGTCTGTCAAACAGTGTGTATGTCAGTGAGAGTGTATATGTATCTGTTAGTGAGCGTGTATGTGTGTCTGTCAGTGAGTGTGTGTGTATGTCCTCCGTCAATGAATGTGTATCTGTGTGTCAGTGTGTGTGTGTGTCTATCAGTGAGTGTGTGTGTGTGTCTGTCAGTGAGTGTGTGTGTGACTCTGATTGGGTGTGTGTCTGTCAGTGTGTGTGTGTATTTCTGTCAGTGAGTGTGTATGCGTTTCTGTCAGTGAATGTGTGTGTACATGTGTGTCTGTCAGTGAGTGTGTATATGTGTCTGCCAGTGTGTGTCTGTCTGAGTGTATGTGTGTCTGTCAGAGATACAAGAGTCTCTACAAGTAATGTGTACTCATCTTTCCTGGTTAATGGAAATAAACCTGTTTGTTTATCTTATTTACCGCTCTTTGGCAGTTTGATCATGTTTTTACAAATCTTTCAAAACTCACTGATCACGAAGTAAATCTGACCAGAAATAAATCTGCATGTTAAGATTTGCACTCTAGTTACACTAACTACATCATCAATTAGTTACTATGAGGAAACTAATTCTTCACCTCCAAATTTTTTTGTTAGTAGGGCAAAATATGTCTGTTTTTGTGTCCCAATGAGTGGTAACGATGCCCATAATTTCAGCTATCTTAAAATCAAATCAGTTAAAATTGTAAATAATCACAGAAACATATGTAAATATATATTAATTTATTTCTCAGAAAGTTTGCACAAGGAGTAAGGGTATCATATTTGTCAGTAATTATCTCAATCATAAAATCTGAGTAAAGTCAGAGGTCTATATTTACATCCCAGATGAGCAAAGCTACCAGTAAAGTTATTCCAAAGCCCCTGGTATCACTTGCACCATTTGCATCTCCGCCATTATCTGTACCCTCCCCTATCATATCTTCCCAATCCCTGACATCTCCCTCTCCCAGCGCTGGCTGTCCCCTATAAAAGGAGGAAGGTTTAGGGGAGAAAGATAAACCTGACAGATTCCCAGTGGGAGGAGGGTTATGCGAGCTGCAGAATCGCAGGTCTCGTTCCTCTAGGGAGCGTAGCTCCCTCCCCCTGAGGGCTGGTGGGGATGTGCAGGTCACAGGGGAGCTAGATATCCCTGGAGTGGAGCGAAACCAGCCCCATAGGGAGCGGCAGCTGCAGTCACAGTGCCATGGATTTCCATTGAGGCGTAGAAACTGCAATGATGGGAGAGAGCGCATGGAGTCTCCTGGGAGGGAGGGCAGACTGTTATTGAAGAGAAAGAGAATGGTAAGGCTGCTTAATCCCCTGAAGGCTGCTGGAGAGATTGATACCAGACGGTTACTGTGCAGCAAGAGACGGTCCAGGCTAGAGAGACCAAAGAAGGATCCAGCTGGCAGTGACTGTAAGAGATTCCCATGTAGAAAGAGCTGGGTAAGATTGGAGAGGTCGCGGAACAGACCATCCTGAAAAAAAATGAAAACAAAAAAGATTTTATTCATTAGTGGAAACAGAGGGATTTCTAAGTGTAGGATGATAAAGAAGGAATAACAGGTGGCAGTAGGAGTCATGTAGGAGTAAAAGACTCTAGATCAGTAAACAGTTTAATATGTTGTATATTACCATACAGAGAGAATATACATATTATGTCAGACAAATTAGTCAGGTATAAGAAGACAAAGATTAAACCCAAGACAATGTGATCTTTTGATGATATAAGTACTTTTTTTTTTTTACTTTTTAATGCAGCTTAAAACTGTAATTTATTGGGCTCAGATTTGATTTTCATTGTGTCGCTTATTGTTTATGACAATCAGAGCCAGATTAAGACCTCACAGGGCCCTTGGAAAGTTACTAATTTCGTGCTTCGACTTCTCTCTCAGTAAAGGGGAGATGGATCGTGAGAAACGTGCCATACTCTTGCTTATTTGCTTGCCAAACAGCTTGTACTCTTTGCAGTTTACAGGCACATATTCAGGAGCTCCCCAGGCTGTTAATGAAGAACCCTGCACTAAAAGTATGCAAAAACCTTGACATTGCAGGCATGGCATTTGGAAAAAGGTTTGTCTCCAACATAGTAACCCCTTAATGCCTGGACTAATGCTTACACAATTGCCATGGTATGCACGCATACTGCACAATCGTGTATACACGACGTTAACTATTGCAAATTAAAGTATGTTTTGCTAAATAATTTAGTTTAGAATTTCTGCTCATACTGCAGAGCTGGTACAGCCATTAAAGCACTGGCTCTGCTCTGCCCCATAGAGGCTGCATGGGCCTGTTGGGAGATCTATAGATATCCCTATCCAGCCCAGCGCTGTTCTAAGTGCAAGTCTGATTCTCCGACTGGGTGCAGGTCGCTCCAAATGCTCACTTACCTGTCAGAGACTGTAGAGGTCGTCAGGCGTGCCTGACAGTCAGACACACTAGAGCACGAGGATGCCCACTGGACATGTCCAAAAGGTAAGCAGAATGGGGGAAGCAATAAAATAAAAAAACAAAACATAACCGTTTGTCGGGAGGATGAACGCCCAGCTACCTGAATACAGTCACCTCCCATATGAACCCCCTCTTAGCCACCCTGTCATAGTTACCCTGTCACACTCAGTTCCTCACACATGGTCACATACACCCCACCACATGCATTCTGTCACATTCCTCTTTACCAGAGCCTACCTCATACACAGTCATCCTTATACACAGGCACCCTCCCACAGTCGCGCTCATACACACACAATAACCCTTCACACACAACACAGCCTCTCCATACACACATCACAACCAAAAGCAGTCCCACATGCACACAACACAATACAAGCAGCTGCCCCACTGACATATGCTCTCAGATACATGGATACACATGCTCTCAGTAGATACACATTCATAGGCAAACACATACACCAAGATACTAACTGGCAACATACATAGGTTTGTAATGCTAAATAACACACATGTAGCAGAGTGTACGTGAGTGTGTTTATCAGTGTGTATATGTGTGCATATATAAGTGTGCCAAAGTAGCAACATGATTGCAATGTGAGTTTAAAGGGATTCTCTAGTGCTAGGAAAACAAACCTGTTTTCCTGGCACTAGAGAATCCTGGAGTGCCCCCCTCCCTCCCACCCTCCATCCCACGTCGCTGAATTAGTTAAAAGCCCTTCAGTCACTTACCTGAATACAGTGCCGATGACGCTTGGCTGTGCCCACGGTCCTCCCCCGCCGACAGGGGAGACCTAATGCGCATGTGCAGCAATGGCCACATGCGTGCTCATTAGACCTCTCCATTTTTCACTGCTTTACTACGGAGATGCACAGCATGAGGACACCCAGCATTGTTTAGATGACCAAAAGTCACCTAAGAAGCCAGAAGTCCCTCTGGTAGACAGCCACTAGAGGAGGACTTAACCCTGCAAGGTAATTATTGCAGTTATTAAAAACTGCAATAATTACACTTGCAGGGTTAAGGGTGATGGGATGCAATGAGCTGACGTGGTCTGGGTGCCTACAGTGTCCCTTTAATATAGTATAGGTGTGGTACGATGATATTATACACATAGGCGTGCGCAGCCTATTGCATTAGGGTGTGCACCCTAGAGCACAAGCACACGCCGCGTATATATATGTAAGTATGTATGTATATATATATATGTGTATATATACATATACACATATATACATACACAGCTGTGTGTGTGTGTGCTGTTAGTGTGATGTGTGTGTGAGGGTGCTGGTAGTGTACTATGTGGGTGAGGGTGTTTGTGTGTGCGTGCTTGTGAGGGTGCTGTTAATGTACTGTGTGTGAGGGTGCTGTTTGTGTGTGTGTGTGCACTTGTGAGGGTGCTGTTAATGTACTGTGTGTGAGGGTACTGGTAGTGTGCTGTGTGTGTTTGTTAGGGTCCTGTTTGTGTTTGTGAGGGTACTGTTTGTGTGCTGTGTGTTAGGGTGCTGTTTGTGTAATGTGTGTAAGGGTGCTGTGTGTGTGTAAGTGCTGTGTATGTCTGTGGGTGCTGTATGTCTGTGGGTGCTGTATGTCTGTGGGTGCTGTGTATGTCTGTGGGTGCTTTATGTGTGTATGTGCTGTGTATGTCTGTTGGTGCTGTGTATGTGTGTGGGTGCTGTGTATGTGTGTAGGTGCTGTGTATGTGTGTAGGTGCTGTATGTGTGTAGGTGCTGTGCATGTCTGTGGGTGCTGTGTATGTCTGTGGGTGCTGTATGTGTGTGGGTGCTGTATGTCTGTGGGTGCTGTATGTGTGTGTGTGTGTGTGTGCTGTGTGTGGATGCTGTGTATGTCTGTGGGTGCTGTATGTCTGTAGGTGCTGTATGTGTGTAGGTGCTTTATGTGTGTGGGTGCTTTATGTGTGTGGGTGCTGTATGTGTGTGGGTGATTGTGGGGGGTGGAGGTGGGGGTACATTACTCAATATCCCCCCTCCCTTCTTACTTTATGTGGGGAGGGGGGATTCTTGTTCCTTGCTACATTCCCTGGTGGTCCAGTGGAGGTGGGGGCAGATCAGTTAATATCCCCCCTCCCTTGTTACCTTATGCCTGGGAGGGGGGATCCTTGTTCTGCCATCCTTCCCTGGTGCTCCAGTGGTGAGTTAACTCTAGCCTGCGGGGCTAGAGTTCACTCTCACGAGATCTGAGCGTTGCCTCGGCAACGCTCAGATCTCGCGAGAGGAACCCGGCGGAGCTGCTGGCAAGAGCTCCGCCGGTCCTCTCCTGCCTCCCTCCCTGCCTGTGGGTCGGTGGGGAGGGAGGCTGAGAGCAGAGCCGGCGTTTGGATAGCGCTGGCTCTGCATGAGCCGACAGGGGGGTCCTGAGATCGCCCCTGCCGGTCTCAATACATAGGCGTGCCGCGGGGATTAGGGTGTGCCCAGGCACACCCGGCACACCCCGTGCGCACGCCTATGATAATACACAATATACAAGTATAAAAATAACAGATATTCTCATCCCTTCTGGGTGGTATATATATATATATATATTGTGTATCCATCAAAGGCCTGGGAGTCTGAGGGTTCTGCGCAGTATATTATCTGTTCTAGAACGGCTCTCTTCTGGACAGAGATCTCACATGTTCCACTTGGAATCTGCTGAAGCTTGGGGCTCACAGCCCTGAGTGCTTCTATCACAACTGGGACTACTATTGCTCCTTCGTCCTGATGTTATAGTCACTGGATGTTGCAACATCCACCACCACTGCAGTCCTCCATTCCTTATCTATTATCACAATATCAGATTGGTTGGTCACTACTTGCTTGTCTGACTGGATCTAAATGTCACACAGTATCTTAACCCTGTCATTCTCAACTACCCTTTGTGGTATCTCCCACTGGACTATAATCTGTCCAGATACACAACTTGGTTGTGCCTCTCAAAGTATGCTGTCCCTGCTAACAACTTGCACCTGGCTACTATGTACTGGATTGTCAAAGAGGCTTTTTTGCAAAGTAAGCCTTATAACATTTTGGGGTGCACATTGTGCAATTTTACAATTATTATATTCTTTATTTATATGCAGCTATGCAGTTTTGACCCATGAGTGTTCTTATGTATTGTTGTTATATGTCCTATGTTCAGTGGCGTACTAAGGAGGGGGCTGGGGGGAGGGCGGTCCGCCACCGGTGCCAGGGCCGCCATCAGGGGGTGACAACCGTGACGGTTGTCACGGGCCCGACGGTCCTGGGGGGCCCGGACTGCTTTGGCAGTCCAGGGCCCCACAATTACACTCTGCACATATATATAGCGATCATCGCTATATATATGTGCAGCCGCGGGCCCCCCCGGCTCCCTGTATTTGCAGAGGGGGCCCAGCGGACTGCAGGAGCACTTTCCAGCATTTGCCTGTCTCTAACTCCCGCGAGATGTGCGGTCGGTAGAGCGTTGCCATGGGTTACCATGGCAACGCTCCGCGCGACGCGCAAACCACGTCTCGCGGGAGTTAGAAACAGGGAAATGCTGGAAAGTGCTCCTGCAGTCTGCTGGGCCCCCTCTGCAAATACAGGGAGCCGGGGGGGGGGGGGGGGGGCAGAATGCCATCGGACCACCAAGGATCAAAGAATCTTCCCCACTCCCTGAACCAGGTAAGAAACAGGGAGGGGGGAATAACTTTCATTGCATTACATTCATACACTAGTAAACACACTAACACACACACACTGCATTCATTACACTGACACACACACTGCATTCATTACACTAACATACACACTGCATCCACTACACTAACACACACAATGCATTCACTACACTAACACACACACTGCATCCACTACACTAACACACACAATGCATTCACTACACTAACACACACACTGCATCCACTACACTAACACACACAATGCATTCACTACACTAACACACACACTGCATCCACTACACTAACACACACAATGCATTCACTACACTAACACACACACTGCATCCACAACACTAACATACACACTGCATTCACTACACTAACACACACACTGCATTCACTACACTAACATACACACTGCATTCACTACACTAACACACACTGCATCCACAACACTAACATACACACTGCATCCACTACACTAACATACACACTGCATTCACTACACTGACACACACACTGCATCCACTACACTAACATACACACTGCATTCACTACACTAACACACACTGCATCCACAACACTAACATACACACTGCATCCACAACACTAACATACACACTGCATCCACTACACTAACATATACACTGCATTCACTACACTGACACACACTGCATCCACTACACTAACACACACACTGCATCCACTACACTAACACACACACTGCATCCACTACACTAACATACACACTGCATCCACAACACTAACATACACACTGCATCCACACCACTAACACACACACACTGCATCCACTACACTAACACACACACTGCATCCACAACACTAACATACACACTGCATCCACTACACTAACATACACTGCATCCACAACACTAACATACACACTGCATCCACAACACTAACATACACACTGCATCCACTACACTAACATATACACTGCATTCACTACACTGACACACACTGCATCCACTACACTAACACACACACTGCATCCACTACACTAACACACACACTGCATCCACTACACTAACATACACACTGCATCCACAACACTAACATACACACTGCATCCACACCACTAACACACACACACTGCATCCACTACACTAACACACGCACTGCATCCACAACACTAACATACACACTGCATCCACTACACTAACATACACACTGCATTCACTACACTGACACACACACTGCATCCACTACACTAACACACACACTGCATCCACAACACTAACATACACACTGCATTCACTACACTGACACACACATTGCATCCACTACACTAACACACACACTGCATCCACAACACTAACATACACACTGCATTCACTACACTAACACACACACTGCATTCACTACACTAACACACACTCTGCATTCAGTACCCTAACACACACTGCATTCATTACCCTAACACACACACTGCATTCACTACACTAACACACACACTGCATCCACTACATTAACACACACACTGCATCCACTACACTAACACACACTGCATCCACTACACTAACACACACACTGTATTCACTAAACTGACACACACACTGCATTCACTACCCTAACACACACACTGCAGTCATTACACTAACACACACTGCATCCACTACACTAACACACACACTGCATCCACTACACTAACACACATACTGCATCCACAACACTAAGATACACACTGCATCCACAACACTAACATACACACTGCATTCACTACACTGACACACACACACTGCATCCACTACACTAACACACACACACACTGCATCCACAACACTAACATACACACTGCATTCACTACACTAACACACACACTGCATTCACTACACTAACACACACTCTGCATTCACTACCCTAACACACACACTGCAGTCATTACACTAACACACACAATGCATTCACTACACTAACACACACTGCATCCACTACACTAACACACACACTGCATCCACTACACTAACACACACACACACACACACACTGCATCCACAACACTAACATACACACTGCATCCACAACACTAACATACACACTGCATTCACTACACTAACACACACACTGCATTCACTACACTAACACACACACTGCATCCTCTACATTAACACACACACTGCATCCACTACACTAACACACACTGCATCCACTACACTAACACACACACTGTATTCACTACACTGACACACACTCTGCATCCACTACACTAACACACACACTGCATTCACTACACTAACACACACTGCATCTACTAAACACAATGTATTCACTACACTAACACACTGCATTCACTACACTGACAACCCACACTGCATCCACTACACTGACACACACACTGCATCCACTACACTAACACACACACTGCATTCACTACACTAACACACACACTGCATTCAATACACTAACACACACACTGCATCCACTACATCAACACACTCACTGCATCCACTACACTAACACACACTGCATCCACTACACTAACACACACACTGTATTCACTACACTGACACACACTCTGCATCCACTACACTAACACACACACTGCATCCACTACACTAACACACACACTGTATTCACTACACTGACACACACTCTGCATCCACTACACTAACACACACACTGCATTCACTACACTAACACACACTGCATCTACTAAACACACTGTATTCACTACACTAACACACTGTATTCACTACACTGACACACACTCTGCATTCACTACACTGACACACTCTGCATTAACTATACACACAGCATCCACTACACAAACATCCTGTATTCACAGTACACACACTACATCCACCACACATTTAAACATTCTGCATTCACTATACAGAGACACTGCATCTAAAACACACACTACATCCACTAAACACATTGCATCTAGTACACACAAAAACTACATCCACTACACAAACACACTACATCCACTACACACACTGCATCCGCTACACAAACACAGACTCTGCATTCACTGCACAAACAGTATCTAATACACACAAACACTACATCCATTACACACATTCTAATTCACTTCCACTATACACACCACATTCAGTCCTGCATCATTGTCTGCGGACTAGGTAAGAGTCCTGTGGGCGGACTCGTGGGCGGGCCTGGGGGGATGGGGCGGGCCGGGGGGATGGGGCGGGGGGGCCCAGACCTTGTGCTTTGTCAGGGGCCCCAAAATTTCTGGTGGCGGCCCTGATCGGTGCCACAAGGTAGGGGGTACCACCAGGGCTGGCCAGACATGTGCCTGTGAGCTGTGTGCCTGCACAGGGCGCCATAGCAGCAGGGGCTCCAGGCAGCCACACAGCTCACATGCAGGGGCCGACAGGAGAACAGCAGGAGTACAGCATGGATAGTTTGGGTGGAGCCAAATCTGATGTGAGGCGGAGCTAAAGGCAGCCTCCACTTGCTCCTCTTACTGCAGCACACTGAGGGGAAGCAGGAAGGAATCTTCCCTCTTTTTGCTAAAAAAACATTTTGATGTCTTTGTTGTATATCCTAGTTAGGTGGATCAATGAGTCAATGTCCATGCTCACTCTTGGCATACATCTTGATGTTGTCCACATGCATTAGGTGGCTTTTGGTAGCTCCACTCTTGAATCTATAACTATATCTACTCTTCATGATGAGGCCTATGCAGAAAAGCATTGGTGATAGTGCATCACCTTGGTATATGCCACAATTAATGTTCACTTGTGTTATTATCCTCTAATTGGCTTCTAGAGTTGTGTTCACTTGCCCATCGAGTTCTTGATGAAGGCTCTTGAAGTGTCTTGCTGGCTCTATACAGAGCCAGTCATTACTGTATTTATATATGTGGAATGTGAAATTGTATCATAGACTTTTTGTGGTCAATCCAGGCTGTGCACAGATTGGTTTGTGTGGTCTTGGGATCCCTTGTGACTGATTGGTCTTGTGACAGTTTGTGTTTTGATCCTCTGGTGTCAGTTTCAATCCCCTTTTGAGTATTGCTCGTGTACTGACTCATATGCCCATCGATCTTGGAGACTATGATGCCTGACAGCCTTCCATGTTGTGGGGAGGCAGATGATTGGTCTGTAGTTAGATGGTATTGTTCCCCTGTGAGGGTCCTTCATGACAGTATTGCCTTGTGTTTGCCAGTCAAAGTTGGAACCTGTTGCTAGTAGCTGGTTCATTTGTGCTGCAAGGCATTCATGCAGGGTTATTAATTTCTTTATCCAGTAAGTGTAGATCATATCAGGTCCTTTGGTTGATCAACTCTTCATGTGAGTTACTCGTTGTTGGATATCTCTCACTGTGATGTGAACTGTTCTGGGAGCATGCATTGGTCTGCTTTTGGGTCTAATAACCACTAGAACTTGGTGTTAAGTGATGGTTCTTAGGCACGTGCATGGGGAAAATTTTCGGTTCGGCATTCCGAAATTCTGGATTTTCGTAATTCGGAACTTCGGCACTTCGGAAATTCGGTAATTTCGGAACTTCGGGACCTAGGCAATTTGCCAATTTGGCCATTCGGAAGTACCCGAATGTCCGAATTGCCCAAAATTCGTCCAAATTCATATTCGGACCGAAACAAATTGCACATGTCTAATGGTTCTTTCTTAGTCTCTACTCTGGGTGGGTCTTGGGTAGATATATGGTTACCTTTCAGCTGTGGATGGTTCCATAGTAAACAGGGCATTTATTCTCTTATTCTCTGCTTCTCTGGTGAATCTGCTCAGTCTGGTTGCCAGTGTTGTCAGTCTTTATCTTTGCTTTCAGTCAGGATCCACCCACTTCAGCTCTCCCAAGGTTAGGGATGCTGGGTGGACATAAATAAAAGAATATAATAATAATAATACAAATAATAATTTATGAGTGTGTGTAAGTGTCTGTTAGTTTTGGTTTACATTTTTTATTTGGATATGAAAAGGATACATACATGGAAGAATATTAAACAAAAGTAACATTGGATATAGGTGTGTTACATCATTCCATATGATTCATTGAGAGAGAAATTAATATCACACACATTCTTTTCTGTCAAACATAGACAGTGGTAACGTTGGTTTGTAAACAGATCTCAGGTATGACATTGTAAAACCAATGTTTACATAGAATAAACGTGTAGCCATAAACTAATTTAGTGATCGTAACAGAGCATAGTGTATAAAAGGTAGTGGATATCATTAATATAACCAACGGGTGTCCCATATGGGGATCCACAAAAAGAGGAAGGGGGTTGCTGCGTGGGAAGAGAGAAAAGCCATGTGTATGTGCAGAGATGATAATACGCAGTCTGCATTAATCCGATTGTTGACCAATAAAGGGTTGCTGTTGGAGGAAGGAGATCCAAGGATCCCATATCTGCTTTTCTTGGGAGTATTTGTAGGTTAGTGAGTGGCATATTTCCTCCAAGATATGTATATTGTCAACTTTTTGTATCCAATCCTTCATCAAAGGGTGGATTAATTTCTTCCAGAAATTGGGGTTAAGCTGGTTTGTAGCCATCAACAGGTGCTTCACAAGGGAATATTTGAATGTATGTTGATTGTGGGAGCAAGAACAGGATAACTCCTGTCGGTGTCAATGAATGTTTGTGTGTGTCATTGAGTGTGTTTCAAATCAGTGAGAATCTGTGCCTGTCAGTGACATGGGTGACTGCCATTGTGTTTGTCAGTGAGTGTGTGAGTTTATCTGTCAGTGTTTGTGTGTCTGTGAGTGTGACAGTGAGTGTGTGTCTGTCAGTAAATGAGCATGTGTATCTGTCAATGAGTGTGTGTGTCTGTCAGTGATTGTGTCAGCGAATATATGTGTTTTTCTGTCAGAGTGTGTAAAATAAGTGAGAGTTTATGTCTGTCGGTGAGTGTATATGCATGTGACAGTGTGTTTCTGTCAGTGAGTGATTGTGTCAGTGTGTGTCGGTTAAACAGAGTTGAGCTTATGACAGTGAGTGTATGTCAGTGTATGTGTATGCGTGAGGACGTGTTGTCAGTCAGTAAAAGTATGTTGGTTAAACAGTGTGTGTATATGTCAGTGTGTGCTTAAAAGGATGAGGTACGAAGAGGTGGAGTTATAAGAGTAAAGGGTGGGTCCAAAAAAAGAGGTGGCCTTGGCAGGAAGGGGTGGGGCAAATTTAGATTGGGGGTGGCAACCAAGTTCAGTCATGCCTAGGGCAGTACAAAATCAAAATACACCACTTAACACCGTGTGGGAGGGAGGAGAGACAGAGCGGAGGTCATGAAGAGGGAGAGCCAGACCGACTCCCATCAGTCCCAGCCATCCTCCACCAAAAAGGTAAGAAACAGAAGGGTGGCTGAAATCTGAGCTGTATATGTGTGTGTCTCAGTGTGCATGTATATATGCGTGTGTCTGCATGTTTGTATATGTGTGTGTGTGTCAGTATGTATCTGTGTGTCAGTATGTATGTGTATGTCAGTATGCAGTGGCGGAACTACTGCAGTCACACCCCTGCGACCAGGGTGTCCGCCGGCATTGTGGTGCGCTCCGGCCGGCAGAACAAGCGCCGGCGCCGCATTGAAGCGGCCCATCGGGTGGCCCATGCTCTTGGGGCCACCCAATGGCAATTAATTTCCTGTCAGAGCTGGAGAAAGCCATCACTTCCTCTCAGCTTAAATACAGCTATGCGGGAGGAGAGCACCGGGGAAGGAGAGGAGGGAATCAGAGTGAGAGCTCTGACTCCCATCAGTCTGACCCAGTCACTGGACCCCATGGAAGTCACTTTCCTGCACCTAAAATGTACGAAACAGGAGGGTGTTTTTAACAGTTTGCATGTTTGTGTGTGTGTGTGTGTGTGTGTGTGAATGTCTGTATCTGAATGTCTGTCTCTATGTGTGTGTGTGTGTGTCTGTTTGTCTGCATGTGTGTCTGTATCTCTTTGTCTGTGTATCTGTTTGTCTGTTTGAGCTTTGATCTCCCCACTGGCATGGAAGGCAAAAAGTGGAGCGGAACAAATGTGGAGTGCTTTGAGTGGAAAGATATACCACATCAAATAGACCCAGTGGAGCGCTAGTATTAAACGCTAACCCTTAAATAGGGGAATAATTTATAAGTGAAATATCTAAAAGAGGAAACAACTTGACTTAATATGGTGCAGTATATCTGGACAGCTGTTGTGGTTTGAAATATATATATGTAACACACTCACCTGGCATGGAGCCTAGGGAGGATAGGGTCAGGTCACAATCGCAGGGGTATTTATAGATAATACCAGACTTCTTCTATATGAATACCCAGTTACTCAGGAGAAAAAGAGTGAAATGGAACAATGCATAAATATAAAGAGAATAATGCAGATAACTGCTCACCTTTTAGAGAGCCAAAAGAGCTGGGCTCTCAGTGTCTTTAAGAGAGCACAGCTCTTCTTTTAAAAGCAGGAAGTTGCAGGAACCCACAGGACTTCTGTAGATTAAAACAATTTATTCAAACCAAAATGATTAAAAGTAAATACAAATCAACCAAATACCATAAGGTAGTATTCCCAAAGAGTGTCCTGTTCACCTGAGACGTGTTTCACCTTGTTCAAAAGCTTTCTCAATCGGATTCCTGCTCCTCATTTGTTTCCCATGTATATACCGGGAGATCTTCCTGTGATTGGTCCTCGTGCCCTGTAATCAACCAATTGACCTGCTGGTATGCGGAGGTGTGTTTCCGCTCAGCTGATAGTAGTTCCCTTTATGTAAACGGAAGTGATGCGTCATAACGTCACTACCGGTTCGGTCAGATCACCATTTTCAGTGTTGCCATTTTTCCCATTCGTCCGTGCAAAGCAGCACATCGGACAAACATTGGTCCATGCTGCCCAACGGCAGTTTTCTTAGCAATATCACATTTCAGCACAATTAATATATATATATATATATATATATATATATTGATATATATATATATATATATATATATATATATATAAATAAATAAAAGAAAAGAAAAGAGGATATCAGCAAAACATATTCCTCATTAAAATACACTTTTCATGGGAGTTCATTCCTGACTTCACTTGTATCAATTTGCGATCTAAATTAAATAAATCTTAAGGCTTATATAACTCAGATAAGCAAATATGTTTAATATTAGGATAATACGAAGTTAATATATAATTGCTGACATGAAGTCAAAAGTGTAATCCATAACAAACCAAACGCCTAGAAACCATACAGAAGGATATAAAAAAGGTACATAAAAAGTAATATATATATATATATATATATATATATATATACATATACATATATCTACTAAAAAATAGCTATAAAAAAATTATAGTTCAAAATCGTTATTTAAACCCTGTGGATATAAAGTGTCTAGATCAAAGATCCATCTCATTTCTGATTGTCCCATTTTTTGGAATTATGTCGTCTCCCCTCCCCAATTTATTTTCACTTTTTGAATTCCTAAAAATTGTAATTTGTTAGGATCACTATTCTAAAACTTTTTAAAATGTAGTTATACGTTATGTTTAACAAAGCCATTTCTCACATTCCTAATGTGTTCTTGTAGCCTTACTTGAAGAGGGCGAATGGTACGACCTATATATACTAGTCCACATTCGATTGCTTTCTAAAAATATCAGGTGACGATGTCATAAATTTAAAAACTTTTTTTCAGATTTTTTTGGATGTGTGAATTCTTTAATCTCTTAAAGTGCATTAAGTGTTTCATCATTTTTTTAAAATGGGCCAATATTTAGAGATCACTTTTTTCACTTGTTTACTTTAGACATTAACATCACAAGATATCTGACTTTCATTGGATGTCATTGGTTTTTCTTTATATTTTAAAAGAGTGTCTCTGTTTCTAAGTGCTAATTCTTGGTAAGCAGTATTTAAAAGTTCTCGATTATATCCCTTATCTGAAAAATCATATATGATTTTTTGTGCCTATTCTTGAAATTTATTTGTGTCTGTACAATTTAGTTTAATTCTTAATAACTGGGCTTTTGGTGCATTAAGAAGCCAAGGAGAATAGTGACAGCTGTTTTTTTTTTTTTAAATATAACTATTCACATCAACTTTCTTAAAGAAAGTTCTAGTCTTAATGTTGTTGTTTTCAATATAAATATTCAAGTCTAAAAATTCAACTGAACTCTTACTGCAATTTTTCGTAAGTTTAAAGCCCCAGTCATTGTTCTCAAGATGTGTAAAGAAAAGTTCTAGGGATACGCTGTCTCCTTCCAAAATTAAAAAAATATCGTCTATGTACCGACGTTAGGTCACCAGGTTTGCAACCCATCATAATCTACAAAAATAAACGTATTGTGACGAACTACACTTCGCCACTGGCTTTCGGAGAGGCCTGCTTGCCAGCCTCTTGCCCTGGGACTATGGCCCCTGGGGTGTATTGCCAATTAAAAAACCCTATTTGGGCTTATTGGATTTTAAGACACTGTTCCTGCCCCTCTAAATATTATTGGAAAAGATTTGCACTTTCGTAATGGCACTTCGGAAACAGCCGAAGTGGCCGCCAATCGTACAGTCGAACACGTGGCAGCGTCCATCTTGTTTAGCCGAACACGGCCAACCGTGTTTTGCCGTCGAGTTCATGGAACTCAAATCGGACACGCGACGGCACAAACACAGCTGAACTTTACCTGCTATGCAACTTCGACGATTCGACGGGAGTCGAACAGCGTTCGACAATTCGAACGCCACTTTAACATTGGGTATTTGCACGAACGAAACTTAGTATTGGAAATAGACCGGCTGCGCAACCTAAATCTGTGGAACTATTTTGGGCATGAAAGCTATGCTTGCGGTCGATCAAAAGAGACTTCCAGAAAACTTTTGAACCCCTGCTCTGATCTGGGTGATTTTTGGATATGTTGTTCACCCAGATCAGGGATATCCAGGGATGTAATTTGTGGGGATATGTGGTGTTTTGGGGTGTTTTCTGTGTTTTGGGTAAAAATGTGTGTTTTTCTGCCTGTGGTAATTGAGTTAGTCCATTGTCTTTGTTAATTGTATCACAGGCAGAGGGGTTGGTTTGTGTACAGTAACTGGGAGTGTTCAAACGTAAAGACTCTGTTTTTACTGGATTGTGCATTTCATGTCCTATGCCCCACAAGGTCCACGTGGGCGCTAACCTTGTGGGGAAATACTGTATAAAAGAAGCAGCTGTACCATTAAACCTTCTGTTCTACTTCACCCTCAATCTAGAGTCCTGTCTCTTATTGGGGGAATCTGATACAAGGAATTGCTATGCTCTTCATACTCCCTTAAATAATCACTAAGCTCTTGAAAGAGCTTGTTCCTGTTCCTGCTTCACTCTCTGGGGAAAGAGAGGTTCACCCACTGGATCCTGGAGCCTTGTCGTAGGTCCAGGGTGGGTAGGAGATGGCGAGACCCCAAGCAAGCTGCCGTGGTTTGTGGGATCTGCAGTGCTTATGGTGTCAAGTGGAGTGCTTGGAGCCCTCGGGAAGCACTAGGAGCATCCATCAACGGAGGTACCTAGTTGGGGTGCCAGGTGATCCTTTACAGTGGTGGCAGGGGTGGGATGGCATCCTAGTGCGAAGAGCAGCATCCTGGAGACACTGAGCAAGCATGGTGCTCAGCTATACTGACGCACAGTTTAATGATACGCTGAAAAGATAGCTGGCTCTCTTCGGCCCAACCCAGCTGAGAAAGATGTACAGTCCACGAGGAACCTACTGATCAAGGAACTGCAATCTAAAGCAGAATGGCAGGCAGCGATGGCGAAGTATTCCATCCCTCCTTCCCAGCGGCAGTTTTCCTTGCAGGGAGAGGAGACAACCGGTCTCTCTCTCCAGCGTCAGTGTGCATCCCAGGGAGCCGAAGGTGTTCACATCTTGAGAACAATGACTGGGGCATAAAACTGACGAAAAAGTGCAATAAGAGTTCAGTTGAATTTTTAGACTTGAATATTTATATTGAAGACAACAACATTAAGACTAGCACTTTCTTTAAGAAAGTTGATGTGAATAGTTATATTCAAGAAAACAGCTATCACTATTCTCCTTGGTTTCTTAATGCACCAAAAGCCCAGTTATTAAGAATTAAATGAAACTGTACAGACACAAAAGAATTTCAAGAACAGGCACATAAAATCATCAATGATTTTTCAGATAAGGGATATAATAGAGAACTTTTAAATACTGCATACCAAGACGTAGCTCTTAGAAACAGAGACACTCTTTTGAAATACAAAGAAAAACCAATGACATCCAATGAAAGTCAGATATCTTTTATATATGATTTTAATGTCCAAAGTAAACAAGTGAAAAAAAGCTAAATCTAAATACTGGCCCTTAAAGTTTTAAAATTAATGACATCATCACCTGCCATTCCAAGAGAGTAATCTATATGATGACCTGCCCATGTGGATTAGTATATATAGGTCGTACCATTCGCCCTCTTCAAGTGAGGATACAAGAACACATTAGGAATTTGAGAAATGGCTTTGTTAAACATAACACTACATTTTAAAAAAGTTTCATAATAGTGATTCAAAAGGTGAAAATAAATTTGAGGGTAGTCGACATAACTTACAAAATTGTACAATCAGAAATGAAATGGATCTTTGATCTAGACACTTTACATCCACAGGGTTTAAATAACGACTTTGAACTCATTTTTTTATAGCTATTTTTTTGTAGTTTAATATATATATATATATATATATATATATATTTTACTTTTTATGTATACCTTTTTTATGTCCTTCTGTATGGGGTTTTAGGTGTTTGGTTTGTTATGAATTACACTCTTGACTTCATGTCAGCAATTATATATTAACTGTGTATTATCCTAATAGTATACATATTTGCTTATCTGAGTTACATACGCCTTAAGATTTATTTTATTTAGATCTCAAATTGAAAGTGAAGTCAGTAATGTACTCCAATGAAAAGTATATTTTAATTAGGAATATGTTTTACTGATATCCTCTTTTCTTTTATTTATTTTTATATATATAAATTGTGTTGAAATGTGATATTGCTAAGAAAACTGCCATTGGGCAGCATGGACTAGAGTTTGTCCGATGTGCTGCTTTGCACGGATGAATGGGGCAAATGGCAACACTGAAAATGGTGATCTAACCGAACAGGTATTGAGATTATGAAGACTCCGACGCGTCACTTCCGTTTACGTAAAGGGAACTACTATCAGCTGAGCGAAAACACATCCGCATACCGGCCGGTCGATTGGTTGATTATATTGCACAAGGACCAATCACAGGAAGATCTCCCGGTATATACACGGGAAACAAATGAGGAGCAAGAATCCGATTGAGAAAGCCTTTGATCAAGGTGAAACGCGTCTTGGGCGATCAGGACACTCTTTGGGACTACTACCTTATTGTATTTGGTTTATTTGTATTTACTTTTAATCATTTTGGTTTGAATAAATTGTTTTAATCTACACAAGTCCTGTGAGTTCCTGAAACTTCCTGCTTTTAAAAGAAGAGTTGTGCCCTCTTAAAGGCACAGTGCCCATAACACTGAGAGCCCAGCTTTTGTGGCTCTCTAAAAGCTGAGCAGTTATTTGCATTATTCTCTTTATATTTATGCATTGAGGATAATACACTAGGAACATTGTTCCATTTCCCTCTTTTTCTCCTGAGCACGTGGGTCTTCATATAGAAGAAGTCTGGTATTATCTATAAATACCCCATGCGATTGTGACCTGAGCCTATCCTCCCTAGGCTCTATGCCATGTGAGTGTGTTACATATATATCTTTCAAACCACTCCAGTTGTCCAGATATACTGCACCATATTTTGTCAATTTGATTCCTTCCTTTCCAGAGAACCATTGGCAGGGTGGGTGGATTGTGAGAGAGAATGAGGGAGAGGGAGCAGGACATGATTTGATGGGGAAGTGTGACAGGGCGAGTGGAGGAAAGTGTGTCAGGGCAATTGTGGCATGGTAGGAGGGACGGGTGTGACAGGATTAAGGGGGGTTAATGTAACAGGGCGAGTGTGGCAGAATGAGGGCAGGTGAGTTTGGAGGGGGTGAGATTAACAGGATTAGGAGTGGTTAATGTGAGTGTGGATGCATGAAGAGGCTGACAGTGTAGGGGGGTGATGACGTGTGGGGAGGTGACAGTGTGAGGGGATGTTAACAGTGTGTCTGGGGAGGCTGTGTGTGTAAGGGGTGTGATACTGTGTGTGTGTTGGGGGGGGGAGAGTGATCCTGTGTGTGAGTAGGTGATGGTATGAGTAGGTGAGGGTGATGGTGAGAGGGAGGTGATGGTGTGAGGGAGGTGATTGTGTGAGGGAGGTGGGGGTAATGGTGTGAGGGAGGTGGGGGTAATGGTGTGAGGGAGAGGGGGCTGATGGTGTGAGGGGGTGATGGTGTGATGATGAGAGGGAGTTGATGGTGAGAGGGAGAGGGGGTGATTTTGTGAGAGAGAGGGGTTGATTGTGAGAGGAAGGGTGATGGTGAGAGGGAGAGGGGGTGTTGGTGAGAGGGAGAGAGGGGTGTGGTGAGAGGGAGAGGGGGTGATGGTGAGAGGGGGTGATGGTGAGGGGGGTGATGGTGAGAGGTGATGGTGAGAGGGGTGATAAGGGAGGGGGTTGATGGTGAGAGGGAGGGGGTGATGGTGAGAGGGGATGATGGTGAGAGGGGGTGATCTTGAGAGGGGGTAATGGTGAGAGGGGGTGATCTTGAGAGGGAGGGGGGTGATTGTGAGGGGGTGATGTGAGGGCGGGGTGATATTGAGAGGGGGTGGTGGTGAGAGGGGGTTATAGTGAGAGGGAGAGGAGGTGATGGTGAGGGGGTGATATTGAGAGGGGGTGATGGTGAGTGGGGGTGATAGTGAGAGGGAGGGGGGTGATGGTGAGAGGGAGGGGGGCGATATTGAAAGGGGGTGATGGTGAGAGGGGGGTGATAGTGAGAGGGAGGGGGTGATGGTGAGAGGGAGGGGTGTGATATTGAGAGGGGGTGATGGTGAGAAGGAGGGGGGTACTAAATACCTTTATTCCCTTGTGGTCCAGTGTTAGCTGCCTGGTGGTCCGGTGGCCATTATATCTGGTCTGCAGCTCCACAGAGCTGCAGACCATGTATCTTGCGAGACCCGTCAGAGCGTTGCAGTGGTAACCCGCAGCAACGCTCTGATTGGCCAATTCTCGCGAGACACATGGGGTCTCTGATGGCTGGTTGGGCAGACAGGAGGGGCCTCGCACCCGGCGGCTTGCTCAGTAGGCCGCCGGGCCCCCTCCTGGTGTCGGGTCCTTGGTCACTGACCGAGGTCCCGACACAGTCAGCAAGTGCGAGGCCTTAGGCGGCCGCCTAATTAGAGAGCCGCCTCTGTATCTTTCCACTCAAAGCACTCCACATTGTTTTGCATGAGTTTGTGTTAAGTTAAGAGGTACTTACACGTGTGTTGAGCTGCTAAACTAAATCTGTTTTTGTACAACATCATTTTTATGCGCCTTATATTTTGCACAATGCACTTTGTTTGTTGAAAAAGCGGGGCTGGCTTTGCGTGGGCGAGCAGGGGAGATGAAAGGATCCCCCTGATGGTCTTTGCACATGGGCAATGTGGTGGGGCCTTTATGCCTGTGGGGCCCAGGGGCAACTGCCCAGCGTGCCCATGCATAAAGACGGCCCTTAAGGTATCCACAGTAGAGTTACAAAAGGTGTGCATTCTGCTATTTTGTGAATTCTGTTTACTAAACCTTAACAACTTTTTGGCAAAGTTAGTCCATCCACTGCCACTAATCAAGACATTATAGTTCCTTTGTAAAACCTTGGAATGAGCAGAAGAGGAACTACTACAATCTTATTGGGGTCAGTGCTTTTTAAGTATTATTAAAATATTTCATATATGCTTAAAATGAACAATAAAATGCAAAAATCTCAATGTGCTAAATAAATTGCATATAAAGAGGTTATTTTGGATTAGGTGATAATCATTCAATTGCACACACACTTTTACACTCATAAGCATTATGTTAAGGCCACAAAAACTTGTTTGTTTATTTTTATTATTAAAATTAGGCAATATATTGCAGCAATGACTTTAGCAAGCTGTATATACAATTATGCCATTATCCCAATACTTGGAAGCCATATTTTGTTTTGATGGACTGAAATTCTTCCGTGTGGCCTTTCAGCTCAGATGAATTTCGACCATGCAATTGTTTAGGGGAATGATTCAGACGAATCATATGGGTGCAAAAATGGGCCAGTCAATGTACTGCAAAATATATACATACAGAGTAAGGATCAACCAATATCGTTTTTCCAGAGTGATGTCAATAAAGTTTATCGATTGCCTTTTGGGCTGGCTGCTGATAACTGTTGCCGATATTCTGTACAGTTAAAGATTTGAAAAAGCAACATAATTTCTACACAAATCTAGCATTGATGGAACATACTGATAGCAATCACATTCCTATCACTCTTAGCACGTACAGTGTTGATTCTGATAGGCGTGCGACACCCCAGAGAAGCATGACTGATAACCTGCCTTATCCGCCCTGCTCCAAGTAGAAGATGCACTCTGGGTACAGGGGTAATGCCCTGAAATCATTTTACACACCACAAGAGCGTCTTTTGATGTGTTCATGCACTATTAAATTGGTACAATTGTATGAAATCCCCAGATGTTGTCCCTCATGGAATTAACTTGGCATAAAGAAACAAAAACCCAAATTTGGGACAGTCCTTCTGAACCCGGGACAGTTGTGAGGTATGAAACCTAATACATTACATTGTTTTGCATTCAATATTTTTCTGACCTCTTTATACAACTATCCTCTACAATAAAATGTATTTTCTTGCATGTCTTTAAAAACATCCACTCTAAATGTGAACCTTTTGAATGCAGGATTATATATCAGTTCCAATGTTGCATGCATTTTTCATAAGTCTTCCTGCTCATAGCAAAGATCTGATTACCTAAACAAATGGTTGAAATTGAGACAGAAAAAGTATAGTCTACGCACAGTGCTGTGGAAACAAAATAGCAGTCAGGTGGGAAAGAGTGTGAAAGAACAGATCCTAGATATTTGTTGTGAAAATTTGTTAAAATAGTCAGGATTCATACAAATGTCTTATTTTAGCTATTACCCTTTACTTTCCATAAAAAAAAATGAAATGTCATTGTTCAATTTCAATACTTGAGATTCTATAATCAAATGTGTCGTGCTTATATGTTCCCAATTAATGCACAGAAGTTATTGTAACCGTCTGGAAAAGAAAGGATTCATCCACTTTTAAGTAAATTGTGGTGTGCTAGCAACTTGTACATTACCATCTATCTTTTGATAATGATTTAAAAAAATGCATTAGGCTTGTCAGTAAAAGCAAAAAATTCAAGAAACCACTGTGGTACTCCGCAGGGTGGCCAAAATAGTAAAAAACAAAAAGTTAGCATTTAGTAATTCTAAAAAAAAACAGAATGAGGAAGACAGAATGATCTATAAGAGCTTCCAAATCTCACACAAAAGAGAAAATAGCACAGTCAGTAAAAAAAGGGGACAACATTTTTTTTTAAGATACATAAATGAGAAAAGGAAAGTAAAACAAGGATTAGTTAGATTAAAAACAAAAGAAGGAAGGTATGTAGAAGAGGATAAAGGTCTAGCTGACTGCCTCAATGATAATTTTTGTTCAGGATTTACAGATGAAAATGAAGGAGAGGGACCTCAGTTAGGAAAAAGGACAAATGAGTAATTTATTACATGTGAGTTTACAGAGGAAGAGGTTCTATTTCAACTGTCAAAAGTAAAGATACATAAGTCAATGGGACCTGATGGAATACACCCTAAGTTATTAAAAGAGCTTAGTGGTGTACTAGCAAAACCATTAACAGATTTATTTAACCAATCATTGTTAAGCCCCAGAAGATTGGAAGTTAGCGAATGTTGTGCCCATTCACAAGAAAGGTAATAGGGAGGAGTCGGGCAACTATAGGCCAGTAAGCCTTACTTCAGTAGTGGGGAAAGTAATGGAAATCATGTTAAAGGATAGGATTGTTGAACATCTAAAAACCCATGGATTTCAAGATGAGAGATAACATGGGTTTACTTCTGTAAATTTCTAAATAAAATTAGATCCTAAAAAAAAATATATTAATTGAATATTTATTTACAGTGTGTGTATATAATGAATGCAGTGTGTGTATGAATGCAGTGTGTGTGTATGAGTGCAGTGTGTGTGTATAAATGCAGTGTGTGTATGAGTGCAGTGTGTGTGTGTATGAGTGCAGTGTGTGTGTATGAGTGCAGTGTGTGTGTATGAGTGCAGTGTGTATGAATGCAGTGTGTGTATGAATGCTGTGTGTGTATGAATACAGTGTGTGTGTATGAGTGCAGTGTGTGTGCATGAATGCAGTGTGTGTGTATGAGTGCAGTGTGTGTGTATAAATGCAGTGTGTGTATAAATGCAGTGTGTGTATGAGTGCAGTGTGTGTGTATGAGTGCAGTGTGTGTGTATGAGTGCAGTGTGTGTGTATGAGTGCAGTGTGTATGAATGCAGTGTGTGTATGAATACAGTGTGTGTGCATGAGTGCAGTGTGTGTGCATGAGTGCAGTGTGTGTGCATGAGTGCAGTGTGTGTGTATGAATGCAGTGTGTGTATGAATGCAGTGTGTGTATGAATGTAGTGTGTGTATGAGTGTAGTGTGTGTATATGAGTGCAGTGTGTGTGTATGAGTGCAGTGTGTGTGTAAAAATGCAGTGTGTGTATGAGTTCAGTGTGTGTGTGATGCAGTGTGTGTGTGTGATGCAGTGTGTGTTTGTGTTTGTGTTGCAGAGCCTTGGTGGGGGTGGGCATTTTTATTATTATTTTTTTAAATATTATTTACATTTTTTTTGTTATATTATTATTATTTTTTATTATCATTATTTTTATTTTATTTTATTATTATTTTTTTTCGTCCCCCCTTCCTGCTTGATACATGGCAGGGAGGGGGGCTCTCACTCCCTGGTGGTCCAGTGGCATTGGCAGTTCAGTGAAGGGGGGCTGGCAGAGAGCGTTTACTTACCTCTCCTGCAGCTCCTGTCAGCTCCCTCCTCCTCCTCGCCGGTCCGTTCAGCACCTCTGTCAGCTCCAATGTAAGTCTCGCGAGAGCCGCACTATGACCCCGCGGCTCTCGCGAGACTTACACTGGGAGCTGACAGAGGTGCTGAACGGACCGGCGCGGAGAAGAAGGGAGCTGCAGGAGAGGTAAGAGCTCACTGCCAGCCCCCTGTCTGTATTATGGCAATGCAAATTGCCATAATACAGACATTGACTCGAGTATAAGCAGAGTTGGGGTTTTTCAGCACAAAAAATTTGCTGAAAAACTCGGCTTATACTCGAGTTTTAAATGGAAATAGATTTGTTTTAAATGACTTAAATATAAAATCATGAGGAACACGCATCCCTTCCTTTCATATAAGACAGGATCCATTAACCATATACATGCACCTTGGGTCAGACAGTGTTTGAAAACCAACAGTCAGTCTCTGTTGTCTTCTTGTGCTCCACTTCCTGCACAAATATTTTTGAAGTGACAGTTGTTCTTTAAAGTAACACTCTACTTAAAGGGATAGTTTAGGCACCATAACAACATTATCCAAATTAAGTTGTTATGGTGCCAGGAGGTTCCCGGGCTCACTCTTACCTTAAGGGGTTAAACTGTTCAAGAAACATACCTTTTCCAAACTAGTTTTGTGAATGTGGAGTCACCCATTTGCTGACAGTGTCAGCAGCACTCCTGCCCAGTGGCTCTCCACTCTTCCTGAAACTAACATTTTAGAAACTTTGGCACTGGAGGCAAATTTTGGATTAACCCCCAGTTTATTTAGATAAAGTTGTTTTGGTGCCTGGAGTGGCCCTATAAAAAAAAAAATCTGTATTTATTTTTTCAATCATAAATGCATATCAATGTTGATTTGGAAGACAAGAGATTATCATCTTTACTTTGCTATAAAAAGTGTCAAAACAGGCAGGTCAGATCTTTCCAAGATGGATCCAACCTCATGACCTAAGAGCAGGCCCGGACTGGCCATCGGGTATACCGGGCAAATGCCCAGTGGGCCGCAATGACCATGGTCCGAGGCCGGCAGGGGAGATCACAGTATCTCCCCTGTCGGCCCATGCAGAGCCGGCGCTATCCGAGTGCCGGCCCTGCTGTGTGCCATAATGGGCCGGTGGGGAGATCAAAGATCTCCCTCACTGGCCCACAGGCACTGATATGCAGCCGCTGGCTGGGGAGGGAGGCAGGAGAGGACCTGGGGAGCTCTAGCCAGCAGCTCTGCCGGGTTCCTCTTGTGAGGTTGGAGCGTTTCCGTGGTTACCACAGCAACACTCAGATCACGCGATAGACCCCCAGGGATGGCAGCACGGTAAATATTTTTTTTTTCATATTTCAATTTAAATAAACATATTAACACACACACAGCACACTCACACTAACAGCACCCTCAGACACACGCACACAGCTCACACACACAGAGCTCACACACACACACACTAACAGCACCCTCAGACACACGCACACAGCTCACACACACAGAGCTCACACACACACACACTAACAGCACCCTCAGACACAGACAGCACCCTCACACACATACAGCACACAAGAGTATATATATATATATATATATATATATATATAACGAAAGATTCAAAGATAGCACTCCAGGGACTTGATAAAATGTAACTTTTATTTTACTCACTAAAACATCAAAGGTGTCAACGTTTCAGCTTGATCCCCTCAAGCTTTCGTCAGGACATATATATATATATATATATATGTGTGTGTGTGTTCTGTATATGTGTGAGAACGCATATACAGAACACACACACTCTCCAATACAAACTCTGGGTCCTTTACATACTAGATCCCCTACACACATACTGCGCCACCTACACACACTACATTCTTGACATACAAACTCTGGATTCCCTATGCACACACTACATTCCTTGTAAGCAAACACATACAACATTCTCTAAACACACACTCTCTACAACCCCTACACACACACACTACAGCCCGTATGCACACATATTACACGACAAACACGAATTAAATCAAGCTATTTACCGTATATACTCGAGTATAAGCCGAGTTTTTCAGCACATTTTTTGTGCTGAAAAACCGGAACTCGGCTTATACTCGAGTCAATAGTCTGTATTATGGCAATTTGCATTGCCATAATACAGACTGAGGGAGAGGGGGCTGGCAGAGATCTTACTTACCCGTCCTGCAGCTCCTGTCAGCTCTCTCCTCCTCCGCGCCGTCCGTTAAGCACCTCGGTCAGCGACTTACACTGGGAGCTGCACAGACCGCGCGGAGGAGGAGAGAGCTGACAGGAGCTGCAGGACGGGTAAGTAAGATCTCTGCCAGCCCCCTCTCCTCCCCCCACTGAACTGCCAATGCTGGACCACCAGGGAAGGAGCCCCCCTCCCTGCCATGTATCAAGCAGGGAGGGGGGACGAAAATAAAAATAATAATTACCGTATATACTCGAGTATAAGCCGACCCGAATATAAGCCGAGGCCCCTAATTTTACCCCAAAAAACTGGGAAAACTTATTGACTCGAGTATAAGACTAGGGTGGGAAATGCAGCAGCTACTGGTAAATTTCTAAATAAAATTAGATCCTAAAAAAATTATATTAATTGAATATTTATTTACAGTGTGTATATAATGAATGCAGTGTGTGTGTGTATGAATGCAGTGTGTGTATGAATGCAGTGTGTGTGTATGAATGCAGTGTGTGTATGAATGCAGTGTGTGTATGAATGCAGTGTGTGTGAGTGCAGTGTGTGTATAAATGCAGTGCAGTGTGTGTATGCGTGCAGTGTGTGTATGCGTGCAGTGTGTGTGTATGCGTGCAGTGTGTGTATGCGTGCAGTGTGTGTATGCGTGCAGTGTGTGTATGCGTGCAGTGTGTATGGATGAGTGCAGTGTGTATGGATGAGTGCAGTGTGTATGGATGAGTGCAGTGTGTGTATGGATGCAGTGTGTTGTGTATGAGTGCAGTGTGTTGTGTATGAGTGCAGTGTGTGTTGTGTATGAGTGCAGTGTGTGTTGTGTATGAGGGTAGTGTGTGTGTGTGTGTGTGTGTGATGGAGAGCATTGGTGGGGGGGTGGGCATTTTTTTATTATTATTTAATTATTATTTTAATATTATTTTTTCTTATATTATTTTATTACTATTTTTTTGTTGTTTTATTAATATGGTAAGATTGTTTATTTAACAACCTTCCAGTCTATTTGCACCATTGTTTTCAGAAATTCAATACAAACAAATAATGGTATAATACAATTCTTCCAATCTGACTCTTAGTGTTTCTAATATCCCCCCGCTGTAAACATGGCTAATTACTTGGTTAACTATGCCTAATTATACACCCATACAGATAAAAAAAAAAGTTTTTAATTAATATAAAATTATGTCTAAGTTAAACATTGTCTACTATCCTGCATCGCACATTTTTTTTTTTATTATTAATATATATTTTTTTTTTTCGTCCCCCCTCCCTGCTTGTTAGCTGGCCAGGGAGGGGGGCTCTCACTCCCTGGTGGTCCAGTGGATGGGCTGTAGGAGGGGGGCTGGCAGGAAGCTGTAACTTACCTTCACAGCAGCTCCTGTCAGCTCCCTTCTCTCTCCTCCGGTCCGTGCAGCTCCCAGATCAGCTCCCTCTGCAAGTCTCGCGGTCGCGCGGAGCGTTGCCACGGTAACCCGTGGCAACGCTCTGACCCCGCGGCTCTCGCGAGATTTGCAGAGGGAGCTGATCTGGGAGCTGCACGGACCGGAGGAGAGAGAAGGGAGCTGACAGGAGCTGCTGTGAAGGTAAGTTACAGCTTCCTGCCAGCCCCCGGTCCTTGTCTGTATTATGGCAATGTAAATTGCCATAATACAGACAATTGACTCGAGTATAAGACGAGTGGGGGTTTTTCAGCACAAAAAATGTGCTGAAAAACTCGTCTTATACTCGAGTATATACGGTAAATAAAAAATAATAAGAAGAAATAATAATGAAAAAAATATATTAAAATAATAAAAAATAATAATAAATAAAATAATAAAATTGCCCACCCCCCCACCACTGCAACACACACACACACACACACACACTCACACTGCACACACACACACACACTGCACACATACACACACACACACTGCATTCATACACACACACACACACACACTGCACACATACACACACACTGCACACATACACACGCTGCACTCATACACACGCTGCACTCATACACACGCTGCACTCATACACACGCTGCACTCATACACACGCTGCACTCATACACACGCTGCACTCATACACACGCTGCACTCATACACACACGCTGCACTCATACACACACGCTGCACTCATACACACACTGCATTCATACACACACACTGCATTCATTATACACACACTGCATTCATTATACACACACTGCATACATTATACACACACTGCATTCATTATACACACACTGTAAATAAATATTCAATTAATATTTTTTTTTTAGGATCTATTTTTATTTAGAAATTTACCAGTAGCTGCTGCATTTCCCACCCTAGTCTTATACTCGAGTCAATAAGTTTTCCCAGTTTTTTGGGGTAAAATTAGGGGCCTCGGCTTATATTCGGGTCGGCTTATACTCGAGTATATACGGTACACAATTTACACACCACAATCAGCTTATTCTACACACACACAATCCCAAAAGCAGGCTCCAAACACATGCACCATACACTTTCCTGGCCTTTTTGTCCTCTGGTATTCCACTTATGGAGACACCAGAGACAAGTTAAAAGCAAAAGACAAGTTTTCTCATGCGGGGCTCTACGCATTGAACCAACATGCTCACTTTGAGAGGGGGCGTGCTTGTCATTAGTGATGAGACCTATTAGTGAGTGATAAAACATACCCACTCTGGCCCTGCCCCCTTCTCAAGGACGTCATATTCCGGCTGCGGTCTCATTAAGTAGCACGCAAGAGCAGGGGAGCTCTTGACAGCACAGCTCCCCCTTCGGCCGCCAGCACAGACAGCTGTCTGCCCTGCACGACCCCCTGGCCGGTCGCCCACAGGTAGTAGTAATGTGGGTCAGTGTGAGTTTGTCTGTCTGTTATGGTGTGTGTGTGTGTCTGTCTGTCTGACTGTCTGTGTCATGGCGTGTGTGTCTGTCATGGGGTGTGTGTCTGTCATGGTGTATGTGTGTGTTTAAAAATAATGTTTTTACTCACCTTTTTTTCCCCCGCCATGCTGGTCTCCCCTCAACTGGCCCTGCCTCTATGGCTGAAATCATCAAGCTTGATGATTTCGGCCAATCCAATGCTTTGCCATAGAATTGGCCGCAAAAAGCTACACCAATCAGCATCTCCTCATAAAGATTCATTGAATCGATGTATCTCTATGGGGAATGTTCAGCGCCTCCAGAGCGTGGAGGCCCTGAATGTAGAAACACAGGAAGCAGTGTCTGAGTGACTGTCACTAGAGGTTTCGATTTGAAGCAATGCAAACACTGCCTTTTCTCTGAAAAGTCACTGTTTACATTGAAAAGCCTGCAGGGACAGGCTATAGACAGGGCCAGTGCAAGGATTTTTGCCGCCCTAGGCAAAAGTAAAGTTTGCCGCCCACCCCCCCCATGTGACATCACAATGCCCCACCCATATGATCTGCCATGTTAACTAACGCCAGTGCTGCAGTGCCGCCGTGTTTACATTAAAAGGCCTGCAGGGACAGGCTATAGACACCAGAACCACTACATTAAGCTGCAGTGGTTCTGGGGACTATAGTGTTTCTTTAATGTGAGGTAAATTAGAGATTAGTGCCACGAATAATATACTAGATTGCCTACTTACAACCAGATTAGGATGATGATGGGCTCTAGCTGCAGTCTGGCACCACTGGTCTGGTGTAGAACAGGATCTCTGGAGGCTGTTTGTAACTGTGGTCACAAAAATCAATGTTCTGGGAGAACGGGAAGCAGCTCCCTTTTTTTGGGGCCCTTTACACAGCTCAGGGTCCACCTTCATGTTCCACCAATGAGTTTGTTCACAGGGGGTGGAGTGTGTAGGGTATGTCCTGATATGTGTGTAAGGAATGCATTGTGTGAATCTGTGTTTGTATGTGTAAGGGCTGCAAGGTGTGTTTCTGTGTATGTACGGGATGCAGTGTGTGCGTCTGTAAGGGGTGCATTGAGTGTGTGTAAGGAATGCATTGTGTGTGATGAATGTCACTCTCTTTCTCCCCCCTCCCTCTTTCTCCCCCTCTCTTTCTCCCCCCTCCCTCTTTCTCCCCCTCCCTCTCTCTCCCCCTCTCTCTTTCTCCCCCTCCCTCTTTCTCCCCCCTCCCTCCTCCCCACTCTCTTTCTCCCCCCTCCCTCCTCCCCTCTCTCTTTCTCCCCCTCCCTCCTCCCCACTCTCTTTCTCCCCCCTCCCCACTCTCTTTCTCCCCCCTCCCCACTCTCTTTCTCCCCCCTCCCCTTCTCCCCCCTCCCCACTCTCTTTCTCCCCCCTCCCCACTCTCTTTCTCCCCCCTCCCTCCTCCCCACTCTCTTTCTCCCCCCTCCCTCCTCCCCACTCTCTTTCTCCCCCCACCTCTGTTGTAGCATGGCCGAGCCCTGTATGGTCCGCGGGTACAGGGAGCTTTTGTTTCCTGTACCCGGCCAGACTAAAAGGAAGTGCACACTCAGTGTGCACTTCCTGTTAGTCCGGCCGGGTACAGGAGACAGATGCTCCCTGTACTCACAGACCATACAGGGCTCGGCCACGCTACAGTGAGGGAGTGACAGGAGGGAGCGCTGAGCGCTTCCCTCCTGTCAGCCCCTCTCCTCATGCTGCGCCTGGGCGGTGCGCCCTCATGGACGCACCAGCCCGGGCAAAGCTGCAGTCGCCTGAGGCTCTCTACAGAGCGCTCGGGCAGCTGCAGCATGAGGGGGGCCGGCGCTCCTGGCGGCGCCCCTTCCCAAGGGGCGCCCTAGGCTGCTGCCTAGTCCGCCTAACAGGTAGCGCCGGCCCTGGCTATAGACACCAGTACCACTACATTAAGCTGTGTTTGTGTGCCTGCTAGTGAGTGACCTTGCTTGCTTGCTTGCATGTGTGTGTCTGCTAGTGAGTGAGCTTGTGTTTTTATGAGATTGTCTGTGTCTGCATGTGAGTATGCTTACTGTATAATATAGCTTATGTATATCAGTGAGATTGTTTGTTTGTCTATGAGGCTGTGTATCAATGAGCTTGTGTGTGTCAGTGAGATTGTCTGTGTCTGCATGTGAGTATGCTTACTGTATAATATATATATCACTCAATCATCTGGGGGGGCAAGACATTGCCTTGCATATTACATGCGACAATATATGGCGCAATGACTTATGGGGCTGGCATAAATTTTTTTTCCCAGGGCTGCTTTGTATCCCCAGTCCGGCCCTGAATATGATGCATTTATTAAATAACTTGTCAATAGGCTTAAAAATATAGGCAGAAAATGTTCTCAATAAAGAGCTTAAACAATTTAGAGATGTCCCGAACAGTTCGCCGGGAACTGTTCGCCGGCGAACATAGCTTGCTCGCGGTCGCCGCGGCGGGCGAACATATGCGATGTTCGGTCCGCCCCCTATTCGTCATCATTGAGTTAACTTTGACCCTGTACCTCACAGTCAGCAGACACATTCTAGCCAATCAGCAGCAGACCCTCCCTTCCAGACCCTCCCACCTCCATGATGAATAGGGGGCGGACCGAACATCGCATATGTTCGCCTGCCGCGGCGACCGCGAACAAGCTATGGTCACCGGCGAACAGTTCCCGGCGAACTGTTCGGGACATCTCTAAATCAGATATCACAATGTGTGAATAAAAGTGCAATCAATATTTTTAGTACAGCAACCATAGATAGTGCAAGCTTTAACCACAGCAGCGTAAAACCAAAAGCCAAATATATATGTTGCACACAATATACTATTAAAGCTTTTGTATAGTCTTCCAAATAAGTATGTGCACAATGTTTTGTACTCTCTTCCATATAAGATACAGAGCAAAACAGAAAAAGGTTGCGCCTAAAATATACAATAAAACATATAAAATTTATATAATGAGTGGTATAAAATTGTACAATGATGTAGAATAAATTATAAAATAAATAGTTGGCAAAAGTCCAAAACACTTATCATAAGTCCATAATGGTAGATGCCATGTGTAAGAACAGGAATCCTGAAACGTAAAAAAGAGTATGTCTTCACAGTAGAGTGCTTGAAATCCAGTAGAGTAAATACTACACACTTTTCAGAGCTGAAACCTAGCTCTGGTATGGCACACGTGAAGTGGAATGACCCCCACTCAAGGGTATGCGGAGTAATATTTGATTGGCGAGTATCTGGCTCAGATTCGACGTCCAAGTTGATATTATCCGACCCAGGGAAAAGATAAAATATATAGTGCTCTCTGTATGGTGGTTAGGAGGTATAAATAAAATATAAATATACTACTCACAGTATATAGAGCAGACTTGTACTGCTCAATGAAAGCGCTTGGGTGGTATAATCCCCACCTAAGGATTCTTTAGGCTTCTTGTCAGATTGGAAATATATGTGTAGTCAGGTGAAGAAAAGAAAAAAAGAAGAAAATGGCTCTAAAGTATTTTATGCCAAAATAATTTCTTTATTATAAGGTAATAAAATTAATAGTAATAGTAAGACTTTTTACTATTATCTACTTGAAGAAGCCCTTGAGGCGAAACGCGTTTAGATATTAATTTTATTACCTTATAATAAAGAAATTATTTTGGCATAAAATACTTTAGAGCCATTTTCTTCTTTTTTCTTCTTCACCTGACTACACATATATTTCCAATCTGACAAGAAGCCTAAAGAATTCTTAGGTGGGGATTATACCACCCAAGCGCTTTCATTGAGCAGTATAATTCCATATATGTAGGTTTGTTTTAGATTGCTAATCTGCCAAATAGTACATTTTGGGGCCTGCTCTTCATATCTACAAGTCATGCTACAACAAAATTAAACAAGTTGTAAAATATGTATGGGCCAACCAGTGGCTATAAACAACAAAGTTGTACTTGTTACATTCATGACTACACACTCTAGTGAACATGTAGTGTGTTCTTTTTTTTTAAAAAAATCATACAGCATCCTTTCATGTGCTTTTCAGATGTCATATTGTGAATTACCAATTTTTGTGTAGCCTGATTTTTTTAAAAAAAGTGAAAAATAAGTAGACATGTGCAATTCGTTTCGGTCCGAATATGAATTCTGACGAATTTAGGGCAATTCAGACATTCGGGTACTTCAGAAGGTCCGAAATTACCGAATTTCCGAAGTGCCGAAGTGTCAAAGTGCCGAAGCACAGTATTGCCTAAGTACCAATATACTTACCCAGTGAAAGAAGAAGAATATTACATTGTATACAACTTTAAATAAAAAGTATACAAACATAGCCAGGATTCAGCTGTAAGCATTTCAACACTTACAATAATCAAGTAACATACATTCATATAAAATGTAAGTTACTTATCCTGTCAATGTAATGACAGGAATGAATACGTAGATAACTCCCTAATTCCCACGGTAAAGATTACTTAGTATTAGTAAATTATGCCCCTACTCGCTATACCGCGAGTAGGGGCATGTCTATTAAACAGTGAGCAGCCTGTGGCTGCTCACTGTTTAAAAAAAAAGGGGGAAAAAGGACCTTTTGCCCCCCCGGCCCCCACCCCTAAGCGGCTGGTGGGGGCCCTAATGTAAAATAATGGGGGTGGACCTATCGCCCTCCCCCCGGGCCCCCACCCCTGAGCGGCGGGTGGTGGCCCTAAATCAGAATGAGGGGGGGACATAATGTCTGCCCCCCTGGCCCCCTCCCCTGAGCGGCGGGTGGGGGCCCTAAATTATAATAAGGGGGGGCATAATGTCCTCCCCCTGGCCCCCACTCCTGAGCGGTGGGTGGGGGCCCTAAATACTAATAAGGTGGGCGAACCGAATGTCCTCCCCCCTGGCCCCCACCCCTGAGTGGTGGGTGGGGGCCCTACACTAAAATAAGGGGGGGACCTAATGTCCTCCCCCCTGGCCCCCACTCCTGAGCGGTGGGTGGGGGCCCTAAAAACTAATAAGCGGGGGACCTAATGTCCTCCCCCCTGGCCCCCACCCCTGAGCGGCGGGTGGGGACCCTAAATAAAAATATTACCCCCCCCAGGTGACTAGGGATCCCCAAACCCGTAGTCACCCCCCCAAAAAAAAATTAACCCCCTACCTACCCCCCTCACCCTAAAAATAATGAGGAGGGGACCTTTAACTAAGTACCTGTAAAAAAAAATAAAACTTACCATTCAATGTTTTCTTTCTTCTAAAATCTTCTTTTTTCAGCCCCAAAAAGGCCAAATAAAAATCCATAATAACTGACGCAATAAAAAAAAAAAAAAAAAAAAGAGCGCAAAAAAAATAATCCATCTTCACCAGGCGAGGACTCCGTGCAGACTGAGACAGGGCGGGGGAAGGCTTATAAAGTCTGCGCTGCAGCGTAACTTTGGCCTTTCTGCTCACCGCCTCATGAGACTTTGCGAGCAGCAGCAAGCGATAGTGGAGTTTCAGCTGCAGCACGCACGGGTCAGTGGCTCTGCACCAGACTTCCCTCTTATTGATCAGAGTTAAAGGATTTCAAGTGGACTGATTACAATTACAGGGCCTCTAAAGAGTCCTGTATTGTTACTTGTCGTCACTACCTTCCCGCATCGGGAGTGGGTCATTTGTGCACCTTGCATGTGGTAGCCGTTTCTCAGGGTCCCTGTACGGAATGGAACCCTGATTCCCCGTTACCCGTGGTCACCATGGTAGGCGGAGAAACTGGCATCGAAAGTTGATATGGATGACATCCGCATGCAAAGTCGCCGCCACGGGGATGTGCGATTTGCCCAAGGTTCTCTACAGTCAACAATGTTCCTGCGCGACTATAATGTCAACAGCTACTCTGTCTTTTTTTTATATGTCCCAATATTTTGGGGGCTACCCCAATTAAAAAAATAAAATAAAAAATAAATAAATATATATATATATATATATATATATAAAAACAGTGTTGGATACCTCATCCTCCTCCTCCACCGTCACCGTCACCGCCTGCTCAACCTATGGGTCACTTAGTATAAACTAGGTACACATTAGCAGAGGCTTGTGAAGGCCTTTTCTCCATGCATCAGGAGTTGAGCATTTCATCCATGCATCAGGACTGCAAGAAGTGCACCGCAGGCTGCAAATGTTTCTTTATTTGTATGTCCCAATATTTTGTGGGCTGCCACAATTAAAAAAAATATAAAATACAGTGTTGGCTACCTCATCCTCCTCCTCCACCGCCACGGTCACCGCCTCCTCAACCTATGGGTCACTTAGTATAAACTATGTACACAATAGCAGAGGCTTGTGAAGGCCTTTTCTCCATGCATCAGAAGTTGAGCTCAGTTTGAACAATGAAAGAGAATACCCTGCACTCCAACCCTCTCTCAAATGGATAATTCTGTTGATCCTCCTGACAGCCATGGTTTAGATTTTGATTTAGGTTCTTCCAAAGCTAAAATCAAAGAATGCATCTAGTGCTATTTTATGGCTCAGCTGTATTTTTTATTTTTATGTTATTTCCCTATCCATATTTGTTTGCAGGGCACTTGTCCTACTCTTACCCCCATTTTACTTGCTTTTGCAGCCCTCTAGCTCTTTCCAGGAGATTTTTAGAGGCATTTTTGTGGCCAAAAGTTCAGGTCCCCATTGACTTCAATAGGGTTCGGGGTCAAATTCGGGGTCAAGTTTGAGCCCGAACCCAGACTTTTTTTTCAAAGTTCGTCCGAACCCGCCGGACCCGAACATCCGGGTGTCCGCTCAACTCTAGTCCACAATGTAGTATTGGTTAGTGAAAATTAATGAAAAATTAATTTTAGATAGATGTAAAAATCGTTTTTTGCTCAATCCATATAGTAGCATAGGTGGTATATTCCTCAACAATGAAAGTGATATACAGAAGGTGATGGAATAAAAAGCAGGAGGGTCCAGAGTAAATAACTTTATTCTAATACACAAATAGCTATACAAATAAAATAGAATTAAAATGCAACACTACACCTTTAAAAAAATAAAAAGGAAAACACAAATGCTTGTTTGAATAAAAAAAAAGGCTTTCTGGGTGGCTAAAGAAGGATATGAAAGGCAGACAATACCTATAAAAAGCAACAACAAGAAATAAACTCTGTGTCCCTCACGCTAGTCACCCCTTCCCTCCCTCACTCTGTCACTAGTCACCCCATCCCTCCCTCTGTCACTAGTCACTCCCTCCTTAACTCTGTCACTAGTCATCCCCTCCCTCACTCTGTCACTAGAGTGAGTGGGTGACTAGTGACAGAGTGAGGGAGGGGATGACTAGTGACAGGTGGAAGAGTGCGGGAGGTTGTGACAGGTGGCAGAGTGAGGGAGGGAGGGAGGGGTTGAGTGGTGGCAGAGTGAGGGAGTGGGTGACTAGTGACAGAGGGAGGGAGAGGGGGTGACTAGTGACAGAGTGAGATAATGGGTGACTAATGGCAGAGTGAGGGAGGGAAGAGATGACTAGTGGCAAAGTGAGGGAGGGAAGGGATGACTGGTGACAGAGTGAGGGGATGACTGGTGACCGAATGAGGGAGGGGGTGACTGTCACTAGTCACCCCATCCCTCTCTCTGTCACTAGTCAGTCCCTCCTTAACTCTGTCACTGTGTCAACCGCTCTGTCACTAGTCACCCCCTCCCTCACTAGTCACCCCCTCCCTCACTCTCACTAGTCACCCCCTCACTCTGTCATTGTGTCACCCCCTCCCTCCCTCTGTCACTAGTCACTCCCTCCCTAACTCTGTCACTGTGGGGGAAGGAAGGGATGACTGTTGACAGAGTGAGGGAAGGAAGGGATGACTGGTGACAGAGTGAGAGAGGGGGTGACTAGTGACAGAGTGAGGGAGGGAGTGGGTGACTAGTGACAGAGTGAGGGAGGGAGTGGGTGACTAGTGACAGAGTGGGGAAGAGGGTGACTAGTAACAAAGTGAGGGGGTGATTAGTGACAGAGTGAGGGAGATGGTGACTAGTGACAGAGTGAGGGAGGTGGTGACAGTCACTAGTCACCCCATCCCTCCCTCTGTCACTAGTCACCCCTCCCTCTGTCACTGTATCACCATTCCCTCCCTCACGCTAGTCACCCCTTCCCTCCCTTACTCTGTCACTAGTCACCCCCTCCCTCACTCTGTCACTAGTCACCCCCTCCCTCTGTCACTAGTCATCCCCTCCCTCACTCTGTCACTAGAGTGAGTGGGTTACTAGTGACAGAGTGAGGGAGAGGATGACTGGTGACAGAGTGAGGGAGGGGGTGACTAGTGACAGAGTGAGGGAGGGGATGACTAGTGACAGAGTGAGGGAGGGGTGACACAGTGACAGATTGAGGGGGGATGTGACACAGTGACAGAGTGAGGGAGGGGGTGACACGGTGACAGAGGGAGGACGTGACTAGTGACAGAGGGAGGGGGTGACTAGTGACAGAGGGCGGGTGGGGGTGACATAGTGACAGAGGGAGGGTGACTAGTGACTGAAGTGACTAGTGACACAGAGGGAGGCGGTGACTAGTGACACAGTGGGGGGTGACTAGTGACAGTGAAGGGGGGTGACTAGTGACACAGTGGGGGGGGTGAATAGTGACACAGTTAGGGGGGGTGACTAGTGACAGGGGGGTGAGTAGTGACACAGTGGGGGGTGAGTAGTGACACAGTGGGCCAGTGGTGTTAGTTACCAAAAACCCACGCAACCACAAAAAAAGAAACAAAAGATGATTCAAGCAGCTTCTGCCAATATCTTGCCAAATTTTGCGGCCTGTTGTGTTTCCGCTAGACCATCCACTGTCAGCAATCTCTGGAGGCAACCTTGGTGCATATATATACATCTAGCTGAATACATGCCTTCAATTTCCCTTTTTGCACCAATGGGAAAAAAAAGAAAACAAAAAAAAGGGGAGAAGAAACAAAATGGGCTCCAATGGTGGCCCAATCACATATAGAAATAAAGCAAATATGCAGTTTAACAAAAGTTCTGAATAAAGCGGATTATTATCTTCTGCCTTTATTTTAGAACTCCTCGTTCTTCCTCTGCAGGCTATTACCAACTGTCGCAGGCTGTTGCTATTAGCTGGGATAGGAGCCACGTAGAGGTGCCCCAGCGCAGTTGATTCTTATGAGAAAGTTAGTTAGCTTTATTTGTTAACTGCTGGATACCGGAAGGGATGGTTTAGGGTAAAGCTGGATAGTTTGAGACTAGGTTGGAATCTTCCTTTGCCTCCTCTTCATCCTATTTTCTTCTATCTTATCACCCCTCTCTCTTCTCCCCTCCCAGCTCCTTGCTTTTTTGTGAATCTTCTCGCTCAGTTTACTTTCTTCTCCTTTACTTTGTCTCTCCCTTCTTTCTTTTCTTAGGACTTTTCTAAAGAGTTCTCAAGACATCCTCCTCCTCTGAACTTTTATCTTTAATTCTTCTTTGTAACCTCACTAGCGGGCAATGGCAGAGGTTATATAATGCAGTGTGTAGGGGGGTGACTAGTGACACTGGGGGGGTGACTAGTGACACTGGGGGGGTGACTAGTGACACGGAGGGGTTGAGTAGTGACACGGGGGTGAGTAGTGACACAGTGAGGGGGGTGAATAGTGACACAGGGGGGCGACTAGTGACACAGGGGGGTGAGTAGTGACAGGGAGGGGAGACTAGTGACAGGGAGGGGCGACTAGTGACAGGGAGGGGTGACTAGTGACAGGGAGGGGCGACTAGTGATAGGGAGGGTTGACTAGTGACAGGTCACTAGTGACAGGGGGGTGACTAGTGACACAGGGGGTGACTAGTGACACAGGGGGTGACTAGTGACACAGGGGGGTGAGTAGTGACACAGGGGGGTGACTAGTGACAGGGAGGGGAGACTAGTGACAGGGAGGGGCGACTAGTGACAGGGAGGGGTGACTAGTGACAGGTCACTAGTGACAGGGGGGTGACTAGTGACACAGGGGGGTGAGTAGTGACACAGGGGGGGTAAGTAGTGACAGGGGGGGTGATTGGGAGGGGGGGGGTGATTAGTGCCTACCTGTCTCTTCCTTCCTCTTCTCTCCCAGGCTGCTGCTCCCTCCCCTGCTGATCGGGCTCTGTGTGAGAGGAGTATACAGGAAGTGATGTCACTTCCTGTCCTGCCTCTCCCCATCACACAGAACCGCGAGGGACAGGAGAAGGAGACCTGGCATAGAGCTGGTGAAGCTGCCAGGTCTCTTTTGAGGATGGGGGGGGGGGGTGTGTGTGACATGCAGAGCGGTAGGTTGTGGGGCCCTGCACTCCATCAGGGGCCCCACAACCTATCAATGAAATGGTTTTATTTTGTGCCGTTCCGCCCCTGGCTTCTACCAATTGTGACATGGAGGTATAATTTAACAGGTTAAAAAACCTGAATCCGCTACCTAAACTATATGTCCAGGTAATTAAAATTGTTAATAATTAAAGTGTTACCCAGATAAGCAGGATTCCCAAAATTGCAGTAGCAGCTGTTTTTCCTCATCAACATAAATATTAGGTAGTTTCAAACAAATTCCAACCAATAATAGAGGTCCCTTACAGAGGCGTAACTAAAAACCACCGGACACTGGTGCAAAAACTGCTCTGGACCTCTCCCATGTGTCTTACCCCATTTTTTTCCAAGAAAGGTGGCAACCTTAAATGCAGAATACAAAAATGTGAGTGTTATTCCAAAACGACCTATCAGTATTATGATTTTCACAGTAAAAAAAATGCAGCGCTGACCTTGGAAAAAATATAATGTCTTAATTTCTTACACTTATTTAGATTGTATAAATATTAAAGGGACACTATAGTCACCCAGACCACTTCAGTTCAATGAAGTGGTCTGGGTGCCAGGTCCCTCAGGTTTTAACCCTTCAGATGCAAACATAGCAGTTTCAACGAAACTGCTATGTTTACATTTGGGGTTAATCCAGCCTCTAGTGGCTGTCTTCTGGACAGCCACTAGAGGCGCATCTGCGACGCTGGAGGCTTATTTCGCCTCCATCACGCAGAGCGTCCACAGGAAAGCATTGAGCTGACGTCGGCGGGGGAGGAGAGGTCACCAGGTAAGCTGCTGAAGGGGAATTTTTCCCCAAGTAAGTATCTCATTAAGCAGACATTAGGCTGTTAGAGTAGGACCTGCCAAAAATGGGGCACATTGACGTTGTGGCAGGCTTATGCAATATATGATCATATAATGTAACTAAATCCCCATTATTATTTTTTTGCCTAGATTAGGTGTTTTTTAAAAAAACTAACTAAATCTGTCAGCACCGTAGTTGCTGTTTAGTGGATAAGGGATCTTATTTTGAATAGTACTTATGTTTTGGTTGATATTTTAGTCCATTCGCTTTGTGTTTATTTATTGATCTATCGATTTACACTTGTTCCTGTAGTGTGAGTTTGTTATTTAAGAGTTGCATTTTTCTTGAGATAACAATTATTCTGTCACTGTTTTGTTAAATATACAGTGTTACTTAATTACACATTATTTCTATAGACTGTAAGCTCGTTTGAGCAGGGTCCTCTTCAACCTATCGTTCCTGTAAGTTTTCTTGTAATTGTCCTATTTATAGTTACATCCCCCCTCTCATAATATTGTAAAGAGCTACGGAATCTGTTGGTGCAATATAAATGGTAATAATAATAATAATAATTTATTTTTCAGTTTAATTTAGATCAGGACACACACCTGATGTTCGGCACCTGTTGTCAGAGATCTTGTTCTACAGGATGCTGATTCTTGGATTTCCAGTTGCTTAATTCTGTATTATGTTATTGTTCTCTGTTCTGCCTATGTTTTTGCATTGACCCCTGAAGGACTGAGCCAATTGTACACGTTCTGATCAAAACAAAATCAGAACAAATCCTAGAATCTGACTATATGTCTGTTCCACCGCTTTTGTATTTAATACAATTGTATTGATACACTTATTATATATCAATATATTCATGAGAAACAGGGCTTTCGTTTCACATCAAATATCTCTGTATGAAACAGAATTTAATATGAATACAATTTTAAAAAGTTTGATAAATTAAGAAAATGTTTCAGGTTAAATATAGAGCTTTTCTTTTTGCAGTTATTACAAATTGAAATTTGCCAGTTTTGGTTTGCTGGGCCTATTTTGCCTGTGACACCACATGGCAGCCCAGGAATGAGAAATTCCCCATCATGGCATACCATTCACTAAAGATGGCAACCTCACCTCACAAATCCATGACACACCCAACAAGTTTCATATCATTTAGGACCCTTGGCTGGAGGGAGACAACTCTACCGTGGTAAAGCACCACCCTGACCAGCCACCAAACATCCTAATTAACCCAGGTTATGCCTCATCTGAGCACACAGCACAACCAAAGACATTCTGCTCTCCTGCCCTTCCCCCCCTTCTAACACCCCGAGGGGAAGTGGGGCTGTGATTCCATACCTTTCCTACACCTTTGCATCTCCCTGATTTCTGCAGAACTCAACACCTACTTCCCCTGACTCTCCCCTTTACCCTTATATCTTAGCTCTCACACTTATCTCCTCTACACTCATCTTTCTTAATGTGATTTGAAGAACACCAATCGCATACAATGAACCAAAAGGCGTGTAAAGACCTGACAACCAGAGACTACGCCACTTATAGTATGTGACATCCATCACTCTCTACTATGACCCAAACAATTCATTAAAATTTAATTCTAATAGCAAACTTAAGCTTACCCCACTCAAACCACCAGGGGTGCCACCCCTTAACCTCCGCTTCAAGGTGGAATGATTAATATGTAAATCCAAAAGCTCTAATTTCTTAGTAATATCTGTTAGCCAATGTTCAAAAGTTGTACCAATGATTCATGTATATTCCTTATCACAAAGAAGCATTTCTTAAAGTTTTTAAATCGTGAATCAATTATGATAAATTGTGGTTAATAAAGTGTGTTTATATATATTTAATTATGGTATATCCCTATATGTCTCCCCCTTCTGGCTCTTCTATTGTGGTATCTCCTGAAATGGACACTTTCCATAAACTTATGGACGGAGCTCCATAACAGAAACCGGAACCGTCGGATGGAATGCAGGTTAAATGCACACATCACCATGCACGCAGCGTGATGACGTCACCGGACTGAAATACACCAAATTGCTTGGCAACTGTGATGATTGCGGTGGAACGCATGAGTGGAATGCATGACATTATCGCGTAAGGACGTGATGATGTCAGAAGAGGCAGAACCTGGAAGGAGTCTAATATCTATTGTAAACAGCAGAGAGGACCAATATAGTCTATTGGAAAGAAGTTTGAAACAGGAAAAGGGGGAACATAAGGGAAAGGGAGGAGGGATTTGTATGCACTTTGTCATTTTTATCTTGTTTGAAAAGCATAGAATTGTCCTTGGGTGGGATTAAACACGTTTAATCCCACGTTTAATGAATTTATGGTGACATGCTACATCTGCTAATACTAACTTCTATGTGAGTTAATACATTTGCAAGTATACTTTACTTGGTTGCTATTTTTTTGGTTTGCACTTTTCTCATGTCTTTTCTCATTTTTGAGACAAATAAAGCTCAAGACCTGGAACAGATCCACACCTAATATATTGAAGGCTCTTTATCCATTTTTAAATTGTAAGTGTCCAATTGGCGTACAAAATTATTTATTACCTTGCTGTACGGTTTTGCCAATGTTGTGCCATTTCTTTCCTGGCAGGATTACCCCTATTTTTGTATATTGATATTTGTTAAAAATCCTTTTCAGGAGATCTTCAGGGTCCTTACATCTGAAGGGAAGTCATCCATTTAATTGTTACTAAAACTGCACTTTTTCACTTTATACTGTGGTGCCTTATACTATGGCACCTTTATCAAGTAGTGCCTTTAAACTTTGGTGACTTTTGCACCTTGTTCCCTTTTACACCTTGCAGGCACTTTTACTTGATTTTTTTTATGCTTCCCCTCGTGGCAATTTATTCCCGATTCCCTGGGTGTTCAGGGGCCAGACCGAGCGCTCTACCCGGTCTCCAACTGGCAAAAGCGCATGGAAGACGCTTGAGCATGTGCAGTTCGTGCCTTAAAGGGGCCAATACAGATGACTTGCATTATGGTAAAATGCATTAGGGAAAATTACAGTAAACATATCAAACCTATTTGGAAGGAATTTACAGGTTCTCCAGATATGAGTAAGTGCTGTTTGCAGGCCACTTTTAAATCTGTTTGACTGTTTTCTTGGAAATTGAATTTGACAGTGCCCTTTGCATTAGTACTTTGTTTTGATTGTCTTCAGAAGGTAGCCCCTTCAGCATTACCTATACCTGCACAGCCACAGGGCATGTTGGCATGGCTTACAAAGGTGTTTCCACCTCAGGACAGAAGATCAAAGAAGCTTGACTCCTCATTGTCAGACAGGAGAACCTCCAGTGACCAGTATTTCGGAGATACATGGAGATACCTACCATGCAGAGAATGCTCCATGCAGAGGTAGCTCGTGGCAGGTTGGTCACCTGCCTTTCAAGGTTCTACTCAAGCTACGAACCAGAATTTTGTTATTCAGCAATGAACTTGTGGCTGTCATCCAGCAGTAGAGGTACCTGGGCTCGTCACATTTTGTAGACTTGAGTGGTATCCATAGTCCACATGGAATACAGACTGGTGCTTCTTTAAAGACCAACAAGAAACTTTTTCTGTCTACCCAAATTCAGACAAATGAATCATAAGGTATAGCAATGAAGGAATATGTAAGAAACCTTCCAGACGAACAGGTGATTTTTCAGACCCCATATCAAGAGTAGTTCTAGGGACAATTTGCCTCTCTTCTGGTGTAAAAAGTAGAGGCACATGGAAGCCTATACTGGACCTAAGAAGGGTAAAAAAAAAAGGCTGAATGCCAGAGCCTTTGGGATGGAGTCAATCAGGTCATTAAACCCAGCAATTTCGAAGAATAATTTCCTTATCTCTATAGATCTCAGGGATGATTACTATCGCATTCCAATAGTCCTAGCTCATCAGCGTTATATCATATTTGCTATAGTAGAAGACCACTTCCAATATCGTGTCCTACGATTTGGCCTCACTGTAGCCCCAAGAACTTTTTCAAAGATACTGCTTGTGCTTATAGTGATACGGAGAGTCCAGAACACCACTTGGTTCCATTTTCGGAACAATGTACTTCTAGTTGCTACAGATCATAGAAGGCGGGCACACAGATGGATATAGTTCTTTCAGAACTCCGGAAGTCTGGCTGCTTCATAAATATCAAGAAAAGCAGTCTCACACCAGCTCAGAGGATTACATTTTTGGGTGCAGAATTCTTTACCCTCCAATACACCATTTCCTTATCTCAGGAACAGTTCCACAGATTGTGGAAGTTTTCTCTCTCAGTTTATTCATTTTTGTTTGGTAACAGCAAGAACGTAGATGCAACTACTAAGACTCCTAGCTTCCATGATCATACTAGTCAGATGTGCTTAATGTTCCTTGTGATTTGAGGGATACCCCACATAGATCTAATGGCCACTTCACAAAGCTACCAGGTCCAGACTTTTTTTTCTTCAGATTTTATGACCAGGGTACTCTGACACAAATTTGTAATTTTAGTCTGCTTTACATATTTCCTATTGTTCCTCTAATTTAAAATTTCTTCAAAAGGAGACAGTAGAAGGCCATGTCGACCCTGGTTTCCTATGGCAAGACGGATGAATCTGGAACCTCCGTGGGAACTTCCAGTCTGTTCAAACCTATTATTGCTAGGTCCCTTGACACACTTAGTTCCTCAAGCTCTGTGGTTCATGACCCAGACAATGTGCTGGAGTCTCTATAAGTATAGGCATCCCTGAGACTGTCATTAAGACCCTCTTATAGTTCGACTCCACTTATTACAAAATTTGACATGCATTTGTCTGTTGACCTCAAGAACAGACAAATTTCAGGTTGGAATTACTCCTCAATCGCGCTTAGAAAAGGGTCTGAGCTATAACACTCTAGAGGTGCATATATCATCACTTTTCACATTGACGGGTACCCATTGGGCATTGGAGCCTCTGGTGATTTGCTTCATGAAAGCAGTGATTCAACTCCACTAAGGCTGTTCATGACAATATGAGACCTACCCCTGGTCTTACAGGCTCTGACTAAACCATCATTCGAACCTCTAGCAGGAGCTTCCATGTTCTTGTTAGTACAGAAAGTGCTGTTGCTGGTGGCTAGTACTTCAGAAAAAAAGAATTTATGAACTCCAGGCTTTGTCCTGTGAGCCCTCATTCACTAATTTTCAACAGGATATGGTTGTCTTGTATTCAGTACCAGAGATCCTGCCTAAGGTGATCTCCAAATTCCACTTGTACCGGGAGATTGTGTTACCTTCTTTTTTAACTTTATCCTTCTTCAGCAGAAGCTGTCACGATTCGGGGAACCAAACACGCTCATACACACACAGAAAAGGAGCTGCACACAAAGAATAGTCAGGAGACAAGCCGAGTAAGGGGAACCAGAAGACAGAAAAACGAGAAACAAGCCGAGGTCAAAGGGTAGGAGAAAGTCACAAAGTCAGATAAACGAGCCAGAGAGTACGTAACCAGAAGCACAAGTTTCAGTAGCAATACTAGCAAGCAAAGACCACAACAGGGCACTGAGAGACAGGAAAGGTAAGTATATAAATCCTGTGTTTAATTCTGATTAGATAATTTCCAATCAGAATTAGCAATCACACGTGGGAGATATCTATACCTCCCACTGTGATTGTAGTGCTGTGACTTTAACGCTGGGTCACGTGGTTGACCCTGGTCGTTTGTATGAATGCGCGGTCTCCCTGCATGCAGCGTTATACATGCTGCCACTGGGAGACGAGAAGGAGGATGCGAGCGCCGTCCGGGGCTGTGAGGACGCCGCTCGCCACCAGGTAGGGGAAGGGGAGACCGCGGGTGGCGAAGAACTGAGGGTGAGTGCTGCAAGCGGATTGCAGCCTCCCCTAACAGCCGCCCGTGGGATACTGACAGAAGCACAGACCTGGCATTATCTGGATGTGGTTAGAGCTCTCCCCTATACCTTGAAAGGATCAGCACTTTCCATAAGTCATCAAGGCACACTCCACTTGTGCAGTTGCAGTGATCTCTCCTGGCACTTGGACCTCTTTGAGCATGTTTGTCTGATATTACATACTGGACGTTAAAGCAGCCAATGAAGCACAATTTGGAAATCAAGTCCTTAACTCAGTTCAATCTTCTCTTCTCTGTTGAATTGTTCTGATTATTTGATTTATAGTTATTTACGTTTCTGTCCCTCCCTTTGAAGCTTGGGTATTCCCATTTGTATAGGCTGCCATGATTAGACAGGAAAGTGGAAAATGTATTCATACTTACGTAATTTTCTTTTCCTGTCTATTACTCATGGCAGCATATACTACCCACTCACTAAAGTAAACTATAGTGCCAGCAAAACAAACTTGTTTTCCTGGAACTATAGCTTCCCCCTCTGCCAAAGCCCTCCCCGTGGTGCAAAAGGGGTTAATAACCCCTTCTGTCACTTACCTGGGTCTAGTGCTGATGTCAGCCGACGGGGGAGACCTAAAGTGTATGCAATTTGTCTCGCAATTAGGATTTCCCCGTAGAAAATCATTATTCCGTACTTTCCTATGGGAATTCCGGTGACATTGAAAGTACTCATGCATAGCATGAGGAGGTCCAGCGTTGTTTAGTAGACCAAAAGTCACCTATCCACCCGGAAGTCCCTTTAGTGGCTGTCTGGTAGACAGCCACTAGAGGAGGAGTTAACCCTAGCAGGTAATTATTGCAGTTTATAAAAACTGCAATAATTACATGCTCAGGGTTAAGGGTGATCGGAGTTTGCACCCAGACAACTTCAATGAGCTGAAGTGGTCTGGGTGCCTACAATGTCCCTTTAATATATCTCAATTTAACTATTATAGAGCTTGTCACTGACTGAGGACCTTAGGAATTGAGCCTCCTTTTAAAGTCTTTAGTGTTTTTCCTGTCCTATCAGCTGTAATAGGCGGAGCCAACCCATCCTGCCATGAATAATAGCCAGGAAAAGAAAATTACGGTAAGTATGAATAAATTTTCAAACATTTATAAATATATATATATATATATATATATATATATATATATATATAAATAGATAATAGCTTGGCACTCTCCTTAAAAAAATATAGTAGGATACCTGCCTGGGTGCAATCCGCGTTGCATATATAACAAGATTGAGAATATAGGATGCACTCACAGGACTTGGTGAAAAAAAATCTGTTGTTTTATTTAATAAAGGTGTAAACCCAAAACCGATGTTTCGACCTCTGCGGGTCTTTTTCAAGGTTACTGTAACAAGCAAAGTATTGTCTATAAATACATAAAGTATAAGTGCACTTACCAATCATTTTCGTTGTGAATCCCTTCACGGATACCCGGAAGTGAGATAGGACCACCCACGTGACGTCATTACGTCATTACGTGCCGGCGGAGAGCTCAGTGATTGCTATAGAAACATGTAAACTACACATGTAAAACCCGTGTATGTAAGAGAAAGTGAAACTAGTGTAGTGATGAGGGAACAATCAAGATGGAAGGAGTAAAAAGCATAAGGAGAGTAATGGTCGAATTGAATGATGCCTGCTTGACCCAAAAGCCCCTAATAAAATGTGAAAGTGACAATATATATTTACAAAGAAAACGTGAATCAGTGAAAGCATTCCCAGTGAGAAATCAACTAAGTGACAAAGCAAATAATATCAAGGCATCAAATATGTATATACAAAAGTATTGGAAATAGCTAGTCCCACTCTATAAGAGACAAGTCATAATCATAAATATTTACACTTACTAATCTATGCATTCAATGTTGTCCACCTTAGTAGACAATCAACAAATGCTTAATAGTTATTCTGAATCATACTACTTAAAACAAAACAAAAAAGGGGGACTATTCGCTAAACAAATATTTGTAAAAAAGAATCAGACGATCCCAAAAGATCTAACAAAATAACTAAACTTTAGGAGACATCCTGCTTAACAGCAGATACTATGCAAAATTGAACTGGAATGTTCTGAGACATTTTGCTATAAACACAATGATTTCCATCCCCTAGCAATTAGTAGGTTGGCCGCTATTAATACTTGGAATGTGAGCATCCTCTGGCCTTTGGTAGGTATTGCTGGAAACATAAGCAACAGGAAAAACTCAACCTTTGCCTTAATTACCTCACACCCCAGAGATTACCTCAGCCACCTTGTCCCAGTAAGATTTGATAACCGCATACTCCCACCAAATGTGGAACATGGAGCCCCTCTCTACCCCGCAACTACAGCACCTGTCCATCATTGTGCTAAACATGTGGGCCAATCGTGTTGGCACCAGATACCATCTGGTCAGAATCTTCCAAAGGAGTTCTAAATGCGATACGCAATGCGTAGTTTGCTTATGAGCCCTGAATGCTGTCTCCCATTGTTTCTGGAGAATCGTCAGGCCCAACTCTTTCTCCCATTCTTTTGTGTATGTCGGCAACTTGTTATCCGTGTCATATACTATAGTGTCATAGCACACCGAGATGACCTTCTGTTTTGGTAACATGTTAACACACATTTGCATAGTGCAGACCTTGTAGTACAGATCTCATCTGTAAATATGACCAAAATATAGAGGGCGGTAGGTCATACTTCTCCTACAATTGCGGGAATGAGGCGAAGCGGTCATCCAGCCACAGCTGTTGAAGGCTGGTTATTCCCCTGCCCTCCCATCCTCTACTGTCAAATGTGGGGGTTAGATACTTAAAGCATCCAATAGGGGTGGCTAGCAAGATTGGGGACCATGTGTAAAATTTGTTTCTAAATATATCCCACGATTTGATAATAGCTGTGATAGAAGCATTTTGGACGTTCTTGGTCTAGCAGTTTTTGGTAGTGTCAGGGTACCTGAAGTCTCTACCTCGGAGGAGGTTAGACTTCCCGACGGCCGTTCTCTCAGCGGGGCTGATTCATCCAATCCTCACAGCTCTCATAGTCATTCCCACGCCGGCCGCGAGAGTCCCGCTTCCTTTTATGACACGACGCTCAGGAGTCGACGTCATGACGGCAATCACATCCCGACCTGTCAATCTAGTTCGGAACAACCAATCAGGGCTCGGCAAGGGCGGAGTCATCAATTAAAGAACCGGGGTATAAAAGAGGGATGTGTGTAATGGTTCATTGCCCTGTCGTGGTTCTAGCTTGTCTGGTTCCTCAGTGCTCTTATGTTTATTGTTCTATTTGGTTTTGACTCGGCTTGTACTATCGTTCCTGTTTACCTCTCGTGTCCTTTGACCTCGGCTTGTCTCTCGCTTACCTGTTCTCTCGTTCCCTCGACCCCGGCTTGTCTCTGACTATTCTCTGCTCTCTCCTTACGTTAGTCCGGCCATTCTAAGGTCCGGTATACGTACATCTCTCCTGTTCGTACTCTGCGTGTTGGATCCCTGTCCCGATCCTGACAGGCAGAGGCGGCTCTAGACTTTATGAGGCCTTAGGCGAAACGCAAACATGAGGCCCCACTAACAAAAAAAAGTGTCACATATACACATTGATGCACTGTCTACCTGTGTATGTGCCTGAGAGTGTGTCTGACAAAGAGTATCCTTGTGTGTGTGAATGTATGTCTGAACATGTTTGCGTTTTTGTCTGAGACCCTATGTGTATGGGGTAGCTGCTTGAAGTGTGTTGTGTGTATGGGGGGGGGGAAGAGGCGGGTGATGGGGGGAGAGGCGGGTGATGGTGAGAGGGGGGTGATGGTGTGGGGGTGATGGTGAGAGGGGGGTTGATGGTGAGAGAGAGGGGGGTGATGGTGAGAGGGGGGGTGATGGTGAGGGGGGGTGATGGCGAGAGGGAGAGGGGGGGTGATGGCGAGAGGGAGAGGGGGGGTGATGGCGAGAGGGAGAGGGGGGGTGATGGCGAGAGGGAGAGGGGGGGAGATGGCGAGAGGGAGACGGGGGGTGATGGTGAGAGGGAGAGGGGGGGTGATGGTGAGAGGGAGAGGGGGGGTGATGGTGAGAGGGAGAGGGGGTTGATGGTGAGAGGGTAATGGTAATGTGAGAGTGAGGGGAGGGTAATGTGAGAGTGAGAGGGGGGATAATGTGAGAGTGAGAGGGGGGATAATGTGAGAGTGAGGATAATGTGAGAGTGAGAGGGGGGAATAATGTGAGAGTGAGAGGGGGGATAATGTGAGAGTGAGAGGGGGGTGATGCTGAGGGTGGTGGTGGGGGGTGATGCTGAGGGTGGTGGTGGGGGGTGATGCTGAGGGTGGTGGTGGGGGGTGATGCTGAGGGTGGTGGTGGGGGGTGATGCTGAGGGTGGTGGGGTGGTGATGCTGAGGGTGGTGGGGTGGTGATGCTGAGGGTGGTGGGGTGGTGATGCTGAGGGTGGTGGGGTGGTGATGCTGAGGGTGGTGGGGGTGGTGATGCTGAGGGTGGTGGGGGTGGTGATGCTGAGGGTGGTGGGGGTGGTGAGGGGTGTGATGCTGAGGGTGGTGAGGGGTGTGATGCTGAGGGTGGTGGGGGGTGAGGCTGAGGGTGGTGGGTGGTGGGGGGGTGATGCTGAGGGTGGTGGGTGGTGAGGGGTGATGCTGAGGGTGGTGGGGTGATGGTGAGGGGGTGAGGGTGGTGGGGGTGAGGCTGAGGGGGATGATGCTGAGGGGGGGTGGGGGGCGAGGCTGAGGGGGGCTGAGGGTGAGACTGAGGGGGGCTGGGGGTGAGACTGAGGGTGGTGGTGAGGGTGGTGGGGGCTAGGGGTGGTGAGGCTGAGGGTGGTGGGGGGTGATGGTGAGGGTGGTGGGGGGGTGAGGCTGAGGGTGGTGGGGGCTAGGGGTAGTGAGGCTGAGGGTGGTGGGGGGGTGATGGTGAGGGGGGTGATGCTGAGGGTGGTGGGAGTGAGGCTGAGTGGGGTGATGCTGAGGGTGGTGGGGGCTAGGGGTGGTGGGGGGTGATGGTGGTGGTGAGGGTGAGGGTGGTGGGGGCTAGGGGTAGTGAAGCTGAGGGTGGTGGGGGGTGAGGCTGAGGGGGGCTGGGGGTGAGACTGAGGGGGTGATGCTGAGGGTGGTGGGGGTAGTGGTGAGGGGGGTGATGCTGAAGGTGGTGGGGGTGAGGCTGAGTGGGGGCTAGGGGTGGTGGGGGTGATGGTGAGGGGGGTGATGGTGAGGGTGGTGGGGGGTGAGGCTGAGGGTGGTGGTGGCTAGGGGTAGTGAGGCTGAGGGTGGTGGGAGGTGAGGCTGAGGGTGGTGGGGGGTGAGGCTGAGGGGGGCTGGGGGTGAGACTGAGGGGGGTGATGCTGAGGGTGGTGGGGGTAGTGGTGAGGGTGGTGGGGGCTAGGGGTGGTGGGGGGTGATGGTGAGGGTGGTGGGGGCTAGGGGTGGTGAGGCTGAGGGTGGTGGGGGTGAGGCTGAGGGTGGTGGGGGCTAGGGGTGGTGGGGTGATGGTGAGGGTGGTGGGGGCTAGGGGTGGTGAGACTGAGGGTGGTGGGGGCTAGGGGTGGTGAGGCTGATGGGGGCTGGGGGTGAGACTGAGGGGGGTGATGCTGAGGGTGAGGGTGGTGGGGGCTAGGGGTGGTGAGGCTGAGGGTGGTGGGGGTGATGGTGGTGAGGGGTGGTGAGGCTGAGGGTGGTGGTGGGGGGATGGTGAGGCTGGGGGTAAGGCTAAGTATGGTGATGGTGACTGGGGGGGTGAGGCTGAGTGTGTTGGGGGGTGATGGGGAGGGAGAGCCTACCTTGATTTCCCTGGTGGTCCAGTGGGCTCCCTGGTGGTCCGGTGGCCACTGCTCTCGGTCTGCAGCTCTGCAGAGCTGCAGACCGAGTAGTCTCGCGAGATTTCAGAGCGTTGCCGTGGTAACCTGCGGCAACGCTCTGATTGGCCAATTCTCGCGAGTCACATGGTCTGCAGCTCTGCACACTGCGGAGCTGCAGACCAGTGTCTGCGATGGTGGCCGGGCAGCCAGGAGGGGCCTCGCACCCGGCGGCATACCGGGCAAGCCGCCGGGCCCCCTCCTGGTGTCAGGTCCTCGGTCACTGACCGAGGACCTGACACACTCTGCCAACAGGCGGTTTAGGCGGCCGCGAGGCCCCCGCCAGCGCGAGGCCTTAGGCGGCCGCCTAAACTGCCTAATTAGAGAGCCGCCTCTGCTGACAGGTAGCATGACAGTTTGTCTAACCCCTTCCAGGACTGACCTGTGTGACACAATGGCTGCCCATTGGGGCGGGTTATGGGTGTCATGTGCACTAATCGCTTGAGCTATCAGGGTAGCCTGGTAGTATTTCTGGAAGTCCGGGCTGCCTAGCCCACCCTCCACTACTTTCCTTACTGCAGTGGTTTTGGGCATGCGCATTTTGCTCTTACCTGATATGAACCTGTCCAAGTCTCTCTGTACCCTCAGCAAGACGGAGAGCGATAGTGCTATTGGTAGGGAGCAGAACATAAACTGCAACCTCGGAGTAGTATCATTTTTGTCGGTGCTATGCGGCCCAACCATGACAGGAATTTGCCTTTCCATCCATTTATAGTAGTTTGAATCTCTTTGGCTAGTCTATCGTAATTTGTCTTATGTAATCCTAATTCTCAGGTATACATTAAAGTCCTCCCTCTAATCATACTGGAACTTCCGTTTCAACTCCTGGACTGATCCCGTACTTAACCCCACAGGCATCACCTGCGTCTTAGATTTGTTAAGCCTATAATAGGAAAACCTACTATATTCCTGTAAAGTGGCAGTCAGAGCTGGTAGGGATGTAGCTGGGTCCGTGATCGTACGTAAAAGGACATCGTCCTAAAACCATGCTCAATTTATGGGTTGAGGACCCTATCCTAACCCCAGAAATAGTCGTGGTTGCCCTGATCTGCATGGCTAGCGGCTCCAAGGCTAAAATGTAAAGGAGGGGTGATAATGGACACCTTTGACGGGTGCCATTCGTAATGGCAAAGGGTTCCGACTGGAAACCCCCAAATGTCACTCTCGCCGTGGGTGTGTTGTCCAGTGCTCTAACCGGATTCAGGAAAACCTTTGAGAAGTTAAACCTACTCAGGATCGCCTCCAAAAAAGTTCCGGCTTAGGCGGTCAAACGTCTTCTCTGTGTCCAGAAAAAGCATCAGACCGCCCATCCTCTCTCTGTTCATCGAGTCCACAATGTCCAGAACTCTTCTGGTGTTGTCCGTTCCATGCCTTCCCTTCACAAAGCCTGTTTGATCTGGATGAATGCAAGTAGGGAGCACAGCTTTCATTCGATTAACTAAAATCTTTGCGAACAATTTTGTGTCCAAATTAAGTAATTTGTCAGTGGATAGTCAATACAGTGTTAAACACAGGTCTGCACACTAGTCAAGCCATGAGACTTGCTTTTCCCACAGAAATCTCACATTTGCAGTGATGTTACTACTGCAAGGGATTCTGAGTGGGCATATGCAAATTATTTTAACAAAGAGTAAAATTTTTGCCTCATTATTCCATTTTAAACAAGGATTTCTTGGTGTTTATGTTTGCTGTATACAACAGCTTTGATAAACAACTGAGGAAGAGATGTAAAGCCAGTGAACCACCCATGGACAGCTGTTTTATTGTTAAAGGGACACTATAGCCACCCAGATCACTTCAGCTCAATGAAGTGGTTTGGGTGCCAGGTCCCTCAGGTTTTAACCCTTCACATGTAAACATAACAGTTTGAGAGAATTTCGCCTCCATCACGCAGATCATCCATAGGAAAGCATTGAGAAATGCTTTCCTATAGACACTTTGATTGCACACGCGGCACTTGCCGCGCATGTGCATTCAGCTCCAGTGACGTCGGACGGGGGAGCTGACGTAGGCGGGGGAGGAGAGGTCACTAGCGCCGAGGGAGCTTGGCGCTGGAATAAGGTAAGCTGCTGAAGGGGTTTTTTTTTTTTTTGAATTCTTTATTTTTGCAGTGCATATATCAATCACAGGCTTACATATGGTACCCCAACGGCAATCCACATGCAGGTTTCAGGACATTAGTTACAGTGGGGATTAGATAAACAATGCACTTTTTTTTATATATAGATACATATGGTTTGACATCAGGTTGGATATGAACATGGCTTAGGAATAACTCGCACCTACTTGCAATATGACATGCTAAAATAAGTATACATGTAACTTCGATAAACAGAGATTGAGCACTCTGTTACTTATAGAGAAAATTGCAGGTCTCTTGCGATGCATAGGAGGAAAAAGAAAGAAAAAGAAAAAAAATATATATATTGAAACACTTAAGAACATTCTGCTGTAGTAACATTAGTAAATTGGCTCAGACATGTTTAGCTAGACAATCGTGGGATTAGTTTGGTCTCATCTAAGGTGAATACATGCTTGGCGGTAGAGTATAGGGTTTATAGCTAAAATCAGTCTTGTATAAAGTAGTGATAAATCTCTGAGCTAAGAACAAAACTTCCAAATCCTGGCTATCATAACAATTTTTACAGGTTAGCAATGCTTATGGTGGTTATTACAGTGGTTATTACGCTACTCGGTGGACATAAACATGTTAGACTAAGCTGAATTAGACAGTGCGATTTTGCTTAATTATGCCCAAGTGAGGGGCATGCATACCAGCGTCGGGTCTAAGCAGTAGAGACACATAGAGCGTGAAGGTTCATTACTCCCACTGTGTATAGGTAGCATGGCACAGTCTTAGGTGTGATGAGCGTGATGAGTGTGGTGGGTGGTTTTGATTCTGTCTGTGGTACAGGTGATGGGTTATTCGGCAACAGTACGGTGGCGCCCGCCTATGAGGGGCAGAGAGTCAGCCGATGCCCTTAGTGGGCCACTTCATGCAGTCTCTGTCCGAGTCGGCTGTTAGATGTGTGCGGTGGATCATACCTCTGAGGGCTCCAGGTCTTGCTGCTGAACGGTTGAGAGGCGAGGAGTTTCCCTTGTCCCAGGCCTCTGCCACAGGCCGCCTCTCCGTGCTGCTGAATGGAGACCCAGTATAGGCCATGTTCCCCCCTACTGAAGGAGAGCAGGGTCTTGTTGAGGTAACACGTCGCCTTGCAGTTAGTTTGCACCTCGGTAGTTTCGGTCGGGTAACAGCCTCCTCCCTGCATGGACGCGTGTGTTTGCTTGTGGGTAAGTGGTGGTGGCGTCTCTGGCGCCAATTATATAGCTGCTCTGTCGGGCGTCGTGGCAATGCCGCGGCTGGGCTCCGGATGGGCTTTGGAGGGCGGGTAAGCTGCGAGGGTAGTGAGGCTTTCCCTTGGCCCCGTGCCTTGTCTGTGGTCTGTTTCCTGATGCCATAAACCTGGGTACCCGTTTTGTGAGGGTCCATTTTGAGAGTGGGTGTCGTCCCATTCCTCTCTTTGCCTTCACGTGCCGGTCCCAGAAGCGTACCGCCAGGTGGGGTGTCCTCTCGTGGGGACCTCAGAAGAGCCTCCAGCTTTTTCCATACTGCCCGGAACATGCGTTCATATCGGAGCTCAGTCTCCCTCCTGATCAAGTGTAAGGCATTGGAACCCGGGTCGACCGCCATATTGCAGGCCTCCCCCACGGTATCTGGGCTTCGTGTCGTCTCATCTGATGCTTTTGCCGCCGCCATTGTAGATAAGCCACGCGCTCGGCTGTCCCGACGTTGCGGGTCGCCGGGCTGCGTGTTCAGCTTGCGGTCGCTTCTTGTCTCGCTTGAGGTGGACCGAGATAACCCCCATCGGTCCATAGGGGGGGGGTTGGAGGTGAGGCCCGTGTCCAGGTCAGACAGCGTGGGGAGCGGCCGCCTCTCCACTGCTCGATCTCCGGTAGGCCTCATGTCGTTTTGTCGGGTCCTGAGGGAGTTCAGGCTTGGTTCAAGTATCTGGTGGTTCCCCCGGGTATCCCCGTCACGGTGGTTTATCTCCGGTGTGAGGTTGTGCCGGTTTTGTCGTGGGATTACCCCGATAATCACCAGGTTAAGCGGGAGCCGAGGCTCAGCACAACCGCTCAGCTCGGATGCTAGGCTCCGCCCCCTGCTGAAGGGGTTTTAACCCCTTCAGCACCACGGGAGGGGGACCTGAGGGTGGGGGCACCCTCAGGGCACTATAGTGTCAGGAAAACCGCTTTGTTTTCCTGACACTATAGTGATCCTTTAATGCAACTCATCAGCATAAGACTGGTTACTGGCTTGCTATTAAAGCCTGGCGAGTACAAACCAAGAAAGTCATGGTGGGGAAAAAAGTGATTGAAAACAGTTCATAAGATTGCCATTATGGCCCTATCACATGGCCCAGGAGGGCTGTAATGCCAACGGGGGACTGCCTGGCTTTTCAGGCAGTCACACAGACTGAGATCATTGTAAATCACCGGCCAGGTAAGTCTGCAGGAGCTGGGGGAAGGGGGGGGGGGGGCTCATGATGGATGTACTTGGTTGCTTCATCTAAGTGTTGCTTCTAAGTGTGTGTGGTTGGAAATATTCTGGAGAGTGTTGCTTCTAAGTGTGTGTGGTTGGAGATATTCTGGAGATAAACTGGAGGTAATCTGAGGTATTCAGGAGGATAAATAAAAAGTTAAAATTTGTTTGATTTAAAGTATTCACCTCATTGGAATGGCAGACTTAGTTCAGTGTAATAGTTGCTATGCATTTGTTTCACGTTCCACTTTTTGGAGGTTTGGTTGTTGTGTAATCTGTAGACAGTTCTCTATTTTGCGGCAGGAGATTGTATTTTTGAAGTCTGAGATTTGCAAATGATCTGGTAAACAACCTCAGGCAGGTACTGCTGCAAAGCCACTGCCGCAGAGACATAATAGGAATGGCAGATGGATCACTGTAGGATCTGGTAGACTTAGAGTTGTGGATAAAAGGCATATTGCACAGTCTGTTGCTCTACATAATTCATTTTGGCTAGTGGTGTTGTGCAGAGAGGCTTGAAGACTATGGTGAGGCCTAATAGAAAGCAGTTGTTGTTGGGGGATTCCATCATAAGAGGTGTGGAGATGGACAATAGTGGTCTTGTGAGGTGTCTTCCCGGAGCTACTGCTCACAGAGACAGGAGACGTATCTGTAATATTGTTAAGCAAGCAAAGCAGGAAGGGGAATTGGATGTACTTGTCCATTTAGGGACAAATGACTTGGCTTGCAATGAGGTTTCAGAGGTTATGGAAGTTTTTAATGTTTTTGCCAATGATATACAGCAGGTTGCTTCCACACTGTCATTCTCTGAAGTTCTGCCTGTGCATAACACTCAGAATGACAGGCGGATGCGTATTAGGGACTTTAACTTGTGGCTTGGTGAATGGTGTCGGGAGCACGGATTTGGCTTTACTTCTCATGGTAGCTCTGTTTGGAATGGAAATAAACTGTACAAAAAAAGGGAACAAATGTTCTCAGTGAGCAGTTCAGAGGTTTTGCTAGGATGTATTTAAACTAGGAGGGGGGTCAAAAGGGTGATAAAACATCAATCCAATTGTCCCCAAAACAAGGACAGAAGGTGCCTGTAGCAAGTGTGTTAAAAAATTATAAGCTTAGAGTCATGTCTACAAATGCTCGCAGTTTAGGGAATAAGATCCATGAACTTGTGGCAATAATGGCAACTGATAGTGTAGATTTAGTCGCTGTTACTGAGACATGGTATAATGAGAAAAATGACTGGGAAATAGCAATACCAGGGTACTCTTTATATAGAAAAGACAGGGAAGGCAAGAAAGGGGGAGGGGTGGCCCTGTATGTGAAGGATAGCATAAAATCTAGCCTAATAAAGGTTAGTGAGGCTAACATAGAGTCCGTTTAGGTTACGTTAGAATTTGGTAATCACACAGTAACTCGTGTAGGTGTGATTTATAGGCCCCCAGGGCAAATTGAAGAGTTAGATAATCTACTAGTTGAAGAAATAGCTAAAATGACAATGAAGGGGGAAGTTATCATCATGGGTGACTTTAATCTTCCTGATGTGAATTGGAAAACAAAAATAGCTACTTGTGCCAGGAGCACACATATTCTAAACTCCCTACTGGGATTGTCTCTAAAACAAGTCGTTGAGGAGCCAACTCGTAAAGAGGCCATACTAGATTTAGTGTTAACAAATGGAGATTTGGTATCAGATATTACTGTAGGTGAAAGTTTAGGATCCAGTGATCATCAGTCAGTGTGGTTTAATATAAGAACAGTGACTGAGTCACACCACACAAAAACAAAAGTTTTAGACTTTAGAAAAACAGACTTTTCCAAAATTAGAATATGTGTAAAGGAGTCATTATCAGACTGGAGCAATTTAAATGAAGTCCAAGAGAAATGGGATTATTTAAAAGTTGCACTACGGAAGGCAACAGAAAATTGCATTAGGCTTGTCAGTAAAAGCAAAAAAATCAAGAAACCACTGTGGTACTCTGCAGATGTGGCCAAAATAGTAAAAAACAAAAAGTTAGCATTTAGTAATTATAAGAAAACCCAGAGTGAGGAAGACAGAATGACCTATAAGATTAGGCAGAAAGAGGCTAAGCAAGTTACAAGAGCTTCCAAATCACACACAGAAGAGAAAATAGCACAGTCAGTAAAAAAGGGGGACAAAACTTTTTTTAGATACATAAATGAGAAAAGAAAAGTAAAACAAGGATTAGTTAGATTAAAAACAAAATAAGGAAGGTATGTAGATGAGGATAAAGGTCTAGCTGGCTGCCTCAATGAATATTTTTGTTCGGTATTTACAGGTGAAAATGAAGGAGAGGGACCTCAGTTAAGAAAAAGGATAAATTAGTCATTTATTACACGTGAGTTTACAGAGGAAGAGGTTCTATTTCAATTGTCAAAAGTAAAGACAAATAAGTCAATGGGACCTGATGGAATACACCCAAAGCTATTAAAAGAGCTTAGTTGTGTACTAGCAAAACCATTAACAGATTTATTTAACCAATCATTGTTAACAGGAGTAGTCCCAGAAGATTGGAAGTTAGCGAATGTTGTGCCCATTCACAAGAAAGGTAATAGGGAGGAGTCGGGCAACTATAGGCCAGTAAGCCTTACTTCAGTAGTGGGGAAAGTGATGGAAACCATGTTAAAGGATAGGATTGTTGAACATCTAAAAACACATGGATTTCAAGATCAGAGACAACATGGGTTTACTTCAGGGAGATCATGCCAAACTAATCTTATTGATTTTTTTGATTGGGTAACTAAAATTATAGATCAGGGTGGTGCAGTAGACATTGCTTACCTAGATTTCAGTAAGGCTTTTGACACTGTTGCACATAGAAGGCTTATCAATAAACTGCAATCTTTGAGTTTGGATTCCAATATTGTTGAATGGGTAAGGCAGTGGCTGAGTGACAGGCAACAGAGGGTTGTAGTCAATGGAGTATATTCAAAGCTTGGGCTTGTCACCAGTGGGGTACCTCAGGGATCTGTACTTGGACCCATTCTCTTTAATATTTTTATTAGTGATATTGCAGAAGGTCTTGATGGTAAGGTGTGTCTTTTTGCGGATGATACTAAGATATGTAACAGGGTTGATGTTCCAGGAGGGATAAGCCAAATGGCAAATGATTTAGGTAAACTAGAAAAATGGTCAGAGTTGTGGCAACTGACATTTAATGTGGATAAGTGCAAGATAATGCATCTTGGACGTAAAAACCCAAGGGCAGAGTACAGAATATTTGATAGAGTCCTAACCTCAACATCTGAGGAAAGGGATTTAGGGGTGATTATTTCTGATGACTTAAAGGTAGGCAGACAATGTAATAGAGCAGCAGGAAATGCTAGCAGAATGCTTGGTTGTATAGGGAGAGGTATTAGCAGTAGAAAGAGGGAAGTGCTCATGCCATTGTACAGAACACTGGTAAGACCTCACTTGGAGTACTGTACACAGTACTGGAGACCATATCTTCTGAAGGATATTGATACCTTAGAGAGAGTTCAAAGAAGGGCTACTAAACTGGTTCATGGATTGCAGAATAAAACTTACCGGGAAAGGTTAAAGGATCTGAACATGTATAGCTTAGAGGAAAGACGAGACAGGGGGGATATGCTAGAAACATTTAAATACAAAAAGGGAATCAACACAGTAAAGGAGGAGACTATATTTAAAAGAAGAAAAACTACCACAACAAGAGGACATAGTCTTAAATTAGAGGGACAAAGGTTTAAATGGTTCTTATCTGCCGTCACATTCTATGTTTCTATGTTTCTATGTTTCTATACCACCCTGACGGCATTTAAGTCCACTTTGTGCAGGGCAGCATTGTGGCAAATGTGCCTATACCATGAGCTCCTGGATGAGCCTGGTGGCTAGCCTCCTCCCCAAGGACTATGGGCCATGTAACTGACCCTTAAAATACTTGGTTTGTGTGTTTTCCCTTTTCAGTTCGGGAACCAAACAAACTCACGAATTGCGGACCACCTCTGGGCTTGTTAACCTCTATTAACCTCTCCTGACACCTCCATCATCGGTTTACCTGGTATCCTACGTGTTCGGCTGGGTGGCCGCCATTCATATGCACGAAATCGTGGGAACTGAGTTAGCAGTTATCTTGGAGCACAAACGCAGGCAGCGGTCTTTGGATGCCGAGTGTCTGGGGCTGAAATCGTCCAGAAAAACTCACGAACACCGCTGAACTTAGACAAATGCCTGCTTCTTTTCTACACATGTCAGGAGAGCGCTGTTCAGTACAATTGTTCGCATGAACAAGGCGAACAATCACTACCAAGGAGCCAGAGAATCAGTTTGGTGATTTATTTGTTTTTGGACTCCCGAAAGTGAACGACCACTACTACTTTTATTATGGAACTATTTTGGGCAGAAGCCACTTGTGCGGTGGCGATTCGGCTATGGTCGTGGTATCTGTGCCTGGGAGATAATTTGTTTAATCAAAGTACACTCAATTATCTCCCAGACACAGAGTCTCGTTAACAGGTTAAATTATGCATTTGTTTTTAGTGGGGCAAGTATAAGTGGTAGAAAGATAAATATTTGACTCAATGCACTCTCTGCTGTATATATTCAGGCCTGGGAAAGTATTTCCAGGGTACATACCTTTATGAATGAGTGGCTTCTCTGGAGGTTCAGATTGCAGATAAGGAAATGCAAATAGCAACACTAATATGGACTAACAACCTTAAAAATGTCTTATTGCACACTGAGCAGACTTTAGTGAGGGCAGCTAGTGGAATGGGAGGAAATGAGAAAGTTGGGAAACAGGCAGGTAGCTGGATGACAGTTAGACATAGTCGTTGAGAGGGTGGGAAGAGGAAGGGCAAAGCCAGTCCTAATTCTGCATGCCCCAACAGATTGGCCCGTTGGAGTTGGGAGTGTCAGCTCAGGAATAACTGTGCTGGAGGAAGTTGCTACTAACAGCTGAGGGAACAGCCCCCCCTAGTATGGATGGGATACAATAATGGAAGAAAGACCAAGCAAGTAGTGATGGCAAGGGATTCTATTATTAAGAGAGTAGACAAATTAATCTGCTGATCCGAACGTCTTGGCTGGATAATTTACAGTCTCTCGGGTTGCAAGCTGTCATGGTTAATGACAAATTTAGTGGAAGATAGAGGGCCCCAATGAATTCAGGCAGCTAGGAAGCAAAGTGAAGAAAAGGGCATATCAAGTGGTATTTTCGGAAATGCTTTGTGTGCAGTGGAAAGGCAGTGGGATATTAGTGAGGGAAATGCCTGGCTAAAGTCTAGATTTAGGGTTTTGGTTTTATAGAGTATAAGGCTGTTATTGTGCTTGGGAACGATCTTTATGGTGTGATTGGCTGCACCTGAATAGAATAGGGTCTAATGTGCTTGGGGAGAGGATGGCTAGAAGGCTAGAATAAGTTTTAAACTATGAATAAGGGGAAACAGAAGCATACATTAGATAGTATAGAAAGTAAGTGGCATTCTGATTAAGAAGGATGGAGATAGGAGTGGTCAGATTAGCAGACAGATTAAGAAGGGATTGAATACATGTATTTCAAATAATGTTAAAGAAACAAATTGTAACTTCAAAAGGATTCTATGGTGCCAGGAAAACAAAGATGTTTTCCTGGCACGATAGGTCCCTACAGTGCCCCTCTCCCGCGGCATTGAAGGGTTAAAACCCCTTCAGTCACTTACCTGAATACAGGCTCCACCCACGCTCATCCCCTGCCAATGTCAGCCAGCAGGGGATACCTAATGCAAGCCAATGGCCACGTGTGCATTAGACCTCCACATAGGAAAGCATTGAATCAATGCTTTCCTATGGGGAAAAATCTGACGCTGAAGGTCCTCATGCAGAGCATGAGGACATCCAGCGTCAGTTACCAGACCAAAGTTCAGTTTCAATTCATGAAGTCAGTTACCAGATCAAAGTTCAGTTTCAATTCAGGAAGCCCTCTAGTGGCTGACTAGTAGACAGCCACTGTGGGCAGACTTCGATCTGCAATGTAAACATTTGTAAATGCATTGTTTTCTCCTGATTCTTATTAACCAATTTACCATTTCTAATAATTTTTTTTATTTACATTTATTTATTTGTTTGTGCCTTCTTGCATCAACAAGTGAAATATTGCTATATGAAAGGAACCATAAAAAATAAAATAAAAAAATCCAAGATAACATAGTTAAACAATGGTTAGTCTTTTGAATGTTGTGGGAATGGATTGCAATTTAAAAAAAAAAAAAAAAAAAAGGTGTCCGGACACCGTGCGAGATGGAAGCACACTAAAGGAGCTCCGCTTCCACGGGCTTCATAACGCGGCTAATTCCAGATATTTACGGCTTAATCTCCGACCCACACAACCGGAGCGATGTCCCAACACCGCGCAAAGAAAACCGCGGAGACAAAGGATAAATCTACCTTCTTTGCGGCTAGAACGCCACAACACAAACCCGCCGACCACCAGGCCCAAGATGGCGCCGAACCGGACTATGATGCAGAGCACGACTGCACAGTGAGTAGACAGGAAGATAACCCCCTAACACAAAGCCTCCTGCAGGTCATGCTAGATGCAGCGGTTGCCAAAATGCAATCCACTGTCACAGAAGCTATTAACGATTTGAGGAAAGGCCTCACTGACCTAGAAGCTCGGACCTCCCACCTTGAGGACAGCATAGAAGGCCTCACAGGGGCACAAAATGAGACTGAAGCACGCCTCAGCAAAATTGAAGAACAACTATACTCCCATGAGACTAAAATTGCTGATGCGGAAGACAGATCACGGCGTAATAACATACGCCTAAGGGGAGTACCAGAAGATGTGGGGACACAAGACCTAACGGCCTACGCTGTAGAGATGTTCCAAGCTTTACTACCAGATATCCCAGCATGTTCCTTCTAGACCGCATCCATAGGCTTCCCAAACCTCAGCACCTGCCACCAACCACTCCGAGGGATGTCCTCATGAGACTCCATTACTACCACATCAAAGACCAGCTACTACGAGCACATAGAACCAAAAAGGACATACATGCTCAGTTCAAGAACATCCTCGTGTTCATGGACTTATCCGCAGAGACACTACGCCGAAGAAGAGCCTTCAAAGCCATAGCGGACGCACTGAGACATCATAATGTCCCATACCGTTGGGCTACCCGGCCAAGCTCCTGATCTCAAAAGGAGGAAAGGTCATCGCAGCAACCACACCAGCCGAGGGAATGGACCTCCTGCGGCAATGGGGTATATCTCGAAACCTGCAGACATCTCTCCGAAACCCCGGAAAATCTGAAGAATGGCGCCCTCAAAAGACGAGACGCACATCCCGAGAGAAGACTGATGTTGCTCGGTGAGATACAGCAAGTTTTCACAAGTTAATTTTTATTTCTTACCTGTTTACCATTGGGTTAAAATGTGATGTTAATACACAGTTAAAATTTACACCAACTCCCTAAGTTTAAGCCCCTGAGACTCACCCCTTGAGACGGGTTGGGGCAATAAATGTGTAACCCCACAGAGCCCTACTGAAAATCCTTCACTAACTATGCTGAGCAAAGGCTACCGACTACCGACCACTATGGTCAGGGCCTCTACTGCTATAATACAGGCACTCTTCTGCCCATAGAGGCGTTGGTTGCTACAGTTACTAAATGCCAAACAATAAAATAAGGTTGGAGAGAACCCGGTTATCGATAAGCCCGAAGCGACCCCCGCTCGACCCGACCACTTTACCCCCGCCTAGGAAGTGCCATAGTCAAGGCACATACCTCTAACAGTCACTATTGTAAGATACTTTCTTTAATTATTGTGTATTTGCTTAACTGTATTAATCTGTTTTACTTTGATTTTAAATTTGTATTGTACTACCTGGTTCCAATCACTAAACACCCAGCCGCAGCTAACCCCTGACTACTCCACATAGACAACCAGACCGGACATACCGGCAGGCCCATCACTCCAACAGGACTGTACTCTACTCCTCCCCACACATACGACAACACAACCTTACCACGCAACTACCATATACCAAGACACATACCCTACATCCACCACCCACGGAACAGGAAAATCATTACCCACAATATTCGAGGACTGAACTCGCCCAATAAACGTCACACCCTCCTTAAAGAGCTCAATAACACACAAACGGACATCGTCTGTTTACAGGAGACACACTTCAAACATGGCTCTAACCCCACTCTGGGCCTCAAACATTTTCCACACCAATTTCACGCTACCTCCCCGACCAAAAGTAAAGGAGTATCGATCCTATTGAGCCACACTCTAGCCTTTGACCTAATTTCAATTGAACCCGACCCACAAGGTAGATTTCTCATCCTCATATGCTCCTTGAACAACTTCACGTACACGATAGTGAACTCTTACTCGCCGAATGACAACCAGAAGACCTATTTGGCCTCCCTTCTAGACAAAATAGAAAAGTTACAAACAGGCACCACAGTCATCTGTGGCGACTTCAATCATATTCTAGACCCTATGTCAGACTCTACAGCCCGACTCAACAAAACGCAAAAAAAACCTACACAAGTATTGCAATTCCATCAACAAAATACTGGCATCACACGGTCTCTACAATGTCTGGAGGACCCTACACCCTAACGATAGGGAATATACTCATTACTCCCAAGTTCACAATACGTACTCCCGCATAGACGGGTTCCTTATACGCAATGCTCACCTACAACAGGTTAGGTCATGCAATATAGAAATGTCCACAATATCAGACCATAACCCAGTGTCGTTAGTCCTCGCAGATTCATACCAATTCAAAAACCGCAGCCTCTGGAGACTTAAACACCTCCTCAATGATCCCTCATTCATGGAAAAGACCAGAAATTTAAATTGAACCAATACTTCGCGTCCAATGCCCCTAACGGCCCAACTCCCGCCACTCTGTGGCTAGCACACAAGGCAGTTATCCGGGGAATTCTAATAGGCAGAGCGGCATATCTTTAAAAGATCACCCACAACACACTGCTCTCACTCCTCCAAAAAATTCAAGACCTCCACAGATCAAACCAGGCGAATCCCACAAAGGCACTCCAACAACAAATACAAAACACACAAAATGAAATTAACGAAATCCACCTACGCAAGGCAAATGCAGCACTAAAGAAACAAAAAGCCACTTCCTACTCAATAGGAAACAATACAGAAGAAATAAAAGATAGGTTAGCGCTAATAATACAATGGGTAGGCAGCGGCCTCACAGAGGGTAACCCTCTAACCCTCTAAGACAAGAATGTGCAAAAAAAGAAAGAAAGGCTGCGCCAAAATTTAAAACAAAATAAATAAATGAAAATTAGTCCCAATTTATATCAGAGGATAGAATGTCTGTTCCACAGGTTCCACTGGTAGGGTATTTTCTCTGTCTGTGATACTTCAGATCGTCTCGTGATATGGAAAACACAAGAGAGAGGACCAATAGTGCAGAGTGTATAAAATAAGTAGTTGTAGAATAATAAGATATATTACACTCACATTTACATGAGCTATGACCAGCTCAGGGGTAACAGGTATTCAGCAGAATTATCCCTGCTTGTAGGATCTTCCGAATGCTTGTCCTCTGGAGTGTGATGGTGTCCAATTCTCAGGAGGAAGGGAAAATAGGAACATCAAATAGTGCTCTCTGATATTATGATGAAATATAATAAATAGAAAATGAGATATACTCACAAAAGGAGTGCAGGACTTACTGCACTTTGAATAAAACGTGGGCGGTATAATCCCCACCTCAGGATATAAAAAATGCCAGGAAAGAATATAATAAAAATGTGTAAAAAATAATAAAATAAAAATATATGAGTGGCACAATAATATAGTCAAACTTAATTTATTATTTAAAATACACAATTAAAACCATTAAATTAATTGTGTATTTTAAATAATAAATTAAGTTTGGCTATACAATGGTTAACCTGACGTACGAGCCTACCACACACGACCCGAGCTGTCTATACTAACAACATATTATGTCGTGTAATGTAATAGAATCCCCATTGTATGAACTGTGTATTGTAAAAAATGGAAAGTGTGTCATACTGTACAAAATCCTTTTGACTCCCCACCCCGCTTCTCTTCTGTATTCCCATATTATCTGAAAATAATAAAAACTACGTTAAAAAAAAACAAAAAAAAACAACCCCAGCAGTCAGAGTGGAGCCCCAGCTATCCATTTTCTGTTTTGCTGTTATATAAAACAGTTATTCACAATGTAGAAAGATTCTTTTATGAAATAAAGAATAAAAAAATGTATAATATTCTTGTGCGCCTCAAAAACCTTCAGAATTGGTGCTGCTGTTACTGCTTTATGTGTGAAGCTACAACTGTCATTTATTTAAGCTCTATACACAATACAAGTTAACAGAAGCACAACAACATGAAAAGCACGTGCACACACAGGATGCCTCAAAATACATACCTAAACCATACAAAAAGTAACAAAAAGAAAATGCAGGCTACAACAGGGATCTCATTAAATAAGTGAGGAAATATATAAGACCTATTATAACTCCATTTTTGTTGAGAAAAAAATATTCAGTGTTGGAAAAAAATGATGTCTGAAATAAATAGATTTTTAGTGTCCTCCCATTGAATATAGGCACGTTTTTTCTTTTAGTGAGAGACCATGGATTGGTGCACCAAAATACAACCTAATTAATCTCCTTTTCAATATAATAATTTATTTGCAAACAAGCACATATGCAGTAAGCATGGGCTTTTGCAAAGCTTAGTCTAGTAGAAATAATATAGATGTGTGTGTAGACACTGCATTTCCAAATCTAGAGGGGATTTACTGTAATAATAATAATTATTATATTATTATTATTATTGACATTTATATAGCGCCAACAGATTCCGTAGCGCTTTACAATATTATGAGAGAGGGGTTTAACTATAAATAGGACAATTACAAGAAAACCTACAGGTTGACCCTGCTCAAACGAGCTTACAGTCTATAGGAGGTGGGGTAAAAAACACATTAGGACAGGAAATAGCAATCAAATAAGGTGGGAGTGAAGCAGAGCTGGAGGAGAGAGTAAAGTACTGCCCTTTAGGAGAGAGCAAAGGACAGGTATGTGAGTTAGAGGTTACTCTGGGAGGCCATATGCTTTCCTAAAGAGATGGGTTTTAAGCCACTTCTTAAACGATTGAAGACTAGGGGAGAGTCTGATGGCGGTAGGCAGGCTATTCCATAGGAAGGGAGCCGCCCGCGAGAAGTCCTACAAGTGTGAGTTGGCCGTATGGGTGCGAGCAGCGGACAGGAGAAGGTCACGGGCAGAACAGAGAGACCGAGAAAGGTCTAACCTATGGATCTGTGAAGAGATATAAGAGAGGCTAGAATTGTTCACTGCTTTATAGGTATGGGTTAGTGTGACAGACCCCTTTTTGGAGTAACAGATACCATCTCGGAGAATTGCCGTTGTATGTGGATTATTGTGGATTTCGGGTACTTGTGGATCCGTACGGTATACACCGCCACGTGGAGAGAACAATGGGTCGCGGCCATTTTGACCGCATGGACTAATGACCGAACTTTCCACACGACGAATTCCGACCTTACCGACAACGTACACCCATGCTAGTCGACGGATCCAAAGTACCGAAATAAAGACACCGGATCCAAAAGAGAGTTTTCGTTTATATTGTGTAGTTCCTGCGTAATTGGTGCAAACGTGTATCTGGCGAACGGCCCAACCGATCTAGGGGATTTTCACGTATGTTGTTCCCTTAGATCTCCGTTCCCTAATACACGTAGCACATTGTATTTTCGTTGCATATTGTGTGTGTTATTAAAACTTGTAATACTTGTAAAATATTCTGCCCGGTACAGTGGGAGTGACTCCCACTGTAAATGTTTTATCTCCTCCGGATACGGGGAGGAGTTGTTGTACGGCATAAAAGCCCGAGTTACAGAATAAACAGTATTCCTACTTTGACCCTCAACACAGAGTCTCGTCTCGTGCTTGGAGGGGATGACTATTACTTGGATGTCGTAATTATGGGGAACCTGTTATGCCTTAGCTAACTTCGTGCTTGGGGGAAAGGACACCTTCTCAGCGGCGTAAACCCCTACTACACCGGGGTGCCGCTACAATTGGTGGCAGCGGTGGGATCGTTCTTTCACCCCAGAAGGACAGCTACCGAGAGCAAACAGGATGGAGGCCTACTACGGAAGGTTGAAACGATCTACCCTAAAAGACTTGTTGGAGAGCCGTGGTCGTTCGGCTAGCAACAAAAAGAAACGAGACATTTTGGCAGAGTTGGTCGCATTGGACTTAGCTGAGCATAATGGCGAACTGGGTGTCGAACCAAACCCGGAACCGGAGATCGCATTGGTCCGAACCCCGGAAGATGAACGATTCGACCACGAGGTGAGGGTAAGGCTGGCTCACTACGGACCAAACCCCTCACCTAGGATTGTAACCCAAGTAATTGCGGCAGTCGATGCCAACCGGCGCCAGACTTCCACCGGCACCAGTCCAATTGCTGGGACTTTCCAAACTCCCGAGGAAAAGAGGAAAGTACACTTTGCCGCTTTTAAAAATTTTGTGGAAGCAGAGGGGGAGATTGACCAATACCTAGCGGACTTTGAACGTCAATGTGCCCTGCATAAAGTACCCTCCGAGGAGTGGGTCAAAATTTTGTCTGGCAAATTATCCGGACGAGCCAGTGATGCTTTCCGGGCGATCCCGGACCATGAGGTGGGAAACTACCGATTGGTAAAAGAAGCTCTATTGTCCCGATATGCGGTAACCCCCGAAGCATATCGGAGACGCTTCCGAGAATCCCGAAAGCAAACCGGTGACTCCTACACCGAATGGGCCTGCCGATTACAACGCACGGCTGGCCACTGGATGGATGGGTGCCAAGCTACCACCGCGGAGGAGGTTTTACAGTTGTTTTTGTTGGAGCATTTTTTTGAAAAGGTGGACAAGGAGCTCAGAGAGTGGATTCGGGATAGGAGACCCCTTAACCTACCCGAAGCCGCCCGGTTGGCCGACGAGTACGCAGACGCCCGCAAACCCGATCTCTCGGTCCAAAAGACAGCTGCCCGAGTAGAAAGCCGCCCCGTCGGCCCTACTCCAACCACCCCCGCTATTCAACCTAGCTACAACACTTCCTCCCGCTTCGCCCAGTCCAGTGTCCCGGACCGCCGGCGGTGCCATAGGTGCCAACAGGTGGGTCACCTGAGAGACAAATGCCCACTTGATCCCGCTCGACAAACTTCCTGGAGGAAGCCCGCTGAAGGGAACCCCCGACCTTTTACCTCAGGGGCCCATTGCATTGAAGCCCAACCCCTGGGGGAAGAGCAATGGGAGATTTTACACGAGGCCAATCCCCTATATGCGGCTGCCGTAGACAACCGGCAGCATCACCGACAAACAGTCCGAGTAAATGGACAAGTTGTCAGTGGATTACGAGACACTGGGGCCACCCTGACATTGATCCAACACGATCTGGTCCCAGAAAAAGAACATACTGGCCAAACGGTGGCCGTTAGAGTGGCCGGGGGTGCGGTGCATCGCCTCCCCACGGCCCGAGTGCATTTGGATTGGGGGGTGGGAGCTGGCCAAGTGAATGTGGGCCTGATGAAAGGGCTACCCGCGGAAGTACTCTTGGGAAATGACTTAGCCCCGCTGTTGTCCGCTTTTGCTCCTCAAGGCCCTGCTGGAGCCTGCCCTGTCACCACCCGAGCTCAGGCTCGTGCTATTGGAATCGGCCCGCCGGTCGTGGAGACCCAGGTAAGATCTAACCCCCCGACTGTGACCTTAGGACAGACCCCCTTAGACTGGGATACCCCTGAGACTTTCGGGAGGGAGACACGGGAGGACGTCACTCTACGGAAGTATAGAGAAAAGGCTGACAAAAAGGAACTAGGGACGGATGGGGAAAGCTACGAGTGGGTGGGGGATAGGCTGTATAGGATCCCCCAGGAGCCCGCAACAGGTAAAAACCCCGTCCCACAGAAGCAACTAGTGCTACCTAAAAAGTACCGACAAGAGATCATGAGGATCGCTCACGATATACCCTTAGCCGGCCATTTAGGAGTACGTCGCACGGGCCATAGGATTACCCAGAATTTCTTCTGGCCAGGGTTTAACCGGGACGTGCGACAATATTGCAGAACCTGTGACACTTGCCAACGGGTGGGTAAGAGGGGGGATCGCCCAAAGGCCAAATTAATGTCTATGCCGATCATTGGGGAACCTTTCTATAGGGTCGCCGTCGACATTGTAGGCCCCCTAGCGCGACCGAGCACATCCGGTAAGAAGTACATTCTTACTGTGGTAGACTATGGGACCCGGTACCCCGAGGCAGTACCTTTGGCAAATATTGAAGCTGAAACCGTGGCAGATGCCTTGGTTAAGATATTCACTCGGGTAGGGTTCCCTAAAGAAATCCTATCCGACCAGGGAACCCAGTTCACTGCCGTACTCACACAACAGTTATGGAAAGTGTGCCACATTAAACCCCTGCTCAGTTCCCCGTACCACCCCCAAACTAACGGTCTCTGTGAGCGCTTTAATGGGACTCTCAAACAAATGTTGAGGACCTTTACGGACGGTTGCAGAGACTGGGAAAGATTCTTACCCCACCTGCTATTTGCCTATAGGGAGGTCCCCCAAGAATCTACGGGCTTTTCCCCCTTTGAGTTATTGTATGGGAGGAGGGTGCGAGGACCCCTCGATCTCATTCGGGACCACTGGGAAGGGGAAACCGAACAGGCAGGGACACCTATTGTGCCATATGTCCTAGAGCTCCGGGACCGCATGGAGCAGCTCTCCCTATTGGTAAGGGAGAATCTCCAGGCGGCCCAGGGGCGACAGAAACGATGGTACGATAGGGGTGCCTGGCAACGACTATTCCACATAGGGCAGAAGGTATTGGTGCTAAAACCGGTAAAGGACAACAAACTGCAAGCTGCGTGGCAGGGTCCTTACAAGGTTCTAGCCCAGCTCTGTGATACCACCTACCTTATTGCCAGCTGTGCAGATGAAAGGATCCAACGATCCTTTCATGTGAACATGTTGAAGGAATACCAAGAGCGACAGGAAGATGTTAACGCGGTTTGTGCCCCAGCTACTGATGACCCCGAAAATTTACCCCTACCTGACCTGCTAGAAAGGGAGGCTCACCCCGACCCAGTTAGCCTAGTGAAGCTGGGAGAACGACTGAACCCTACGGAGCTAGAGCAAGCTAGACAGCTCCTATGGGAGAAACAGAGTACCTTCTCCCAGGAGCCAGGATACACCACCCTGGCCATACACAAGGTAGAAACCCCAGGGCAGGCCCCCCTCCGACAACCCCCTTACCGTATTCCGGAAGCCGTCCGGGACGGGATGCTGAAGGAAATACGGGAAATGACCCAGCTGGGGGTCATTGAGCCATCAGACAGTCCCTGGGCCTCTCCCGTAGTCCTAGTTCCCAAGAAGGACGGAACCACTCGGTTCTGCGTCGACTACAGGCGACTAAATGAAAAGACTACCACTGACGCTTACCCCATGCCCCGGGTAGACGAATTATTAGATCGCATAGCCAGGGGTAACTATCTCTCTACCATAGACCTCTGCAAGGGTTATTGGCAGATTCCCCTGGCCGAGGATGCCGTCCCCAAGTCGGCCTTTGTCACCCCGTTTGGCTTATACCAATTTAAGGTCATGCCATTCGGGATGAAAAATGCCCCGGCTACGTTCCAGCGAATGGTGGATCGGCTCCTCGATGGCTTCCAGGAGTTTGCGTGTGCATACCTGGATGACATTGCGATCTACAGTGAGTCTTGGGAAGAACATTTAGTCCACGTAGGGGTAGTATTAGATAAGATTCGGGCCGCGGGCCTGACACTAAAACCCGAGAAGTGCCATTTAGGAATGGCCGAGGTCCAATACCTGGGACACCGGGTAGGGTGTGGAAACCAGAGACCAGAGCCTGCCAAGGTTGAAGCAGTAGCGAACTGGCCCACACCGAATACCAAGACCCAGGTATTGGCCTTCTTAGGGACCGCCGGATATTATAGGCGCTTTGTCCCTGATTATAGTACGATAGCCAAGCCCTTGACTGACCTGACCAAAAAGAATTTACCCAGACAGGTCCTGTGGTCTCCCGCTTGCGAAGCCGCATTCCAATCACTCAAACATGCCCTTGTTAATGCTCCTGTCTTGGCCGCCCCAGTACCTAACAAACGTTTCCTTGTACATACAGACGCTTCCATGTATGGACTGGGGGCTGTGCTGAGCCAAATCGGGGAAGATGGAAAGGAGCATCCGGTCGCATACCTCAGCCGAAAATTGCTACCAAGGGAAGTGAGGGGGTAGGGGTCCTCTGTGGGGGGGTAGGGGTGCTGTGTGGGGGGGTAGGGGTAATGTGTGTGGGGGGTAGGGGTACTCTGTGGTGGGGTAGGGGTACTATGTGGGGAGTAGGGGTAGGGGTGCTGTGTGGGGGGTAGGGGTACTGTGTGTGTGGGGGGGTAGGGGTAGGGCAGGGGAACTGTGTGGGGGGGTAGGGGAACTGTGTGTGTGGGGGTAGGGGAACTGTGTGTGTGGGGGGGTAGGGGGTAGGGGTCCTCTGTGGGGGGGGTAGGGGTGCTGTGTGGGGGGGTAGGGGTACTGTGTGTGGGGGGGGTAGGGGTACTCTGTGGTGGGGTAGGGGTACTCTGTGGTGGGGTAGGGGTGCTGTGTGGGGGGTAGGGGTACTGTGTGTGTGGGGGGGTACTCTGTGGGGGGGTAGGGGTAGGGCTAAAGGTGTTTTAATAAAAAATAAAAAAAAACGTATATTAAATCAGTCCCCCCCTTCCTCCTTCTTACCTCTAATGAAGGAAGGGGGGGGACACAGCCATCCCTGGTGGTCCGGTGGTGGCAAGCAGTCATCCGGGTCGGGAGGCAGGGAGAGGGATCTTTGCAGCAGCTCCCCTGGGTAGGGGTGCTGTGTGGGGGGGTAGGGGTGCTGTGTGGGGGGGGCAGGCAGGTGCCTACTCTGCATTAATGGCGAACCTATGGCCGTGTGCCCACAGAAAGGGCCCGGCGTGCCACCTGTGGCACGCGTGCCATAGGTTCGCCATCACTGATATAGAGGATTTAGGAGGAGTTGGAGGAAATAGGCTGGAAAGTTATATGTAGTGTGCATGGGATGAATAGAGAGCGGAGTAAAGTGGAAGTAATGAAGACCTAAATGTCAAAGAATGTAGTAACTGGCAAATATTTCTGCATTCCAAAAAAAGATTTATGTAGATCATGCATAGTGGACACAACTAAGAGAAAAAACAAACAAACATTTAATTGTATTATTATTGTAATAATAATAATACAATTGGTAATACATTTTAACGTATGTACTAAAGAACTAAAAAATGAGATTCAGGCATGACACTGTACTTTCCTGATTTTTAACCTATCTGTCTGAATGCTCATTCAGTGCTTCCTATTCTGGTGCCATCTCTTCTCCGCTGCCTGTTTCAGTTGATGTTACCCAAGGCTCTGTTCTTGGTACACTTTTATTCTCCATCTTCACCACTTTTCTCTGTAACCTTATTAGCTACTTTGGATTTTTGTACCATCTATATGCTGATGAAACTCTGATTTATCTCTCGGTCCTGCTCTCCTGGAGCGTGTCACAAACTGCCTCTCTTCCATCTCTAACTGGATGTCTTCTCATTTTCTAAAAACTAGATCTTTCTAAAACTGAACTCCCCACCTCTCCCCTCAAATAGTCCTCTTCTATCAATCTCCCTGCAAGTCAATGGGACACCTATTACTCTAACCCCACAAGCTCGCTGCCTTTGATTCAGGTCCTAACTTTTCTCCTTACATACAGTATGTTTCCAAATCTTGTAACTTTCAAAAACTACCCCTTTTCTACAACAAGATACAGCTTATGCTGCACTTGTTTATGCTCATCATCTCCCAACTTTATTATTGCAACTCACTACTTATCGGTCTTCCAAATACTTGCCCCTCTTCAGTCTGTAATGAGTGCTGCAGCCAAGTCCATCTTTCTGACTGACCGCTACTCCCATGCCTCATCCAATCATTATATTGGCTTCCTGTAGCCTTCAGGATCCAGTTCAAACTGCCAACACTAACCTACAAAGCCCCAACTAACTCCACTCCTAACTGCATTTCCTCTATACTTTACAAATATACCCCTTTTGGTTTCCTTTGCTCTGCAAATGACCTTCTTTTAACATCTGCTTGTTCCCACATTGTGAACTCTCAGCTGCAAAATTTAGTTTTAAGAGCTGTCATGTTCCTTTAGAATGTACTACTAAATGGTGTAAATAGGGCCCGTAGAGTGTGTGGGCATAGAGGGTGTTGTGTGTGTGCGCTGTACTGTGTGAATCAGGAAGCTTTAGTGTCTGTGCACATAGGGGTTGTAGTGCATGTGTGTACATAAGGTGTTTAGTGTATACAGGTATGTATAGGGGTGTAGTGTGTGCATAGGGGTATAGTGTGTGCACAGGGGTATAGTGTGTGCATAGGAGTATAGTATGTGCATAGTGGTATAGTGTGTGCATAGGGGGTGTAGATTGTGTATAACGGTATAGTGGATGTGTATAAGGATATAGTGTGCGTATTTATAGGGGATATATAGTAGTGTATATAGTGTGTGTGTGTGTGTGTGTGTGTGTGAAAGTGCATAAGGTGTGTAGTGTGTATTAATAGTGGGTATAGAGTGTGAGTAGTTGGTGTGTTATGTGTGTGTTTACAAACTGTATAGTGTATTTTGTTTGTAAGTAAAGAGAGTGCATTGTATGTTTATAGGGGTATAGAGTGTGTGTGAGTGCAAGGGGTATAGTGTGTGTTTTTAGATGGTACAGAGTGTGTGTTATATAAATGGTATAGACTGTGTGTAATGTGGTTGTGAGGGTTTCAGTGTGTATATATGCTTAGGGCATTTAGAGAGTGCTTGTGTGTTTCCCTAAGTGCAGGGGTTGTGGTGTGTATATTTGGGTATTTGGGTATTGGGTATTGAGGGGTGTGTGTGTGAGAGTTGCTGTGTGTGAGAGTTGCTGTGTGTGAGGGGTGCTGTGTGTGTGTGTGAGGGGTGCTGTGTGTGTGTGTGTGAGGGGTGCTGTGTGTGTGTGTGAGGGGTGCTGTGTGTGAGTGTGAAGGGTGCTGTGTGTGGGGGTGGGGTGGTGGGTGTGGGGTGCTGTGTGGGGGTGGGGTGCTGTGTGGGGGTGGGTGTGGGGGGGTGTGAGGGGTGCTGTGCTGTGTGGGGGGTTCTGTGCTGTGTGGGGAGGTAGGGGTGCTGGGCGGGGGTAAGGGTGCTGTGTGTGGGGGGGTAGGGGTGCTGTGTGTGGGGGTAGAAGTGATGTGTGTAGGGGGTAGGGGAGGGGTGCCGGGTGTGGGGGAGGGGAGGGGAGCTGGGTGTGGGGGAGGGGAGCTGTGTGTGGGGGGGGGTAGGGGTACTGTGTGTGGGGGGGTAGGGGTACTGCTGGGGGGTAGGGGTGCTGTGTGTGGGGGGGTAGGGGTACTGCTGGGGGGTAGGGGTGCTGTGTGTGTGGGGGGTAGGGGTACTGCTGGGGGGGTAGGGGTGCTGTGTGTGGGGGGGTAGGGGTACTGCTGGGGGGTAGGGGTGCTGTGTGTGTGGGGGTTAGGAGTACTGCTGGGGGGGTAGGAGTACTGCGTGTGGGGGGGTAGGAGTACTGCTGGGGGGTAGGGGTGCTGTGTGTGTGTGGGGGGTAGGGGTACTGCTGGGGGGTAGGGGTGCTGTGTGTGGGGGGGGTAAACTTTGAGAAAAAAAAAAAGTACATTAAATTATTTTCTCCCCCCCCCCCCTTCTTACCTTTAATGAAGGAGGGGGGGGGGGGGACACAGTCATCCCTGGTGGTCCGGTGGTGGCAAGTACTGCTTCCAGTTCGGGAGGCAGGGGAGGGATCTTAGAAGCAGCTCCCCTGTCCTCCCGCGCGATGCTGTGTGGAGCGTTGCCATGGTAACGCGCGGCAACGCTCCACACAGCTTGCTCGCGGGAGGACAGGGGAGCTGCTTCAAAGATCCCTCCCCTGCCTCCCCCTGCCTCCCGAACCGGAAGCAGAGTAGACCCCTGCCATTTCGGGCAGGCAGGTGCCTACTCTGCAGCGATGGCAAACCTATGGCCGCGTGCCCACAGAAAGGGCCCGGCGTGCCACCTGTGACACGCGTGCCATAGGTTCGCCATCACTGGTCTATAGTGTGTGTGTGTGTGTAGAGCCTTTGTGTGTGTCGGTGCAGGAGGTGTAGTGTTTACATAGGGGGTATTGAGTGTGAATTGTGTGTGTGTGTGTGTGTGTGTGTGTTTGAGAATAAATGAGGGGGGTAGTGCATCTATAAAGTGTAGTGCTTATAAGAGCTTTAAAGTGTGTGTGGCATGTTTGTGTAAGTGCAGGACATGTAGGGTGTATATAGGGGGCATGGAGTGTGTGTAGTGTGTTTGTGTGTGTAAGTGCAGAGCTTGTAGTGCCTACATAAGGGCATAGAGTGTGTGTAGTGTGTTTGAGAATAAATGAGGGGGGTAGTGCATCTATAAAGTGTAGTGCTTATAAGAGCTATAAAGTGTGTGTGGCATGTTTGTGTAAGTGCAGGACATGTAGGGTGTATATAGGGGGCATGGAGTGTGTGTAGTGTGTTTGTGTGTGTAAGTGCAGAGCTTGTAGTGCCTACATAAGGGCATAGAGTGTGTGTAGTGTGTGTGCGTGTGCAACTGCAGGGTGTTTAGTGCATATATAGGGGTATAATGTGTATGTAGTGTGTCTATGAGTGAAAGTGCAGGAGGTGTACTGTGTGTATAGGGGATATAGAGTGTATGCAGTATGCTTGGGGATGTAGTGTGTTCTCAAGAGCAGTTTCAGAGGGTTGCCACAGGTTACAATGGCAACACTGACAATATCAGAGCTTGTGAGGGAGAGACAGAGGCTGCCCTGCACGCTGGCTGAATCACCCCCGGTGACCCAATCTCTCCTCCGGCCCATGAAGAGACCTCTTAAGCCTGGTGCAGCACTGCATGGGACGGAAGGGAAGATCCTTTGATATTCCACAAGCTGTTTGCCGGGTTTGGCCGATAACCAGTCCATATTTATATTACTATCCAAGGTTTCACTACATATTACACTATATACTGCTCCTGTGTTCTGCTCTGCATTACATGTCCTATATAAGAAGACATCTTCTGCTCAAGCCCAAACTTTTAGAATTGGTTTGAAGCTCTATTTTATGTAAGTGGCTCTCCACATTAATTTTTGTCCATATATTTAGATATATTCCACCACTGGACTTTCTCTGCTTTTGTTTTAAATATCCACCTTGTGGCGAACGTAACCTCACCATGGGCTCCTGGAGGAGCCCGCTTGCCAGCCTCCTGCCTCAGGACTATGGGCCCTGCCAGATATATTGTAAAATACATTTTAAAGGGCTCTGTTCGTGGGATTCCATTGTATTGTTTGGGAACCGGACAACTGCACGAACCAGAGACCACCCGGGTGCTTGTAAAGCCCAATTGACACTTTGTAACAATTTCCACCGCAGTGTTCTAATTGTTCGTATGGGTTTGTATGAACGACCACGAGGTGGCGGCTATCTTGTTCCTGCGAATGCAGGCAGCGGTGTTTGGGTGTCGAGCTTATGGAACTGAAATCGGACACTGAAACTTCTGAACACCGCTGGTCTTCCATAATCGCCTGTGTTCGATTCTATACAACCTGGAGGGGCACTCTTCAGTGGAATCACTCCCACGAATTAGGTGAACAAGCTATATGTTAGGTTTGGTATTTTATGCACTTTTATACTCCCGAAAGAGACCAACCATTAGCACTGATTTCATGGAACTGTTTTGGGCATAGGACCATGTGTGCGGTCGGTCAAATAATTAATTTCCATGGAAAAAACGAACCACTGTACCGATCTGGGTGATTTTTGGACATGTTGGTCACTCAGATCGGGGCTATCCAAGATTGTAACTTGTGGGGTTTCTTTGGATTTTGGGAGTACTTTTGGTATGTTTGTAAATTATATGTTTTTTGTACCTGAGAGATAATTTAATTATATGTTTGCTTCTCAGATGATTATCTCTCAGACACAAATGATCATGGGAGGGATTTCCCTATATTCTTGTTTTGGAAACCCCTTGCACAGCTATACTTGCTCTTTTACTGGCTATACTGCGACACTCACTTGGAGGAGAGGTCTTCCCACTGGGAGCTGGATCCAGGTGTTGGTCCAGGGTGAGAAGCCAAGCTGTGGTGGCTGGGGGGGGGGGGGGGGGGGGGGCTACAGTGCTTATGGTGTATGTTGCGGTGCTTATGGTACTCGGCGACTACTAGGAAACATGATTGGTGGAGGTACCCAGTCGGGGTACCAGGTAGTCCGTTACACACCTATTTGAAGCACAACTACCAACCAACTATGAGTTACTACTACTACTACTCCAGCCAAGAAGAGAGAACCTTGGCAGGCTGTTGCTGCTTTCCATTAACATGACAGTTTCAGTGCTTGTTCTTTGTATTATTTAGCTATATTTTTAGTTCAGAAACTCTGTCTTTACATTTGAAATTCATTTTTAATTATCACTTTAGTAAATAACCTTGTTAGTAAACGTGATACAGATGTGATGTAGGTGCACCCTAATTTCTCTCTGCACACAATCACTTAAGGCCAGCTCTGGGTTGACACACAGATAAGTAGTTATCCTCAGAAAAAAAAGTATAACAAGCAGTACAGTTCAATAACTGCATACAACTCTCAAGATAAAATGTGCATTTGTAAACAACAAGCACCATAAATTGACATCATGATGAATGTAATCTGTGAGGTGATGCACAGAGGTTTTCACTGTTACCCAAATCATTTTATACAGTAAATCTCAATAGTTCATTTGCTGAGACCAGTCAACTAATTCTCTCAGCCAATAAGCTAGCCCTTCGCAGCAGGGCTAAGCAAGGAAGAACTAACTGAAGCGCCAAGGCAGGAATTTCCAGGTCTCCTGGCTGCTAAAAGGAGAAGGGAGAAGCTACCAACAGTACCCAGATAAGAAGTTAAGCTGTTGTAAAATAGTTTTGATTGCTTATAGTAGAGGTGAGATGTGGGGGTCACAGGCTACAGCAGGTTACACAACCACTACAGTGAGTGCACTGTAGTTATTATTGTGTTTGGAATCAGGGCTGGACTGGGGAAAAAAGGCCCTGTATTTGTTCTGTGCCGTGGCAGTAGATTTAATGACACCCTTGTGCTGTGCTTGCTTGTGACTTGTCTCTGATGTCTCCATAAGTGGGTTACCAGAGGGAAAAAGGGTGAGGAAAGTATTGTGCATGCATTTGTAGGCTTCTTGTGGGATTCTGTGTATGTAGAGTCAGGCGATTGTAGTGTTGTTTTTTGCGTAAATAGGTCAGTTTCAGTTGTGTTTATGGTGTAATCTGTGTGGATATGGCTGTAGTGTGAATGGCTAGTGGCTGTAGAGAGTGTCTACATATAGGTCCTGTAGCATGTGTTTAGAGGCTGCATAGTGTGTGTGTGAATAGATGATGCAGCAAGTGTGTATAAGGGATGGAGTGTATGTATGAAAGGATTGTAGAGTGTTTTTAGGGAACATAGTGTGTTTTTCTGTATACAGTGTGTGCACAGGGGAGTCAGAGTGTTTATAGGGGATGCAGAGTGTATATAAGGGATGTAGTGTCTAAATGAGATGCAGTTTGTATGAGGGTTTTAATGTGTGGAGGGGTGCAGTGTGTATGAGAGGTGCAGTGTGTGTGTGTCAGGGGTCCAGTGTTTGTAGGGGTGCTGTCTGTGTGAAGGGTGCAGTGTGTAGAGGAGTAGTGTGTTTGTAAGGGGTGCAATGTGTGTGAGGGATGCCATGTGTATGTGTGAGGGATACAATGTGTGTGTGATGAGTGCAGTGCTTGTTTGAGAGTTGCAGTGTGTGTGAAGGATGCAGTGTGTGTGAGGTGTGCAATATGTATGTGATAGGTGCAGTGTGTGTGTGAGGGTTGCAGTATGTGTATGAGGTATAATAAAATTATTATTATGTCCCCTCTCCCTTCTTGCCTTTTTCTCAGAAAAGGGGGACATTGCAAGCTCTAGTGGTCCGGTGGTAGTGAGTAACTCTAGCCTGCATCTCCTCCAGCTGCAGGCAGAGACCATTTCTCATGCAAGCTCCTTAGAGCATTACCATGGTAACCCGCAGCAACATTGCAAATTGCCCAGCTTGTGAGATCAATCTTCAGCTGCCCCCCCACCCCTCACTCTCCTGCAGTGAAGTTCCTGTGGGCCAGTGAGTGAGAGCTTTGATCTCCCCACCAGCCTGTGAAGGCACACACCTCCAGCTCCGCATGGGACACAAGAGATCTTTTAATCTCCACTGTTGGCCTCGATCACCAGCATTTACCCGGTTTGCCCAATAGCCAGTCCAGACCTGTGTGGAATTTTCCTTTAAACATGTTAATCACAACAGCCAATTTTCTACCCAATTTCACATTTTAACCAGACTGTCTTTCAAAGAACAAACCCTGATCTAAGTAATTTCAGTAAATTCTAGGTCTAGGTATTAAGATTTTAGGACAATACTTTCATACTTCATCCCTAAATTGCCTGTTTTAGGAACATCAAACTGCGATCTGATCCATTTTGAACAGCATTTGGCTGTATATAATGTAACAAGACTTCTAGCTAGTCATAAATACTATCCCATATGTTTAGTTCTTATTTTAAAAATTAACCTTCTGCGTAGTAATGTATCATAAGTGTTTGAGAAATATAATTAGACCACAGTTACAGTACTGATTTGATTTAAGCTTTTACATATAAATCCAAACCCAGGCCTTTTTTTATCAAATCTTTAATTTAACCCAGTCTTCTTAAATCAATAATGAGAGAACTAATGAAGCCAAAATATAAATATGCATTTACACATAAATCAGTGTTAATAATCACTCAGTACTATAAGAGAAGAAATAATAATGCCACACTAATAATGAAGAAGAAGACTCCTATTCCTTTACAATAATAATCAAAACAAGACGTTAAGACCATTGGATACAAAGGTTTCTAAAGTATGGATTCAGTTAGAATCTGTTGCTATTAAAGTGACACTATAGGCACCCAGACCATTTCATCTCATGCAAATGGTCTAGGTGAAGTGCCCCTGTTTCCTCCATGTTTACATTGCAGGCTTAAAGGGATCCTATAGTGGCAGGAAAACAAACCTGTTTTCCTGGCACTATAGGCTCTTGGAGTGCACCCCCTCCTTCCCCCCGGCGCTGAAGGGGTTACAACCACTTCAGGCAATAACCTTAATCCAATTCCAGGCTCCCTTGGCGCTGGTGACCTCTCCTCCCCCGCTGACGTCAGCTCCTGAGTGGAGCCGAATACGCATGCACTGCCAGAGACGCACACACATTCAAACCTGCCCATTGGAAAGCATTACTCAATGCTTTCCTATTGGGATCTTATTTGACGCTAGCCTGCATGAGGACGTCCAGCGTCAAAGTGTGATTTACTCAGTGTAAATCGCAGAAGCGGCCTCTAGTGGCTGTCAGGGAGACAGCCACTAAAGGCTGGATTAACCCTGCAGTGTAAGCATAGCAGTTTCTCTAAAACTGCTATGTTTTCAGCTGCAGGGTTTAAACTAGTGGGGACCTGGCACCCAGACCACTTCATTGAGCTGAAGTGGTCTGGGTGCCTATAGTGGTCCTTTAAGACATCTTCCAAGGAGACAGCCACTAGAGGCGTTTTCTGGCTTTACACAGAGTTAAACTCTGAGGGACTTTGACACTCGAAAGAGGTAAGTGAAAGAAAGAAACCTTTTGCATGCTGGACATGGGGGGGGGTGGGCTAAAGACATACACAGACATCTCTTTGCCTCTAAAGAATGCAAGTCCTGGATATCTATTCCTAAAATAGATGTGGTAGTGATCAGAATAAGGAGAACAGATCCTATAGATCTGGGAAAGAATATACTAGAAATGCATCCTGGACAAATGACCTCTTATCTTCTTAGAATTAAAAAAAAACAATAGAGGAAGAGGATCCCGTAACACATCAAAAAAATTCTGAAGGTGTGCTGGGCCAAAAATAATTCCTGAAGGATACAATATAGAATTTGAGACTTTCCCTACAACTTAGTCATTCAAGAAAGTAACAGTGCCTAAAGGAGCAAAAGTGCCACCTGTCGAAATATTCAAAGATCTATATTCCATTATTTCCCTGTCCCCAAAGTCCACTGGTAAATGGAGATTTATAAGAGACCTGAAGAAAATAAACTTTAAATCACCTATCTTTCAAGATGAAATCCATATCCACAATTATTCCCAGCATCAACCGAAGATATTGTCTAATTTCTATAGACCTGAGGGATGCATATAAACAAATCACCATCTACACTCTTCACCTCAAATTTCTCAATTTCTGCATCCTAGGAAGACATTTTCAGTTTAAAGGCTTTCCCTTTGGCTTAAGCCTTGCCCCCAGAACCTTTTCAAAAATCTTTGTCATATATCATTTTTGCTCTAAGTCACCAAGAAGTCATATCCCACACCAATCAAGTCGTGCGTTGTCTTCAAGAACATGGATGGATAATCAGCAAGGAAGAGTACTCCTTGACCCCTTCACAAGAGACAGTCTTTTTGGGAGCATCAATAAATTCAATCAACATTTCTCAAGAAAGAATACAGAGAACAAAGCACAACATTCTCAAAATTGTCTCCCCAAATCATCAAAACCCACATGAGCATGATAGGGTCCCTAATCTCCATGACAGGTCTAGTCCACTGGGCACAATGGAACTCCAGACTGATTCAAACTAATTTTCTGAATCAGTTCAACAACTGGAATAACAACTGGGAAAGATCCATTTATATTCCTCATCACTTGTAAACTCAATAAAAATGAGCCAAAGAATCTCAACAAAGGTTTCCCCATAGAAGAAACACTATGGCAAACACTAACAGATGCCAGGCTTGCAGGATAGGGCACACACATAGAAACAACGTGGATTCAAGGAATTTGAAAACCATCATAACAAAGTTTACATTTCAAATCTTCGGTAACTCAGAATCATCAGAAAACACAAAAATGTCATCAAAAGTCCTTGGACTAAGGACAGACAACAGAGCTGTGGCTGCTTATATAAATCACCAGTGTGGAACAAGAAGCAATCAACTTCTCCAACAACTATCTCCCTTAATGACTTGGGCCCAACTCCACCTCAAAGGGATAAAGGTCATTTACCTTTCAGGCTCAGAAAATCTTTTGGCAGATTACCTCAGCAGGACCTGTATTCAACCAGGTGAATAGAGTGTAAATCCAAAGGTGTTCAGAACCCTGACTGAAAGGTGGGAGATGCCTCAGATTGACCTAGTAGCCAGTAGAAATAATTCACAGGTCTTCTCTCTTACACAAGCCCCTCAAGCCCAAACTTGGAACTTCGATCTAGGGTATGTGTTCCCACCCCTACCTCTAATATCCAGAGTGTTGAAGAAGATTTGGATGGAAGAAAATAAAGTTATAGCCCCATTTTGCCAAGGAGACCATGGTACCCACTTCTCCTGAAAATGTCTCAAGCCCCTCCTTGGAGACTACCAGTGTCATCAGATCTCCTAATTCAAGGACTAGCAAATCATCTCAACCCCTCCACCTGGGACCTTGGGGTGTGGCTTTTGAAAAATACATCACTCCATAACCAGGACTTATCAGAATCTGTGATAAATACTCTTCTCAAAGCAAGAAAACCTTCAACTTCATCCTGCTATTGTGTTTGGGATAGTTTAAAAAACGAAGAAAAAGATAAATCTTTTGACTTCCAACATCCTACTCATCTCCAAATTTCAGAGGTGTTAGCTAAAACCACTTTGAAAGTTCAGTCCTCAACACTTTCAGCCCTCTGTAATACTTTATGGGCATCAAACCCCGTTATATCTCGGTTCTTCAAGTCTATGTTGCACATATGTCTTCCATCAAGAGATACTGCACCTACATGGAACTTACCAGTAGTATTGAATGCATTAACTGAATCTCCATTTGCTCCTCTCTCAGACATTAATATCCAGCACCTCACTCACAAAACTGTGTTTTTGGTTGCTCTTTCAACACCTGAATGAATTTCAGAATTACAGCCTCTCTAAGATAGTGGATCGCTGCAATAATATTGGATGCTTATCTCAAAAATAAGCTAACTCCTCCTGACAAAATTAAGGCTCACTCCATCAGATCAGTGGCTGCCTAATGGGCTAAATGAGCAGAGGTTCCTCCAGATGACATCTGCAAGGCAGCCACTTGGTCTTCCATTACAAACTTCATCAAACATAACAAAATAGACCTAGACTCAGAAAGGGTATATTATACACAGTTTCTCATCATATTAAGATATGATTTCTATTTTGTAGCAGTTGGTGTCCTCTGATTCTTATTTTGTAAAAATTAGAACTTGGGTATTACCCATTAGTGATGCTGCCATGATTAGCCAGGAATAAAACAATGACTAGAGATTGTTACGGCGCCTGCTGGCACCGCTCATATCTAAGAGTGGTCTCGAACCGGGCTGGCACATCTCCTTGTAGTGGATTCCAACGTGGCTATGGGAATGCTGCACGATATATACTTACCCCACATGCCACTAAGCTCGGATCGCGGTGGAGCATATCACCCTGTCTTGGGCAGCAGCTGGGTATGAAAGTATTAGACACCAGTCAATAAACACAGAGTCTTTTAAGCCTCCTTATGTCCCACATGATTCTGATGATCTGGAACATGCGTGTGTCATCACACACTCACGTTCCCACTTCACATGTCATCACACATCCACGTTCCCACTTCACAGACATTCTTAGGGTATTTAAACCTATTTAGAAATGTTCTTAGTGTACTCATGGTTCCAACTTGGTTATCCAACATCCAACATGGTTATCCGAGAGTGTGTTGATTCCTGTGTATTTTGACCTTGGCTTGTTATCTAACAATTCTTATTTCTGCATCCCTTGACCTTTGGCTTTTCTAACCGTTTCTGTACATTCGGTTTCCCTGACCTCAGCCTGTCCTATACTATTCTTTATTAACAATACATCTGGACTTTCCTACGTTCTAGGGTTTGTTTGTTTATTTATTTGTTACTTAAGTTCTGTGTGTTTGACATTAAGATTGTCCTGACGTAGATAGGCTAAATAGAAGTCAGAAAACATGCCAGTGTCAGGGAATACAAAAATCCCACAACAATAAACCATTCCAAGTCAGGGAAGTCAGAAGAAATATTAATCAAGACAAGTTAGCTCAAATACCAAATAATATTAAGAAAACACAACAGGGCAATGCACTTAGGTGTATTGTGAGATGTTTATAAAGTTTGCACTGCCTGTTTATTGCATCTAGGCTGGATTGATGCTAAGGAGTCTGCACCAGAATTATGACGAGTAGTGCACAATAAAATTGTGTTGTGTGGTAGCAACCAGTGTCAGGAATTGATGAAAGAATGACACAGAGTAGGTAGACTAGAGCAGGAGTGCCCAGGTACCTTTAATGACTGGAAATCACATCCTATACAGATTAAAGTAGATACCTATTCATACATGCTAACCTTTGGAACACATATACATTAAAGCATGTGCCCCATGAAGAATAGCCAGGCTAATGGCTGGCTTAGCATCATAGGGAAATCAAAAACTTAAAGGAACTCTCCAGACCTCATAGCAACTTAATTGCAATTAAAGGACCACTATAGGCACCCAGACCACTTCAGCTCAATGAAGTGGTCTGGGTGCCAGGTCCATCTTGGGTTAACCCTGCAGCTGTAAACATAGCAGTTTCTACACTAGGGTTAATCCAGCCTCTAGTGGCTGTCTCATTGACAGCTACTAGAGGCGCTTCCGTGCTTCTCACTGTGAAAATAACAGTGAGAAGACACCAGCGTCCATAGGAAAGCATTGAGTAATGCTTTCCTATGGACTGACTGAATGCGCGCATGGCTCTTGCCGCGCATGCGCATTCAGCGGATGACGTCGGAAGAGGGAGGAGAGTCCCCAGCGCCAAGGGAGCCCGGCATTGGAGAAAGGTAAGAGATTAACCCTTTCCTCCCCCTTCAGCCTGGCGGGGGGGGGGACCGAAAGACCCTATAGAGCCAGGAAAACAAGTTTCTTTGTTTGTTTTCATGGCACTATAGTGGTCCTTTAAGTTGTTATGGGTCTGGACATCCTAGGCACTTTATTACCTTATGAGGATAAACTTTGCTATCACTTCTGGAACTACTAAGGAATATGTGCCACTGGGCATTGGTGATAAGCTGCGAGCCTCAGCTCTCACTCTCAGCATGTCGTTAGTCATGTATTATGAGGAATTCTTTAGTAGATATCTTTACATAAAGTTGTTGAGGGTGCTTCTTTAAGTCAACAACAGATCCACTAAGTATACAGCAATTACTGTTTGTGACGGACCGCTGGCACTCCGACCGAGTACCTTTGCCAATCGATGCTCCTAGTGCTTGCCGAGGACTCCAAACACTCCACCAGACACCATAAGCATGGCAGACCCCACTTCCAGCGATGCAACTGCACCGGGGTCTCGCCATCCTTCACCCACCCTGGACCCAAGACCAGGATCCAGCTTCCAGTGGGTAGACCTCTCCTAATCCAGAGAGCATTTCAGGAACAAGCTCTTACAAGAGCTTATACTCGGGGGAGTATTGTGATATAGCAATCCCCAAGTGTGTAGTTATCCCATCCCCCAAGCATGAGCCAAGGCTTCAAGAAAGGGTCAAGCAGGTCTGTTTAATGGAAGCCAGCACTAACAATTTATACACACATTTTAAACCCCAAACAGCTTCATTTACATGCAATAGGTTACATAGATTACTATAGTACAAGGAAGGGTGGTGTCAGACTGTAGCAAGGGCTGATTGAGGAGGGACAAAGCAGCCAGTTTAAACTGGTCTGGCAGTGTCCCTGGGACATCGCGCTGTTGGGGAAACAATGGTACAGGAAAAAGGGGGAGGGGAAAAGGCACAGATAAGCAATACATTCAACATACTCTTCCTCTGTGTCTGAGAGATAATGAATTATCTCCAGGTACAGAAAAACACACAATTTACAAACACCCCAAAAGTAACCCCAAGATCCATGGAAACCCCACAAGAGTCACATCCTCAGATAGCCCTGATCTCGGTGACCAACATATTCAAATCAGTTCAGTGGTTTAGTTTTTCCATAGAAGTCACTTTTTAACATGTGTTTTTGCAGGGCCCATAATCCTGGGGCAAGAGGCTGGCAAGCAGGCAAGTACCAGTGGCGAGGTTACTTTCGCCACACTATTCATTCTAATTTTTGATTCTCAATTGGCCAAATGGGTAATAAAGCTTCACTGATATTGATACTATGCAAGTGCATAGAGTAGAACACGTAAGAATATAAGTACATATTGATGATGGCTAATGTTTGTCACTCTATCTGCTGACTATGATGCTCAGCCAGGCTTGTGTTAAAGATTAACATGTTACTCCAGGCACTGTGACCACTTCAGCCAGGCTCTTGTTAAAGGTTAAAGGGTTACTCCAGGCATTGTTGAAGATTAAAGGGTTACTCTAGGCACCGTGACTTCTTCAGTTATTTGAAGTGGTCATGGTGACTGGACTCTGTATGTGCAGTGTTTAGCTCTGAAAAACTGCATACACATATCAACTCCTCTGCTGCAAGACGACAAGCGTCACTGGGAAGACATTAGCAAGAGGACAAGCGTCACTGGGAAGACATTAACCAACCTGGATCTAGAGTTCCTGACTGACTTTCCATGCACATAATTGCAATAATTTGCAGAGAGCAGTCAGCTAATGCTCTCAGCCAATGAATGCCCAGCAAGATCTGCAACCAACTTCTGCAATTTTGCAGAAGACAGATGTCATAGATCCTATTTCAGAGTAGACCAGGAGCCCGGCAAGGCTAAGGTTAGAGGCTAAATTGGCTGTAGTGGTTATAATGCTTGAAATAATCCTTAACGTACAATTGTTGGCATAAATATCCATGATGGGCTCCATTTCTCATAATTCTCAGCCAGCCTTTCCAGTCCTTCGTAAAGTGAAAAAGGTATCCAAGAACATAATAGAGTACATAGCAGAAATCAATGGGATATTTACTCATATCATTGATTAGTATATATAGTCAAAGTCAAGACCTCAACCCAATTTATTTTATACAATTTTATGTTTAACATGTATACTTTTTTTTTTAAACTAGTTATTTTTAAATTCCCGATTTTACTTTTGTACTGCATAATAGATATCTTCAAAGCCTTTCAGACCCTTCTGACTTTACTCAAGCCATGATGGTCAAAGGAATATGATCCTATATACAGGCATGCTTACAAAGGCACAATTATGTAATTGAATGCTTTCTTGTCAACACTCCATGATGCCAGCGTTTACTTTAGTTCCACGTGAATCATAATCTGCGGGGGAATGACATGTTAAATGTGTTATTAATTTTCATAGTCTAAAGCTATATAAAGATTTTTAATAGATTCACAAATGGGTGTTACTCAGGCACATGTTTAAATATTTAGACAGATGTAAAGAGATTGTCTGTGGGTGCTGCACTATAATGATATGAACAGTAAAGATGGACTTATGTATCCAACAGCATTCAATATATAATGTGTAGAATTTTTTTCATGAACCGCATTAAATGAATATACACAATTAAAATACATTTATATTGTGAAAATTCTGTAAAGTAACATAATAAAAGGATCTTAGGACACAGAGTTCCATGTTATCCACGGAGTCCCTTGTTAAATAATGATCTAATTTGAAAAAAAAAGACGTATAGCCCCCAGGTTTTGCCTTTCACACATTTTTATGCTGTTGATCAAAAAGAAGGTGAAAAAATATTTGAAGCAAATGCCAACTGTGCGATCACGTAGGAAAAAAAAATCCTTCTTGATTCCATAATGAGAATCAGATTTGCCAGATTTCAGAAAAACAATCTGTTCCCATCCGTGCTTGAAAAAAAAAAAAAAAAAAAATATATATATATATATATATATATATATAATATAAATACAGACATGGGAAAAAGAATGTAAACCCTCTTTGAATGCTATGGTTTTACATATGAGGGCATAATAACAATCATCTTTTCCTTAGCAGGTCTTAAAATTAGGTAAATACAACCTCAGATGAACAACAACACATGACATATTACACCGTGTCATGATTTATCTAACAAAAATAAATCCAAAATGGAGAAGCCATTTGTGAAAAACTAAGTACGCCCTTACTGCTTCCATAGGAAATAATAGTCTAAGTAGCAAACAGGTGCTGCTAATCAAATTCCATTGATTAATTGATCATCACTAAGTGTGACCACCTCTATAAAAGCCACAGATTTAGCAATTTGCTGGTCTAGATCATCCAGGTGTGTATTAACACAATGCAAAGGAGGAAATACATCAGCAATGAACTTAGAGAAGAAACTTTTGATGCCCATCGAACGTAATAATAAGGAGTTATAAGGCCATTTCCAAAAATTTAAAGCCCATTATTCTACAGTGAGTAAGATTAGTCAAAAGTGTGAAATATTCAACATAGTTGCCAATCTTCCTAGGAGTGGACACACCAGCACATTTACCCCAAGGCCAGACCATGCAATGATCAGGGAATTTGTTAAAAATTCCAAGAGTTACAGCTCAGACTCTACAAGCCTCAATTAGCATGTTAAATGTTAAAGTTTGTGACAGTACAGTTACAAAAAGACTTATTCAGTGGTTCAAATGGTTGCCAGGAGAAAGCCTCCTCTTCTCTCTAAAAAGAACATGACAGCACAGCTTAGGCTTGCAAAGTTGCATCTGAATAAACCATTTGACTTATTGGGCAATGTCTTTTGGATAAGCAAGACCAAAGTGAAGTAATGCACAGCGGCAAGTTTGTCGAAAACCAAACACAGCATATCAGTCCAAACACCTCATACCAATTGTCAAGCATTATGGTGGAGGGGTGAGGATTTGTGCTTGTTTTGAAGCCACATGACATGGGAACCTTGCAGTCATTGAGTCAACCATGAACTACTCTGTATAACAAAGTATTCTAAAATCAAATGTGCAATAATCTGTCCAACAGCTAAAGCTTGGCCTAAATTGGACCACATGACAATAATCCCAAGCACACCAGCAAACCTACAACATAATGGCTAAACAAAACAAGACTTCAACCCAATTTAAATGTTGCGGCAGGATCTGAAGAGAGCTGTGCATACACAAATGCCAGCAAACCTCAATGAAATTAAGCAATATTGTAAAGAAGAGTGGGCCAAAATTCCTCCACAACGATGTGAGAGACTAATAAAGTCCTACAGAAAACAATTACTTTAAGTTATTGAAGTGCTAAAAATGGTTCTGCAAGCTATTGAATCGTGCACTTAGATTTTCACACATGGCTTTATTTTTGTTAAATAAATCATGACAAGGTGTAATATGGCAGTTGTTGTTCATCTGAGGTTGTATTTACCTAATTTTAAGACCTGCTAAGGAACAGATGATTGTTATTATGACCTGATTTGTAAAACCATAGAAATCAAAGAGGGTATATTTTTTTCCAATGACTGTATGTATATCAATCAATAGAATCGGAGAAAACAGCCTCTTTGGGCAGGAAGTCCACATATTTATTGAATCCTTTCCTCTAAGTGAAATCACCTGTCTACAAGTCTCAGTCTGATTTATGCTAATATTGGGATCACCATGTATATCCTCATAGGCATTTTATCTCAGCTACTGAGATGAATAGACAGAGTGTCTGCTTGTTATAAAACAGATAAAATGTATTCAAGTCTACTGAAATAATTGTAATTTAAGATTCCACGCTGTAGGGAACCAAGGTATCCAGAAACATTTGTTGGAAGAGACATTACTTAAACACAGAGAATTTCTACAAAATTCACAGTGGCATATCCAGGAGGAGCCACCAGAGAGGTAAAGGATGAAATTTCAGAATCAATGGTTTACAGCTTCCTTGCAGTCAGATAAATGAGGAGCTTACTGGAAATTCTACAATGGAAAATTAATTGTCAAAGATTTACCCACTCTTCAAAGATGTACATGTTTGGTAATGGTTTGAAGCTAGGTAAACACATGGGTAGGGTGTCTTGTGTATACTCAAAATGTATATAAGTTTCATTATATACATTCTCATTTTTACGATTTCTGTTGATAACACAGAGTATGGTACTTTTTGAATTATCATTTGTATGCCTGAATTGCTAAATAATGTCATATGTTATTATGGTGTTATAAACTAATTATTACTTTATGTTGATTTCAAAGATCCTATCCGGACCATGTGAGATAGTTTTAAGTGTCCCATATATTCTTGCCCCATTTGTGTGGTAATTTCCACTTGAGGTATGCAATGTTAATTCTCGCCTGTGGTCCTATTCTATATTGTATATACTTTTTTATTTTGTTCATGTGTTGCCAATCTGATGTTTAGGACCTTGATTACAATATTATGTTTCAGGGGAGAAAACACTTATATGCTGAATTTGTTGGTTACCTATGACTCTTTTTTTCTTGCTAATGTCCCCGTGGAAAGACCAAGGGTTATTAACCCAGCAGATATACAGGCTCTCGCCTACCATGATTATTTCTCTTATAGTAGGTGTTGCTTATATATACACTATATGTTAAAGTAGCCACCATCACCAGGAGCTTATGATGAACACTTTACATTGGTCCCTGGACTACGCCTATGTCTAAGTCACCTTGTGCCCATTACAGGTGCAGGGTGTGTATTGTTGCTTTATTGTAAGATGTTTTGTGTGTCCTGTTGATGTTTGCTACCAACTAGGTGGATTTGGTTGTGGAGCCTGTATAGTGCCAGGAAGTGGACTGGGTGGAGGTACTCGATCTGAGTACAGGAGCTCTGCCGCAATACTATTACAATATGACTTAAAATTATTGTCCATTTATTCACCCATTAGTTGGTGGCACTTCTAAACTATTATGAGGCCATTTTATGTGTTACAAACATGGGGTTGAAGATACTTAGCATTAATGCAAGACGTCTTTATACGCCTTATAATTGTCGGCTGATGTTCAGGGAGGCTAAGCTCCTACAAGTGGACATTGCGTGTATTCAAGAAACGCAATATTAATAACAGGTACACCCAGTGGGTTTGTCTTGGTAATGCGGCCTACATCTCCCATAATACTCTTGTGGCCATATGTAGTAGGCATGTTGCGAACACTGCTGACAAAGTGATCAGGGACTCTAAAGGGCGATACATAATACGAGTTGGAAAGGTATAATATTCAATATACCCTGGTGAACATATATAGTTCCCCAGTCCGGCTCCACATTATTTTCTTAACACCATCTCCATAAAATAGACTAAATATGGGCAATCTTATAATCAGGACACTAATTTTGTATTAAATGCTTACCTTGATACTTGCAGAAAATACTGGCTTAAACTGACCATGCTCATCCTACAAGATGTCTGGATACTAGTTGATCCAGCACGCAGAACTGTATCACACCTAGGACTAAAGGTAACGTCTTACCGGGCCTTAGAATGGCCGGACTTAATGTACCAGAGTATTGTCAGAATACTTGCCGAGGTCGGGGACACAGAATGAGACACAATGATGAGGGAAAGCCAAAAGTCAAGGAGTCAAGGATTCCAGAATACAGGGAAGTCAAACAAAGCCAAAGTCAATCAGCAGAAATAAACGCTCAGGAACACCCTCTCGGATAACCTACTAAGGGAAACCATGACAGGGCAATGAGGAAAAGGAAAAAGGAATTTAAATAAACCTCCTTAATATCCGATTGGCCGTACCCGGCCTTTGACCCCAACACATACGTGCACGTCCTTTGTGTGATTGTCACACGCACGCCGACGTCGTCAATACGGTGGGCGGATGTGGGGTTATAAATAGGAATGGATCCGCACTGGCTGGCGTCTTTCAACATGCCGCAGGAGTCAGATACACCGGCATAGGACTGTTGAGTAGCACCTCCGTTAATGCCAGAAAAGCATTTGCCATTACGGACACCACAAGGTGAGGTGACACTAGAATGGCTGGGTTGTATACTGAACTGCTCCACTTATTTAGTATATATGATGTATGGAGAGACATGTCATGATTCCCTTTTATTCCAGAAGTTTGGTCCTTAAGGGGTTAAACAAGTAGGCAATACATACTTACTTCTCTGTGGTACATAATATTTATTTAGGAATAGATAGTTTTGAGTCGATACTACTACGCTCTTGAAAAAAGTATAGATATGTCTAATATTACATGGTCGAACCATCGCACTATGCACTGATAATATTGTTTCTCATGGAGCAATATTCTTCCTTCTAATTTTAGGGCCAAAAAATATCAGTAACACTGCAAATTCTTAAGCAGTACTTTAGTGAAAACAAGACTACTGAATTTACTGAGGTAGTCCTCTGGCAGACACATAAACCCATTATTTAGGGCCACTTTATAAAAAAAAAAAAAAAAACATGGATTGCCCACAAATAAAAGATCTCAGTCAACTGGTAAATTTAATCATCTTAATCATCTTAATCATACTAATACATCTTCTCTGAGTCCTACAACTTCATAGAAACTTGAGGAAGCCACACTGATATTGCTGATATTGCATTTAGCAACCATGGCCTATCATCTACAGAGCTTGAAACAAACTTGCTATGCCAAGAGGAACAAAGCCTCTTCTCTATTAGCAGATAAATTATGTTATAAATCTGCAATTGTTAGGGATCTGGCTCACTTACCTGGGATTCCCTCGCCACGCCTCCCTCCTCATCTGACGAGGCTCCTCTTTGGCCCATGCCTCTTTGGACCAGCATCTTCTTCCTAAGTGGAAGTTGCTGCACGGCTCTCCCCTCCTTACCATTAACTTCAATCCACTCGAGGTGTCGGGCAGCATGTGCACCAGAAAAACTACCTCTTAAAGGAGAAGGAGGCAGCATTACATGAGGGGGTGGAGACATGGTTAGGGGGTGGAGGTATAGAGTGGGAAAGGTGCAGTCCTCTCCCCTATATAATCACATCTAATCATATCCCCTGTGCTCAGTCACACTGTCCTCTCAGTATGTACACATCTCTAATGCATTGACTTCCTATAGCAGGGGTAGGCAACCTTTTAGCAGCACTGTGCCGATATAGGATTGTGATGTCCCATAGCGTGCCGATCCCCAGGCCTGTCGCTACCAGGCAAGCAAACCAAGCAATTGCTTGGGGCCCCGAGCTGGCCTGGGCCCCCAAGCAGGGCCGGCGCTTCCTATAAGGCTGCAGCTGCCTGAGGAGAAGGGGAGATGAGGAGAACACGTGGGGGGGGGGGGGGGGTGAGGAGAAGGGGAGATTAGGAGAGCACAGGGAGTGGGAGGTGAGGAGAAGGAGAGATGAGAACACAGGGAGTGGGAGGTGAGGAGAAGGGGAGATGAGGAGAACACAGGGGGGGGGTGAGAAGAAGGGGAGATGAGGAGAAGGGGAGATTAGGAGAACACAGGGAGTGGGAGGTGGGGAGAAGGGGAGATGAGGAGAACACGGGGGGGTGAGGAGAAGGGGAGATGAGGAGAACACGGGGGGGGTGAGGAGAAGGGGAGATGAGGAGAACATGTGGGGGGGTGAGGAGAACACAGGGAGGGGGTGAGGAGAACACGGGGAGGTGAGAAGAACACAGGGAGGGGGTGAGGAGAACACGGGGAGGTGAGGAGAACACAGGGAGGGGGTGAGGAGAAGGGGAGGTGAGGAGAACACAGGGAGGGAGTGAGGAGAAGGGGAGGTGAGGAGAACACAGGGAGGGGGTGAGGAGAAGGGGAGGTGAGGAGAACACAGGGAGGGAGTGAGGAGAAGGGGAGATGAGGAGAACACAGGGGGGGGTTGAGGAGAACACAGGGAGGGGGTTGAGGAGAACACAGGGAGGGGGTTGAGGAGAACACAGGGAGGGGGGGCGAGGTGAACACAGGGAGGGGGTGAGGAGAACACAGGGAGGGGGAGGTGAGGAGAAGGGGAGATGAGGAGAACACAGGGAGGGGGAGGTGAGGAGAAGGGGAGATGAGGAGAACACAAGGAGGGGGAGGTGAGGAGAAGGGGAGATGAGGAGAACATGTGCGTGTATGAGCTATTATATTGTATATGTTCATTAGTAGTTTATGGTATCGTGTATGATACATATGAATGTAGACTGTGTATGAGGGCTGCTTGTGGAATTGTGTGTGTGGGTGGATATGTCACATTGTGTGTTTGGTAGTGTGTGGGGGCTGTTTGGGGTTTTGCATGTGAGAGGCTGCATGTGGGATTGTGTGCATGTATGTGGATTGTTAGTGGTGTTGCGTTTGTGGGGATTGTGTGTATGTTTGTGTGTGGGCTGTTCGTATTATTTGTATGAGGGGAGGCTTATTCTGCAGGTCTGTGTATATCTAGCACTGTGAGTGGCTTCCCTGGGTTCCAGTGGGGACCAGCCTGGGCAGGTACAGGTCAAGGACAGGAGCTGCAACATCATCGGTGGGCTGCTCTACTACAGTGTGGATTCCCATTCACAAGTGCTGGGAGGAAGTGATCTGAGATCACTTACTCTATATGCTGCAATACATAAATTGAGGATTGTCCTTAACTACCTCTTTGTATTAGCAGATATCTGAAGTTTCACTGAGACTCCTGAGAGGCCAGACCCTGTTTGGCTCTAGCAGCCTTGAGTGCCGTGGAAAGACACCTCGAGTGCCGTGCATGGCACTAGTGCCGTAGGTTGCCTACCCCTGTCCTATAGTATTTGACCCATTTTTGCCTGTTTTCGTTCTGTGAACCTGTGCCGCCTATCCTTACTTTGTTTTATCCTGACCACACTTATGCTTATGCCTATTGTTACCTCACTTTGGCTTATTTCTGCTACCTGGGTTCCTCCTTTAAAAAACCCAAACAGCAACAATAAAAATAGCTCATATAAATAATGACAGAGGAGAGCTGGTCATAAATCCAGCTGATATTTGTGATATGTTTGTCAATTACTATCAGTCCTTTCACAATTTAATAGATAACATAGCGATTACTCAAGCTCATTCTGATGATATTGAGAGATTTTAGATGGTGGTGACTTCTGTAAAGTCCCCAAAGATTAACAGGTTATTTGTGATATGTTTGTCAATTACTATCAGTCCTTTCACAATTTAATAGATAACATAGCGATTACTCAAGCTCATTCTGATGATATTGAGAGATTTTAGATGGTGGTGACTTCTGTAAAGTCCCCCAAGATTAACAGGTTACCTATAGGTAAATCTCCTGGCCTAGATGGACCCACTAACTTATACTATAAAACTTTTCAAGATCATTTGATACCATATTTAATTTAACTGTTTAACAATTAAATGTCTATGGGTACAAAACCTGATGATAAATAACAAGTAGGATGTTTAGCACCTGTATAAAGATGAGTAGGCAGCTGGAACAACCCAAACCAGTGTCTCTTCCTTCTGGTGGTGGACACAAAAACGAGTGGTGGAAGGGTAGCATAATACTTGATGATGCTTTACTGGCCCAGAGTGTTAAACTCCCAAAGCCAGGAAACACCATGGACAGGTGCGCTAAATAATATGAATACTAAGATTTATGTCTAGTCACTAGACTAGCATCTTTTTGCCCTCTCTTATTAAAAGAGACCAAGGGTTATGATCTCCATTACTGCAGTTATATGGTTTATTTCCAAACTGGTTGCTAAATACCAGCAGAAAACATTTTTTTAGATCTGAAGCAGGTAGATATTTGCAATCTCCAGGTCCATATTTTGTTTGTACCCCAGCATATACAGTCAGCATTCTTGCATTAACAACTCAAACATAAAGAACATGTGAATGGATAAAAATAGATAAGTAAAATACAAGTCACTAAGTGGAAAATAAATTGATCAATGAGTATGCAATAAATAAATGTGCAGTGCAAGTATCTCTATCCCTGATCCAATACAGGGATGCTGATGTTTGCTCCAAGTAATATACTTTGTAATAAACAAAGATAAAAGTGAAACAAATCTTCAATATTGTAGCAATGCAGTATAGGGAACTGTATGCTATGGCAATACACACAATGTATCGCTGTAGATTGAAAGAAATGGTAAAAACTGGATGTAGATTTCAAAAACCAGTTTATTAGACAAAATATGATTTTTTTTTTTAAATGTATCAAAAATACAGATCAGAAATAGTTCATAGGATCCAGTCTTATGAAAGTGAGAAGTGTGCAGGAACCTTCGGATTCGGCTAGGATAGATGCAGATTGAGTAACACAGATAGATGCAGATTGAGTTACTAGGACAACACTCTCCGGTGCAAACAGGTCGGTCTCAAGAGAGTCAGAGATAGAGGAGCTGCTGGAGGGTTAATACGACCTGTGCTTGGCCCCCTCTGCAGTGTAGCATGGCTAGCTCCCCCCACCATGCCACCGGACAACCAGGGAATGCAACTCTATCCTCCCTGGACAGGTAAGAAGCAGGGGGGGTATAAATTTGAAAATACTATAAAAATAGAAAATACACACACAAAATCTGCATTCTTTGAAATTCTGTGAAATCGTTGCACTTTATTGGCATACAAAAGGTAGAAATCCCTGGAGGGGGAGGGTGGGCATGTAAAAATACTAAACAAATGGAAATTAAATTAATTTTTAACATGGAAACCCTCTCTTCAGGGGGATTAAATATAGATTGTGAAATATATAATTATAGTATTTAGAGATGTCACGAACATAAAATTTTCCGTTCGCGAACGGCGGACTCGAATTTCTGCAAATGTTCGCGAACGGGCGAACCGCCATAGACTTCAATAGGCAGGCAAATTTTAAAACCCACATGGACTCTTTCTGGCCACAATAGTGATGGAAAAGTTGTTTCAAGGGGACTAACACCTGGACTGTGGCATGCCGGAGGGGGATCCATGGCAAAACTCCCATGGAAAATTACATAGTTGATGCAGAGTCTGGTTTTAATCCATAAAGGGCATAAATCATCTAACTTGAAGCGGGGCAGGCCAGAAGTTCGATCGCAAATTGGGATAGCTCAGGCCACAGGTCAAGCCTGCACACCCAGTAGTCAAGGGGTTCATCGCTCCTCAGAGTGTCGATATCTGCAGTTAAGGCGAGGTAGTCTGCTACCTGTCGGTCGAGTCGTTCTCTGAGGGTGGACCCCGAAGGGCTGTGGCGATGCGTAGGACTTAAAAAGCTCCGCATGTCCTCCATCAACAACACGTCTGTAAAGCGTCCTGTCCTTGCCGGCGTGGTCGTGGGAGGAGGAGGATTACTTTCACCTCTTCCCCTGTTAGATTCCCGTTGTGCTGTGACATCACCCTTATACGCTGTGTAAAGCATACTTTTTAATTTATTTTGGAACTGCTGCATCCTTTACGACTTGCGGAAATTCGGTAACATTTCAGGCACTTTCTGCTTATACCGGGGGTCTAGTAGCATGGACACCCAGTACAGGTCGTTCTCCTTCAGCCTTTTTATACAAGGGTCCCTCAACAGGCACGACAGCATGAAAGACCCCATTTGCACAAGGTTGGATGCCGAGCTACTCATGTCCCGTTCCTCGAACATTAGGAGTGTTGAATTCCAACGTGTCGGGCTGTCGCAAATCAAGCGCCTCACTGGCATGTTGTTTCGCAGCTGGATATCTGAAAAGTGCGCCATGGCCGTGTAGGAACGCCTGAAATGGCCACACACCTTCCTGGCCTGCTTCAGGGCGTCCTGTAAGCCTGGGTACTTATGCACAAAGCGTTGTACGATCAGATTACACACATGTGCCATGCACGGCACATGTGTCAACTTGCCCAAATTCAATGCCGCCAACAAATTTCTTCCATTGTCACAAACCACTTTGTGCTTTCTTCTACCGCTGGCTAAAGTTCACTTATCCACACCCTACTATTGGAAAAGGAATTGCTTTTAAACTGCGAAAGAAACCAGTGTCCTGCCGAGATAGCTATATACACCACCCGGTCCAAGTGCACAGGACGACGGAGCTTTTTCAATCAGGCGGACTGGTAACAGAACGAGACGGCTTTATTTCATTTATGTTGTATTTGTGGAACTTGGAGACAAGGACCACTTAATTTTGAGTAAAAGTTTTACTTAGGGGGGTTTGGATTACCTATTTTTTACTATTAAAATACCAAACAGTATCACGCTATGTCAGCCTCTCTTTATTTTTAAAGGTGAAACCAAGAACACCATAAGGAGAAACGTTACAGCGATTCTTATTACTTATATGACTGTGGTATACCAGCAAAAAGTTGTGAATAGCATTTATCCCAACCTGAAGAATACTATATTAACTTTTACGGTTCATTATTGGACAAAACCCTCTTTTCAAAACTTTGTCAGAGGGGATTATCTACTAAGCGCTGACACTTTATATGTTTGTTTTATGTTTGAAAATTCTGGGATTTTTTTCTGTGTTTTAGCAGCTTTATAATTGTTGATATATACTTGGGAGGTTTCCCTCTTTTTACCAATATCTGCCCATTACGCTTAACCATCTCTCAACGTATTGCGCTCTCTTGATTTACATTTTTTTCATGTTACAGTTACCGATTCATTTATATTCATTTCATTTAGTACTTTATAAACATAGAGAGAGTGTGTGTGTGTGTGTGTGTGTATATATATATATATATATATATATATATATATATATATATATATATATCAATGTTTCAGTCCCAGTTTGGGACTTTTGTTGTCCTGAGAAAAGTCCCAAACTGGGACTGAAACGTTGACCATCTATGTACTTCATGTAAGTGTTATTTTTTTTATATGTAGAAATAGATGCTCAGTTTTAAAAGAAATACATGAGTGCAGACTACCTTTTGAATTTGTTTGTATGGACTTGTGACCACAGTCTAGCACCCGGCATTCAACAGTGATTATTTTTAAGCAGGAGTGCAAGGCAAGATTGAACTGTATATATGTGTGTATGTATGTATATATATATATATATATATATATATATATATATATATATATATGCGAAGACTCTTGCATTCCATCAGACACAGTTCCTTGCCTGGTGCTTCTCCAGCAAAAATGCATATAGTCATATAAGGATTGCACTCTCAGGACTTTAAAATAAAACGTAGCCTTTATTACCTTATATAAAACAGTATCAAATACAGTTTTATACAAGGTAATATAGGCTACGTTTTATTTTAAAGTCCTGAGAGTGCTATCCTTTATGACTATCTCTCTCTCTGTATGTATGTATATATACATACTTACACATTACGTGGCACAAGGACTTATGGGGCTGGCATACATTTTCCAGGGCTGCTCTGAATTCCCAGCCCGGCCCTGGATCTAGGGAATAGAGACAACCGGTATTGTTCCCTAGCGGCAGTGTGAGGTCCAGGGAACGGAGACAACTGGTCTTGTTCCCCATCGGCAGTGCGAGGTGCAGGGAATGGAGACAACCGGTTCCCTGTTCCCCAGCGGCAGTATGAGTTCGGGGGAGTGGAGACGGTTGGTCTCTCTCCCCAGCAGCGGAGAAAGATCCAGGGGGAGATGGAGTATTGCTCGCTCCATCCCCAGTATCGCTAGCAGCGTCAGGGGAGAGCACAGTCGACTCTCCTCCCCAGAAGCCAGCCACGTCCCCAGGGAGGCACAGGAAGAGGAGCGGTGACAGATGCCCCAAATGACCTTCATCATCCTCAGCCAACCGGGGAAACAGCGGGAACACAGGTGATGGAATGGACGGGGGGCATACTTGTTTGAGTGGGGGTTTTTGCGGGGTCAGAGGCCCCTGTGTACCGGAGCCGGGGCTGGTTGGCCTCCCTGGCTAAAGACACTTTATGTCTAAGTCACCCTGTACCTAGGAGGTTGCAGGGTGCCAAGCTGGCCAAATTGTAGTGCCGAGGACAGTTGTTGTTGCTGGCATGGCACTCACAAACTGTGTCCACTCCAGACAGCAGCAAGCCGGTCCGTGTTGGTCATGCTGCGGCTGTCGGAGATGGACAAGGGTTAGATGTGTGACTGGACACCATCACTAAGTGCCATATGCCCATGTGCCGCTGTCTATTGCTATGGGGGAGATATGTGATGGATGACCGGATTTGTTTGGCGTGCCATTTTTGGGACTGTTTTCCATGTACTTATATATGCAGCTGTGGGTCAACAAAGGGGGTGGGGGGCAGCAGTTATGTAAAGTATAGTTAAGTAAAATGTATTGCTTGTCTGTGCCCTTCCTTTTCCTGTCACAGCAGGGTGTTGCCACAGGGACACTGCCAGTCCAGTTTGAACTTGCTGTTTTGTCTGTCTTCCATCCCCCATCAGCTTCTTGAGATGGAAACCCCTGTTATTTTGTGTTGGAGACCCCATGTAAAACCTTGTGTGACGAAATAAACAGAGGTCAGTCAGTGTTGTACCTCCATAACTGTGTGTCGTCCAGTTACTGGGGGGAAATGGGTGTCTTATTGCTATAGGTGGTTCCTGAGCGGCTGAAGGAAGGTATTAGCTGAGGTAAACTGACGGGTTACCCCCGGGGTCCGCTACACTGTATATCTGTGTTTTTACAGACATTTTATGCTGCAGTAAACTGACACTGTTTTAGGCAGTTTATTGTTAGTAGAGATTTCAAGGATTTTTAGATATTTTATTGTGCTGCTCACTTTGCATATTTTGGATTGTTCTATGCAGGTGATTGATTTCACAGTGTTTAACAACTGCACTCTTTTCTCTATATAATGGCAGTTGTATTGCACATACTTTGCTTTTTTTCTTTGTCTTTACATGGTATTGCATGTGTGTGGACTCTGCATGTGGAGTTTCATTTTACTGGGGACACTGCTTGTGGTGTTGCAAATATGGGGAGAGCCCTGCCATGGTGATGTGTGTGTAGAGGGAGGCTGCTTGAGGGGTTGACTGTGTGTGTGGGTGGGGCTGCTTGCAGTGTAGCATGTGTTTTTAACAGGTTGTTCATGGTGTAATTTGTATAGTACAGGTTCTGTAGTGTGAATGTGTGTATGGATAGGGCCAGTAATATATGTGGGGGATATAAGGGATGCAGTGTGCGTGCGGAATAAATAGACTGTAGTGCATAAGGGGGGATGATAAAGGCAGTGATGTGTGCTATGGAGTAATGTGGAGGCAGTAATGTGTGCATTAATGTGTGTGTGTGATAGATGCTGTAGTGCTGGGGGTGATGTAAGGACTGTAGTGTATGGGGGGTGGGTGATGTATGTGGGGGCTATAGCGACTGTAGTTTTTGTGGGGGATTAATAGGGACTGTAGTGTGTGCGAGAAAGATTGAGGCTGTGTTTATTTATGCATTTATTTGAAATAGGGAATAGTCTAGGTTTAATTTAGGTATTTTTACTGTTTAGGACAAAAATGCATGTGTATACTTATATCGTTTTGGGATTCTTTTTTTCCGCCTCTAAAGTATAAGCCAGAAATGTATATTCTCACAAGATGACAGCCCAGGCTCTTTAATGTGACAGTGATCCAAATATGGTGTTTGTTGTAAAAATACAAACATGTGCCTTGTTTCTCTTATGGGGAGGAATAGAGCTGAAAGCAAATCAAAGACAGAAGATATAGCATCTGATCACTATGCATAATCAAATGACCAGATGCACCACTTTATATTTTGGAATAAAAAACTGATGACATGTCACTACCCTGTGATATGTTTGTTACATTCACATGCATGAATTGTTTTGGTAACAAGACCTCTATTAGCTATTCCATATGCTACTCTAGAATTTCTGATTGAAACTTGGGCCAAATGAGTTTTACATTGCTTAAATTATGATTGCCTTAAACGTATGACTGAAGTCTGCCTTGATTGAGCGTTATCTAAATAAGTTTAAACTATAACACATGTTTCCGATTTAATACAACTAAGATTGTTAATCAGGATTTAGAGTAACTACATTTATAAATCCTTACCTTAGAACAAGCCTATCATAACACCAAAAATTATGCTGTGAAAGGCACAAACAAAATGGGGTATGTCAACATAGAACACATGCCAACTAGAGAACCCACAGTATTGCAAGCCTGTGAAGCTAGGCCTTCACCTGCACAAAGTGCCATAAACGCTGGGTGCAGAAATGGTTAATAATAATAATGCACTTGACCTGCACCAATACCAAAGGCCACCAGGGAAAATGGACAACAACCATTTTGTAGGGTCTAGTATAACTGCCTCCCAACTGTCCTGATTTCAGTGGAATATTCCCAAATTTCTGAAAGAGTACTACTTCCTGCAAGGCATGTCCTGAATGGGTGGACTTTAAAAGATAGACAGGCAGCCTGTCATGCATTCACACCATGCTGACCTGCCAATACATGGGTGGATCTTCCCATTTGCCCACCCCTTTTGGGCAGAGTCAATCGCATCAGTGGCTGGCCCTGACCCCCTTCCATCCGCATCCCGATTCTATGGATGCCAGCGTTGGGTGGTACCATTTCCCCCCGAAAATAAGACATCCCCTGAAAATAAGCCTTAGCTTTTTTTCAGGGGATGCTCATAATATAGAAACATAGAATGTGACGGCAGATAAGAACCATTCGGCCCATCCAGTGTGCCCAATTTTCGAAATACTTTCATTAGTTCTGACCTTATCTTAAATCTAGGATAGCCACGCATCCTTAACCTCCTTCACTGTGTTAGCCTCTACCACTTTAGCTGGAAAGCTATTCCATGCATCCACTACCCTCTCAGTAAATTAATACTTCCTGATATTATTTCTAAACCTTTGCCCCTCTAATTTAGGACTATTCCCTCTTGTTGTGGTAGTTTTTCTTCTTTTAAATATAGTCTCATCCTTTACTGTGTTGATTCCCTTAATGTCTTTAAATGTTTCTATCATATCCCCCCTGCTTCTTCTTTCCTCCAAACTATACATGTTAAGATCCTTTAACCTTTCCTTGAAAGTTTTATCATGAAATCCATAAATCATTTTAGTAGCCCTTCTCTGAACTTTCTCCAAAGTATCAATATTCTTCTGGAGATATGGTCTCCAGTACTGCGTACAATACTCCAAGTGAGGTCTCAAAAGTGTTCTGTACAATGGCATGAGCACTTCCCTCTTTCTACTGCTAATACCTCTCCCTATACAACCAAGCATTCTGCTAGCATTTCCTGCTGCTCTATTATACTGTCTGCCTACTTTTAAGTCATCTGAAATAATTACCCCTAAATCCCATTCCTCAGATGTTGAGGTTAGGACATTATCAATTATTCTATACTCTGCCCTTGGGTTTTTACGTCCAATATGCATTATCTTGCACTTATCCCCATTAAATGTCAGTTGCCACAGCTCTGACCATTTTTCTAGTTTACCTAAATCATTTGTCATTTGGTTTATGCCTCCAGGAACATGAACCCTGTTACATATTTTTGGATCATCAGCAAAAAGACATACCTTACCATGAAGACCTTCTGCAATATCACTAATAAAAATATTAAAGAGAATGTGTCCAAGTACCGAACCCTGAGGTATCCCGCTGTTAACAAGACCTTGCTTTGAATATACTCCATTGATTACAATCCTCTGTTGCCTGTCACTCAGCCACTGCCTAACCCATTTAACAATATTGGAATCCAGACTTAAAGATTGCAGTATATTGATAAGCCTTCTATGTGTGACAGTGTCAAAAGCCGTACTGAAATCTAGGTAAGCAATGTCTACTGCACCACCCTGATCTATTATTTTAGTTACCCAATCCAAAAAATCAATAAGATCAGTTTGGCATGATCTCCCTGATGTAAACCCATGTTGTCTCTGATCTTGAAATCCATGTGATTTGGGATGTTCAACAATCCTATCCTTTAACACGGTTTCCATTACTTTCCCTACTACTGAAGTAAGGTTTACTGGCCTATAATTGCCCGACTCCTACCTACTACCTTTCTCGTGAATGGGCACAACATTCGCTAATTTCCAATCTTCTTCGAGTACTCCCGTTAACAATGATTGGTTAAATAAATACGTTAATGGTTTTGCTAGTACACCACTAAGCTCTTTTAATAACTTTGGGTGTATTCCATCAGGTCCCATCGACGTATTTGTCTTTACTTTTGACAGTTGAGATAAAACCTCTTCCTCTTTAAACTCACATGTAACAAATTATTCATTTGTCATTTTTCCTAACTGAGGTCCCTTTCCTTCCTTTTCATCTGTAAATACTGAACAAAAATATTTATTAGGCAGTCAGCTAGACATTTATACTCTTCTACATACCTACCTTCTTTTGTTTTTAATCTAACTAATCCTTGTTTTACTTTCCTTTTCTCATTTATGTATCTAAAAAATGTTTTGTCTCCCTTTTTTACTGACCGGGCTATTATCTCTTCTGTGTGTGACTTGGAAGCTCTTATAACTTGCTTCGCCTCTTTTAATTATTATTATTATTATTACTGGCATTTATAAAGTGGCAACAAATTCCGCAGCGCTGTACAATTGGGAAAAAGACTAACACAATAATAACAGGTAGAGGACCATGCCCGTGAGCTTACAATCTAAAGGTTAAACTGGGGAGATGAGACAAGCGGTATTGCTGGTATTGCTATGTCCCAGTCATTTTTCTCATTATACCATGTTTCAGTAACAGCAACTAAATCTAAATTTTCAGTTGCCATTACTGCCACAAGTTCATGGATCTTATTCCCTAAACTGTGAGCATTTATATAAGCCCTACCCGGAAAATAATCCCTAGTTGCTAGTTGCAAGTTCGCTGATCTATGTTCGGTAAATTTTCCCCGTACATAGATTTGCAGGATTCCATGCGCTAGTGAGCTGGTCTATGTTCGGGGACATTCCCCCGAACATAGACCTGCTTTTCAGCACATGATTGCTACCATTTTCCCCAGAAATATGACATCTCCCAAAAATAAGCCATACTACATTTTTTATGAGGAAAAATGAATACAAGACTCGTTCTTATTTTCGGGGAACACGGTATGTAACTGCAAGGCAGGCTATTTACAGAAAAAAGAGAGCTTCATATATCTCCATCCTGCAGGTACTACATATTTAATTGATGTAGTTATTTATTCTATATTCTTCACATTCATAGCAATGATACAATTCCATTTTTTCCTGGCCTAGGCTGTCTTGTTTATAAGACAATATAATAAAATATGGAAAATAACATGTAACTTTTTGATCATGATCTGTTGCATTTTTTCAAGTGTATATTAAACGTTTATGATATCATAATCCAGGTCAGACAAGGCAAACCCAAGGCAAACATTGCAAAAGAGGAGAAGAAATAGAAACATGATTGAATTCATCCTCTTACTCTATGCTGATTGTCACATGCAAAGCATATGTTTATCTGGTGACTCTCTCGCTTGCTTCTATCACATAAATACGTAACATTAAAGATGTAATTGTGTAAAAACAAAACAAAACATCATCGCCTTTTAATAGACACATTGCATAATATTGTGGAATATATTCTTTCACTCTTTTAAAAAGTAAATTGTATAACAACATAAGCTTAATGTTAAAAGGACACGGTAAACATTTCATCTGTCTGAAATGGTTATAGTGTCTACTAATTGTTGAGCAGTTTACCATTAAATAATGACCCACCCCTGTTGGACTTATGGCTAACGCAAAAATTACACACTTCCCTCTAGCCATACTCATTCCAATTCTAATACCAGCAATGAATGGTGTGATAGGCTGAAGGCTATCAGCTAATAGTCTCTGCCAATAACAGCCCCCAATTGTTGCTCAGACTAATGCTTCCTCATTGGCCCAAGCAGTATAGAGGGGATGGGCTGCTGAGAAATCTCATTCAGCATGAAATCATTAAAAATAGTTTATCATTGAATAGAAAGACAACACCAATATCAATATCCAAAATATTCAGTGTGAGACAAATGTTTTACATGAACAATATATTTTTTCTAACAGTCATGCAGGTTCTTTCGTACCACAAAACACTGTGAAACCAAGTATCACTGTATTATTAATATTGTTATAATATAAATGGCACCTACTCAATACCTTTAAGATAAGATGGTCTATAGAATGCTTGCATTACCAAAATAACACACTCATTTATTGACATAATGTTACTGGGGTAAAACAATTAATACTTCATTATTATTAATTAATACAATAATATAAGATACTTGTTGGTTTGCAACACCTCTGCTAAAACATTCTAATTCAAATATTCAATAGAAAACATTTAGCTTAATAGGCTTAATAGACTTAATATTAATAATAGCAACCTTTTCATATCAAATTATTTCACACTTCTTGCACTCACTGAGACCTGGCTTTCCCCCTCTGATACTGCTATCCTACTTCCTTATGTTTAAGGTGGGCTACAATTCTCCCACACTCCTAGATCAAACAACTGTAAAGAAGGTGGTGTAGGCATCCTTCTCTCCCCTAAATGTACATTTTAATCTATCCTCCCTGCCCTTGCCCTATCCTTTACTTCCTTTGAAGTTCACACTGTCCGCCTTTTAAAACCCACTCCTCGAAGAATTGCCATCATTTATCGCACCCCATCTCCCCTCCCACTGGTAATCCTAGGCTATTCATTGAACACTTATTTTCCTGGCTACCCCATTTTCTCTCCTCTAGCACTTCCCTCATTCTTGGGAACTTTAATATCCCAATCAACAACCCTAACTGCCCTGATGCCTCTCATCTGCTCTCTATAACCTCCTCTGTTGGACTCACACAGTGTTCTAATTTATCAACTCATACAGCAGGGAACACTCTTGACCTCATCTTCACCAATCTCTGTACCACCTCTAATCTCTCTCCAATGTTCCATTTCCTCTATCTGACCACCATCTGCTGTCCATTGACATCCGCATACCCATACCCAATGTACACCACCATCACCACATTAGTCTTGCAGAAATCTCCATTGTCTTGAACTACAGCAATTCTCCACCAACTTCCAAAGTCTCCTTTCACCCATCTCAAATCTCACCTGCCCTAACACTGCAACCTCCCTCTACAACTCCACTCTCTCCTCTCAACTAGACATCATGACACCTCTTACACTTAAAACGCACTAAGCGCCCCCAATTACAACCCTGGCACACCAAGCTGACCCGATACCAAAAATGTTCCAGAACTGCTGAACACTGCTGGAGACAGTCTCACTGTGCATTTGACTTCCTCCACTATAAACTTGTGCTGCACTCCTACAGTCAGTCGGATCAATTGCCAAATCCTGCAGCTTCCATCTAAAAAAATTTGCGCGCATCCGACCCTATTTAACGCCTAATACGGCAAAGGTGCTTGTCCGTGCCACTGTCCTCTCTCGCCTTGACTAATGTAATCTGCATCTCAGTGGTCTTACGTGTTCCCAACTTGCCCCATTATAATCTATAATGAATGCGGCAGCGAGGCTCATCTTCCTGTTTGCCCACACCTCACACGCCTCCCCACTTTGTCAGTCCCTACATTGGCTTCCCGTAAGATATAGGACTCAATTTAAGATCCTGATACTTGCTTACAAATCTCTGCACAATGCTGCTCCGACCTACTTATCCTCATTAATACACAAACGTGTCCCATCTAGACCCCTACGTCTAACCTCTGTTAGTACTCCTATCTCTGATGCTCACCTTAAAGACTTCTCTAGGGCTGCACCATTCCTATGGAACGCCCTTCCCCACTCTGTTAGACTTTCACCCAATCTCCACTCCTTCAGAAAATCTTTGAAAACGTATTTCTTTAGGAACGCATATCAATTAAACTGTGAACAGCTTTCCCAACCCGCACCCTGATTCCGCTCCTGCAACTGTCATCAAAACAAAACACTAAGCCTTCAATGAACACTATCCTACCAACCTGCTTTTCTACCCTACCCTTACCTTTTGTGTCACATTACCCCAATCCCTCTAGCATGTAAGCTCATAGATTGCAGTACTAATTAGACTTGTGCATGAATGGAAAATATAGTTCATCCATATAGATTTTCATCAGAAAACAAAAAACTATTTGGCCGAACCCAATTAAGTATATGTTTTGGTTTGGTTCTTCTGAATTTCATTGCAAAAGAAATTTGAACATCCGCTTTCAGTTTAAGCCTCTCATTGCCGGCAAGCAAGGGGTTAAAAATGTAAACGGAGGGGAGCAGGTTCCTCGAATTCCATGAGGGTCAGAAATAAAAGACTATGTAGGTCAGTATGACCCATATTAGTATAATGAAGGTTTAAAAGATCCCTCATGTCAGTTAGGGTAGAGTAGCCAGTGACTGTTTGTTGTCAAAAAAGTCAAGCGACTGGGCAACTATTGCTGCCCAGATGCTAATACATGGTATGGCAGATAGGGGCACGAGGGAGATTTTAATTTGCCTTATTCTAAATTCGGGGTCATACTGATTGAAGTGCATGGACACATTTTCATCCATGTTCGTTCTGTTTTTAAGCATTTTGTGAAAATTGCAATTTGTTTATTAGTGTTCCATTCTAATAAACAAATTGAATGAAGTTCACAGGAATTTGCATTTGTCCAAAAACGAATCCAGAAGTATTAATTAGAACTGCAGGAAGTACTTACAGACTGAAAATGCATACTTTCTCTTTATGTTGCCACTACATTTGGCGAGCAGTGAATGGACTGGGCCTTAATCTCTTACTACCCATTGCCAATTCTTTGTTGGTCTTTTAAAATGTTTCCTTTTGATGAAGGATATACAGAGTGTAATTTGTGTATGCTCAATATACATTGGAGCTTGGTCAAAAGCACACAACTCATGAATGTCACTTGCCAATAGACAATGAATTGCTAGTGTTGGTCACGACTGTGATATTCATATTTAAATAATGGGTAAATATCTCAAACAATAAGGTCACACATTATTTCAAAATGCAGTCTTGAGGCTTGCAAAGACAATGCAATGCAGATATTCCATAGTTTATGTTGATCTATTTACAAAAAAAGGCATATATGGCAATGTACAGATCACATAAATGTAACAAGCATAGAGATAAAAAGAAAAAAACACCTGTCAAAAGTCCATACACCTGAAAAAGCACCTAAAGGGGGGAACAAAAAAGAAAAATGAAAACAAAAGACTCAGGGATGACTGGACGTGTTTCCGTCTGTTAAATGACACTTCATCATCAGCTGAAATCCAATGTGAAACACCAGGTTTTAAAAAGGCTAAGCTAAGGGAGGACACACCTTTCTTATTTAAATGCTCTGATTATACTGAAGCTCTTTTAAAGGAATATCTTTCTGATGTGCATAGTGGCAAAACATACTTACAGGTAAATATCAGAAATTAGAAGAGGCAGTTATTGAAAGAACAAGGAAGACATTCCAGAGTGACAGAGTGCACTATGAAAAAAGAGCCTCAATACAGAAGTGTAACGGATTCATCCGCACATAGAAATGTTTATGATGATATTTACCGTCCTGACAGGAATAGTTGTTGCCCATCTGCAACCATGCGCCCGGATACCTAATAAACTCAGCATGTCTAGGGATGACGGCCGCTGAGGATCTATGTCACTTTACAGCCCCATGGCTGCCCATGTTGATGATGACATCGGCATGCGTGTAACGTCACGCGCGCACATGTTTTGGGGTCAAAGGCCGGTTACAACCAATCGGACAGGAGGGTTATTTAAATTAATGTTTACATTCTCTCATTGCCCTGTCATGGTTTCTGCCTGATGGTAATCCGAGAGTGCGTTCCTGATCTTGATATTTTGGTATTTGACTTTGGTTTTGTTCTGACTTCCCTGATTTCTGGTATCCTTGACTTTTGGCTTTTTCTCATCATTGTGTCTGATTCTGTATCCCTGACCTCGGCAAGTATTCTGACTATTCTTGGATACGTTAAGTCTGGCCATCCTAAGGTCCGGTGAGACGTTATCCTTAGTCCTAGGTGTGATACAATTCTGCGTGCTGGATCAATTAGTAATCCTGACAATACAACATGGCCATAGATCCTGTAGAATTGTGTCAGCACATAGCAGCTTACAAGAGAAAGCTAGAGGAGAATGATCACCATATGGATCAGTTTACCCAGGCTTTTAGTACGCTTCTTACTCGGATGGCTGATTTACAGCCTGAGGCTTCTGCGACAATGTCACCACTGCCTATTGTACCTCCACCTTTAGTATATAAGGCACCTACTATCTCTCTCTCTCTCTCTTTCACCGCATGTTGATGGTAATATTTTGGAATGTAGGGGATTCCTCAATCAAATTGAGTACCACTTTGAGGCCTCACCTGGTTTATTTCCCACGGATATGGGCCAATCCATTATGGGAGAGTAATAGGAGTATTTCTTATAATTACCAGGAATTCCGTGTGGAATTCAAATTAATGTTTGAAACATTAGGCAGGGAGGATGATGCCTCCACTACCTTATTGCATATCAAACAAGGGAATCGGTCTATCTCAGATTATGCCATCAAATTTCGCACCTTGGCTTCTGAGGTAGACTGGACTAACAACGGATTAATCGCTGCTTTTAAAAAAGGATTATCCGAGAATATATTTGACGAAATTGCTGCCAAAGATCTACCGAAAAGATTAAACAAAAGTATTACCTTTGTGATGCAGATTGATAATATTCTTAGGACCAGAGAAATTACTAGAAGCAGAACCAGAAGTATAACCTTGTCATTAGCACCACTCATATCTGGTGTCACAATAGCTTGCATTAAAAAAAATAAAAAATAATTTGACTGTGAAATAATAGCAGTCAGTTTCCTTCACACGTGTGCATTTCAGGGCCTGCCAGGGCACAGTGTCACACCAGTGCAACTCATATCTGGTGTAACAGTAGTGTACGTTTAAAAAAAACTAGAAATTTGACTGTGAAATAATAGCAGTCAGTTTACTTCACACGTGTGCGTTTCAGGGCCTGCCAGGGCACAGTGTCACACCAGTGCAACTCATATCTGGTGTAACAGTAGTGTACATTAAAAAACAAAAACAAAATTTGACTGTAATAGATTGAATAGCAGTTAGTTGTCTGCAAGCGTGTGTTTCAGGCCTACAGCGTCTACTCTGCCAACTTCTGCCAGTGCACAGTGCCACTCATATCTGTTGTCACAGTAGCTTGCACGCAAAGTACCACTAATCGAAAAAAAATGACAGGCAGAGGCAGGCCACCCCGCAGGGGCCGTCGTGGTCATGGTGCTGTGATTCCCTTTGGCCCTAGAATAATGCCCAGTGTTCAGAGGCCACGTACGCTGAACTTGCAAAGTTCTGAGGACATAGTTGACTGGATAACACAGGACACCCAATATTCTACAGTTTCCACTCGGAACCTTGATGTACCATCCTCCTCCAGCTTAGCTTCGGGCACCTCTCAAGTTACCACTCGCCCGCCTGCCGCCACCACCAACACTAGCACCACAGCCGCTTCACTTGATCTGTCAGAGGAGTTATTTACACATCAGTTGGAAGAAATGAGTGATGCGCAACCATTATTGCCAGAGGATGTAGATAACAGGGATATGTCTCAGTCAGGCAGCATTACACACATGGACGTCCGGTATGATGATGTTGCACCTGCTGCTGCTTCCTTTGTTGAGTTGTCAGATACAAGTGAAGCGGTTGATGATGACGATGCATCCGTGGATTTCATGTGGGTGCCCGGCAGAAGAGAAGTAGAACAGGGGGAAAGTTCAGATGGGGAGACAGAGAGGAGGAGGAGACGAGTTGGAAGCAAGGGGAGGTCATCGCAAGGAGCTAGTGGCACAGTCAGACAGCATGCATCGGCACCCGGGATCAGCCAGACAGCATGCCAATCAACGCCTGCTGTTGCCACCACCAGAATGCCGTCATTGCAGAGCTCAGCAGTGTGGCTTTTTTTTGTGTGTCTGCCTCTGACAACAGCGATGCCATTTGCAACCTGTGCCAAAATAAACTGAGTCGTGGGAAGTCCAACACCCACCTAGGTACAACTGCTTTGCGAAGGCACATGATCGCACATCACAAACGCCTATGGGATCAACACATGAGTACAAGCAGCACACAAACTCAAAGCCGCCATCCTCCTCCTGGTCCAGCATCTTCAGCCACGTCAACCACTGCTGTCCTCCTTGCCACCTCTCAACCATCCGCCACTCTGTCTCTCGCCTTGAGCAGTTCCTGCTCAACTGCCCACAGTCAGGTGTCTGTCAAGGACATGTTTGAGCGTAAGAAGCCAATGTCACAAAGTCACCCCCTTGCCCAGCATCTGACAGCTAGCTTGTCTGAACTATTAGCATGCCAGCTTTTAGCATACAAGCTGGTGGAGTCTGAGGCGTTCCAAAAATTTGTAGCTATTGGGACACCGCAGTGGAAGGTACCCGGCCGAAATTTCTTTGCACAAAAGGCAATCCCCAACCTGTACTCGATTGTGCAAAAGGAAGTAATGGCATGTTTGGCACACAGTGTTGGGGCAAGGGTCCATCTGACCACTGATACCTGGTCTGCAAAGCATGGTCAGGGCAGGTATATCACCTACACTGCGCATTGGGTAAACCTGCTGACGGCTGCCAAGCATGGAATGCGAGGCTCTGCAGAGGAGTTGGTGACACCGCCACGACTTGCAGGCAGGCCTGCTGCCACCTCCTCTACTCCTCCTACTCCATCCTCTTCCATAACCTCCTCGGCTGAGTCCTCTTCTGCTGCTGCGTCTTGCTCCACATCAACGGCACCCCCCCCCCCCAGCTCCCCAGGTACTATTCCACATCCCGGATACGGCAGTGTCACGCCGTCTTGCGGTTGACTTGCCTGAAAGCAGAGAGTCACACCGGACCAGCACTCCTGTCCGCCCTGAACGCACAGGTGGATCAGTGGCTGACTCCGCACCAACTGGAGATCGGCAAAGTGGTTTGTGAAAACGGAAGAAATTTGTTGGCGGCATTGAATTTGGGCAAGTTGACACATGTGCCGTGCATGGCACATGTGTGTAATCTGATCACACAATGCTTTGTGCATAAGTACACAGGCTTACAGGACGTCCTGAAGCAGGCCAGGAAGGTGTGTGGCCATTTCAGGCGTTCCTACACGGCCATGGCGCACTTTTCAGATATCCAGCGGCGAAACAACATGCCAGTGAGGCGCTTGATTTGCGACAGCCCGACACGTTGGAATTCAACACTCCTAATGTTCGACAGCCTGCTCCAACAAGAAAAAAACGTTAATGACTATTTGTATGACCGGGGTGCTAGGACAGCCTCTGCGGAGCTGGGAATTTTTTTGCCACGTCACTGGACGCTCATGCGCAATGCCTGTAGGCTCATGCGTCCTTTTGAGGAGGTGACAAACCTAGTCAGTCGCACCGAAGGCACCATCAGCGACATCATACCATTTGTTTTCTTCCTGGAGCGTGCCCTGCAAAGAGTGCTGGATCAGGCCGTAGATGAGCGTGAAGAGGAAGAGGAAGAGTTGTGGTCACCATCACCACCAGAAACAGCCTTATCAGCATCGCTTGCTGGACCTGCGGCAACGCTGGAAGAGGATTTTGAGGAAGAGGAGTCAGAGGAGAAATGTGGCTTTGAGGAGGAGGAGGAAGACCAACCACAATAGGCATCCCAGTGTGCTTGTTGTCACCTATCTGGTACCCGTGGTGTTGTACGTGGCTGGGGGGAAGAACATACCTTCAGTGAGATCACCGAGGACGAGGAAGGGGACATGAGTAGCTCGGCATCCAACCTTGTGCAAATGGGGTCTTTCATGCTGTCATGCCTGTTGAGGGACCCTTGTATAAAAAGGCTGAAGGAGAACGATCTGTACTGGGTGTCCACGCTACTAGACCCCCGGTATAAGCAGAAAGTGCCTGAAATGTTACCGAATTACGTCGGAAAGGATGCAGTAGTTCCAAAATAAATTAAAAAGTATGCTTTACACAGCGTATAAGGGTGATGTCACAGCACAACAGGAATCTAACAGGGGAAGAGGTGAAAGTAATCCTCCTCCTCCCACGACCACGCCGGCAAGGACAGGACGCTTTACAGACGTGTTGTTGATGGAGGACATGCAGAGCTTTTTAAGTTCTACGCATTGCCACAGCCCTTCGGGGTCCACCCTCAGAGAACGACTCGACCAACAGGTAGCAGACTACCTCGCCTTAACTGCAGATATCAACACTCTGAGGAGCGATGAACCCCTTGACTACTGGGTGTGCAGGCTTGACCTGTGGCCTGAGCTATCCCAATTTGCGATAGAACTTCTGGCCTACCCCACTTCAAGTGTCCTGTCAGAAAGGACTTTCAGTGCAGCAGGAGGTATTGTCACTGAGAAGAGAAGTCGCCTAGGTCAAAAAAGTCTAGATTACCTCACCTTTTTTTAGATGAATGAGGGATGGGTCCCGAAGGGACTGACAGTGGGCGATACATTCGACTAAAAAAGGCCTGATGAAGGGGACGTAACAGGGATTAAACTGATAAGAATAGTACTACTTAACACACCACTCCTATCTGGTGGCACATTAGATTGCACGCGCAGTGCCCCAAATTTGAAGTAGGAGGACCGACCAAGCATCTTTTTCCATCTCCCGGTTCCTAAAATTGATGCCATATACACGTTCCTTGATAGGGGACGTAACAAGGATTAAACTGATAAGAATAGTACTACTTAACACACCACAGTGTGGTCTGTCACTGTGACCTGATGTTTTAAAGCACGTTATGCCAAACAATTTAGCAATGTTAGGTGATTTATGCCCTTTATGGATTAAAACCAGACTCTGCATTAACTATGTAATTTTCCATGGGAGTTTTGCCATGGATCCCCCTCCGGCATGCCACAGTCCAGGTGTTAGTCCCCTTGAAAAAACTTTTCCATCACTATTGTGGCCAGAAAGAGTCCCTGTGGATTTTAAAATTCGCCTGCCTATTGAAGTCTATGGCGGTTCGCCCGGTTCGCGAACATTTGCGGAAATTCGCGTTCGTCGTTTGCGAACGGAAAATTTTATGTTCGCGACATCTCTATTTGCAAAGTTTTTTTTACCATCTACTGAAGATTCACAAATATTGTTGGTCATTCCATTAATTTAGGGATTGTTTACCTGAGAGAGGGCATTTCATAGTAGCTGCATTACTATCTTCAACAATTAATACAAAATTCTAAGGATTATTTATGGGACATAAAGCATGTTGTTTTCTTCCAACTCTCATCAATTAGTTGGAAAAAATGACCTGCGTGGGGCTGGATGTGAATTATCTCTATTCATCTATCTCACTTCAAATAGGAGTTCAAATGGTGTCTCAATTGTTGGAGACATTTTCTGATTTTTTTGTTTGATTATGTGAATTTATAGTAGAAAATCTTTTGTTTCTGCTGACACATAACATTTTTATTAAAGGAAATCCCTGTCTCCAAAGTAATAAAACTGCCCCAATACATGCTAACATGTATAATGTAAGCTCGATTGAGCAGGGTCCTCTTCAACCTATTGTTCCTGTAAGTTTATTTGTAATTGTCCTATTTATAGTTAAATCCCCTCTCATAATATTGTAAAGCACTACGGAATCTGTTGGCGCTATATAAATGGCAATAATAATAATAATGTATATGTTAATTGCACCAGATGTTTAGAGATGGCAATCCCTATAAGTACCATATAGTATGGTATGTGTGTATGGTCTTCTCATAAGCTGGGATGGTTGATGAAAAAATATAAAGAGATTTTGCCAACCAATTGAAAAACACAGAATGGAACCTCTTTTTTTTTCCAAAAGCTAAAGATAAAGTCAAATTTTTTTGGATCTACATTTAAGAGCGGGTTTAATGAATCACATAATCAGCACTTCTAGATATAGGAAAAGCACAGCAGGGAATACATTCTTGCAAGTATGCCACTTCTCCCAAAGGTTTAAGGCAATTTCCTCCAAGTTTATTCATCTAAGGGGAAGTTGCTCTTCCAATGAGTGTTTTGAGAAACAGTTGAGAGATTTGACAGTATGTTTATCACAAATGGGTTACACAACTAAGTTAACCCCTTAACACCGCAGCCAAATGTACACGTTGTGAACGAAACAAAATGTAAACAAAACCTGGCATTTGCGCTATATGTCTGTCCAACCGTAATTCACCCCTTATTATATATCATTTTATTCAGGGGACACAGGGCTTTCATTTAATATACAATATTTAGCTATGAAACATAATTTAATATGAAAAAATGGGAGAAAAGATTTTTCTTCATTTTTTTAGTTCTACATGACATTTTAACTGTCAATGTCATAATACTGTTTGCTCTTACTGCAATAAAATACACATATTTGTATTCAGCAAAGTCTCACGTGTAAAACAGTACCCCCTATGTACAGGTTTTATGGTGTATTGGGAAGTTACAGGGTCAAATATAGCGCGTTACATTTGAAATTGAAATTCGCCAGATTGGTTACGTTGCCTTTGAGACTGTATAGTAGCCCAGGAAATAAATTTACATCCATAATGGCATACCATTTGCAATAGTAAACGACCCAAGGTATTGCAAATGGGGTATGTCCAGTCTTTTTTAGTAGCCATTTGGTCACAAACACTGGCCAAAGTTAGCGTTAGTATTTGTTTGTGTGTGAAAAATGCAAAAGACGCCAATTTTGTCCAGTGTTTGTGACTAAGTGGCTACTAAAAAAGACTGGACATACCCCATTTGCAATACCTTGGGTTGTCTACTATTGCAAATAGTATGCCATCATAGGGGTCATTTTCATTCTTGGGCTACCATAGGGTCATAAAGGCAACGTAAGCAATCTGGCGAATTTTAAAGTGAAAAAAATTAAACACAAGCCTTATATGTGACGCTGTAATTTTTGATAACACCATAAAACCTGTACATGAGGGGTACTGTTGTACTCGGGAGACTTCGCTGAACACAAATATTTGTGTTTCAAAACAGTAAAAAGTATTGCAGCAATAATATCGTCCGTGTAAGTGCTGTTTGTGCGTGAAAAATGCAAAAAACGTCACTTTTACTGGCGATATCATCGTTGTAATACATTTTACTGTTTCGAAACACTAATATTTGTATTCAGCGAAGTCTCCCGAGTAAAACAGTACCCCCCATGTACAGGTTTTATGGTGTTTTGGAAAGTTATAGGGTTAAATATAGTGCTAGCAAATTAAATTCCCTATACTTTCGGCATGGGTTGTCAGGCAGGTCCCGCTAATTGTAATTAATTAGGATACCTAATTATGTAAAATTATTACATAAATATATGTGTAGAATTAATATATGTATATATATACATATGTGTATATATACGTATATATATATATATAATTTTTTTTTAATATTTTTATTTATATAGGTATATATATAGTGATATATACGTATATATTTATGTATATAGATATATATATTATTTCGTTATAAGTGTATTTTGATATAAATATATATATATTAATATCACAATACAGTTAGAACGAAATAAAACACATCTATATATTTTTTTATATTTTATTTTTGATTATTTTTTTATTTTATTTTTTTACGTATTTACATATATTTTTTTTATATTATTTATAAATATATATATAACAATATTTATATATATATTTAATCAGTATCAGTCTACGTGTAATTTGATATTAATATATATATATATAATTATATATATATTGATATTAAAATACACCTAGACGGTGTATGTGTGTGTGTGTATATATATACTTAGATCATATATATTTAATATATATATATGATCTAAGTATATAATTTATTTATTTTTTTACACTGTTTTAACATTTTTTTATTTGATTTTCAGCCAGCAGGGGGACCAACTGTCATTACAGTTGGTCCCCCTGCTGGCAATGCAGCAGGCAGCTAACCCGGCCATGTGATTGTGAGGTCCTCGCAAGGACCTCACTCTCACATGGCCGGGAGGGCTCCTGGAGGGCGGACGTGCCGCGGGGGGCTCCCTGGGAGTCCCCCCAACCGCGATCGCCGGCGTGGGATCGCCGGCGACCGGGTAAGTTACAAAAAAACGGAGGGCGTACTATTACGCCCTGCGGCGTTTAGAGCCGCTTTTAAAAGGACGTACTAGTACGCCCTCCGGTCATAAGGGGTTAATCAATATATGTTATGAAGAGGTTAAATGCTGTTGAATGAAAATAAATCTCAGAAATTTAATAGAAAGAATAAAATAAATAATGTCAAGCAAACAATACAAATAGTAGATTCCTATCAAGAAAAATCATGTGCAGAGCATACTAACCAATATAATTGGATAGTCAACATTATTCATCTTCATATTTCAAGATTGGGCGACTTTTATAGATCAGTAATTTTTCAAAATATTCATGGGTATAAGTGGAATAATAAATGGCTAATTTTAACTAAATACATATGTTTAAGAAAATGTTCATAATTACATATTGTAATCACTTATATCCCTCCCGTGTGGACCTAAATATGTCATAAAAACATTGGATGCAAAGTGTTTAACCCCTTAAGGACCAAACTTCTGGAATAAAAGGGAATCATGACATGTCACACATGTCATGTGTCCTTAATGGGTTTAATAGTTAGGACTATATAGGGAAAGGGAGTTTATAGTATTTAAAAGGCACAATTAATGGAATCAGAGGTGGGTATTTTTGCCAGGACTGAATTGTGATTCATGGTATCTAGTGAAGTAAATAAATGGCAACTGTTTATTTTCTTTATCACCTATTATATCATATGGATTGTTATATTTCACCAGATACTATATTAAACAGAATTTCTATTTGCAGTTTGTTGCATATTGCAGCCTTCAGGATACCTTTCCCTCTCATTGCTACTAGTAATTGAGAAGAGATATTTTACATGCCTATGGAGTGAATCCTAGGGGAGTGGTCTCAGTATGGGGACATGTATGTGCAACCTATCTACTAGCATATTTTGCCTACTGATTAAAGACTTATACGATATGGTTTATGGTTTTAAAGAGTAGTAGTAGTATTAATGTTTCTTGTACTGTGTTTAAGTGATTTAAAGGATCACTATAGGGTCAGGAACACAAACATGGATTCCTGACCCTATAGTGTTAAAACCACCATCTAGCCCCCCCTGGGCCCCTCATGCCTCCATAAATATAGCACAATCTTACTGTATTCAAGCCTGAAGCTGTAACTCTGCATGTTGTTTGCCTCAAAAAAACAAGCAGTCTGCTGACATCATCAGAAGTGGTAGCCTGATCCAATCACAATGCTTCCCCATAGGATTGGCTGAGACTGAAAAAGAGGCAGATCAGGGGCAGAGCCAGTATGATTCAAACACAGCCCTGGCCAATCAGCATCTCCTCATAGAGATGAACTGAATCAATGAATCTCTATGAGGAAAGTTCAGTGTCTGCATGCAGAGGGAGGAAATACTGAATGTTTGGATGCATTTTAGGCAGCCATGACCCAGGAAGAATCTCTAATAGCCATCTGAGGAGTGGCCAGTGAAGTTATCACACTAGACTGTAATGTAAACACTGCATTTTCTCTGAAAAGACAGTGTTTACAGCAAAAAGCCTGAAGGTAATGATTCTACTCCCCAGAACAAATTCAATAAGCTGTAGTTGTTATGGTGACTATAGTGTCCCTTTAACTTTGGTTTAGGTGATTTACCCACTTGATTGTTTTTGTATCCAGCAGTTGAGAAGGGCAATGGTTTTTTGGTTTTGTGGTTTTATATTAGTAATATGCAGTAATGGTGAAAACTATTATAACACGGGTGCATTAATTATGACTCTTATTCTTTGAGCAAGTTTATTATAAAGGCAGTGGCAGTGTAGAGCTGGGTTCCAGACGGAAGCTGATCTCTCTTTTCATCATTAGTTTAACCTGGTTAAATATACAGCTATTCTTACGATAGAGTTTGTCAGATTGTACAGTCCATGTTAGTGTGAGTTTACACATATTATTTAAGATCGACACATTACTGTGGCTTAATGGCTCAATATCAGATAATGCTATTGAGTCTTCAATAAGCACAGTGGAAAAATGTTTCTTTAAATAGTGATTCAAGGTTAGTGGAGCATTTTAGCAAACTCCCTTAGCTTGGCATTTCTAAAGCTTAGTGTTTCACACTGGATTTTAAGTGCTGATGAAGCTTAATTTAGTAGATGCTAAACACGTCCAGACATCCTTTAGGTTCTTGTTTTCATTTATTTATTTTTTTGTTCCCCTCTTCATGTACTTTTTCAAGTATATAGACATTTGGCAGTTGATTGTTTTTTTGTTGTTGTCTCTCTATGCTGTCTTGTTACACTTATGTGATCTGCACATTGACACATGCTATTTTTTAAATACATCAACATAAGCTTTGGCATATCCTCACTGCAATTTTTGGAGGATTGCTCAAAATTGCAGTTTGAAAGAATTTTTGTCCCCATTCATTGGCAAATTATGAAGCAATTATAACCAGCACTGGGAATATTCAGCCATGCAGTCTGAAATGAGTAACCTTTTCATTTTTCGAGGTAGCGGCACATATATGCTTTTATGTCTATGTTTACCATAACTTTAAATATCTCAAACAATCTAGATATGTTTATTGTATGCATCTCTCACCGGTAGCCCTGTCAGATAATTATGCTGTAAGTAGAGGTAGCGCAGTGAATGAAGACCACGGAACAGATCAGCTGGCAGTCTGTGGATGTGACAGCGATACAGGTGCAGGGATTGAAGGGAACTGAGTCCACTGAAGGTATCCGGTTGTAGTGGTGGCAGAGTAGGGTTGTTGCCTAGGTCCAACTCTTTCAGATATTCCAGACCTTGAAAAGCACCAGGTCGCAGAAGGGAGATGCGGTTGGAGAAAAGCCAGAGGACAGAGGTGAGAGGTGAGAAGAGTCCGGGACCTAGCTCTGATATCTGGTTATTCTGCAGAAACACTCTACGTGCCAAGCCAGGCAGCGGTGAGGGGACACGGGATAGGTTGTGTGACTGACAGCTTGCTGTGGGTGGTGAAGGATAACAGGTGCACAGAGAAGGACAAGGGGTAAGGGAAGGATGGTAAGAGAGTGAAAGGGGGAGGAGGAGGGAAAAACAAATAAGGTATTGGAGGGAGCCTAAGAATTAAGAAATGTAAAAAGGAATGGGTGACATAAGAGTAAATGGGGGCGTCAGATAGGGGAGAGCGAGAGGAAGTCAAAGGTAAAGAAATGATAAAAATAAGAAGAGGAAAAAAAGCAAACAAAAACATTGATTATTATGTCATCTATTTAACAAACCCATTATTTTATTATTTTCTATATCTACATTTATATTTACATTTTGTATTACATGTTTCAGCATCATTTATATGTATCAATTTCTCTGCTTTATCTGTCATACATGTATCTGGTGAATATGTGATTCTTTTTTTTTTTATACATAGCTACTCATCTACTTTGGGTTACAGGCCTGTTAATCTGCTTCACTGTCTAGTCATCTGTCTGCTCATCCATCCATCCATCCTTTTTGTGGCCCCTGGTATTCTGATAGCCACACTTTTTCTTTGAAGATTCTACTAAATATAATCTAAAAATGCCCTGTTCACACAAGCACAAAAAGCCTTACTGCTCCATTATTTTTTTTTCACATTTCCTGTTAATAAGCCTGTAAGCAAGGTATCTTAGTGAACTGGTACCGAGTGCTCAAGTTCATACAAGGCTTATTAGGAAGCAGTTGTACCTCCAGGAAGCATATTTCATTAAAAAACAACAACACACACAAACATAAACTAGCGCATATCTGCTCCTCATAAAAATAACAAATGTATATAACATTTTAAAAAATGCAATAATCAAAAAAAGCCTCTGAGGTGCTGCTATCCCCCTACACTGTGGGTACCTAAGATCAGAAATGAAAAAAGGAGGGAAGCGCTCCAGTATGCTGTGCAACAAGTGCTACCACATATATTGAAGATATTCAGCAAACGTTTTGGGAACAAGCCCTTTCTCAGTGACTCTTGTTCTTAGAATGGAGCGCGTCCCTCCTTTTAAAATTTATATAGTTCAAGTAGAGATTGTAGCCATATTAGTCCAGTGGCGTAGATGTAAAAAACAAATAAAATTCGTATCTTGTAATGCCTTTTTTATTGGATTAACATAATTTTTTAATGACAAGCTTTCAGGAGAACCTCCATACAGGGGTTAAAGCGACATGGGTGCAGATAAGACACAGGTTTGATAGAAAACAGATACCTTCATACATGTATGCATACAGAGGTATAACTAGAAACCAATCGGCCCTGGTGCGAAAACCGCCAGCCATTCTATGTGTCTTATTCCCCCCCCCCACAAGCTCCCTCCAAACGTCTCATCTCCCTCTGCCTCCCCTGCACGTCTCATTCTCCCCCAGTCACTCCATGTTTTTTACCCACTCCTCAGCCCCCCAATGTGTCTCTCCCACCCACCCCCTCCACGTATCTCTCTCACCCCCATATAATTGTTAATAATTTTTTTTATTAGTTTTATCACAAAGTATATAAAATTCATTTACATAAAGAAAAAGTACTTTACAATAATATTACTTTGACACATAATACAAAAGTACAAAGACAACAAACAACAAAAACAACAAACAGTTTATCAATTGACAATGTATGAGTACTTATAATAACCCAAACTGGGTTATAGGCTATTCCCTTTATTAGTCTTCATCGAATATTCACTTCCAAGTTCATAGTCCATTTTCCCCTTTTTCCTATACTTATCACCGTCAACTGCCCCCAACCCTAGTCGGCATTAGACCCCAAAATATGGGGAAGCCCTATGAAATAAGCCTATTTTCAATGCTAAGGTTTGGGACACTCTAAATACAGGAGAAAGAGGAGGAGTGAAAAGAGTCGTACAAAAAAATAACTATAAAAGAAGGAGAACCCCCAAAAACCCAGCAATACCCATACTTCAACATCCACACACATACCAGATACGTTATACCGAGATTCCTTGGGGAGGTGGGCCGACAAGGGGGAGTAACTATAAAGAGTTTTGTCCAAGGGCCAAACAATAGTCATCCCAAAGAGCCCATCTATACTTTGGGACTATATGAGCACCTAAATGACCGTCATCTCTTTCCATTGTCCTATTTCTTTGCATTACCTTTTCCACTTCTGACCACTTTGGCAACCTTCCTCCTTTCCAATTTACAGCAATCAACCATTTCGCCATCGATAAAATATGAAACAGAAAAGATTTTAATGCTTTTGAGTGGTAACTAGGGAAGAGGTGAAACATGGCCAATTCTGGGGTTAATTTAATCTTCTCACCTATAATTCGAGAGATTCCACGTTTGACCTCCTTCCAATACATTTGCATATGGGGGCACGACCACCACATATGTATTGCTGAGCCAACTTGATTACAACCTCTCCAACACATTTTATATATATATCTTCTTTTTTTATTTTCCAAAGCTTAAGTGGTGTTAAATACCATCTGTTTAAGATTTTAAAGTACGTCTCCCTATATGAGACATGTTTGATTAATTTATCCATTGAAGCAAAGGCTCCCAACCACATTTCCATGGGCCATGATTGATTGAGTTCTTCTTCCTAAGTTCTTATATTTAAAGATTTAGTGCCCAAGTCTCTATCTCTCAAGAGACTGAAACATTTTGATAGTAAATGTTGCTTATTAGTTGAACATATTATTTTTTCACAGGGGGTCAGATGTCTAAACTCTTTTAAACATAAACTGGACGTCAAAATCTTAGTCTTCACCTTGATATATTCCATCCACAAGCTAGTTGGAATTTTAAAGTTAGATTGTAAATAATCAAATTAAAGGAATTCATTATTTACATATAAATCACTTAAATATCTGCATCCCGATCTCAATAATATCTCGAGCAGAGGGGAATGAATCTTTTCCTGCAAGCATAAGATGGGAATAATCGGGCTAGGAAATGGAACCAAGGAGTATTTATGGTTTAACTTCAACCAGCTTTTGAAACTATGCCATATAATCGATGATTTACTATACACTATACCAGTGGATAAATCATCTTGTTGAAGGATTGAGTTAAGGTGGGTTAATTTAAGAAAAGAAGCTTCAATCAAGCCCCAATAGTTGTTTATGCCTTCTTCCTCCCATCTCAGCATATGTGCCAGGAGGGAGGCTTCCTGATATTTCTTAATGTCAGGATATGCTATCCCTCCATTAGAAAATGTTTTAACCATCGTGGAAATCTTAATTCTCATTCTTTTATTCTGATGGATAAATACATCAATCACCTTCTGTAATTTATTAAGCAGATAAATGGGACACTGCCAGGGTATGCATTGCATAACATAAGTAATCTTGGGTAATATTGTCATCTTAACCGCTGCTATTCTACCTGACCAAGATATATTTAGATTTTTCCATGTAGCCAACACTTGGATTATATTAGAGTAAACTAATTGAAAATTAACAGTCAGTGTTCTTTTCATTTCAGCGAATAATTTTATTCCTAAATGGGTTATTGAGTATTGCCAATTAAATGGGAAAAGTTGACTTAAAATTTTTTTCTCAGACAGTCCCATATTAAAAGTAACGGCTTCCGTTTTTTTTACATTTAATTTATAATTGGATATTTCACTATACTCTATTATAATATCTTGAAGAGCTTTCAACGATTTTTCAGGTTTACTTAGGGTTATTATTACATCATCCGCATATAAAGAAATTACATGCGATTTTTGATTTACTTCAATTCCTGTTATATCTAAAGATTCCCTTACCGCTATCGCCAGTGGTTCTATAATTAAAGCAAAAACTAAAGGGGATAAAGGGCCACTTTACCTAGTGCCATTTAAAATATCAAACCTTCCTGGCCGGAAATTATGACCAATTACACTAGCACTCGGAGAGGAGTACAAAGCGGCAATCGCCTTAGAGGCAAAGTCGCCTAAGCCATATTTTGACAGAGTGAGGAACATAAAGTCCCAATCCACCCTGTCAAATGCTTTCTCAGAATCGAGTCCCACAAAGACTGCAGCTATGTTTTTATATTTAACCACTGAAATTATATTTAACAGTTTTCTGATGTTATCGGAGCCCAACCTCCCCTGAATAAAACCTGTTTGATCAAAATTGATCAGCTTATGGATATATTGATTCAATCTTTCCGACAAAATTTTAGCATAAATCTTTATATTCACGTTAAGCAACGAGATAGGTCTAAAGTCACTGAATTCTGGGGTTAATTTATTTGTTTTGGGAATTGTAATTATTTGTGCTTCCAACAGCTCTGAGCTCGGCCTGCTTTTTTAATTTCATTAAATGTTTGGCTCATGTAACTGGCAATCTCATCTTGACAGAGTAAATAATATTGATTAATTAGACCATCGGGACCAGGGGCCGAGCCCAATTTCAATTTTGAAATTGCCCATTTAATTTTCCAACTCTGTTTAAATTTTTTTTAGAAAAGTGAATTTTATCAAAAAATTCCACACTTTTTTTCCCCCACCTACTATCTATATTTGGGGAATTCAAATTATAAAGATCACAGTAATATTTCTCAAAACATACGGCAATGTCAAATATATAGCAATACCTCTACCTTGGAATATTTTATACAGGTGTCCTAATGGAGGTATGTTGTACCTTAAAAACAAAAGGCAAAATAACCACACATAGTGTATACCATTAATATAAGTACGTGGTGTATAAAAGAAGGGGAAATATGCCCACTCACACTTTCAGGAGCTAACGATTATAGCTCACTGTGATCGCCTGTAGGGTCTGTAAAGGCGACCCTATCCCTTCTTGGCAGTCGTTCCTTTGTTGCTGGTTTCTCTAAATTAAAACACAGACATCTATGGTGCAGTATTGTAGGTTCCAGTGGTGATGTAAAACAAATAAAATTTGTACTTACAAACCCAGAGCCTTCCACATCGGCTCTGGTCTTAGGGCGTATGTAGTTAAGGACTACAAACCTTCTTTGTAAAAATAGCAGGAGATGCCACAAGTGGTATGAAAAATATTAAGAAATTTATTGTATCACATGAATAAAAAAGAATAATAATATAAAATATATCTATACATAAATTACCACTCGTGGGTTAAAAAGTCCAATGTATGAGTCTCTTTTCTCACAAGGTCCCCAGGACGCGTTTCGCCGATCTGGCTTCTTCAACTGGTGTTTTGGAGAAAGAAAATCTCTCCAAAACATTTTATTTGTTTTACATCACCACTGGAACCTACAATACTGCACCATAGATGTCTGTGTTTTAATTTAGAGAAACCAGCAACAAAGGAACGACTGCCAAGAAGGGATAGGGTCGCCTTTACAGACCCTACAGGCGATCACAGTGAGCTATAATCGTTAGCTCCTGAAAGTGTGAGTGGGCATATTTCCCCTTCTTTTATACACCACGTACTTATATTAATGGTATACACTATGTGTGGTTATTTTGCCTTTTGTTTTTAAGGTACAACATACCTCCATTAGGACACCTGTATAAAATATTCCAAGGTAGAGGTATTGCTATATATTCCGCACTGTACATCACAAATTGTATATATTAGCGCTTCACCGTCACCCTTTTATACTTTGCCTTAAGATAAGTTTTTGGTGTTATAGCAGCTATATTTTGCGGTGTTATACAACAATTATCCACCCTTCCTAAAATAGCGCCAGTACACTCCTACTTCTTCATACGGCAATGTCAACTGGCTTAATAATAAATTCTTTATTATGTAATAATCTATTTATTCTACCATTATTTAATTTTTGTTTCAACTTATTAGCCATCAGTTTCCCAGCTCGATTTTGACCATGATATAATCTTCGTTGCATAACCCATAATGATGTATCAGTCAACAGTTGCTTAATTCTTTTTATTTGTAATTGTATTTCTCAAATTTTATTTGTCTTTAAGTCAGAAGGGGATTTTTTATTCTCCCTGTCTAATAAAGTAAGTTCTATATATAAATCTCTTAAAGATTTACCTCTCTTCTTCTTTAATATTGATTGCCGTTTTATCATTATCCCTCTTATATAGGCTTTATAAGAGAGCCATACTATTTCTTTCGAGTTTACCGTACCATCATTACTTAAAAAGAATGCAACCGTTTCATTTCTCAAATTTTTTAATATTTCCGGGTCCTTTAGTAATTCTATATCCATTCTCCATGGTCTATTATTCTTAACAGGAGAGTCTAAACCCAGACTTATGCCGACCAACCCGTGATCCGACCACGTAATCATCCCCATTTCTGCACGTTGTACTTTATATATACTCTGCCCATCCACAAAAATATAATCCAATCTACTATACATTTTATGTCTGTGAGAAAAAAATGAATAATCCCTCTCTGAAGGATACAATGTTCTCCAAGTGTCATACAAATTATACTTAAGTAATAACTTATAAAACTTTTTGGAGTTATGAATTAAGTGACAATCCGATTTTATTTCTCCTATCGAATTTCTATCCACAATTGGATCCAGAGGTAAATTAAAGTCCCCGCAAACCACCAGAGTTACCATAAAGATTTTTTTCATTAGTTTCAATGTCTGACTAATAAATTTGATTTGTCCTTTATTAGGGGCATACATATTTAAAATCGTGCATTTCTGAGAGTTAATCAAACCTGCCCATAATAAATATCGTCCTTCTTTATCTTTTATGACAATTTCTTCTTTTATTTGTAGAGATTTATTAAATATTACTGAAACCCCTCTTGATTTACTTTTCGCATAAGTAGCACTATAGGGGTTGGAGTAATATCTGTTGCCAAAAAAGGGAATTTTATTAGTTTGCCAATGGGTTTCTTGAATACATATAACATCTGGTTTACCCCTGGACAAATTTTTAAAAGCTATACTCCTTTTGCCCACAGTATTTAAGCCCTGGACGTTTTGACTAATAATCCTCAGATTCATGGAGAGCCATATCCACCACCAATCTGAAGACTTTCCAACCCACCTCCATCAGCACCTTCCACCCCACATCTCGGAACCTCCCAAAGATCAAAACATACACATTCACACCCATTCATCCAAACACTAAACAAATATTGTGATAAAATCATCTTCTTTGAGAATCTACCTACTTAGAAAATCCCCAATCCAAATTCTACCTCCCCTGACAGTGGTGGATAAATCTAAGTATCGCCGAACGAACTTGGTTCGAGGCCTCGGCGGAGGTCGTCGATTGAACCTGCCTGTATGCTTCCTATTCCGCAACCAGAACAGCCTGATACTAATGTACCATTCTTGTTTAAAATTACGAACACTAAAAAGAGACAGAAACAGCCCACAAGGATGAAATCAAACATCCAAAAAGGAAGAGAGAGAGAAAATAAATAAATAAATAATTATATATATATAAAAAAAACAGAAACAAACAAACAAAAAATCCTTAAAATTAACCCACATGGGTTGATAACCCCTATCATAACCTCTTCTCTAAGCCACTCTCATCTAACCCTCCATAAAGTTGAAAAATCTTATATCTAGACATATGGAACCGATTGCTACCTTTGACACTAAACCATTGAGAAGGAAAGGAAAATACATCACGATTAACTAGCTTCCTGGAGATTTACTAAGTATGCTAGAGTCACAGTTGAATATGTCAAAAAGTTTAAGTACGGTATATCATAAATAACTTCCATATTTAAATACCTTCTATAACATCCCCTATTAATTATAAAAACCTTTTATCCAGTGATAGTGTCATATTTTGTACCATTTTCCAGTATAATATGACAAATACTATTATCTCTAATATAATTTGTTACTTTACATTTATATCCATAGGGGCCATTAAGGCCATATAATACAAACCTAATATTGCAAATAAACATTTATCCAATGATAATATCTTGTTTTGTGTAATTTTCCAATACTATATAACCAAAAAATATTATCTCTAATATAATACATGACTATAAATTTATGTCTGTAAAGGCCATTTAATACAAACGTAAATCAAGCTTAGTGAAGAGTGATTACATATTAACCAGTGCTATATTCAAATTTCAAAATATTACATCTTTTACACCAAAAATTAAACCTCCCCCCAAAGAAACAGCCATAACTCAGTTTCACAATTATTTCCATTTGGCTATATCTTAAGCATCCCCCATAGAGTCTATATCTTTAAGATACCTTTCCCCCTCAAGGGGAGAATTAATTACTCTCGTCTCCATTCCTTTTTTAATAAATAGTTTAGTCGGAAAGCCCCATCTGTAAGACATATTCTTATCTCTTAATTCCTTGGTTATCATTCTAAATTCTCTACGCTCTATAATCACTTCTCCAGATATATCAGGAAAGATTTTCAATTGCACATATAGTGCGTCAAAGATTTTACATTCAAAGGCTTTCTGTGATATTTTTTGTTTAAGTGTGAAGGAATGTAATTTCACTATCACATCTCTTGGAAGATCTCTTGAAGTATTATGTGATAACGGTAACCTATGAGCTCTGTCTATCATATAAGCCCTCTCAGAATATGATTTTATCAGAGAGTTCAAAAAAGTTATCACATAATCAAGGAGATCCGCCTGCTCCACTGTTTCAGGTATGCCTCTTATACGAATATTATTATGTCTAGAGAAATTTTCCAATCTACTATATTTTTGTTTCAAACCCAAGAGCTCCTCTCTTAATTTCTGTATTTCTACATTACAATGATTCTGTGATTCTTTTAAAGACTCTTGTTGGATGCTCAAATCTAATACTTTTTTTGATAAAATATTCAAATCTTTGGAATTTTTAGCAATCTCACTTCTAATTTCCTGCACAATTGAGCTCTTTAAGTCTTTCAATAAATCAATCATTACCTCCTTCATAGAAGCTATCGTAAGCTGTTCCTCTCTTTGACTATCCACCTCTGCTGCTTCATCTACTAAAGAGGACTCCGCAGAGGTCATCACATTATCTGAATGGTCTAATTCTTTCTGCGTCTCCAATGTTAATACTGACTCCTCAGGGACTTGACGTTTGGCATTAGGAGTAAAAAAATGACTTGATGGATTTTCATTATCTTTCTCCTTCTCTTTAGCTTTACCTCTTGCACATACTTTTTTCCCCATTCTTGTTTTTCATTTTAACCCTTCTTTTAACAACGGAAAAGCAGAAAGAAAAAAAAAACCTCAAAATAATATTTTACAAGCACTGTAAGTTACAAGGGTAAGCCAGTGGTGTTAGTTACCAAAAACCCACGCAACCACAAAAAAGAAACAAAATGATTATGATTCAAGCAGCTTCTGCCAATATCTTGCCAAATTTTGCGGCCTGTTGTGTTTCCGCTAGACCATCCACTGTCAGCAATCTCTGGAGGCAACCTTGGTGCATATATATATATATATATATATATATATATATATATATATATATATATATACACACATCTAGCTGAATACATGTCTTCAATTTCCCTTTTTGCACCAATGGGAAAAAAAAGAATAAAAAAAAGAAAAAAAAGGGGGGAGAAATAAAGCAAATATGCAGTTTAACAAAAGTTCTGAATAAAGCGGATTATTATCTTCTGCCTTTACTTTAGAACTCCTCGTTCTTCCTCTGCAGGCTATTACCAACTGTCGCAGGCTGTTGCTATTAGCTGGGATAGGAGCCACGTAGAGGTGCCCCAGCACAGTTGAGTCTTATGATAAAGTTAGTTAGCTTTATTTGTTAACTGCTGGATACCGGGAGGGATGGTTTAGGGTAAAGCTGGATAGTTTGAGACTAGGTTGGAATCTTCCTTTGCCTCCTCTTCATCCTATTTTCTTCTATCTTATCTCCCCTCCCAGCTCCTTACTTTTTTGTGAATCTTCTCGCTCAGTTTACTTTCTTCTCCTTTACTTTGTCTCTCCCTTCTTTCTTTTCTTAGGACTTTTCTAAAGAGTTCTCAAGACATCCTCCTCCTCTGAACTTTTATCTTTAATTCTTCTTTTGTAACCTCTTTCACTCTTAAAAATGTATTTCTCTTTTAATAGTAGAAGGCAGCTCACTTGGATTTTACTTTATATTGTTAAATTATTAAATCAGGAGACCCACAGACATGCTGCTACTTCATATTTCACTCTCAAACCCCTCTGCACCTCCCAGGATCTAAAGCCCAGCGTCCACTCACCTCGGCACCATAGAAAACTTCCTCCGAGTTTCTCTCTCCACCAGCGGCGTTAAACAGAGTACAGGGTACAAGGTACAAGGTATAGAGGGGTGTAGAGTGCGATATTCTGGAGCTGTAATAACGAATGCTGTCAGGCGTTCTCATGCGTTGTCGTGCTCTCGTGCTCTCTCAGGCAGCTTGTCCGACCTCCGCCATTGCCCGCTAGTGTCTCGCGCTAACTACTTCCTGGGCGTGACCACATGATTCTCCCATGACTTAGCACCCAAATCTATTTTTCACTATTATTGATACTGACCCCCATATAATTGTAACAGACACACACACTCACTGAAAGAAACACACTCACACTGATAGACAGACACTGACAAACAGACACACACACTAACACACTCTCACAATTAAATTTTGAGGCCCACCCATCCTCTCTACCTTTTGGAGCGCTGGTGTAGGTCCTCTTCCTGGGGTCCAATGTGAGGCTGTGCTGTAATCTAGCAGTTTCTCTCTCCTCCAGTGTGCTGTTTAGTATGCCGGGGGCAAGAATTACGTCATATTCTGGCTCCCGGCATCACAAAGGACGCGCGAGGCAGGAGAGAGGAACTGCCATTTCAGCCTACGTCGCCTGCATCCTGTCTTCCCACCCCCTTCCATATTGGCAGAGTAGGCTAGGGAGCGACCGATATTGATGTTTTAGAGCCGATACCGATATTCTGTGAACTTTCAGGCCAATAGCCGATATAATTTGCCGATATTCTGTACATTTACCATTTTGGAAAATAAAAACTATTTCTAAAGGTAAATGCACAAAATATACATGCCACGTGTAGTGGATGCAGTGTAATTAGACAGGGGAGCTGTGTGTGTTTGTGTAGTGTGTGTGTAGTGGATGCAGTGTGTGTTTGTGTAGTGTGTGTATTGTGGATGCAGTGTGTGTTTGTGTAGTGGATGCAGTGTGTATTTGTCTAGTGTGTGTAGTGGATGCAGTGTGTATTAGTGTAGTGTGTATATAATGAAAGCAGAGTGTTTGTGTAGTGTGTGGGTAGTGTGCGTAAAGTGAATGCAGTGTGTGTGTAAAGTGAATGCTGTATATACTAAATGCAAAGTGTGTGTATTTGTGTAGTGTGTGTATAGTGAATGTAGTGTGTTTATATAATGCAGAGTGTGTGTGTTTGTATAGTGTGTGTATATAATGCAGTGTGTTTGTGTAGTGTGCATTATATAAACACACAACACAAACACACTGCATTATATACACACACTATGCAAACACACTGCATTATATACACACACTACACACAAACACACACTGCATTATATAAACACACTACACAAATACACTGCATTATATAAATACACTATACAAACACACTGCATTATATACACAGTGTGTTTGTGTAGTGTGTATATAATGGAGTGTGTGTGTGAGGGGGCATTTTTAATTAAATTATTATAATTTTTTATAATTTAATTATTATTATTTATTTTTGTTGTCCCCCCTCCCTGCTTGTTACCTGACCAGAGAGGGGGGATATAGCAATCCCTGGTTGTCCAGTGGCATTGGCTGAGCTGTGGGGGGGGCGGGCAGCAAGCGTTTACTCACCTCCCAGCAGCTCCTCCAGCTCCCCAGTGTAAGTCTCGCGGCCAGTGTGCCGCGCGGAGCGTCGCCATGGGCTCTGACGGCCGCTGTCTCTGCCATTGCCACTGGGTGGTCCCGGCCTGACTATTTTCCATAAGTACTATTTTGTATTCTGCATGCGCTATCCATCTTGTCTCTGCCGCAGTATTGCGGTTATTTTACTGGTGACACTTACCCTGTGTGTTTTACCCTAGGTGTCACATTGCAAGCAGTCTCCCTGCTATGGAACCCTCAACCCAAGAACAGAGCTTGCAGGCCATGATTAATGTGTATTAATGTGGCGGTGTCCGCCTCTGTGGAAAAGGCCCTGGCCGGGGCCTTCCCGCAAACCCCGCAGAATTGGGGCTCTAAAATTGGGGCTCATGGTTCTCACCTGACAGACAGACGGCCAGACGTGGTCGTTCCTGGAGTTCCCAACAGGGGACTTGAACCGGGGAACTTCTCAGTACTGGTCTCTCAGATATGAAGTGCAGGCACCAAATGTACTATTTAGCAGTTTAGCACCCAGAAAATAAGAATTTTTACAATTGCGCTGTAACCGCAGTATTTGACACATCTATTTGACTCTCAAATATGAAGAGCACGCCCACAATTTACTATTTAGCAGTTTAGCAGCAAAACAATTAGAATGTTTACAACTGCGCTGTAAGCGCACTATTTGACGCTTCTATTTGACTCTCAGATATGAAGTGCACCCCACTAATGTACTATTTTTCACCCAAAAAATTTACATTTTAAAACTCAGATGTAACTGGAGTATTTGACGCTTCTATTTGACTCTCAGATATGAAGTGCACCCCACTAATGTACTAGTTTGCAGAATTCTTTCCTAATCTGTCCCTGAAAGCGGCAGCATCCTCTCCCTACACTAATAAGAACTCATGTGCGTGCGGCGCTACGTGACTCCAGCTTATTTATAGAGGCTGGGTCACATGCTGCACTGGCCAAACACAGCCATGCCATTAGTAGGCATGGCTGTGATGGCTTCTAAGGGCACACGAGTCAAATGCTTGTTGATTGGCTGCCCTGCAGCCTTTCAAAACACGCCATTAAATCGCCGAACACCGAACTCCAACCCGAACATACAGTGATATGTCCGTGTTCGGGTCCGGGGTCCAAAAAACCTAATGTTCGGTACGAACCCGAACTTTACAGTCTGGGTTCGCTCAACTCTACTTACCAGCCTCTTGTCCCAGGATTATGGCCCATGTATTAGACCTGGATTCAGGACCGGGGAAAGTCTTTGTTCGTGCCTTTTTCCTTCTACAGTTCAGTATATGGGACTACCAAATGGATTGTGCCTATGGTGTTCGTTTACCGAACAACCGAAAAGCCGGACCCCACGCAAGTGGAGTGTGAAGCCCATTTACCTCCCAGGCTGGTAGTTAACCACAGACAAATTGACGAACGGCTGGGTGGTCGCTGTTCATATAGTCGAACATGTGGCGGCGGCCATCTTGTTTAGTCGAACGTGTTCAGCTGTGTTTTGTCGTCGCATTCATGGAACTCAAATTGGACACGCGACTGCACAAACACCGCTGAAAACTTACCTTCTCCGGGACTTCGACGGGAGTCGAACGGTGTTCAACAATTCGAATAGCACTTTAACATTGACTATGTGCATGAACAGTTCCCGTTCGACTATACGAATGGGAACTGTGTGCGGTCGGTCAAAAGAGACTTCCAGGAATTTCCTGAACCCCTGCTCTGATCTGGGTGATTTCTGGATATGTTGTTCACCCAGATCAGGGTGATCAGGGGATGTAATATGGGGATGTGTTATGTTTTGGGGTGTTTGCTGTACTTTGTGGAAAGTGTGTGCTTTTCTGCCTGTGGATAATTAGGTTATTGTATTAGCTACTTTAAATATATCACAGGCAGAGGGGAGGAATTGTTTACTGAATGTGGGAGTGTTGTACTGTTAATGACTGTTTTGATCGGTTTATGTCCCTGTCTTCCATCAGGTCCAGGGAGTGTGCCTCTGGCCTAAAAAAAACTGTATAAATTGTAAGTGCTGGCTTGCATTAACGAGACCTGCTTTACCCCTTCATGAAGTCTTGGCTCCTGTTTGAGGGATTGGATAACTACACTCTTGGGGATTGCTATAATCACAATACTCCCCTGAGTATAATCACTAAGCTCTTGTAAGAGCTTGTTCCTGCTACGCTCTCTGGAGTAGGAGAGGTCTGCCCACTGGGAGCTGGATCCTGGTCTTGGGTCCAGGGTGCGTGGAAGATTGCGAGACCCTGGCAAAGCTGTATTGCTGGAAGTGGGGTCTACAGTGCTTATGGTGTCTGGTGGAGTGCTTGGAGCCCTCGGAAAGCACTAGCAGCATTGATTGATGGAGGTATCCGGTCAGGGTGCCATTGATCTCTTATGTTAAACCTCACAAGCCGGTCTCTTCTCCTACCCTGGCACGATGCATTAGATGGTTGTTATCCTTGGCAGGTGTGGATTCGAAGCTAGTGTAACCTACAATTTTTTCTTTAAGACTGAAATATTCTAACTGCTTGCCCATAGACATTGAGAATATGACATACATGAGATGAGGATGAAAAAGTTACCATTCACCTAAAGATCCTATGAATATATTTACCAGTTTACTTGAAAACAAGAGAAATCTCAATGTATCTTTCCTGGTAAAATATTTTATAAATAAATAAATACCGTATATACTCGAGTATAAGCCGAGTTTTTCAGCCCATTTTTTGGGCTGAAAAACCCCAACTCGGCTTATACTCGAGTCAAGGTCTGTATTATGGCAATTTGCATTGCCATAATACAGACTGGGGGAGAGGGGGGCTGGCAGAGCTGTACTTACCTGTTCTGCAGCTCCTGTCAGCTCTCTCCTCCTCCGCGCCGTCCGTTCAGCACCTCGGTCAGCTCCCAGTGTAAATCTCGCGAGAGCCGCGGCTCTCGCGAGACTTACAGTGTGAGCTGATAGAAGGAGCTGCACGGACGGCGCAGAGGAGGAGAGAGCTGACAGGAGCTGCAGAACAGGTAAGTTACAGCTCTGCCAGCCCCCCTCTCCCCCCCACTGAACTACCACTGGACCACCAGGGAAGGAGAGCCCCCCTCCCTGCCATATAGCAAGCAGGGAGGGGGGACGAAAAAAAAATATAATAAGAAATAATAATAAAAAAAAATAATAATAATAATAAAAAAAATAATAAAAAAAGGGGGTATAAGGACCACTGTGGGGGGGGGGGTATAAGGACCACTATGGGAGGGAGGGGGTGGGATAAGGACCACTATGGGAGGGAGGGGGGTATAAGGACCGCTATGGGAGGGAGGGGGGGGATAAGGACCACTATTGGAGGGAGGGGGTGGGATAAGGACCACTATGGGAGGGAGGGGGTGGGATAAGGACCACTATGGGAGGGAGGGGGGGGGATAAGGACCACTATGGGAGGGAGGGGGGGGATAAGGACTGTAGCGGAGAGCCGATCTTGCACAGCTATTCTCCACTAGAGATTCCAGTGAGGCTCAGGAACAAGGTGATGTTAAGTCCATAGGCAAGGTTTCCAGCAGGTAAAGTAATACAGCAGTATCCCCATCGCAATCCCAATAACTGGACGACACACAGTTTCAGGAGTAGACTGACAAGCTTTATTCCACAGTTCCTTATAAAGCCCTCTCCCATGCAAGGGAGGAGGTTCTAACACTTAAGACATTATCCAATCTCTAAGTAGTAACCTCCCACAGATCTCCTCCCCTCCTCTAGCATCATAATCCCCTTATTGTGTACACAGTTTTCCCCGAGTTTTGGATGTACCCTAAATATTTGACCGACCGCATGGGTAAAGTATCCGAAAACAGTTCCATGCATTTTGGCCCTGCGGTCGGTCACAAACAAGGGAATGAAAACAGGCGAATTGCCTGTGTTATAGAGCCTGGAGAGGGTTTGAATGAATTCCCTTGTTTATGGGGCTCTTTCTACCGAACGGCGGGTCATTCGGTAGTTTCCATACGAATTTCTGGAAGTATGGAGGTCTCAGCGGTGTTTGCCTAGTCAAGTGTCCGATTTTAGTTCCAGACACTCGACGGCAAAACACAGCTGTTCGGTAGTTAAGATGGCCGCCGCCACGTTTTTGTTTCCCGAATGGCGGCCACCCAGAGGACAAAGACCACACTGCACTGATTGCCAATTACCTGTTTGCAACATTGTTGCAAACGGTAATTGGAGGCACACTCATTCCTGGGTGGTCTGGTTGTTCGGTAGTTTCATTCCCTTGTTTTATTTGAATGATTCTACCGAACAACTAGAGGAATACAATTCTTTACATACATTTAACTGTCATTATACCCGGATACCATGCTTTCTATACATGTACATACACATTAAACCAGCCATATGACCAAATACACTTATTCTCATACATGTCGTGGGACAGCCCGGTACCAATCCGCTACACTGCTCCCCCTTGCCCACAAGCCGGCATACACAGTCTGATCCAACACGGATCGGCTTGGGGATGTCCGGGGGCTCACGGATCATTTCTCTAAGTCAGTTTGTCTTGACAACCCGTCAGCATTTCCATTCTGCTTACCCGGCCGGTACTGGATATTAAAGTCAAAAGGCTGTAGCGCCAAACTCCAGCGCAGCAGCCTGGCGTTGTCTCCAGCCACCCGGTTCAGCCAGACTAACGGGTTGTGATCCGTGAGCAAGGAAAAGGGCTGTCCATATAAATAGGGTTGTAGCTTCTTTAGGGCCCACACCACAGCCAGGCATTCCTTTTCGATGGCGGCGTAGCTTACTTCTCGAGGTAACAGTTTGCGACTGATGTAAGCCACTGGATGTTCCCCGCCATCGGCCCCGACTTGACTCAGTACTGCCCCCAATCCAAACATAGAAGCGTCTGTGTGAACAAGAAAACGTTTAGTTGGATTGGGAGCTGCCAAGACAGGGGCATTTATCAGTGCATTTTTCCATTGTTGGAATGCCTGCTCACACTCCGGGGTCCAGTTTACTTGGCGGGGAAGGTTCTTACGGGTCAGGTCAGTGAGGGGTTTGGCCAGGGCGCTATAATTGGGAACAAACTTCCGGTAATACCCTGCTGTCCCTAGAAACGCTAAAACCTGGGTCTTAGTCCTAGGGGTGGGCCACTGGGCTACAGCCTCTACTTTGGCGGGTTCGGGTTTTTGTTTACCGCACCCTACTCTATGTCCCAGGTATTGTACCTCAGCCATGCCGATACTACACTTGGCCGGCTTCAGGGTCAGACCTGCTTCCCTTATCCTATCTAGTACAGCTCCGATGTGAGCTAAGTGTTCCTGCCACGTATTGCTAAAAATAGCAATATCGTCCAGGTAGGCACATGTATAGTCCTGGAATCCATCTAGGAGTCGATCCACCATCCTTTGGAAGGTGGCTGGGGCGTTTTTCATCCCAAATGGCATGACTTTAAACTGGTACAAGCCAAATGGGGTGACAAAGGCCGACTTCGGGATGGCGTCTGGGGCCAGGGGGATTTGCCAATACCCTTTACACAAGTCAATAGTGGTGAGGTATTGGCCCCTGGCCATTCTGTCCAGTAACTCGTCTATCCGGGGCATCGGATAGGCGTCAGATACAGTCTTCTCGTTCAATCTCCTATAGTCCACGCAGAAGCGGGTCGTACCGTCTCGCTTTGGTACGAGGACTACAGGAGATGCCCAAGGACTGTCTGAGGGTTCAATCACCCCCAGTTGGAGCATTTCGTCGATCTCCTTACGCATGTTTGCCCGTACCGCTTCTGGAATGCGGTATGGCGTCTGGCGCATGGGTAGTTGCCCTGGGGTCTCGACCCGGTGAGTTGCCAGAGGCGTGTATCCAGGTACATTAGAGAACGTGTCGCGTTTCTCTTCCAATAGTTGCTGTACCTCGATCCGCTCCTGTGGGCTCAGTCGATCTCCCAGCGTAACCTCCCCTAAATCTCCGGACAGCTGCCCATCCCCCAGCAAATCGGGGAGGGGTAAGCTGTCAAACTCTTCCGTGTTAGGGGCACAGATGGCGGTTACCTCCTCAGTACGCTCGTGGTAGGGCTTCCGCATGTTCACATGGAGCATGCGTCGCCCCCCAGTCCCTGTGCAGGGGCCGATAATATAGGTGGTATCGCATCTTTGCTCCACCACCTTATATGGGCCCTGCCAGGCGGCCTGTAACTTATCATGTCGGACAGGTTTTAAAATTAGTACCTTCTGCCCGACCTGAAAGCTACGGTCCCTGGCTCCCCGATCATACCATGTACGCTGGCGGGTCTGGGCCTCCTGAAGGTTTTCCCGTACCGTCTTGGTCAACGCTTCTAGGCGGTCCCGAAAGGCCAACACATATGGTAGGATGGGAGTGCCATCTGTGCTCCGGTCTCCCTCCCAATGCTCTCTAATAAGATCCAATGGGCCTCGGACCCTCCTTCCAAACAATAATTCAAACGGGGAGAACCCTGTGGATTCCTGCGGCACCTCCCGGTATGCAAATAGGAGGTGCGGCAGGAATCGTTCCCAGTCCTTGTGGGTCTCTGCGAAGGTTCGGAGCATCTGCTTCAAGGTACCATTGAATCGTTCGCAGAGCCCGTTCGTCTGGGGGTGGTAAGGGGCGCTGATAATAGGTTTAATGCCACAGATCCTCCAGAGGTGTTGGGTGAATTCTGCGGTAAACTGGGTACCCTGATCCGAGATAATCTCCCTGGGTAATCCCATCCGGGAGAATATCCGCATGAGGGCATCCGCGACCGTCTCAGCGTGGATGTTGGTCAGAGCCACTGCTTCTGGATACCTGGTGGCATAATCTACGACCGTTAAAATATACCGTTTTCCTGACAGGCTAACTTTATTGAGGGGGCCTATCAGATCCACCGCTATTCGGCTAAAAGGTTCCTCTATTATGGGTAAGGGGTGAAGTTTAGCCTTCCTGCGATCCCCCCTTTTTCCCACTCTCTGGCAGGTATCGCAAGTCGTGCAATATCTGCGTACTTCCTGGCTAATCCCTGGCCAGAAGAAACTCTGGGTTAGTCTGTACCTGGTGCGACTAACCCCTAGATGTCCGGATAGCGGAATATCATGCGCTATCCGGAGCAATTCAGCCCTGTACCGCTGTGGTACCACTAATTGTCTCCTCGCTATCGGGTCTAACCCCGTAATCTGTTTGGTTGTTTCCCTGTATAAAAGTTGTTTATCCCAGATAAACTTCTCTCCCTCCGCCCCGGGGGAACCCGTGCCAACCTTGTCCCTATACACCTGAAGCGTGGGGTCTGTTGCGACTTCAGCTACAAATTCATTAGGTGGAGCCCAGGGGACACATTCTAGAGGGGGGGTAGGGTTGCTTACCTGGACCTCCGGCAGTGTGTTGTGGTCCTGGGTGCGGGCCTGTTGTCGGGTGACTACAGGGTTGACCTCTCCTGTGGTGGGTGACTGGGGCTCAAAAGCAGAAGTGAGCCTCCCCAGATCGTTCCCCAATAAAACCTCCGCCGGTAAATGTGGCATCAACCCCACCTCCACTTCCCCTGCCCCCGCTCCCCAATGTAAATGTACCCTTGCTGTAGGTAGCCGGTACACTGCTCCCCCAGCTACCCGGACGGCAACAGTTTTGTTCAGTTTTGCCTGATCTGAAATCAGGTGGCTCTGTACCAAAGTGATGGTGGCTCCCGAATCTCGTAATCCCCGGACTGCTGTACCATTCAGATATACCGTCTGTCGATGGTGCCGTAGATTATCCACATTGGCCTGGACCGGATCTGCCTCGTGCAGTACCTCCCATTGTTCCACAGTAGTAATGGGGACTGCGGAACCATATGGGGTGGTGACTAGGTCCTGGTAGTGGTGGGCTGCGGCCGCCCTGGGTGGAGGTGGGCCTGGACGAATCCAGGTGGAACGGTCCCGTAGCTGTGGGCATTCCCTTTTATAATGTCCCCACTTCTGGCAGTGATGACAGGGGCCAGCGGTGGGTTGTCGGAACCGGGGCTGTGCAGCGGGTGGTGGAGGTGGTGGTAGCGGTCTCGGTGGAGCTGGGGTGTAGTTGTTTCCCCCGAATGTTTTAAAGGTTGCTTTTGGAGCTGCAGGTTTTTGTGACCTGCGTGCATCCAGGTAGTCATCCGCTTTCCTAGCCGCCTCGGTAAGGGAAGTAGGGTTTCTGTCCCTTACCCATTCCTGGACCTCATTGGTTACTCCCTCATAGAACTGCTCCATCAGCAACATTTGTATTACATCCTCCATAGAACGTGCCTTGCTAGCTTGCACCCACCCGAGCGCTGCCCCCTGTAATCGGCATGCCCACTCTGCGTGCGAGTCCTTCTCTGTTTTCTTTAGATCCCGGAACCTCCGCCGGTATGCCTCGGGTGTTATAGCATACCTGGCGAGTATAATTTCTTTCACTTTACTGTAATTCCTTATTTCGTCATTAGGTACAGTCCGATATGCCTCTGCTGCCCTCCCGGTTAACCTTCCGGCCAAAATAGGTACCCAGTCCTCTGCGTTAATTTTATGCAGTGCACACAGTCTTTCAAAGTCTTGCAGGAAAGCGTCTATATCTTCCTCTGCCTCCACATATGTTTTAAAAGCCTGGTATGGTATTTTAGGCTTACCTTCCTGTGGCACATTAATTGCAGAGCTTTGTTCTGGTGCCTGTGTCCTTAGGATGAATTCTTGTACCTCGGCCATTGTCCTGGTAACAATTTCTGTTGGGGGGTTTTCCCCATAAAAGGATAGCCTGAACTGAACCTGCCTCTGGAATTCCGATCCTTGTGGTGTTCCTCCCGGCTCCCTCTGTGCCGGAACTGAATCGCCCTCCATTCTGTACTCTGCCATGAGTTCTGTAACAAGTACTGCTTTCTTCTTATTGCTGGCTTGTATACCCCTTGCCTCTAGGAGGTCCTTTAGCGTGGAGCGTTTTAGCGCAGAAAAATCAATCTCCATCCGTACTCCATTTACGCTTGTTCCTCTGTGAGTTTGGATCCCAGCGCTGCCAACCAATGTAGCGGAGAGCCGATCTTGCACAGCTATTCTCCACTAGAGATTCCAGTGAGGCTCAGGAACAAGGTGATGTTAAGTCCATAGGCAAGGTTTCCAGCAGGTAAAGTAATACAGCAGTATCCCCATCGCAATCCCAATAACTGGACGACACACAGTTTCAGGAGTAGACTGACAAGCTTTATTCCACAGTTCCTTATAAAGCCCTCTCCCATGCAAGGGAGGAGGTTCTAACACTTAAGACATTATCCAATCTCTAAGTAGTAACCTCCCACAGATCTCCTCCCCTCCTCTAGCATCATAATCCCCTTATTGTGTACACAGTTTTCCCCGAGTTTTGGATGTACCCTAAATACTTGGGGTACATCCACAAATCCAACATCCCCAGATAGCTCTATTCTGGGGGACCAACATACTTAAAAATTAGCCCATTCGGATGAATGGTTCGTGAGATATGGGGTTCCAAAGATTTGACCGACCGCATGGGTAAAGTATCCGAAAACAGTTCCATGCATTTTGGCCCTGCGGTCGGTCACAAACAAGGGAATGAAAACAGGCGAATTGCCTGTGTTATAGAGCCTGGAGAGGGTTTGAATGAATTCCCTTGTTTATGGGGCTCTTTCTACCGAACGGCGGGTCATTCGGTAGTTTCCATACGAATTTCTGGAAGTATGGAGGTCTCAGCGGTGTTTGCCTAGTCAAGTGTCCGATTTTAGTTCCAGACACTCGACGGCAAAACACCGCTGTTCGGTAGTTAAGATGGCCGCCGCCACGTTTTTGTTTCCCGAATGGCGGCCACCCAGAGGACAAAGACCACACTGCACTGATTGCCAATTACCTGTTTGCAACATTGTTGCAAACGGTAATTGGAGGCACACTCATTCCTGGGTGGTCTGGTTGTTCGGTAGTTTCATTCCCTTGTTTTATTTGAATGATTCTACCGAACAACTAGAGGAATACAATTCTTTACATACATTTAACTGTCATTATACCCGGATACCATGCTTTCTATACATGTACATACACATTAAACCAGCCATATGACCAAATACACTTATTCTCATACATGTCGTGGGACAGCCCGGTACCAATCCGCTACAAGGACCACTATGGGAGGGAGGGGGGGATAAGGACCACTATGGGAGGGAAGGGGGGGATAAGGACCACTATGGGAGGGAGGGGGGGATAAGGACCACTATACCACTATGGAAGGGAGGGGGGGATAAGGACCACTATCGAAGGGAGGGGGGTGGGATAAGGACCACTATGGGAGGGAGGGGGGGAGAAAAGGAACACTATGGGAGGGAGGGGGGCATAAGGACCACTATGGGAGGAAGGGAGGGGGGGATAAGGACCACTATGGGAGGGAGGGGGGGATAAGGACCACTAGGGGAGGGAGGGGGGGATAAGGACCACTAGGGGAGGGGAGGGGGAAGTAAGGACCACTAGGGGAGGGGAGGGGGAAGTAAGGACCACTAGGGGAGGGGAGGGGGAAGTAAGGACCACTAGGGGAGGGGTGAGTCAGGACCACTGGGGGAGGGGGGTGAAGGAACACGGGAGTGGGGAGGTAAGGACCACTGAGGGAGGAGGAGGGGAGGTCAGGACATATGGGGGGGGCAAATATCCTTGCACCGGCCCTGCACACACTGCATTCATACACTGCATTCATACACACACTGCATTCATACACACACTGCACTCATACACACGCTGCACTCATACACACACACGCTGCACTCATACACACACTGCACTCATACACACACACGCTGCACTCATACGCACACACTGCATTCATTATACACACACTGTAAATAAATATTCAATTCATATATTTTTTTTAGGATCTAATTTTATTTATAAATTTACCAGTAGCTGCTGCATTTCCCACCCTAGTCTTATACTCGAGTCAATAAGTTTTCCCAGTTTTTTGGGGAAAAATGAGGGGCCTCGGCTTATATTCGGGTCGGCTTATACTCGAGTATATACGGTAAATATAATCTGCCTCTTGACTCCGTGTGTTTGTTCACCATCCTACCAATCACCATCCTACTAATCTTGACCAATTTGAGATCCCAACAGAGTTTTGTATTGTTAATATTACATGTGTAATATCAACCAATATTATTGAATATATAAGAATGTTGTGAAAATGCTGCCTACATGCTGTTGTTTTACTACAACTAACATTCTCCTCTGTCATTAATTTATGATTTTGGTTGATATGAGCTAAACGATTGATAGTTCACAAAAAAATACACATACACCATGACAATATGGTTCTTTAAAAAAAATTAAATTCAAACGCCTTTCTGCTAAATATAGACTGCTGCGAAGTATAATATGAGTTAGACATTTGGCAGGTTTTGAATCATGTGAACAATATATGCATATGATGTACATTACATGCCTAACTACACATTATTTGGCTGCCTAATACCCTATAAATAAAATACCATCTAGGAAAACAGCTTTGTAAGAGTGAGTCAACAAAAGCTGAAATTAACTGAAACGTTTAATTGAAAATGAATAGAATTGGTAAACCCAGATTTAGTAACTCTTACTTATGCAAATAATACCATTATATATGCGTTCTCATGCAACGTTTGAACCCTAACTTCACTAAAGTACCATTTTAAATGATTATTTAACTGTTTTTTTAAAATTACTTTTCAATATTTCAATTAACATTATTCTGAACTAACAACATTTTAAAAGTTTATAGTAATGTATCTATACCCTTCTATTGATGTTCTACCAGCCTATCTTTTCTTGAGGGCCCAGTACACAAAGCCCTGGGTGTAGAGATGTCCCGAATAGATCGCCGGCAAATAGTTCCCGGCGAACATAGCTTGTTCGCCACGGCGGGCGAACATATGCGATGTTCGGTCTGCCCCCTATTCATCATCATTGAGTAAACTTTTACCCTGTACCTCACAGTCAGCAGACACATTCCAGCCAATCAGCAGCAGACCCTCCCTCTCAGGCCTTCCCACCTCCTGGACAGCATCCATTTTAGATTCATTCGGAAGCTGCATTCTTAGTGAGAGGAGGGACAGTGTAGCTGCTGCTGATTTAATAGGGAAATCGATAGCTAGGCTAGTGTATTCAGTGTCCACTACAGTCCTGAAGGACTCATCTCATATCTGGTGTCACAATAGCTTGCATTTAAAAACAAACAAACTTTTTGACTGAAATAATAGCAGTTTCCTTCACGCGTGTGCGTTTCAGGGCCTGCCAGGGCACAGTGCCACACCAGTGCAACTCATATCTGGTGTAACAGTAGTGTACATTTAAAAAAAACAAATTTTTGACTGTAATAGATTGAATAGCAGTTAGTTGTCTGCAAGAGTGTGTGTCAGGCCTACAGCGTCTACTCTGCCAACTTCTGCCAGTGCACAGTGCCACTCATATCTGTTGTCACAGTAGCTTGCACGCATAGTACCACTAATCGGAAAAAAAATGACAGGCAGAGGCAGGCCACCCTGCAGGGGCCGTCATGGTCGTGAATGCCCAGTGTTCAGAAGCCACGTACCCTGAACTCGAAAAGTTCTGAGGACATAGTTGACTGGCTAACACAGGACACCCAATCTTCTACAGTTTCCGCTCGGGAACCTTGACGCACCATTCTCCTCCAGCTTAGCTTCGGGCACCTCTCAAGTTACCACCTGCCCGCCTGCCGCCACCACCAACACTAGCACTACAGCCGCTTCACTTGATCTGTCAGAGGAGTTATTTACACATCAGTTGGAAGAAATGAGTGATGTGCAACCATTATTGCCAGAGGATGTAGATAACAGGGATATGTCTCAGTCAGGCAGCATTACGCACATGGACGTACAGAGTACAAGCAGCACACAAACTCAAAGCCGCCATCCTCCTCCTGGTCCAGCATCTTCAGCCACGTCAACCACTGCTGTCCTCCTTGCCCCCTCTCAACCATCCGCCACTCCGTCTCTCGCCTTGAGCAGTTCCTGCTCATCTGCCCACAGTCAGGTGTCTGTCAAGGACATGTTTGAGCGTAAGAAGCCAATGTCACAAAGTCACCCCCTTGCCCAGCGTCTGACAGTTGGCTTGTCTGAACTCTTAGCCCGCCAGCTTTTACCATACAAGCTGGTGGAGTCTAAGGCGTTCCAAAAATTTGTAGCTATTGGGACACCGCAGTAGAAGGTACCCGGCCGAAATTTCTTTGCACAAAAGGCAATCCCCAACCTGTACTCGATTGTGCAAAAGGAAGTAATGGCATGTCTGGCACACAGTGTTGGGGCAAGGATCCATCTGACCACTGATACCTGGTCTGCAAAGCATGGTCAGGGCAGGTATATCACCTACACTGCGCATTGGGTAAACCTGCTGACGGCTGCCAAGCATGGAATGCGTGGCTCTGCAGAGGAGTTGGTGACACCGCCACAATTTGCAGGCAGGCCTGCTGACACCTCCTCTACTCCTCCTATTCCATCCTCTTCCATAACCTCCTAGGCTGAGTCCTCTTCTGCTGCTGCGTCTTGCTCCACATCAACGGCACCCCCCCAGCTCCCCAGGTACTATTCCACATCCCGGATACGGCAGTGTCACGCCATCTTGGGGTTGACTTGCCTGAAAGCAGAGAGTCACACCGGACCAGCACTCCTGTCCGCCCTGAACGCACAGGTGGATCAGTGGCTGACTTCGCACCAACTGAACTTGATGGAAGGCTGAACTTGATGGACGCAAGTCTCTTTTCAGCTATCTAACTATGTAACTATGTAACTATGTAACTGGAGATCGGCAAAGTTGTTTGTGACAACGGAAGAAATTTGTTGGCGGCATTGAATTTAGGCAAGATGACACATGTGCCGTGCATGGCACATGTGTGTAATCTGATCGTACAACGCTTTGTGCACAAGTACCCAGGCTTACAGGACATCCTGAAGCAGGCCAGGAAGGTGTGTGGCCATTTCAGGCGTTCCTACACGGCCATGGCGCACTTTTCAGATATCCAGCGGCGAAACAACATGCCAGTGAGGCGCTTGATTTGTGACAGCCCGACACGTTGGAATTCAACACTCCTAATTTTCGACCACCTGCTCCAACAAGAAAAATCCGTTAACGCCGATTTGTATGACCGGGGTGCTAGGACAGCCTCTGCGGAGCTGGGAATTTTTTTGCCACGTTACTGGACGCTCATGCACAATACCTGTAGGCTCATGTGTCCTTTTGAGGAGGTGACAAACCTAGTCAGTCGCACCGAAGGCACCATCAGCAACATCATACCATTTGTTTTCTTCCTAGAGCGTGCCCTGCGAAGAGTGCTGGATCAGGCCGTAGATGAGTGTGAAGAGGAAGAGTTGTGGTCACCATCACCACCAGAAACAGCCTTATCAGCATCGCTTGCTGGACCTGCGGCAAAGCTGAAAGAGGATTGTGAGGAAGAGGAGTCAGAGGAGGAATGTGGCTTTGAGGAGGAGGAGGAAGACCAACCACAACAGCCATCCCAGGGTGCTCGTTGTCACCTATCTGGTACCCGTGGTGTTGTACGTGGCTGGGGGGAAGAACATACCTTCAGTGAGATCACTGAGGACGAGAAACGGGACCAGGGCCGGATTATGAGCCCAGTGGGCCTGGTGCTGATAATTATGATGGGCCTAATTACAAAATCTCTTTGACCAAAAACACTAAAACAGTCCTACCTCCTAAGCGTCATGTATCTGATGGAGATGATGCTGTAGGGAAACTCATAGGATGCAACTATGAGAAAACACATACCCTTTGCTAATCTCATGCTTTCATCTTTCAAGTAAACCCATACCCCCTAACAGCAGTGTCCAGTAAAGCAGGAAGTCTATGGATGCGGTAGAAGGGTGGGCTACTGACACAAATCACGTAACCAGAACGGCCGAAAGGGTGAACATACACAAGAAGGGGGAATGTCTGTGTCCCTATGTCTCCCAGTCCCTAAGTGTTTGTGTCCTCATGTTTCCCAGTGTCCCCATGTCACTAGGGGACATTGAGAGACATTGGGACACTGGGAGACATGGGGACACAGATACTAGGGAACACTAGGAGACCTGGGAAATCTGAGACTCTTGGGGACACTGGGTGACAGACACGAGGGGACACGGGGAGACATGGGGCACTGAGACACTGTGATATATAGGGGACACTGGAGGCTTGATAAAAACCTGGGTACAGGTCAAAATGTTGCGGTGTCCAATAAACCTGCTTAAAGCTATCACAGTGAGTGCCTGAGATTTTTTTCTTTTATACTAGGGGACACTGAGACACTACGGGCACAGAGACACTACGGGCACAGAGACACTATGGGCACTGAGAGACATGGGGCACTGAAACACTGATACATAGGGGACACTGATACATAGGGGACACTGATACATAGGGGACATTGGAGACTTGATAAAGACCTGGGTACAGGTTGAAACGTTGCGGTGTCCAATAAACCTGCCTAAATCTATCACAGTGAGTGCCTGAGATTTTTTTCTTTTATACTAGGGGACACTGAGACACTACGGGCACAGAGACACTACGGGCACAGAGACACTATGGGCACTGAGAGACATGGGGCACTGAAACACTGATACATAGGGGACACTGATACATAGGGGACACTGATACATAGGGGACATTGGAGACTTGATAAAGACCTGGGTACAGGTTGAAACGTTGCGGTGTCCAATAAACCTGCCTAAATCTATCACAGTGAGTGCCTGAGATTTTTTCTTTTATACTAGGGGACACTGAGACACTAGGAGACATGGGGACACAGAGACATTGGGAGACTAGGGGACTTTGGGAGTCTAGGGAACACTGAGACACTAGGGACACTGGCACACTACAGACACTGAGAGACACCAGGGACACATGGGGATACTGAGATACTAGGGACACTGGCTGGGAGACATGGGGACACTGCCATGTCTCCTATGTCTCAAAGTCACCCAGTCTCCCCATGTCTTCCTGTGTCTCCATGCCTCTCAGTGTCCCCATGTCGCCCAGTGTCCCCTAGTGTTTGTATCCCCATGTCTCCCAGTGTCCCTTAGAGTCTGTGTCCTCATGTCACCCAGTGTCCTGATGTCACTAGGACACTAGGGGATACTTAGAGACATGGGGACACTGGGAGACATGGGGCCACTGAGACACTAGGGACAGTGGCTGGGAGACATGGGGACACAGACTAGGGGCCACTGGGAGACATGGGACCACTGTGTCCCTAGTGTCTCAGGGTCATGGGCGTCCAAATGGGGGGGTAAAGGGGGGTACTTGGCCTCCCCCCTCCCCCCCCCCCGGATTTTTCAGCTTGTGCTGCTATTTTTCGTTTTAGTGTGAGAATATAGTGCAATACCATCCCTGCCTCTCTCTCATGACTGAAACCGCAGGGGAGCAGCACAGAGGCAGCCTACAGAGCAGGTAAGTGAGGGATGGGGGGTGGGGGAGACCGCATAGAGGAAGGTAAAATAGGAGCAGAAAGGTTCTGCAAGGGGCAGGAGGGGTCAGCAAGGAATAGAAAGGGGCAGCAAGAAGCAGGAAGGGGTCGAAAGGTTTTCAAGGAGCAGGAGGGTAAAGTAGAAGGAGCAGCAAGGAGCAGGAGGGGTCAGCAATGAGCAGGAGGGGTCAGCAAGGAGTAGAAAGGGTCTGCAAGAGGCAGGAGGGGTCAGCAAGGGGCAGCATGGAGTAGGAAGGGGCAGCATGGAGTAGGAAGAGGCAGCAAGGAGCAGGAGTTGTCAGCAAGGAGTATAAAGGGTCTGCAAGGGGCAGGAGGGGTCTGCTAGGAGTAGTAAGGGTCTGCTAGGAGTAGGAAGGGGCAGCAAAGAGAAAGAAGGGGCAGAAAGGAGTAGGAAGGGTCTGCAAAAAGCAGGAAGGGTCTGCAAAAAGCAGGAAGGGTCTGCAAGGAGCAGGAAGGGGCAGCAAGGAGCAGGAAGGGACAGGAAGAATCAGAAGGAACAGAAAGGATCAGCAAGGGGCTGCAAGAAGCTGGAAGGGGCAGAAAGAAGCAGGAAGGGCAGTAAGAAGCAGGAAGGGTCTGCAAGAAGCAGGAAGGGCCATCAAGGAGCAGGAAAAGCCATCAAGGAGCAGAAAGGGATCAGAAAGAGAAAGGAGCAGAAGGGCGCAAAATAAGCAGAAAGTAGCAGAAAGGTAAAGGAGCAGAAGGAGTCTCAGAAGACAAAGAAGACTGTGTCAAATAAAGGAGAAGAAAATTAGATTGGAGCACTTCATTCTGGACACCACATCATAAGGCGTTGGTACCTGGGCCTGGCAGGGAAACTTTGGACCTTCTCATCTCCCCAGGTAAAAACAAAGAATATCAGTGTTAATGTGTTCACTTTTATTTACTGAGTGTCAGGAAACACAGAGGGCCGCTGGGTAGGGGTGCCGCTGATTGGCTAGATGGATCAGCTAGCACTCTAAGCCAATCAGTAGCTCCCCATTCATAAAAACGTAAAACATTTTTATGAATTGGGAACTAGCGATTGGCTTAGAGTGTCAGCTGACCACTCTAGCCAATCAGAGGCACCCATGCGCAACGTCAATCTGCACTTTCTGACACTCTGTTTCAGAAGTCGAATACCACTGAGGGACCTGGAGATCTGCAGCTAAAGGAAGCCTTTGGGGGTAAACCATTTGAGAGTGGTTTCACCCCTTCAAAAGAAAGAGCACCCAGGGGCCTCCTTGCATCACAGCATTTTCATTTAGATAAAGTTGTTATGGTGACCAGAATGTTCCTGTAATTTGATGAAAGGAACACTATAGTGTCAGGAATACAAACATATATTCCTGATACCATAGTTGTGAAAACGCTATTCATCCTTGCTTTATGTGAAAATGACTATGCTCCTTCCCTTTCATGACACTGTCAAAAAGGGGCCAAGCATGGATGTCATTACAATTATGCCCCCCCGGAAAAATTCCTGCGGACGTCCATGCTCAGGGTCCCCATGTTGCCCAGTGTCCCAATGTCTCAGCGTCCCCATGTCTCGGAGCTGCTGTCTGGACTCTCTGTGCAGAGCTGCTCCCCCATGGATCAGTGAGTAGACAGGCAGGGAGGGAGATGCCGTAACTTCTTATCACTGCCTCTCTCCACACAAACAGCGACCCCTACTGGCCGGCGCTGGTATTGCAGAATAATCTATGTTTATATTGAGACAGACATTTGTATTGCCGGTATTACTGCAATACCGGCACCGGCTAGGCAGCCTCAAATACCTGAGAAATACTTCTAAGAAATACCTGGCAACCCTAAGAAATACATGAGAAATACCTGGCAACCCTAAGAGTAGTGTGTGAAAAAAAAAAAATGTCAAAAAAAAAATTTTTTTTTATTTTTTTTTAAACCAATGGGCCTATTCCATGGGCCTGGGCCTGGAGCTGCAGCTCCATCAGCCCCTATGTTAATCCGGCCCTGAACGGGACATGAGTAGCTCGGCATCCAACCTTGTGCAAATGGGGTCTTTCATGCTGTCGTGCCTGTTGAGGGACCCTCGTATAAAATGGCTGAAGGAGAATGACCTGTACTGGGTGTCCACGCTACTACTTGAAATGTTACCGAATTACCGAAAGTCGGAAAGGATGCAGCAGTTCCAAAATAAATTAAAAAGTATGCTTTACACAGCGTATAAGGGTGATGTCACAGCACAACGGGAATCTAACAGGGGAAGAGGTGAAAGTAATCCTCCTCCTCCCACGACCAAGCCGGCAAGGACAGGACGCTTTCGACGTGTTGTTGATGGAGGACATGCAGAGCTTTTTAAGTCCTACGCATCGCCACAGCCCTTCGGGGTCCACCCTCAGAGAACGACTCAACCGACAGGTAGCAGACTACCTCGCCAGAGTGCAGATATCGACACTCTGAGGAGCGATGAACCCCTTGACTACTGGGTGTGCAGGCTTGACCTGTGGCCTGAGCTATCCCAATTTGCAATATAACTTCTGGCCTGCCCAGCTTCAAGTGTCCTGTCAGAAAGGACCTTCAGTGCAGCAGGAGGTATTGTCACTGAGAAGAGAAGTCGCCTAGGTCAAAAAAGTCTAGATTACCTCACTTTTATTAAGATGAATGAGGGATGGATCCCGAAGGGACTGACAGTGGGCAATACATTCGACTAAAAAAGGCCTGATGAAGGGGACGTAACAGGGATTAAACTGATAAGAATAGTACTACTTAACACAACACTTCTATCTGGTGGCACATTAGATAGCACATGCAGTGCCCCAAATTTGAAGTAGGAGGACCGACCAAGCATCTTTTTCCATCTCCCGGTTCCTAAAATCGATGCCATATACACGTCCCCCGATAGGGGACGTAACAGGGATTAAACTGATAGGAATAGTACTACTTAACACACCTTATAATAACGCAGAGAGAGGCAATGCAGAGAGAGGAGTCTGAAGAAGAGGAGTCAGAGGAGGAAGGTGGCTTTGAGGAGGTGGAAGACCAAACACAGCAGGCGTCCCAGGGGGCTTGTTGTCACCTTTCGTGGACCCTTGGTGTTGTACGTGGCTGGGTGGAAGAAGAGACCTTCAATGACATCAGTGAGGACAAGGAACGGAACATGGCTAGCTTGGTATCCAACCTTGTGCAAATGGGAAGTTTGCGGTTGTGCAAATGAACTGTTTGCGGTGCGTTAAATGGGGAGTTTGGTCTATCACTGTGAAGCGGGCGTAACCCTTACACTACCTGATCGATACAACATCATACCTGATGTTTTAAAGCACATTATTCCAAACAATTTAGGAATGTCAGGTGATTTATGCCCTTTATGGATTAAAACCAGACTCTGCATCAACTATGTAATTTTCCATGAAAGTTTTGCTATGGATCCCCCTCCGGCATGCCACAGTCCAGGTGTTAGTCCCCTTGAAACAACGTTTCCATCACTATTGTGGCCAGAAAGAGTCCCTGTGGGTTTTAAAATTCGCCTGCCTGTTGAAGTGTATGGCGGTTCACCCGTTTGCGAACATTTGCGGAAATTCGCGTACACGAACGGAAAATGTAATGTTCGCGACATCTCTACCTGGGTGTACTCCTTTTAGTGGCTCGGGGTCTGACCAGACATTCTTATGAAAGAGATGACAATGGTTTATGGGTTGCATAAGAAGGCACTAGTTTAAATATTAGGTTTTTGGGTTTTCCAAATGTCCACTTGGTCTTTTTACATTTTTTTTATTATTTCTTTATTTTTCCAAATATTGAAAAACATATACAATATACAGATGCATTACTGTATAATTAAGTACAATATAAGAGAAATCTCCTAATACATATAACCGTTATATTGTAAAACAATGTGATGTTAAAACTCATTACTCACATATAACAAAACAACATGTAAAAAAAAACTCATGCAGACACCCAGGGTGTCATATTTTCTAATTTGTTATCATAATATGTAGATTTTTTTTTTGCAATTAACATATTTATGCAGTTCTTTCAGCCATTTAAAGGGAATCTCCAGTGCCAGGAAAACAATCCGTTTTCCTGGCACTGGAGGGTCCCTCTCCCTCCAACCCCCCAATACCCGGTTACTGAAGGGGTAAAAACCCCTTCAGTGACTTAGCTGAGGCAGCGGCGATGTCCCTCGCTGCTGTCTCTGCGACGCTCCTCCTATCCATTGTGTCGGCGGCCGGTGGGCGAGACTGATCTCGCCCACCGGCCGAGGGGACCTAATGCTTAATAGAAAACTGCAATAATTACACTTGCAGGGTTAGGAGTATTGGGAGTTGGCACCCAGACCGCTCCAATGAGCAGAAGTGGTCTGGGTGCCTAGAGTGTCCCTTTAATGTTACAGGGGGAAAAACATTTTTTAATTAGAGAAAATTGTTGACAAAAAATAGCCATTTGTCAATAGCCATTTGTCATATAGATCTAGTTTTCTAGATGAATAGACAGAGAAACCAGACAAATCTCTTTCCATACATAGTTGATGGATTAATTGTTCTGTTAGAAGTTTTTTTGGGAAAGGGAGATTTGATTTCAACTGGCTAGCTAGTATAATTTTAGCTACCAATAAACAGTGTATAGCTAAACTTCTTGAGGATGTTGTTGTTAAATCCCACTTAAGGTGCAATAATGCTAGTTCTGGTTTCCATTTTAAGTCAAAACCTGTTATATGTTTAACTAGACTATACACCCAAGTCCATGGTGGTTTAACCATTTTACAATGCCACCAAATGTGTAAAAAGGAGCCATCTAGACTACCACATCTCCAACAATTTGATATTTGGTTAGGGTACATTTTAGATATCTTATAAGGCGTTAGATAGCATTTATTCATTACCTCTTATTGGCATTCAACTATATTTAAACAATTAATGTTCTTTTGTATAGCTTTAAGTGATAAATAGTATTCCTTTTCAGTAATGTCTATGTCCAATTCCTTTATCCATTTATCTAAGATCTTGAGGGGATTATTATTTATGGAAAATGTGTTTATTAGATTTAGATGTCACCTTTTTTAATTTTATTGTATGAGAATATCCCTTCTATTAAATTCATAGTTGTATTAGAATTACTCAATAAGGCATTGGTCAGAAAAAAAATCATTTTTAAAAAAGAAAGAAGTTAAAAACTTTAGAAATTTTAACATAATATCCGCAAAGGGCAATATTTGGTCTTCATGTATGATATTGCTTACTCGCAATTAGTGTTTAGGCCAATTATTTAGGGATATATTTTGCACGTTATCTTCTAAAGTAATTAGTCGACAAGTCTTTGGGATTTTTTTGTGTCAACTTCAAACCTTTTTTTTTATTGCATCCCAAGCTTGAATTGTCTGAGCTAACATTAAAGGGACTATCAAGTGCCAGGAAAACATATCCATTTTCCTGGCATTGCAGGACCCTGCAGTGTCCCTCTCCCTCCCAAACCCCCACCCCATGTTGCTAAAGGGGTTAAAACCACTTCAGTGACTTACCTGAATCCAGCACCGACGTCCCTCGGTGCTGGGTCAGGCTCCGCCCATGCTCATCCCCTGCCGACATCAATGGCGGCGCGGGCATATTAGACCTTCCCATAGAAAAGCATTATTCAATGCTTTCCTATGGGGATTCCAGCGATTCTAGAGGTCCTCATGCATAACATGAGGACGTCCAGCATTGTTTAAAACACTTTTCGTGTTCTAAGAACACGGAAGTCCCTCTAGTGGCTGTCTGATAGACAGCCACTAGAGGAGGACATAACCCTGCAAGGTAATTATTGCAGTTTATAAAAACAGTAGTAATTACACTTGCAGGGTTAAGGGTGGGAGTTGGTAAGATAAGTAGTATTCAACTCTGTCCTTTCCTACAGCTTCAGATTCCATTATATACTACATTTCATTTTTTGATATATCGACATATATGACTAATTATATTAGCAGAATAACATTGTTTTTTAACTGGATAATTTAACCCCTTAAGGACCAAACTTCTGGAATAAAAGGGAATCATGACATGTCACACATATCATGTGTCCTCAAGGGGTTAAACCCACTTGTTTATATCTCCTCGACAGAACCATAGAGCTTATTCTGAGTTTTTAAGCCTTCCATATATATTTCTGAAAGCTAGATAGTATCATACTTAACCAACTCTCTGGCATTCTAAATGGTAGCATACTGAACAAGTAGGGCCATTTTGGTATAATATAAGAATTATCTTATTGAACCTGCCTGTCAGGAAGATTTCGGTGAACGCCGATCTTTTAATGACTTGTTGGTAAATCTTTAAAGGCTCAGAAGATTTGTTAACATCGTATTTTTTATAAACCCACTTGTTTATATCTCCTCGACAAAACCACAGAGCTTATTCTGAGTTTTTAAGCCTTCCATATACAGTTGCAAGAAAAAGTAAGTGAACCCTTTGGAATGATATGGATTTCTGCACAAATTTGTCATAAAATGTGATCTGATCATCATCTAAGTCACAACAATAGACAATCACAGTCTGCTTAAACTAATAACACACAAAGAATGAAATGTTGCCATGTTTTTATTGAACACACATTCAAAATGCAAACATTCACAGTGCTGGTGGAAAACATATGTGAAACCCTAGACTAATGACATCTCCAAGAGCTAATTGGAGTGAGATGTCAGCCAACTGGAGTACAATCAATGAGATGAGATTGGAGGTTTTGGTTACAGCTGCCCTACCCTATAAAAAACACACATCAGTTCTGGGTTTGCTTGTCACAAGAAGCATTGCCTGATGTGAATGATGCCTCACACAAAAGAGCTCTCAGAAGACCTACGATTAGGAATTGTTGACTTGCATATTGTTGACCAGCTGGGTTATAAAAGTATCTCCAAAAGCCTTGCTGTTCATCAGTCCACGGTAAGACAAATTGTCTATAAATGGAGAAAGTTCAGCACTACTCTCCCTAGGAGTGGCCGTCCTGTAAAGATGACTGCAAGAGCACAGCGCAGACTGCTCAATGAGGTGAAGAAGAATCTTAGAGTGTCAGCTAAAGACTTTCAAAAGTCACTGGCAAATGCTAACATCCCTGTTAGCGAATCTACAATACGTAAAACACAAAACCAGAATGGATTTCATGGGAGGATACCACAGAGGAAGCCACTGCTGTCCAAACAAAACATTGCTGCACGTTTACAGTTTGCACAAGAGCACCTGGATGTTCCACAGCAGTACTGGAAAAATATTCTGTGGACAGATGAAACCAAAGTTGAGTTGTTTGGAAGAAACACACAACACTATTTGTGGCAAAAAAGAGGCACAGCACACCAACATCAAAACCTCATCCCAACTGTGAAGTATGGTGGTGGGGGCATCATGGTTTGGGGCTGCTTTGCTGTGTCAGGGCCTGGACGGATTGCTATCTTCGAAGGAAAATGAATTCCTACGTTTATCAAGACATTTTGCAGGAGAACGTAAGGCCGTCTGTCTATCAGCTGAAGCTCAACAGAAGATGGGTGTTGCAACAGGACAATGACCCAAAGCATTGAAGTAAATCAACAACAGAATGGCTTAAACAGAAGAAAATACGCCTTCTGAAGTGGCCCAGTCAGAGTCCTGACCTCAACCCGATTGAGATGCTGTGGCATGACCTCAAGAAAGTGATTCACACCAAACATCCCATGAATATTGCTGAACTGAAACAGTTCTGTAAAGAGGAATGGTCAAGAATTACTCCTGACCGTTGTGCACGTCTGATCTGCAACTACAGGAAACGTTTGGTTGAAGTTATTGCTGCCAAAGGAGGTTCAACCAGTTATTAAATCCAAGGGTTCACATACTTTTTCCACCTGCACTGTGAATGTTTACATGGTGTGTTCAATAAAAAACATGGCAACCTTTTATTCTTTGTGTGGTATTAGTTTAAGCAGACTGTGATTGTCTATTGTTGTGACTTAGATGATGATCAGATCACATATTATGACCAATTTGTGCAGAAATCCATATCATTCCAAAGGGTTCACATACTTTTTCTTGCAACTGTATGACATTGTATTTCAATTAATGGTTGTTAGTTCATTTACTGTTTTCAACTACTATAAGGATTCATTATTGTTTTTTAAAAGTAGGAGAACCGGAGGTTTGCCTGTGTTGATATATTTTGATTCCTTCATAGTTTTTCAAAATACCTGGGCTTTGATTTAATATTTTTACAAGGTTATCATACAATTTTATAATTTTCGAAAAAACTTTTAAAATGTTTTAATATTTTGAACATATTTCTAATATTTGGATATGCTGATATATTTTTATATATGATCTTTTTTATATTTTAATATTCTAAAAAAATATAAATTTACAAGTCTACAAAAATATTAGGATCAGGGAGCAGCGTCTATGAAGGAATTCCCACGCTCAGAGCGATGTGGAGGAGGGATGGAAAAAGACACGGACATAGTGTAGTATGTTGAGATCTTAAGTGATGGTAACTGAAGGGAAAGGAATTGCACTTACAATTTTCTGGAGCCTATACTCAGCTCCAGATATGTGCGCCTGGACAGTACAATCCCCGCCTATGGATATGTAGATGATCCTTGGATGTCCTCAAAAGGGGGTCTCCAGTGGTAATAGGGTATATCTCCTTTCCAATGGCAGTAGGCCGCTATTCAAATAGTTGGTGATATATACAAACACACAAAATAGTGCTCTCTGGATAATACAAAATAACATGATAAAAAAATGGAGGTATACTCACAAGTGAAGAGCAAATAGGATATTGCTCAAAATATGAAGGCGTAGGTGGTATGATCCCCACCAAGGTGTCAGGGTACCTGTGGTCTCTACCTCCGAAAGAGGTAGAGACTTAGCTGTTCCTCCATCCAGACGGTCTGATGGCTCCCTTCCCCGCGGTCTATCCGGTCATGCTAGGCCGGCCGCGAGGGAGTGACTGCCTTTTACAGCATCTAGGCAGGAAGTAGTCATCAGGACACTCCCCCGGAACGACCTGTCAGTCAATTGCTGCAGGACCAATCAGGACGCCTCGGAGGCGTGGTTACTGCTCTGAACAGGGTATTTAACAGAGCTTTTCATTAGCTCATTGCCCTGCCGTGGTTCTAGCTTGTTCTAGTCACTCAGTGCTTGTGTATTCTATTATCCCTTTTGGTTTTGACCCGGCTTGTTTACCTTACTCTGCTTATCTCTGTTACCCTTGATTCGGCTTGTCTCTCGCTTACCTGTCTTCTGTTACCCTCGATCTCGGCTTGTCTTTGACCATTCTATACTGTACTACTTACGTTAGTCCGGCCATTCTAAGGTCCGGTATACGTATCTGGCTACTGTTTGTACTCTGCGTGTTGGATCCCTGTCCCGATCCTGACATTACGACAGGGCCAATGGATCCTGCAAGTACAAACAGTAAGCTGGCTGCTCCTGATCCTAGGTTTGAAGCCATGGATCACAGAATGGATCAGATGGCGCTTGCGCTACAGGCTCTATTAGCTTGTGCCAATAACCCACCAGAGGAGATACGTAATACCCCTGTTTCTCCTGTCGGTTCAGGTCTAGAGGTAGCCACAGTGGGTGCTTCTTCTCACATTACCCCCCCAGTACGCTATGGTGGGGCTCCTGAGAAGTGTCGTGGTTTTTTAAACCAAATTAGTATCCACTTTGAATTGCAACCTCGCTCTTATCCTACAGATAGGGCAAAAGTGGGATTTATTATCACCCTACTCATTGAGAAAGCTCTGAGATGGGCCAATCCACTATGGGAGAACGAGAACCCATTAGTTTATAACTATAACGCATTTGTAGCTGCTTTTAGAAGAACATTTGACCCTCCAGGTAGAAAGGTTAATGCAGCCAGATTACTGTTGCGCCTGAGACAGGAGAACCGAACACTGGTGGATTATGTACTAGAGTTCAGGTCTCTGGCGGCAGAAATCAAGTGGAATGAGCAGGCGTATATGGATGTATTTTTGAATGGCCTATCTGATGTAATCCTTGATGAGGTTGCTACCAGAGAACTCCCTGAGAATTTAGAGGATTTAATTTCGTTCATCTCTCGTATAGATGAACGTCTAAGAGAGAGACAGAACACTCGAGAGAGGAACCAGAGACCTTCTTTTAGGTTAGCTCCCGATTTTCCAAGTCCTGACTCCACGATATCTTTGCTTACTGAACCTGTGCAGATAGGGTATACCCGCCTCTCTGAGGAGGAAAGACAGCACAGGAGAAGAGAGGGTTTGTGTATGTATTGTGGAGCCAAGGGTCATTTACTCTCGAACTGTTCTAACCGCCCGGGAAACGCTCGCACCTAAGTCTCTCTAGAGGACAGGCCTTGGGTGTTTCTATTTTGTCCTCTACTCCTAATTATAAAGATCACAGGCTTCTGCTACCAGTTTCCTTAACTTGGGGGAAGGAAGTAGTAAGGGCTATGGCATTGATAGATTCCGGTGCTGCTGAGAATTTTATCGACCAAGCCTTTGCTAGTAAGAACAATTTCCCATCCCAGCTAACGGAGACACCTTTGGCCGTTGAGGCCATAGATGGTAGACCACTACTAGACCCTGTTATCTTTCGTGAGACCATACCCATTGATTTAAATGTTGGTATCCTACACGTGGAGAATTTATCTCTTATGCTCATTTCGTCTCCTTCCGTTCCCATAGTTCTGGGGTACCCATGGTTGAAAAAACATAACCCTATTATCGATTGGGAGTTAGGAGAGATACTCTCGTGGGGCCAGGGCTGCCAGGATCGGTGTTTGTGCAAGGTTTCTCCATTAGCTAATATTAACATACCGGAGAATCCTACTCAGTCCACAGAAAGACAAATACCAGACCTTTACCTAGACTTAAGGGCAGTGTTTGACAAGAAGAATGCCGATTCTTTACCTCCACACAGGTCATTTGACTGTAAGATTAAGCTTCTACCCGGCACTATGCCTCAGAGGGGCCATGTATATCCTTTGTCTGTTCAGGAAAACTCGGTTCTAGAGGAGTATATTCGGGAGAATTTAGAAAAGGGATTCATCAGGAGGTCTTCTTCTCCGGCCGGGGCTGGGTTCTTTTTCATTAAGAAGAAGGATGGCACGCTGAGACCTTGTATCGATTACCGAGGCTTGAATAAAATAACTGTCAGAAATGCCTATCCTATCCCACTGATTACCGAGTTATTTGATCGTCTTAAGGGCTCCAAAATCTTCACCAAGTTAGATCTCAGAGGGGCTTACAATTTGCTGAGAATCCAGCAAGGTCACGAGTGGATGACGGCATTCAATACCCGGTATGGCCATTACGAATACACTGTTATGCCATTTGGACTATGCAATGCTCCTGCAGTATTTCAAGATTTGATTAATGAGGTACTTAGGGAGTTTCAGCATGATTGTGTTATTGTTTACCTGGACGACATACTAATACACTCTAAGGAGATTGAGACTCACCATAGACAGGTCAGAAAGGTATTACACAAGCTGCTGCAACATGGTCTATATTGCAAATTGGAGAAGTGCAGTTTTGATCAGTCTCAGGTAGACTTTCTTGGATACGTGATTTCTGGGGAAGGTTTTAAAATGGATCCTGTAAAACTCCAATCTATTTTAGACTGGCCCTTGCCCAAAGGACTCAAGGCTATCCAAAGGTTTATTGGTTTTTCCAACTACTATAGGCGCTTCATTAAAGGATACTCCTCTATCATTGCGCCTATTACCAATATGACCAAACAAGGGGCTGATACCAAGTTCTGGTCTAAGGAAGCTCTTGGTGCTTTCAAGACTCTCAAGGAACTTTTTGCCTCGGCTCCCATTCTAGTCCATCCTGATACGACTCTGCCTTTCTTGCTTGAGGTCGATGCCTCTGAGACAGCAGTTGGGGCTGTTCTGTCTCAAAGGTTAGGGGTGGATAAACCGTTACACCCTTGTGGTTTCTTCTCTAAGAAATTTTCTGGCCCTGAGAGCAGATATGACATCGGGGAAAGGGAACTGTTAGCAGTCATTAAAGCCTTAAAGGAGTGGAGACATTTGTTGGAGGGGACCCTACACCCTATTACGATTTTGACGGACCACAAAAACTTGTCCTATATTGGGGAGGCTAAGCGCTTATCCTCTAGACAAGCTCGTTGGTCCTTATTCCTGACTCACTTCAATTATGTACTGACTTACAGACCTGGTTCTAAAAACTCTAAAGCCGATGCATTATCTCGCCAATATGAACCTTCTACTGTACCTGAACCAGTTCTTTCTTCTATAGTTCCGAAATGCAATATCATTGCTAATACGAATCTCAGGATTCATTCTCCATTACTGGCCGAGATCATTAAGTTGCAACATCTAGCACCTAAACAGACTCCTGCGGGCCGTCATTTCGTTCCTCCTGCTCTTCAACTGGAACTTTTACAGTGTTTACATAATAGCAAGATGGCGGGACATCCTGGTATTCGCAAAACTTACGCGTTGATCTCTAAGGACTTCTGGTGGCCTGCTTTACGGAGGGATATTGAGGAGTTCATCGCTGCATGTGAAGTTTGTACTAAAACCAAACAACCCCATACGCTTCCATGTGGATTCCTGCACCCCTTGGAGGTTCCAGAAAAACCATGGTCCTGTTTGGCCATGGACTTTATTGTCGATCTACCTATCTCTAAAAGACAGACTGTTATCCTCACCGTGGTTGACAGGTTTACTAAGATGGCACACTTCATTCCCCTGCCTAAACTCCCGTCTTCTCCCGAATTGGCAGAGATATTCGCTAAGGAGATTTTTCGCCTACATGGGATACCCTCTCAAATTGTATCGGACAGAGGCTCCCAATTTGTTTCCCGCTTTTGGAGGTCCTTCTGCTCTCAACTTAAAATTAAATTAAACTTTTCTTCTGCCTATCATCCTCAGTCTAACGGAGCTGCTGAACGTACCAACCAGAAAATTGAACAATATTTACGATGCTTTGTTTCTGAACACCAGGATGATTGGGTCGGTTTGATTCTTTGGGCGGAGTTTGCACACAACAATCTCGTTTGCGATTCTACTCATTCAAGCCCCTTCTTCATGAATTATGGTTTTCATCCGTCTATTCTTCCTTCGGATTCTCCTTCCCAGGGGGTGCCGTCGGTTGATGTTCATGTTGCCAATTTGAGGAAGTTGTGGGATCAAACTCGACAAATCCTTGTGCACAACTCTATGTTGGTCAAGAAACACGCTGATAAACGTAGAAGGGCGGCTCCGGTCTTTGTTCCAGGTGATAGGGTATGGCTGAGCACGAGGAACATCCGTTTAAAAGTGCCATCCATGAAGTTCGCTCCTCGTTATATTGGACCCTACAGGGTGCTGACCCGTATCAATCCAGTTGCGTATCGTTTAGCTCTTCCTAATACCTTACGCATCCCGAACTCGTTTCACGTTTCATTGCTGAAACCACTCATACGTAACAGATTTTCCTCCACAATAGCCCCTCCTCGCTCCGTTCAGGTGGAGGGTCAGGAGGAGTATGAGGTTAACTCTATTATTGATTCTCGAATCTCCCGGGGGAGAGTACAATATCTGGTTGATTGGAAGGGATATGGTCCTGAGGAGAGGAGTTGGGTACCTCAGGAGGATGTTCATGCTCCCCGTCTCCGCAGGGCGTATCACTCTCGCTTCCCATCTCGTCCCGGTTCATTCCAGAGGCAGAGGGGAGGTACTGTCAGGGTACCTGTGGTCTCTACCTCCGAAAGAGGTAGAGACTTAGCTGTTCCTCCATCCAGACGGTCTGATGGCTCCCTTCCCCGCGGTCTATCCGGTCATGCTAGGCCGGCCGCGAGGGAGTGACTGCCTTTTACAGCATCTAGGCAGGAAGTAGTCATCAGGACACTCCCCCGGAACGACCTGTCAGTCAATTGCTGCAGGACCAATCAGGACGCCTCGGAGGCGTGGTTACTGCTCTGAACAGGGTATTTAACAGAGCTTCTTTCATTAGCTCATTGCCCTGTCGTGGTTCTAGCTTGTTCTAGTCACTCAGTGCTTGTGTATTCTATTATCCCTTTTGGTTTTGACCCGGCTTGTTTACCTTACTCTGCTTATCTCTGTTACCCTTGATTCGGCTTGTCTCTCGCTTACCTGTCTTCTGTTACCCTCGACCTCGGCTTGTCTTTGACCATTCTATACTGTACTACTTACGTTAGTCCGGCCATTCTAAGGTCCGGTATACGTATCTGGCTACTGTTTGTACTCTGCGTGTTGGATCCCTGTCCCGATCCTGACACAAGGTCATCGAGTCCTCCAGTGGGGGTGGTGAAGAGAGTGGAAGGAATATTATTTCAAAAATGAAATAGAATACACGGATAGGCTTAGAGGCTCCAATAGCATAAATGGGCTATCTTTATTGGAGATAAAAAAAAATCAGTAACATAAAACAGCTTATAAAAACACAAACGCGTTTCTCCTGCAAAGAGGCTTTATCAAAGTGAACACACAAACTGTACTTTCACTGACGATATAATAAAACACTAATATTTGTGTGCAGCGACGTCTCCTGAGTATAAAAGTACCCCCCATGTACAGGTTCTATGGTGTTTTCAAAAGTTACTGAGTCAAATATAAAGCTTGAATTTCCTTTTTTTCCACACTGAAATTTGCCAGATTGGTTATTGTGAAGAAATGGCTCTGTTATCCGGTATTTCTGCATGTTTCTTGCTTTTATGTATGTTTTCAATCGGCAGATGGAACTGCCGAACAAAAGACCACCCCTGGCTCACTTAACTTCAAAGTCGGCATCACTTTCACCCTCTACGTGTGCGGCCAGCGTTCGTACTGCCGAACGCCATGTGGCAGAGAAAACCGCGGCCATCTTTTTTTCGTCAAACAAAGGCAGCGGGACTTGGTCGTCGAGTGTCTGGAACTAAAACCGGACACTCGACTTCCCGAACACCGGTCTCAATCGTACGAACGCTGGAACTATAGATACCGATTAGCTAGAAGAGCGCTTTTCGGTACAATTGTGCATACGAATGAGGGGAACAATCGCTGCTAGGAGCCAGGGGAATCCATTCGGTACTTTTATTCGTTTTTCCCCTTTTTCTGAAGTGACCGGCAATAACCCTCAAACTTGTGGAACTATTTTGGGCAGCCCACCCCCGGTGACCCGGTCACAGAGGACTTCCAGAGATTTTGAGAAGTCCTGAACTGATCTGGGTGAAATTTGAATATGTTGGTCACCCAGATCAGGGCTTTATATACCCCATGTATAAAGGGTTGTTCCAGAAATTGGGGAGACTAGTGATTTTTCTGCCTGGAGATAATTAGGTTGCCACTGTATCAGACCTGATTATCTCCAGTAGACTCTGGCGCTTCGGGAGGAAACTACCGAAAGAGGTTTGGCTAGACTTGGTTTCCTCACAACTGGTGGCAAGCGGAGGGATTCGAATCCCGAATGGACATTTCAAACCAAGCAAGGGAATGAATGGCTCAGCAGTACCAGCTACTTAAAAGAACCACACTAAAGGATTTACTGGAAGCTCGAGGCAGAGTGGCAAGTAACAAGACAAAAGCCACGTTAATTGCAGAATTAATACAGAGTGATAGTACCAGTAATACAGAGATGGATCAAGAGGAAGAAACCGTGATGCAAAAGGGCATCCGATGGATGATCAGTCTATTGGGACCCAACCCAACTACAGAGGCGGTTCTGCAGGTCATGGCACAAGCCAGACAATCGCAAAAAGAGCGAGAGGACCGGGACAGACCACCACAGGGAGATTTACTACACTCCCCGGGAAGTACTGGTGACCTACCAAAGAAGGTAAATTATGCAGCATTTAAATCTTTTAATGACAATGAGATGGAAATTGACAGTTACTTACAAGACTTTGAACGTCAATGTGCACTGGAGGGATTAGACTCCACAAAATGGGCTGCAGTAATTAGCAGTAAATTGTCAGGTAGAGCAGCTGAGGTGCTGCAAGCAGTACCTGAGGGGGACATACATAATTATTAAAAGATAAAAGATATTTTGTTGGCCAGATATGCTGTAACCCCGGAAGCATACCGGAAAAAGTTTAGAGATCTGAGGAAGACGGGGAGAGATTCCCATACGGAATGGGCTTTTCGGCTACACAGGGCGGCCCGTAATTGGATGAAGGGTTGCCAGGCAACCACCCTAGAGGATGCTTTGCAACTAATGTTATTGGAGCAATTTTTTAATCACACTGCAGAGGACATAAAAGACTAGGTGAAAGATAGAAAACCTAAAACTGTGGAGGAAGCCGCCAGGTTAGCGGATGAGTATCAGGATAACAGGAGGAAGGAACAAGGGGCGAACAGACCACCTTTGAAGCCTAACTACACGGCTCCAACAACCCCTACCCCTCCTAGACCGTCCATAAATAACCCCTCACCAAGCCCAGCAATCACATCTCGACCCCCTGCAGTGTGCCATTATTGCAAGCAACCGGGACTTTATAAGAATCAGTGCCCTCGCTTAAACCGGGGAAGCTGGGAAAGGCAACCCCCACAACAACCCAGGGCAGCCGCTCATTGTGTGCAACAAGAAAGCACAACCTATGTTCCTAACCAAGAAGAACAGTGGAGTGTGTTACATGAGGTCAACCCAGTGCAAGCTGCGGTGACAACCGGGACCACCACCGCCAATGGATTACCGTAGATTGTGTGGGGGCCCGGGCGCTGAGAGACTCTGGGGCTACTTTGACTGTAGTGCAACCTCACACGATCAGGGCTCAAGCCCGCACCGGACGCACAGTCGCTGTGAGGGTGGCTGGGGGCGCTATTCACAAACTGCCCACCGCCAATATCCTTGTCGATTGGGGTTCAGGGTCCAAACAGCTGGAGGTTGGGATTATGCAAGAACTACCAGCCGAGGTTTTGTTGGGGAACGATGTTGGATGCTTAATCTCTCAACTAGCCCGAGACACCCCTGCAGAGGCATACCCGGTTACTACCCGAGCTCAAGCCAGACTGGAAGCACCGCTGCACTCTGAGGAAAACCAGGTAGGAGTCGAAATACCCCCCTTACCCGATCCCCCTTCCCCTTTTTGGGATACCCCCCAGGGATTTGAACAAGAGCAGCGTACCGACCCCACATTAGAGGGATATAGGAAGGCAGTGGCCGTTACCCCAGGAAACAACCCGCACGAAAAGTTTGAATGGTATAAGGGATTGCTGTATAGAGTTACCGGGGGGTGGGACAGGGGGCCACCCAGGTCATCAAAAGACAGTTAATTGTACCCCGTAAATTCTGGGCTGAGTTATTAAAACTCAGCCATGACATTCCCCTAGCAGGACATCTAGGGGTCAAAAAGACAAGGGACAGGTTAACCCCAAACCTTCTTCTGGCCTAGGGTCACACAGGACCTCAAGTATTATTGCAGGACATGCGACGTATGTCAAAGGGTAGGGAAAAGAGGGGACCTTCAGAAGGCCAAACTCCACCCATTGCCCATTATAGAACAGCCTTTTCACCGAGTAGCGGTGGACTTAATAGGACCCCTCAGCCGACCCAGCCAGTCGGGCAAAAAGTTCATACTAACGGTAGTAGACTACGCCACTAGATACCCAGAGGCAGTCGCCCTCCCCAACATAGAGGCCGAGACCGTGGCAGAGGCCCTCATTAAGATATTGACCCTGGTAGGTTTCCCACAGGAAATCCTATCCGATCGGGGAACTCGGTTCACGGCAACCCTGACACAACAATTGTGGCAGAGCTGTGGAGTGAAAACCCTGTTCAGCGCCCCATATCATCCCCAGACTAACGGGCTCTGTGAACGTTTCAATGGCACTCTAAAACAGATGCTAAAAACCTTTGCAGAGTCCCACAAGAATTGGGAAAAATTCCTCCCCCACCTTCTGTTTGCCTACCGTGAGGTGCCCCAGGCATCCACTGGGTTTTCCCCCTTCGAACTCCTGTTCGGGAGAAAAGTTCGGGGCCCACTGGATCTTGTACGGGAACACTGGGAGGGCAAAACGGATGAGGGGGGAGTCCCTATCATCCAGTATGTTCTGGAGTTCCGGGACCGTCTGCGGACTCTCACCGAATCTGTCCGGGAGAACCTGCAGACGGCCCAGGAGGGCCAGAGGAAGTGGTACGATAGGGGAGCCCGAGATAGAGTACTGGACCTAGGGCAAAAGGTATTAGCTTTGAGACCCATTAAGAAAGACAAGCTGCAAGCAGCCTGGCAGGGACCGTTTAAGGTAGTAGAACGTATTAGCGAGACTACCTACATTGTGAGCAAATGCTCAGATGAAAGGCTGACCAAAGCCTTCCATGTGAACATGCTCAAACCATATTTTGAGAGAACAGAGGACGTGGGCGCCGTGTGTGCCCCCGCCACGGAGGAGACATGTTCTGTACTTCCCCCCTGCCATTTTTAATCAGCTAGGAATTGTTCACTACTTTCCTGAGTATCTGCCACGGCCTAGAGCATGGATATTGACACAGTGCTCACTGCTCTTAGGGCTGAGACCCTTCTTGATGGTGGCAGGCACCTTAAGGCACAACTGCTGCTGCCGGGGCTCCTGCCCCTTCGTTAGGCGACCTGGGCACTGTGAGGCGCAGGGCGAGGCCTCCATCCTGGTACAGCCCCCCTGGCTTCCCGCAGGTGACATACCTCAGTAAGAGCCCCAGCCCCGGCCCATGGGCCAGGCGGTCTGTGGGTTGTGCAGCTGTTCATTCTATTCCCATTGGCCTTTCGCGGCCACAGATCGCATGTTGGTGGTGAGTGCAAGTCTCGACCCGCGGGGGCTTGCATCCTGCAGCAGCTGGTCGGGTTGAAAAATCTCCTACACTGGCTGCTGCATCCCAGCCCACGAAGCTTTCCGAGGCAGCCCAGACAACTCCCGCAGAATCTGGGCTTTCTACGCTCGTCCTCTGGGTGGGGTTCCGGTCGGGTAACCAGGAGGATGAGGCTGGGGGGTACGTGCACGGAGGTCCTTGGGCCTGTCTAGGGAGTCGGGAAGCGGGGACTTGGTCTCCCCAGCAGGCAGTGGGTCTGGCAGCCTCCCTCCTTCTCCCTCTTCCCTCCCTGGGCCTATTCTCTCCCCTTGGCAGGAGATTCCTCCTGGGAGTGGGTCTATCGTAGCTGGGGGGGTCGGGAGGGAACCTCTCTTCTCTCCGCAGGCATCTCCTATTCTGCCCATGGACGTCTCTGTTTTGGTCCCTCCTATGGCTCCTGATGCTGGCCAGCATATTCACCCTGTGGTTTTTCTGTTACCCTCTACTCCTGCATCGAGTGGTGAGTGCCTCCTCCTAGGTTGACGGCGTGAACGGTGGGAGCACTGGCGTGCTTCCAGGGCAGGATCTGGGTGGGTTTATCTCTGCAATGATCAGCTCCGATATCTTTGGCAACTTGCCCATCTGTACTGACTGAATTTTCTCTCTATTCTTGCCCCCTTACAAACTGATATGATGCGATGGTCAGACTTATGTATCTCCTGGTTCGGCTGCATCCATGCAGTCAAGATAAATACACTGCCGGGTCTTCTGTATCTATTTAAAGCCATACCTGTGCTGATCCCAAATGCTTTTTTCCAATCCATCTCCATGGCTATCCAACAGTCTGTCTGGGATAAAAGGGAGACCAGGATACGAAAACCCCTGCTGGTTTTACTGAAGTGTATAGGATGTGTTGGTCTTCAGTCCATACTCACCTAGCACCAGGTCATGCATTTACATAGATTAGTCGACTGGCATGCACACCACATGAAAAAGCTATGAATCGGCATGGAAGTATAGCAGTCCGGGGATCAAATGCTCTCGCAGATATAGCCACGTACAGATAACCACATGATTGATGCAAAACTGAAGGTCTGGTGCTCCCTTCGCTACTCACAACAAGTAACCACCTTCCTGGGCATGCTGACCCCCATTACAAATAATCCAAAGCTGTCAGGAGGTCTAAAACCCTCAAAACGTTTAAGATTTTAGATATCCAACTGGTTGTACATGTACCAATGTTGCTCCACTACTCAGCTTAAAAAACTGACTGACATGATTCTAGATAAACAACCAACTAGTTTAGACCGATTCCACTATCACCAGATTCGGACCTACTACACATCAACAAAGGGTAGGCTACAGTTTCATAGGAACTTCACACAACTCACGGAATATTGCTGCCCCCAGGGTAATCTCGACTCTCTATACCATGCTCCTGACTGATGGGAATAACCTGCCGCTTGTGTTTACATTAGAGTGGGAGATGGCAGTGGGTACTATGCTCCCAAAAATGGGACATGATCTTTATACTGAGCAACAAATGTTCTGTTAGCTCCAATTTTTAGGAACTGAGCTATAAAGCCCTATACTGTATGAATCCTGTGATATCAGCGAAATGGCACTGCGTGGCAGAGATGAGTTTTGGTCTCCACATTTGGTGGTCTTGCCCAGTGACTGTCACTTATTGGGAAATGCTAAATTCTAAGATTAGGAAAATAACAAACACAGACCTGCTGCTGCAAACTCTCACCATGCTCCTACAGCATACCAAAATCCCTCTGGCACCATACCAAAAAATATCTAACCAATGCTCACTGCAGCTAAATCCCTGATTCCTTACTTAATGAAAAGAGCGGGATGTGCCATTTTTCCAACAATGGGTTGCCAGAGTCAAGGAGATATACAATGTGGAAACACTTACTGCTGCCCTTACTGGCCGATCTGACAAATGCACATTAACATGGACCCCTTGGCTTGGTTACATCACCAGAGTGGGCTCAACAACTTAAAAGCATCCCCACTGATGACTCTTGGATGCCCCAGTGTAAGCTTACATCATAAGCCTGACAGTGAAACTAACTGTACTGAGACTTCTACCCTTTCTATGCTTCCTCTCCTTGAATACTGATCGATGAACCAGAAAAGTCTCACAATGGACCTCCTGAGTGGAGATTAACCAACAACTTTGCACACAAATATTGTTTGTTTATTTTTTTTCTCTTCTTCTCTTTCCTCTCTCCTTTAACCCCCATTTTACCCTTGTTCCTCACCTGCCATTAAAGCATAACAGGTTGCTATCAACAAGTCATTCTTGAAAAACATTTCTATCATGAAAAACAAAGCTGAAGGTCGGTACAAGTTAATATAGTAGACAAGGTTGTTTTTAAACAGATGTGACTATTGTACACTGAGACAGAATACTTAAAGAAAGCAGTTTTGCCTCAAAGGTGTCATTGACTCCGCACTATCAGCGTTGTTTCAAGGATACGGTTTGGTCCCTTCCCTGAGCTAAACCATTAACACTAAATGCAATGAATGTCATACTGTGCATCATGTACCAAACTGCTTGAGACAAGTGTTCGATAACTGTTATTACAAATATGCTTTTATATGTTTCACATGGTCATGTTGACTCTCCTTATCCTGTATTTTTTCATGAAAATTGAAAACTACTCAAAAAAGATTGTCAAAAAATAATCAAGTAATCAAATAATATATATATATATATATATATATATATATATATATATTTACCAAAAGCTTCCCCCGTATGTTTTCTAAAGAAAGTCTTGTACAAAGAGCATCCTCTTTGTATGGGCATTTGTATCATAGGTGGGGATTTTAATTGTGTCTAAGGCGAGATAGGTGGTTGTGACAAGGGAGGCCTTAAACATCTGTCTTACTAGCCTATTTAGAGAGCCACCTCTGGATCTGAATACTTTCTGAATGCACTGTACACTTACAGACACATACATCCAGACAAACTCATGTGCACAAATGAACACACAGACACAAACACAGTCACAGATGCATACAAAACACACATATACACACTCACAGATACATACACACAGACATTATCACAAATTCACAATCTCTATGGTGGAATTGACTCAGATAAAATAATATAAACAATAGTGTTGACAAACATTGACAGGTTGCCAAATTGCCAAATTAATTATGCCACTTTTATACTCATAAATATCCTTGTATAAAATAAAATAAAAATTCTCAAGTAAAATCTTATCTTGAAAAAAAGACCATATTTACAATGGCAACTTTTTAAATTATATTTCACCATCTATTGATTTGAAACAACATTTTGACAAATTTCAAAGAATTGAGTAATATCCCCCCCCCCCCCCCTAAATCTAATTCTTTTCTCTTTTTTATACATTTTAGTGAATACTTATTATTTTTGTTCCATATATAGTGAATAAATCACTCATGCAATCTGGTGACCAATCTTCCAAGTTCAGACCCGCATTTTTGCTCTTATCAAATATATTACAATTTCAAATCTTATGTATATGATCTAAGTTTATATATACACACACACACAAATACATACACTAAGTGTATTTTTTTTTTTTTTTTTATATTCTTTATTTTTTCGTGCAGCATATAACAAGATGGCCTGTACCGCCACAACAACAGAAAACAGGCGCAATTTGTGCATAATAAACATTTACATGGCAGATAGAGTCCAGCACTTTTATATATTTAGTGGAGTGTAGCTATTGTGTCCTTGGTAGTAGGCTACGGTGGTTCTGGTAGTGAGGTCTCCAGGGGCACAGGGTTGTACTGGTGAGTTGGGGATAACGTGAGCTTATCGTGTGAGAGACTCGTTTGGGGGGGGGCACAGTGAGATTTCTTATGTGGGTAGGCTGGTCTGCGTGTCAGAGCCCCTACGCGTATGAGTAGGTAAGTCCTCGTTCTAGGCAGAGGTAAAAGTGTGGTCTACTTTCTTTTAGACTAGGGAGGAGGGGGTGTCTCTATTGCGGCCCTCGGTCTGGTCCCCTGTTCGTATGGGTTCATCTGGGGTCTCAATGGTGGGCCTTAAAGAACCATGACTGTAGGTAGTCGTTTATATGTGGAGGGGGAGTGTTGTCATAATGTAAAGGGTCATGTTGTAAAGGGTAGCGGCAATAATGAAAACAAAATTAAAAGCAATAACGACAAGAACAATGACAGGTTGCAGTACTGTAGATCAAAGTTCAGCACTTAGTGTATACAATCTGTGGACCTGTTGGGAAATGGCAAGTCCGGTCACTTGGGCGCTGTTTCCAGGCTTCCCCTGAGGAGCGTATTCTTATTTTAAAGGATAGCGGCAATGATAGCGGCAATAATAAAAACCAAAATAAAAGCAATGTTAACAATAACAATGACAGTTTGCGGTAAGGTAAATCAAAGTTCAGAACTGAGCGTAGTCAGTCTGTGGACCCGTTACGGAATGGCACGTCCAGCCACGTGGTCGTTGTGCTCAGGTTTCCCCTCTGGCATGCGGTTTGCGTTGTGCTGAGCGAGGAGTGAACTCCGGTACGGTGGAGGGGTTTATACCTGCCAGGCTCGTCATGTTTGGCCTTACCGCTCCATGCAGGCTCAGGTGTTGCATATGTTGTTCCAGTTCCTGGTAAGTCGTTGCTCTGTATGTCGCACCTTGATGGTTGAAGGATAGGGCTCTCGGGAACCCCCATCGGTAGGGGATGTCCCTAGCCCGCAGTGTCTGCAGCAGTGGCTGTAGGGTCTTGCGCCATGCAATGGTGCCTCTGGCGAGGTCCGGGTACAACGATAAGGTAGACCTCTCAAACACTAGAGGAGAGTGTCCACGAGCTGCTGTACGGATCAAGATCTTGTCTTGCAGTGTTGGGAACCGGATGATCAGGTCCGCCGTCGCCTCTGCTGGTGCAGATGTTGGTTTCGGCAATCGGAACATGCTCTCTGGCTTGATCGCCTTCGCTTGTTTCGGCGGCAGCAGTGTATTGAGCAGACGTCTGATATAGTGCGGTAAGTCTGTTGGGTTTACTGAGTCTGGAATACCCCTTATTTTCAAGTTGGTGCTTCGCCTGCGTTCCTCCAGGGCTTCTGTTCTGTCTGCCGTGGCTTTTTGTCTCTGTTGAAGCTCAGCCAGTGCTTGTTCCACAGCTGTGAGTCTGGAGTCTTGTGTGTCCGTCTTAACCTCTAGGAGGGTTATTTTTTGCACGGCTCCGTCTATGGCGTCCTTGTAGTGGGCCATGTCCGCCGCTATATTTGCTCGTAGTTCCGCGAGCATGTCTTTAAGTTGGGCGGCTGTGACAGGGTCTCCTGTAGCCGGTGGCGTGGCTTTAGGCACTGCTGGCTGATTATTCGAGGCCTTTACCCCGGGGTTGTAGGAGAGATCTTCCGAGGAGTACGAGGATCCCTCGTCTCCCGACGCCATTTTGTCCCATGCTGGTCTTTGAGAGCCCCGCAGCATCTCGCCAATATCGTGGCAGAAGGGGCCTCTATCCGCCCTTTGTTTTTTATTTTTCCGACCCATTACACTCTCATGTAGTGGTGTGACAGTTTGGTGTCGGGTCCTGGCACTTTTTCCGTCTTTTTACCGCAGTTTTTAGCTCGGTAGCTCGGAGCTCAGGGAAAGTGTGGCCGCTCCGTTCGGCTGCTAGCTCCGCCCCCACACTAAGTGTATTTTAATATGAATTAATATAATTATATATATATATATATATATATATATATATACTGTCTCATTAGAGATATCTTTGCCAGAAGCTCAAGGAAGCAGGCTGAAGGGTCAGTGTTAGGACCCGCTTAGGGGGGTCTGCCTTGACGTTGGCAGGCGGGCATTCCCTCCAATGGCCATTGGAGCAACTAAATGACCTCCATTTGTCTAAATATACATAGGAATTAAGGAGAAAGCGCAGGTAACATTTTTCTTTTCTTTGGTTTTTACTATATATTGGGGCTGATGTGTATTGTAGTCCTTGCTGCTTAAGCGCAGGACTTCTCTTTTTGTATTTGTAATTATATATATATATATATATATATATATATATATATATAGTGGAAAATGTATTCATACTTACCGTAATTTTCTTTTCCTGGCTATTATTAATGGCAGCATATACACATGGGTTAGCTCCTCCCCTACAGCCGATAGGACAGGAAAACCACCAAGGTTTTAAAAGGAGGCTCCATCCCTAAGGTCCTCAGTCAGTTTACAAGCTCTACAGTACATAAATAGAGACATTAATGGGTGGGAAGTATATGCTGCCATGAATAATAGCCAGGAAAAGAAAATTACGGGAAGTATGAATACATTTTCCACTTTCCTGGCTAATCATGGCAGCATATACACATGGGGAATACCCAAGCTTCCAAAGGGAGGGACAGAATAGCCAATCAAATAATCAGAATAATTCAACATAGATAGAAGAATGAACCGAGTTAAGTACTTGAGTACCAAATTGTGCATCATAGACTGTTTTAACGAACAGTATGAAATGTGTCTAAAGAGGTTCAAATGCTAGCTTACAAAAAGTGTCAGCAGAAACCATTGCCATGGCAACCCATGATGCTGCAACAGCATGAGAGGAGAGTGCCCTTATACCCTCCATCACAGGTAGAGAACGGACGTGACGTCCAAATTGTGCCTCATTAATTGCTTCAATGTCCAATATGTAATGCAGGACAAACTAGTTCAAAGAGGTCCAAATGCCAACTTGACAAAGTTTCAGCAGAGACCATTGCCATGGAAGCCCACGAGATGCTGTAACAGTACTAGTGGAGAATGCCCCAAATCCTTTGGTACAGGTAGAGAATGGCATTGAAAGGCTCTCACTTTAGGCAGGATCTCTGGTGCTACATGCAAGACAACCATATCCTGTTGAAATTCAGTGAATGGGGGTACACAGGATCAAGCCTGGAGTTCACCCATTTTCCTTGCTGGGGGGTACCAGCCACCAGAACTTTCTGTGCTACCACCATGGAAGCTCCTTCTAGAGGTTCGAATAATGGTTCAGTCGCCATGAGACCAGTGGTACGTCACATATTGGCTTCACCACACTCAGTGGAGGCATGATTTCATTCAATGCCTATATAAAGCAAAGTGCAGCTAAGTGCACACATTCACCTTGCTGAGGTACCAGTCACCAGCAACAGCAACGTCTGGGCTAACATCATGGAAGCTCCTGCTAGAAGTTCAGTCAGAGTCTGTGAGACCAGTGGTACGTCACATATTGGTTTCAACACTCTCAGCGGAGGCTTGAGTTCAATTGTTGCTTACATGAAGCAAAGCACCAGGGGCATCAACGCTCAAAATCGGTACCCTTCAGTACAGGTAGAGAATGACATAGATAAGCATTCACCATAGGCAGGATCTTCAGGTGCCAAATGCAAGACAACCATATCTGTTGAAAAGTAGTGAAAGGGGGTTCACAGGATCAAGCCTGGAGTTCACCCATTTTCCTTGCTGGGGTACCAGCCACCAGCACTTTCTGTGCTACCACCATGGAAGCTCCTTCTAGAGGTTCGAATAATGGTTCAGTCAGGGCCCGTGAGACCAGTGGTACGTCACATATTCGCTTCAACACACTCAGTGGAGGCATGATTTCAATCAATGCCTATATTGTAGCGTTACTCACCTTTCCCAGGAGCCGGCCGCGGTCCTCTCTTCAAGCCGCGCGCGGTCCTGCGGCTGCACGAGCCGCGCGCGGCTCATCCGACGCTTCAGACAGGAAGGCGGGCAGTGACCGCGAGATGCGGTCACATGTGCCGCCTGAATCTAAGAGCGTGCCGCGAGTCTCGGGCGCGCTCTTAAAGAGACAGTGGGAGCCTAAATTGCCAAAAGGCTCCCATAGGCCCCTGTCATCCCACAAACCCCATACACTTACCTTTTGGGGGTGTGGAAGTGACAGGAGCCAATCACATTAGTTTTGAACCTATTTATACTTACCCTTAGTTCCTTGCCCTATCGTGGTTTCTGCTACAGTTCCCTTTAGTGCTTGTTGTGTTCAGTTGTGTTCCTCCGTACTTGACTTTGGCTTTGTATTCTGACTTCGTTTTCGCTTTATCCTTGTCTGTTCTGTTTGCCGGCTTGCTGTTTCCTGTGTACCAGACCCCGGCTTGTCCTCGTTTACGCTGTCTCTTTGTGCCCCTCGGATTGTTCCTGACTCTGTACTTCTCCTATATACGTCGAGTCCGGCCATTCTAAGGTCCGGTAGACGTATCTTTCCTCTGTTCTGCCTTCTGTTTAGCTGGATCCTGCGTGTAGGGGTATATTCTCGTTACATTACGATAGGGCCATGGACCCCGCAGATTTAGCTCAACAGATGGCGTCTCATGAGGCTAGATTTGTAGAGCAGGATCACTGAATGGATCAGATAGCCCAGGCTCTTCAGACGCTCTTAGCTAGAACCATTCCAGCAACCACACCTAACCCTCCTACACCCCTTCTTCCTGAAGTATCGACTGTGCCTAATGCTACGGCCCATTTAACACCTCCTCCTAGGTATGGAGGGGATTCTAAGACATGCAGAGGGTTCATTAACCAAATAGAGTTTCACTTCGAGATGTATCCACGTTCATTTCCCACAGAGAGGTCTAAGGTTGGGTTCTTTATGCACCAACTTACCGACAAATCACTTGAATGGGCAAATCCTATTTGGGAAGCTAATGGACCTATGGTGCATGACTTTCACAGTTTTCTTACAGCATTTCACAGAACTTTTGACACTATGAAAAGGTCTAAAAATGCCGCAAGAGCATTAATGAGAGTTAAACAGGGTTCTAGGTCTGTGGCTGATTACGCTATACAGTTTCGTACTCTTGCCTCACAGGTAGATTGGACCAACAATGGGTTAACTACTGCCTTCATGGAAGGCTTATCAGACTCTATATTGGATGAGGTAGCAGCTAAGGAGCTTCCTGTTGCTTTAGAGGACCTTATTAACTACCTCATTGATATAGATAATAGGATTCGTGACAGGCTCTATACCAAGAACAGAAATAGACATTTTGTTACACCTATTTACCCCAGAGTTAATACACCGGAGAGTGTTAAAGTATCTGAAGAGGAACCTATGCAATTAGGGGTTGCCAAACTCTCTGATAATGAAAAATTACATAGGAGAAGGGAGGGACTCTGCCTATATTGTGGTAGGAGAGACCATATGGTAAAGGAATGTCCTTTGCTCACGGAAAACTCTCGCACCTAAGACCTTATAGGGGACTGGCCTTGGGTGTGATTTCTAAGTCTCCTACATTGCCTCCTAACCGACTGCTTCTCCCTGTTTCTTTACATATGGGAGAGAGTTGTATAGTTGAAAATATATACGCCTTGGTTGACTCTGGGGCAGCCGAGAATTTTATAGACTCTGGTTTTGTAAAGGAGAAGGAGATACCCTTGGCCGTTGAGGCCATAGATGGTAGACCATTGATATCTCCAGTTGTTACTCATGAGACTGCACCGTTACACATGTACACAGGGGTTTTACACTATGAAACCATTCGGTTCCAGGTCATCACCTCTCCCACTTCACAGTTAGTGTTAGGGTATCCATGGTTACGTGCCCACAATCCCATTTTTGACTGGGAGACAGGGCAGATAAAATCATGGAGTGAGGCCTGCCATGGGTCATGTACTATTGAAGTCACGCCTGTGAATTCTATTAATGTTCCTACCACTCCTCCTTTGTCTACGGCTATACCCTCTCAGTATTTATCTTTACAGACTGTCTTTGATAAAAGAGAGGCTGACAAATTACCGCCTCACAGACCCTACGATTGTGCTATTGACTTGTTGCCTGGCACTATACCTCCAAAGGGCAGGGTGTACCCCTTATCGGTTCAAGAAAACCGTGTCATGGATGAATATATTAAAGAATCATTAGACAAGGGATTTATTAGGAGATCCTCTTCTCCGGCTGGAGCGGGGTTCTTCTTTGTATCGAAGAAAGAAGGTGATTTAAGACCTTGCATTGATTATAGAGGTCTTAATAAAATCACCATCAAAAATGCTTACCCTATACCATTAATAACAGAATTGTGTGACAGGCTCAAACATGCTACGGTATTCACCAAATTAGATCTTAGAGGAGCATACAATTTGATACGTATAAAAAAGGACCACGAATGGAAGACAGCCTTCAACACTAGGTCAGGTCATTATGAGTATACCGTCATGCCATTTGGGCTTTGCAATGCCCCAGCAGTATTCCAAGAATTTATTAATGATGTCTTAAGAGACTTTATTCACTCATTTGTTATTGTGTACTTGGACGACATTTTAATACATTCTACAGACTTACACACTCATCACAGACATGTTACGACCGTTCTGGAGACCCTTCTTGCTAATGGTCTTTATTGTAAATTAGAAAAATGTCTATTCGACCAATCCGAAGTCCAGTTTTTGGGGTATTTGATTTCCGATAAGGGTTTTCGTATGGATCCCCGGAAGCTCGCTGCTGTCATAGAATGGCCTCTGCCGCAAGGTCTAAAAGCCATCCAGCGTTTTCTGGGTTTCTCTAATTATTATAGACGTTTTATCAAAGGTTTTTCGTCTATTGTAGCACCTATTACTCGTATGACAAAAAAGGATGGCAATACTCGTGTCTGGTCTACCGAGGCACTTCAAGCTTTTGACTTCCTTAAGACTACGTTCGCCTCTGCACCTATTTTACAGCATCCTGTCCCCTCATTGCCATATATACTTGAAGTTGATGCTTCAGATATCGGGGTAGGTGCTGTTTTATCTCAAAGAGAGTATCCTGAAAAGCCATTGCATCCTTGTGGCTTCTTTTCTAAACAAATGTCCAAAGCAGAGAAGAATTATGATGTGGGTAATCGCGAACTCCTTGCTATCATTTTAGCACTCAAAGAAGTTAGAAGGCACTAAGGATCCCATCCTCATATTTACGGATCATAAGAACCTGTCCTACCTTAGCGAAGCTAAAAGATTGTCTTCCAGGCAGGCTAGGTGGTCACTGTTCTTGTCCCATTTCAATTATATAATCACCTATAGGCCAGGTGATCGGAACACTAAAGCGGACGCTCTGTCCAGACAGTTTGAAACTATTGACAAACAGGAGATTGATGTTACTCCTGTCATTCCCCCAGACAGGATAATAGCAACTACTGTATTATCTATTTCCTCGTCCCTCTTGCAGGCCATACAAGCGAAACAAAGCATGGCACCTAGCGAGAGGCCTAATGATAAATTGTTCGTTGACGTTCCCGAGAGACAGGATATTCTGTCACTATATCACGATACTAAGACTGCTGGACATCCTGGTATTTCCAAAACAGTGTCAGCTGTTTCTCGGTATTTTTGGTGGGATTCCTTATGAAAGGATGTCACTGACTATATAAGTGCTTGTACTACTTGTGCCTGTATGAAATCCTCTCGTAGAGTTCCTTGTGGGCTGTTGCATTCGTTACCCATTCCCGAGAGACCTTGGTCCAACCTATCTATGGATTTTATTGTTGAATTACCCCCTTCGAATGGTAACACAGTCGTCCTGATGATAGTTGACCGGTTTTCAAAAATGGCTCACTTTGTGTCTCTTTGCAAGTTGCCCACATCCAAGGAACTGGCCCTTATCTTCGCTAGAGAAGTATTTCGGTTACATGGCATTCCCTTATCTGTTGTGTCCGATAGGGGTAGCCAATTTATTTCCAGGTTCTGGAAAGCCTTTTGTACAGAAATGGGTATTTCTCTCTCGTTTTCTTCCGCTTACCATCCCCAGTCTAATGGAGCTGCTGAACGTGCCAACCAGTCTCTGGAGCAGTACCTCCGTTGTTTTGTGTCTCACCATCAGGACAATTGGTCTGACCTGCTTCCTTGGGCTGAATTTGCTCGGAATAACGCCACTCATGATTCTTCCGGCAAAAGCCCTTTTTACGTCGTCTATGGCCAGCATCCCGTTGTTCTCCCGGCTGCATTCTCCTCACAGGGCATACCAGTTCTGGATGAGCATTTGGCTGGTTTGCGTAATACTTGGGAGCAGGTTCAGCGTTCTTTGGTTGACTCTGCTGCTCGCCAGAAGGCTCAGGCTGACAAGCATCGCAGAGCGGCTCCTTCCTATGTTGTGGGGGACAGAGTTTTGCTTTCCACGCGGAATATTCGCCTCCGGGTGCCTTCTATGAAATTGGCTCCCCGCTTCATTGGTCCTTATCGTATTATACATAAGGTTAATCCCGTTTCTTATGCCTTGGGTCTGCCTAAGAATCTGCGCATACCTAATGTTTTTCACACCTCGTTGTTGAAGCCTTACGTGCGCAACCGCTATACCCGGCATGCTCCTCCTCCTCCTCCTCCTGTCTCTGTGGAGGGTCATGAGGAATTCGAAGTGTCTGCTGTTCTTGACTCTCGTTTCCTTAGGGGTCGGCTTCAGTACTTGGTACATTGGAAGGGTTATGGGCCTGAGGAGCGCAGTTGGATTTCTGCTGATGCTGTTCATGCTCCCCGCCTTGTGCGTTCTTTCCATTCACGTTTTCCTGCCCGACCTAGTCCTGTCCGCCCGGAGGGCGTGTCCTCAGGGGGGGGTACTGTAGCGTTACTCACCTTTCCCAGGGGCCGGCCGCGGTCCTCTCTTCAAGCCGCGCGCGGTCCTGCGGCTGCACGAGCCGCGCGCGGCTCATCCGACGCTTCAGACAGGAAGGCGGGCAGTGACCGCGAGATGCGGTCACATGTCCCGCCTGAATCTAAGAGCGCGCCGCGATTCTCGGGCGCGCTCTTAAAGAGACAGTGGGAGCCTAAATTGCCAAAAGGCTCCCATTGGCCCCTGTCATCCCACACACCCCATACACTTACCTTTTGGGGGTGTGGAAATGACAGGAGCCAATCACATTAGTTTTGAACCTATTTATACTTACCCTTTTCCCTTAGTTCCTTTCCCTATCGTGGTTTCTGCTACAGTTCCCTTTAGTGCTTGTTGTGTTCAGTTGTGTTCCTCCGCACTTGACTTTGGCTTTGTATTCTGACTTCGTTTTCGCTTTATCCTTGTCTGTTCTGTTTGCCGGCTTGCTGTTTCCTGTGTACCAGACCCCGGCTTGTCCTCGTTTACGCTGCCTCTTTGTGCCCTTGACCTCGGATTGTTCCTGACTCTGTACTTCTCCTATATACGTCGAGTCCGGCCATTCTAAGGTCCGGTAGACGTATCTTTCCTCTGTTCTGCCTTCTGTTTAGCTGGATCCTGCGTGTAGGGGTATATTCTCGTTACATATATGAAGCAAAGTGCAGCTAAGTGCTCCTCTAGAGTGTTATAACACAGAACCTTTCAAGGCCTGAACGAGGAGTAATTCCAACAGACAAAAGCATGTCAAGCTTAGTAAAGCCTGTATAGGATTGTAAGAGGATCTCAATGACCGTCTCAGGGATGCCTATACCAATATGGACTCCCGCATCAACACCAGAACTTGAGGATCCTGGTGTGTCATGGGGCCTTGTAATAGGTCTGGACGTACAGGAATTTCCCTTGGAGGTTCCAGAATCATCTTATTCATCATAGGAATTAGAGTCGACACGGTCTTCCACTGTCACCTTTTGCATTGCCTTTTTAGGAATGTCGAAAACAGGAAAATATGTACATCAGACTAAAATTCTAAATTTGAGTCAGTGTATCCTGAACATTCTGGTCCTAGCATGTAAAAATACTTCTGGACCTGGTAGGTCCAAGAAATGGCCATCAGATCTATGTAGGGTATCAGACAATCTGCGTCAACCCTGAGGATACGTCAGGACATGGTTGCCAATCCACCTTGTCCACAGTTATTCAGCTCCAGCAAACAGCCATTGTATTCTGAGCCACTGGTTGTTCTTCTGTGCCCTGATCATTATGGGCTGGAATTCCATCAATACGGATCTGTGAGACCCATCTTGGTAGATATAGAATACAGTTGCATTGATATTTGAGCAAATTTGGACCCACACATTCTTCAGCAAGCCTCTGAAGTGAAGAAGAACCTTGAAAATGACTGTTAGTTCCATACAAATGAATGGAAATATTGTGCAACATGGTCCAAACACTGTGCAACCAATCTTATAAAAACTGGAATTCGAGCTAATAATCGACCAATGAGGTTCTGTTCACTGGAAATTCAGAGATCTAATCCCTCTTTCAGCTGCCAGGCTGGCTGGCTCCAATAATCTTTCTCTTGTTAGACCAAGATAGGAAGGATCTGTAAGGAATCCAGAGATGCCATTGGGCCCATCTGACAAGTCTGCTAGTGGAAGCCAGGATTCCTAGTAGTTGCATCTATTTTCTTGCTGTTACCAAGCAGAAATGAAGAAACTGGGAGAGAAAACCTTTACAATCTGTGGAACTGTTCCCGAGATAGGGAAAAGCAGAGCATAAAATTTTCCACTTGGGAATGTCAACCACTGAGCTGGTCTGAAACAGCTTTTCTTGATATTCATCAAGCAGCCAAACTTTAGGAGTTATGAAAGAACTATATACCTCTGTGTGCCTTCCTTCTGAGGGTCTAAGGCTATCAGAAGTAGATCCTCCAGATAATGGAACCAGGTGGAGTTCTGGACTCTCAATAACACTATAAGCACATATAAAGATTTTTGGGGCCACATTGAGGCCAAATGGTAGGTTCTCTTCTGAGCTAATGCCGAAGATCTCTGCAGATTGGACTGAAAGTAAGCATCCTTGAGATATATAGAGATAAGGAAATTATCCATCCAGATTGCTTGAGATATGGATCTGATTGACTCCATCCCGAAGACTCTGACATTCAGCCTCTTGTTGGCCCCTCTTATGCCCAGTGTAGGCTTTCATGTGCTTTTCCTCTTAGCACCAGAAGAGAGGCGAAACTTGTCCCTGGAACTGCTCTTGTTCTGGGACCTAAAAAAAAATCACCTCTTCGTCCAGAAGGCTTCTTCCTTCAGTGCTTTACCTTTTGATTCATTGGTCTTAATACCCCTGTTGGTATGGAGACTCCTGTGCCCGTTAAGAAAAAACTCCAGTCTATATCAATCTGGACCATGGATACCACTTAAGCCTCCAGAGTATGACGAGCCCAGGTATGTGTGATCAGAAAAATTAGGCTCCTAGTACCGGAGGAGATATGTTCATTGCTGAAGAGCAAAACGACTGCGTTATAGCTCCATTAGAACCTTGAAAGGCAGGTTTACCAACTGCCACGAGTAACCTCTGGAGTATTCCCTGCAGGGCCAGTAGCTCCATGTATCTCAGAAATACTGGTCACTGGAGGTTCTCCGGTCAGACTATGAGGAGCTGGGATCCTTGGAACTTCCATCCTAAGGTACCAATATCTTGCAGCCCTCATTCGCCTTTTCAATGGAATTATCCAAAGTTTTCCCAAACAGCACCACCCCTTCAAATAGAATGGTGTAGAGGGCAGACTTGGAGGAGAAGTCATCATCCCAGAACCATAATGCTTTCTTAGCTGCTATAGATAAAGCCATTTGATCCAGAGAATATCCTAGTTACATCTAGGGAAGTTTCTGTGAAGAAGTCAGTTGTAACCTGAAGACTTCAGACTGCCTCTTCAATCTTGGCTTTTAATATCTCTCTCCATAGTAGCCTTTAGATCTTTAATCACATATTTCATGTTTGTAGAAACAGCAGCGGAAGTCACAGCTGGCTGGCCTCCTGCAATGGTAGGCGTAAAATTTTGGACAGGTCTGCGTCCACCTATGATCCATAAGTGTGCAACTTAGGTGGTGTAGTTCTGGGGTTGGAAATAACTTCCTCCACAGGGTAAAGCCTGGCCTCTTTTCTTACCACTAAGGCCTCTGGAACTTACTTTGTAAGCCCTGCCCGCATGTCATGGGGCTGCACAGTGATAGGTCATGCTGAAGCGACAACCTTCTGGAGGAAGTCAGTGCATAACCGATTCCTTCCACTGTTTTCTCCTCATAACAAGATCCTGGTGAAGAATCAGACACCTGACAAATAATAATAATACTTTACCACAGGTAATATTTAGTTAAGAAAAAATGTGCATTGTTAAATTCTATAACAAACCAGTGAAAAAGCTTTAAAACAGGCTGAAGGCAGCACTTATCCATGTCTGGAGACCCTGCAAATACTTACCAAATAAGTGTGGTATGTTTACTGTAATTTCCCCTTTATTTTAGGCACTTTCTGGCAATTGCCCTTATCCAAGATGGCTGCCACAACTTGTATTCCCACAAAGCAAGTCATCTGTATTAGGCCCAATAAGGCACAAACTGCACACATGTGGGCCTATTCCGAGTGTGTTTGCGGTTTAGAGACCAGGGAGAGGACTCTGTCTGAAGCCTACATGGCCCCTAAGGGTACCGGGAATAAATCACTGGGACCGAGGGGAAGCACAATAGATAACAAAAGTGCCTGCAAGGAAGTTTAAAATGCAACCACGTGCAAAAAAGTCAAAGTTTAAAGTCACCACAGTCTAAAGGCCTCAAGGTATAAAAGGTAACACAGTTTTCAAAATGTATCAAAGTTTTAAAATATATCAGTCTTCAAATGCACTGCAGTTTTCCAAATGTACAGCAGTTTCCAATGACTTGCAGTATTACATGCAACAGTATTAAATGCAAATTTAAATGAAACAGTTTTAAATGCCACACAGCTTAAATGCAACACAGCTTAAATGCTTCCTAGCAAAAGCACAACCGCATAATGTACCACAATCTTAAAAATAAGGTACAGCTGTATAATGCACTAGTTTAAAGATATCGAAGCTTAAATACATCACAGCATAAAAGCACAACTGCATAATGTACTACAGTAAAACAGGCAAATAAAGTAATGAAGATAAAAAAACATACATGTCCGTAAGTAAAGGGAGCAAATTGCTCACATCCTAAGGGCTGTAGGACAGGAAAAAGACTGAGGACCTTAGGGATGGAGCCTCCTTTTAAAACCTTGGTGGTTTTCCTGTCCTATCGGCTGTAGGGGAGGAGCTAACCCATGTGTATATGCTGCCATGATTAGCCAGGAAATATATATATATATATATATATATATATATATATAAAAATATCAAAATACACGTAAAATGATATTGATTAAATATATATATATATTTATAACTATATATACACACGCAATATAAAATAATTGCATATATATATATATATATATATATATATATATTATTTCTATGTATAGATTTATGTCATATTTTTACATAATTAGCTAATTTTATTAATTGCAATTTGCGGGACCTGCCTGACAACCCAGGACGAAATCCCAGTGAATTTAATTTGCTAGCACTATATTTAACCCTGTAACTTTCCAAGACACCCTAAAACCTGTACATTGGGTACTGTTTTACTCGGGAGACTTCGCTGAAAACAAATATTAGTGTTTCAAAACAGTAAAATGTATTAGAACAATGATATCGTCAGTGAAAGTGATTTTTTTGCATTTTTTCACACACAAATAGCACTTACACTGATAAGTTTTACTATCTTGAAACACTAATATTTGTGTTCAGCGAAGTCTCCTGAGTATAACAGTACCCCTCATGTACAGGTTTTCTGGTGTTTTCAAAAGTTACAGAGTCAAAGATAAGGCTTGTGTTTCAGTTTTAATGATGGCATACCATTTGCAATAGTAGACAGCCCAAGGTATTGACAATGGGGTATGTCCAGTCTTTTTTTAGAAGCCACTTAGTCACAAACACTGGCCAAAATTGGTGTTCAAATTAGTTTTTGTCATTTTTCACACACAAAAAAAATATTAACGCTAACTTTGGCCAGTGTTTGTGACAAAGTGGCTTCTAAAAAAGCCTGGATTGGGTTGTCTACTATTGCAAATGGTATGCCATTATGGGGGTAATTCTCATTCCTGGGCTACCATACGGTCTCAAAGGCAACAAAACCAATCTGGCAAATTTCAATTTGAAAAAACAGAAACATTTAACATGCTATATTTGAACCTGTTACTTCCCAAAACACCATAAAACCTGTACACAAGGTGTACTGTTTTATACGTGAGACATCGCTGAATACAAATACATGTATTTTATTGCAATTAGAAGCAAACCATATTATGACATTCACAGTTAAAATGTCACGTAAAACTAAAAAAATAACAACATTTCTTATTTTCTCTCTTTTTTTTTTATATTTTATTCATATTAAATTATGTTTCATAGCTAAATATTTGATGTTAAATGAAAGCCCTATTTCCCCTGAATAAAATGATATATAATAAGTGTGGGTGCACTTAATATGAAAGAGGTGAATTATGGTTGAGCAGACATATAGTCACATTCCAGGTTTTGTTTACGTCCTTAAGGGGTTAATGGCTATCCAATAGAATTGCACTTCCATGCCATCTAATGTTAACTACACAGAGACTTTGATTTAAACCACTTTTCATATTATTTGTCTACAGAAATCACTATTAAAGTCTGTGGGAAACATTGTAGATTAAAGGAGTTCTAAATTGAACTTTAATCACATACAGGAGGCTTTTGCAGGGTCTAGCAAGCTATTAACATAGCAGGGCATAAGAAAATCTTAATTAAACAAAACTTGCAATAAAGAAAGCCTAAATAGGGCTCTCTTTACAGGAAGTGTTTATGGAAGGCTGTGCAAGTCACATGCAGGGAGGTGTGACTAGGGTTCATAAACAAAGAGATTTAACTCCTAAATGGCAGAGGATTGAGCAGTGAGACTGCAGGAACATGTTCTATATACCAAAACTGCTTCATTAAGCTAAAGTTGTTCAGGTGACTATAGTGTCCCTTTAAAGGACCACTCCACACCCATAAAACACTTGCTGAACTGCTTTAAAGGTGAATTAAATCCCATAATAACAGTTTATAAATAATAAATAATTCATTAAATAGAGAAAAAGACTGGAGTGGAATAGTGGCACCAGTAGAGATGACACAGTTGGGCGTCTATTCCACAGATTGATATCTCAAAATTTCAGTTAAAAATAATCATGGGATATACCCTTTATTTAGCCGCTTACGGACAAAACATACACACAGTGAAATAATGGTGAAACACTCGTGTAAACTAAAGGTGAATTAAAACCTGGGTGGATGCAATTTGGATATTCCCCTGCAGTAGTGAGGGTGGTAGAGACAAAGTATATATCTGAAAACAGGTATTAATATATATAATACGGTATATAGTATAGTCTATATTTAGTCTGCTGACCACCCAAAACTAACATGTGTAGAGGGCTTGGTACATATCCCGGCTGTTGAACGTGTCAGTTCCTTTCTATAGGCTCTACATTAAATTAGAATAGTGGAGGACAAAATACACACAATCTCTATATAATCGTAAATGGTCCGTCCGAATTACGGTTAATTAAATGGAGTCTGTAGTAGGTTAGGAAAGATTGTACACTAGAAAGTGTCACTCAATATGTTCAGTATCGTGGTAGTGCATGCGAAACTGTTCAGTCAGTAAGGGCAGAAGTCAGTATCCATTAAAGGACCACTCTAGTGCCAGGAAAACATACTCGTTTTCCTGGCACTAGAGTGCCCTGAGGGTGCCCCCACCCTCAGGGACCCACTCCCGCCGGGCTCTGGGGGGAGGAAGGGGTTAAACTTACCTCTTTCTCCAGCGCCGGGCGGGGAGCTCTACTCCTCCTCCTCTTCTTCCTCGCGACGTCATCGGCTGAATGCGCATGCGCGGCAGGAGCCGCGCTCGCATTCAGACGGTCGCATAGGAAAGCATTCATAATGCTTTCCTATGGACGCTTGCGTGCTCTCACTGTGATTTTCACAGTGAGAAGCACGCAAGCGCCTCTAGCGGCTGTCAGTGAGACAGCCACTAGAGGCTCTGGAGGCTGGCTTAACCCTCAGAATAAACATAGCAGTTTCTCTGAAACTGTTATGTTTATAAAAAAAAGGGTAAAAGCTAGCTGGACCTGGCACCCAGACCACTTCATTAAGCTGAAGTGGTCTGGGTGCCTAGAGTGGTCCTTTAATCTATACGCAACTTTAGTGGATAGAGGATAGGGTCGTTTTAACCAGGTGTTGCCAGGTAAACAATGTCTCTGAGTCATAGTCTAGTATCCTACAGAGAATAGGGGTAACCTCATCCCGACCAATCTTTATAATTGATTTAGTCAGGATGTAGTTTATTGTACCCTGCTAGGCAGCTGATGGTACAAGAAATATCTGTGGAACTTGTACGTAGCACACCTGTATAGAGAGTCTCCCCAGGAGGTCAACACACAATACCGGATACAAGTGTGTGAATCAACCGGTCCAGTTGCTGTATCTGCTTAATAGAGCTTAGATAGGACTGTTACTCTAAGGTAGCCTGCCAATATATAATACAGGAAACTGAGAGTGTAGATCGGCCGGTCTAGTCCCTAAATGCACTTATTAGAGCTTAGTTTAACTGCAAAATCACGGTAGCCCTCCATACTCTAGTGCAGGAGGGTAGTCCAGCTGACCACAATAGTATCACACTTAGATCTGACTCCTAAGAATATTAAGTAGGTAAACTGCTGCTTCACGGCAGCCTAGCGTAATGTCTGTCCCAAATGCTACCTAGCTGACTCAAGAGATTCAAATTAAATAATAGACTTCCCCCATAATCGAGTAGAGCCTAGAGCATCCCCCAGTATTAAAATAAAGTACGGCAAAAAACGCTCGACGCGCGTTTCGGCGTGCTCACACGCCTTTGTCAAGAGCTACTGGCACAGCTGAGGAGAGGTGAATATGAACCGAGGGGAGTCCCGCCCCTCTTGCTAAGTCTTCCAATCAGCTCGATTGCGGACTAGCCGGGGGCGGGGTTAGACCTCGAAGCACCTCCTCAGTACTCGTAGGTTCATTAGTTGTAGGGTCACGTGTCTACAGCGCATTGGTCGCCATGGTGACGTGACTCGCATCATGATGTGCGCGCGCGGTATCTAGTAGCTGCACACAGTCCTAAGTTTGGAACTCCAGTGCCGATATTCAGTCTCCATTAGACATTAAATTTTCAAAGTGGCTACACTGACTACCAGTAGTGATTGGAATTGTTATATAGATTGGTCCACTTATTTAGTTGGAAGGTCTGAACTGGAATTATATCGGTCTAGATAGGGGAGTTAGATCGTTATATCAATACCCAAATGGATTCATCTAGGGCTTCCCTGTAGAGAATCATTCACTGTAGTGGGTCACTGATTCATATAGGTGTAACTTTGAACTGCTGCTCATCATTATTATTGTGTCCTATGAGTAGGATAGGTTTCAAAATCAAGATAATTCATTAAATACCCCACTGACTGCTTCCGTTAGCTCCTTAGTTCCTCTGAGCTAACGGAAGTGGCAGGTGCAAACCTCAGACAAGTGTCCAGACCTCAGATCAGTATGCTGCTCGTGTGCATGTGTACAAAGAGGACTTTCAGAGGCTTCCCAATGAGAAGCCTCTGCTTGGATATTTCCCCGTGATGCGACTGAAAGTCTCTTCCGGAGAAAAAGAGGAGGGCTTGCAAAGGCTGTGGTTCATAAGGAACTGCAGCTTTTGTTAAATGCTAAAAGGTATACCCCCAATTCATACATGCATTAAAATGCATGCATGTATTTATTGGGGGTGCATCTACCAAACAGTGATTTAAATTTTATTTTTTATATGGACAGTTCATTTAATCATTTGAAAAACAATTCTAATAGAATGGAATATTTCTGATTTTTATTTAAATTTAATAAATTGCGGTATATATGGCTTAGAAGGAGCTTGGAGTCCAGTCTCTACTTAGAGACTATGGGTCCTCCAGTTATGACCCAAACGGGACTCTGCAGATACTATGCCTATGACACCAATATGCCAAGTGGTCATTTGAGTGTTATTGCTGCAGTGCAGTTTATAGTTATGTACTAAAATCTGTTTGTGTTTCAAATTTGTGGAGTTGTTTGTTTGTAATTGTATTCAGTACAGCCTGCCATGTTGCTTTAGTTAGTGCTGCTCAGACACTCTGGCACCAGGAGTGGGTGGTGTGGGTGTAATTTAACTGAATGTGTTATTTTTATGGGTTGCTACCCCAAGTCCCAACAGTATGTTTGGTTGATATGATTTCCCTTCACTTGTGGTTTTATAACTGAAGTCCACTCCAATTATTTTTCCAATGTTTTGTCTGGAGTTTGGAGTCACCCTCAAGTGACTGGCTGAGGGTTTTGGGAAAAGAAAGGAGATAGCAAAAGACCTCCTGGGGGTTAATTCATAGAACCCTCGCAGACAGGAAGAAGGGACAAATGCTGAAGCGAGTTCAAGTCTGGTCCCCTGTTATAACTTCATGTATCCATTATCAATATCAATTATATAAAACTTTAAAAATAATACAAATTATGTATGATAATGTCCAATAATAGAAAATTAAGCTGTAATTTTTAGGTACATGGAAATAATGGAAAATAGAATCCATAAAGATATAAATTGCAGGTAGATCCTCCAACCACAATCATCATCATGCCCTTTATACCATGTGCTCTCCATCAGTACAAATGACATATCCCCTAATACCTCCATTCCCCACCACTCTCATTTCCCCCATATGCATTCCTCCCTTCTCATGGTCTCCACATATACCCCTCATTGCACACTCATCATCATATACTCAATGTAAATTTTTGCCTCAATGCATAATCATTGCCGTATTCTTCATGCACATCCCACCATATGCAACTCATCAACATGCATGGCAACTCCATGTGCATGATATCGAGTACTGCAAAATCATGGCACCATCCACTTGTCTTAAATAAAAAAATATAGAAAAAAAATGTCCGAAATGTTTTTTACAGTAACGTGTACTGAGCAGACATGAAGAAATTGACAAAAAAAAGTGAACAGAAAATAATGTCAGCTTCCACCCAGTTGCTTCTCTTTAATGATTTGTTTTTCATAAAAGCAGCCAGTGAGTCAGTGGGTGACAGTGTGTGTGCTCTACAGATCTGATCTGATATGGATTTTTATAGCATTATGTGCTATTACAATGGGCTACATACAACCTCATAAACACCTGCATGAAATCTATGGAAAGACAAGGACTGACTGAGAGTTCCAAGCCAATTCATTGACTCTAAAGTCATTATAGTATAGAAACATAGAATGTGACGGCAGATAAGAACCATATGGCCCATCTAGACTGCCCAATTTTCTAAATACTTTCTTTAGTCCCTGGCCTTATCTTATAGTTAGGATAGCCTTATGCCTATCCCACTCATGCTTAAACTCCGACTGTGTTAACCTCTACCACTTCAGCTGGAAGGCTGTTCTATGCGTCCACTACCCTCTCAGTGAAGTAATACTTCCTGATATTATTTTTAAACATTTGCCCCTCTAATTTAAGACTATGTCCTCTAGTTGTGGTAGTTTTTCTTCTTTTAAATATAGTCTCCTCCTTTACTGTGTTGATTCCCTTTATGTATTTAAATGTTTCTATCATATGCTCCCTGTCTCGTCTTTCCTCCAAGCTATACATGTTTAGTTCCTTTAACCTTTCCTTGTAAGTTTTATCCTGCAATTCATGAACCAGTTTAGTAGCCCTTCTCTTACTCTCTCTAAAGTATCAATATCCTACTGGAGATACGGTCTCCAGTACTGCGTACAATACTCCAAGTGAGGTCTCACCAGTGTTCTGTACAATGGCATGAGCACTTCCCTCTTTCTACTGCTAATACCTCTCCCTATACAACCAAGCATTCTGCTAGCATTTCCTGCTGCTCTATTACATTGTCTGCCTACCTTTAAGTCATCGGAAATAATTACCCCTAAATTCCTTTCCTCAGATGTAGAGGTTAGGACTCTATCAAATATTCTGTACTCTGCCCTTGGGTTTTTACGTCCAAGATGCATTATCTTGCACTTATCCACGTTAAATGTCAGTTGCCACAACGCTGATCATTTTTCTAGTTTACCTAAATCATTTGCCATTTGGCGTATCCCTCCTGGAACATCAACCCTGTTACATATCTTAGTATCATCAGCAAAAAGACATAACTTACTTTAGCTAAATAAAGCTGTTTTAGTGTATAGATCATTCCCCTGCAATTTCACTGCTCAATTCACTGTCATTTAGGAGTTAAATCACTATGTGTTTATGCGGCCCTAGCCACACCTCCCCTGGCTATGATTGACAGAGCCTGCATGAAAAAAAACCTGGTTTCACGTTCAAACAGATGTAATTTACCTTAAATAATTGTATCTCAATCTCTAAATTGAACTTTAATCACATACAGGAGGCTTTTGCAGGGTCTAGCAAGCTATTAACATAGCAGGGGATAAGAAAATCTTAATTAAACAGAACTTGCAATAAAGAGAGCCTAAATAGGGCTCTCTTTACAGGAAGTGTTTATGGAAGGCTGTGCAAGTCACATGCAGGGAGGTGTGACTAGGGTTCATAAACAAAGGGATTTAACTCCTAAATGGCAGAGGATTGGGCAGTGAGGCTGCAGGGGCATGCTCTATACACCAAAACTGCTTCATTAAGCTAAAGTTGTTCAGGTGACTATAGTGTCCCTTTACCATCAAGACCTTCTGCAATATCACTAATATTAAAGAGAATGGGTCCAAGTACAGATCCCTGAGGTACCCCACTGGTGACAAGCCCATGCTTCGAATATACTCCATTAACTATATGTCACTCAGCCACTGCCTTACTCATTCAACAATATTGGAATCTAAACTTAAAGATTACAGTTAATTGATAAGCCTTCTATGTGCAACAGTGTCAAAAGCCTTACTGAAATCTAGGTAAGCAATGTCTACTGCACCACCCTGATCTATTATATATAATCTAGAGATGAACAACAAAAGAAAGGCTTGAAAAATGACGACCTTCTTTTTAGCATAAAATATGCATATTTTACTTTTTTTTTTAAATTACCTCTATGACAAGGAGTATCCAGTCAAGATAGGACTTTTGTATTTAGCTGTTTTTATATGCCAGATATCTTTAGTTTTAGCACTCTTGCTCTCTATGTTATTCATTCTGGAGTACCAACTTTTGCTGAATACTGCCACCAGAATATTTTCCTTTTCTGATATGTATTATGAATTTTGAAAAGCAGACAAAATAGTAAGTTTTCTGTAATACAGTAATTTTGTAGTAGCATGCTTTATGCGAGTCCTGGATCATTTTATACTGTTTCTATGCGAATGTGTTTTGTAATAAATACAGCTTATTTGCCATGTGTCTATTCAACCTCTGATGTAAAGAGAGGAGGATTTTCCCATTCACACAAAGGACAACGTAGCAATAATAATGCAGCTATATAATTTTATATTGGACATTTTTGAAATAGTTTGTAATACTTTGTAATAGTTTTAACCTTACCCTAATTGGGCTATCAGACAGTATTTCCACACATGACAGAAATAATTTTACAATGTACAATCTAACACTGGGGGTAGCTTTGTAGGAGTACTTAATGTTAATACCCCGATAATAATAATAATAATAATAATAATAATAATAATAATAATAGTATACCAATATTAGAGTATATTTTTTCTGTTTCAAAAAAACAGGACATTAAAGTTTGATTTTTTTTATTTTAATTTTTTTGCTATTTCAGGTCAATTAGAAATTGAATACATGGTAGTATTTATATATATATATATATATATATATATATATATATATATATATATATATATATATATATATATATATATATATTCTGTGAAGTCACAACAGTTTCTGTTGCAGCTGAAACTCAATATAACATAAAATATTTACTGAATTCTCAACAACCCTTTGCACACTGCCTCCCCTTTCATGCTCTTGTTTTTTTCCCTAGCCAAACCGTTCCCTCCCCAATCTATCCCATTCTCAAATGCCTCTGCTCAAGCTTTACAGCCTTTCTATAACCCCAGCACAACTCTACTTTTAGCCCCTCTTTCACAACTCACAAATGTTGGCAGTATTCGGGGAAAATGTGGAAGTTGTGAAAGAGGAGGCAATGGAAAGTCGGGAGACTGGGGAGGGTTCTCTCAGACCGAATATATTTCTCCTCTAGCCCGATCCGCTCTCACTACAGAATAGTATCCACTCTACGCCATCATTCTATTCTGACTTCGCTTACTTTCTATGTTTACAACGGATCGCATTTTTAGCTCGAACTTCCCCATCTCTGGGTATCCAAGATTCATCTGCCCGCTCTTCTAGCTTTCTGTGTAGTTCTATCAAATCCTTAGGGCTAATTATCGCTCCCCCTCTAAGTCTGTCTTTCTAAAATTTCAACACATCCCCTATTTCTCACGAAATCGGCACGTTTCTAAACTAAACTAAACACGCATTCATTCTCCCTTCATTATTTTATCTTCTCACTTCGCCAGTCTCTCACACTTTTAAATATCTCACTTACCTCGCAGGGTTGACTTGCACTCTTCTCGCATCCTTGTCTCTGATGTGGCTTGCGAGTGAGGGAATGAGAGAGGGAGGAGGTGATAGCACCGGAGAGATGAGGGAGGAGGCAGCATTAGATCTGTCTTTGCCAGTACAGCATCATTGTACCTACGGTGATCATATATGCAGAACCAAAATGATATATATATAAATATAAAAGATCAATTTAAAAAACTTTTTTTTATTTTTTTTATAAACAGAGACTGCAATACTTAAACCTACTTTCTTCTCCTGCAACTTGAATTATATGACTAGATACCCAGCATTACTTTCTAGGACATATAGACTTTTAAGAATTGTAGGTTTAAATACAGGGTGTATCCTAGCATTATTTCTAAATCTAGTGTTATTCACAGAGTTGTTCACTAAACAACTGATTTTGTCCAGATGTACAAAAGTCACTGAAAATGACCAAATTCCAATTCAATGGTAATTCTCATGTTTACTACAGCCAAATACAGTTGGAGTTTGGTAGCTTCTGGTGAATCTGCCGCAAGCACCTCAATGCATTCGGTGTCCAGATTACAATCCGTGTTTTCGCATCCGAATCCTATACAATGTATAAAACTCGGAAGATTTATAAAGCACCGATATTAAAGGGGGATTTAACTGTTCAAATAAAAATAGATACATTATTGTTTAGTAGATATACCCACATTGAACACATGCATGCATTTAATTATGCAATTTTGCATTGGGGTATATCTAAAAATAGTTTGCAAAAGCTGCAGATCACTTCCTGCAGCCTTCACAAGCAGCCTTGCAAGCCCTCCACGTCTTCCCCAGTCCATACTTCCTGTAGCTCACTGCCTATTTATAGACTTCCCAATGCAGCTTAACCCCTTAAGGACACATGACGTGTGTGACACGTCATGATTCCCTTTTATTCCAGAAGTTTGGTCCTTAAGGGGTTAAAAGGTAGTCTCTGCAAGACAGGTTCTCCGAACAATTGCCTGCCTCTTGAGTTTAGCTCCAGTGAACTAAACTACCAAGAAATAACAGGACCGGTTATCTGATTGCTAGTCAGGAGGTTGCATCAAGGTTCATTTGAAATTGGCACTTTTTGTAAAATTAAAAGAAGAGAACACACTCTGCCAGTGGCGTAGTGTAGCAAGGAGGGGGGGCAGTCCACCCCGGGCGATACTTTTTTGGGGGGGGCAAGGCCTCTGCTCACTCCCATACTCTCTCCCACCTTCTGAGTGAGACCTTGCAGCGATCCTGCTCTGCTTCCCAGGTCTCCTCCATATGGTGCAGTGAGTGAGGGAAAGAGGCGGGGCCGGAGGCATGGGAAATGCAATCGCTTCCTGTGCCTCCTGTCCTGCCCTGCGGAGTGAAGAGGAAGAGATGCCTGGCAGAGACACAAGGAAGGTTCTTCCCTGCACAGCCCACTTCCCTGCACCCTCACATCCCTCCTCTGTCCATATCCACTCTCCCCCTGCCTCACTTCCAGTCCCCTTCCCTCACCGGCACAGATCCCCTCTCTCCCTGCACAGGGAGTGTACTCAACGCCTCTAGCCCAACAAAACAACCTTTTCAAGCTTTTTTAACATACACCCAATAAATACATGCATGACAAATTCATGGATGTAATTCATTGGGGGCATATCTACTAAATGATGATTTTATGGGGGGTGGGGGCATTTGGGCAGAGTGTTCCTTTAAATAATTATTTTTACTGAAGCGCTTCAATATATATATATTTTTTTTCTTTTTTTTTTTTTTGTATGCAGGTAGTTACAACAGTGCCTGTGTCGCCACAATAGCATTGACAGGCTTGATTTTCATAGACATTCGATATCAATATTGTGACAAGTTGGGTATGCATACATTTTTTTTTTTAGGCGATCAGTGTTAAACAATAGCGTCATACAAAGTTATGGTAAAAGAGGCAGCTCATTTAGCTTTTAGATATAACAGGTTTGGTGTACATTGATAAAACATTATAACTGAGCTATTACATGCTTATTGAAGTAGGAATGCTACAAGTAGTAGGTTACAGGCTTACATAAATTTGAGTCGGGTGCAAGTTTCGTCACATTGCTTAGGGTTGACCACCAGGGGGCAGCGAGTCACTGGGCTAGCTAGGTTTAGTTGTCATGCAAGGTTCAGGCAATTTAGATAATATCTATGCAGAGTAGCAGTAGTACTAAATATTGCATTTACAACAAGGAAAATAATTAGAGGGGTATGCCAGACTCAATAATGAACAGTGCTCTGCTAGAATGATAGTTACATGCATATATTGATATATATTCAGCCGCTTAGCCACTCTTGCTGCTGCGCTGGTTCGGCTGGCATCCTGGGCATCGTCAAGTCCTTTATAATTTCCCGCTTGGTGCTTGATTGCTTTGGGACTTGCTAGCCATGGTCGTGCTTGCGTTTGTGCTTCTTCCAGCCTCAGCTTTGGGTGCAGAGCGCTGCCTGTGTGCTGTGTCCGCTGCTTTGTGTGGGCAGAGTGAGAGTCCAGCTAGAGACCCCTTGGGGCTACTGGGAGTGCGTGTAGTCGTAGCTTCCGATTGATATTTATTCTCCTGTGTGCCTGCATCTTTGCCTGAAGAGGAATTCCCAGGGAGGTCGTTAGCCCGGATGGCACTAGGTGGGCTTGGTGAGGAAGCCGCAGCAGTTCTTCGCCACGAGGTAGTAGACTCGTTAGTGCGCTGCTTGTGGTTATGCCGTTTAGCTGGGGGTCGGCCATCTTGGTGCGCGCCATCCGTTTCATAGTGCGCGATCAGAGTAGAGATTTAGCTGTGTGCGGTGGTGGTCACCCGTGGGGACCGGGATGACCCCCCCGGCCCAGAGGGGGGGGGAGGGTGGCAGACCTCCGGCCAGAGAACTGGGTGAGCGGCCGTCCCACCCGAGCTCAAGCCCGTAGGCCTCAGGCCTCGATCGGGTGACTTTGAAGCCGTTGGGGGTCCTGTCGGGTACCCCTCGAATCGCCATCGCCTGGGTGATGTCGTGCTTGCTTTTTCGGGCTGGTGTGTGCCCATGGCCCGCAGTTTGCGCCGATTTACCAGCTCCGAGGCAGGAGCTCAGACAAAGCGTGTCTGATCCGGCCGGCGGCCAGGCCCCGCCCCCGCGCTTCAATATATTTAACTTTTTAATGGTGTGAAAGGAAACACGCTTATGCAGTGTGTGGGAACATTAATAATAATATTTATGAATGGGGTGTACGTGCCATTATGGACCCGCAAATATGTGGTATTGTTCCCACATCGGTGTCCCTAACCCCCTTGTTTCTCCTCCTTAACATTAAGTAATCCTACCCTCCTCACCATAATAATAGTTAGGCTAGCCATTAAAACTAACACCTGTAAAGTAAAAAAATATCCTTGCAATCAGAAGTCTCCTTTCTTCTGAGTCTTCTTTTCTTCACTCCCCCAAAAATGTCCAAATTAAAATCCACAATTCTCAACGCAACTAAAAAAAATAATTAATGGACGTGGTGGAAGATGGGCGCATTAGTTTTTAGCTCTGCACCACGAGCTAGGCGAACACGAAGAATTGTGGGTTTCCTGCGAGACAAACCTAATTATTTTCAGGATGTCTCAACCCAAAACCCGTCGGCACCAAGACAAGCCAGAAAAACAGATTTTTTTTCGCTCAAAAGAAGGTGGCAGCCCTAGCGAGACAATCCGCGACCGAGGATGTCCAAGATGGCGCCGACCTATCTGGAGAATTACTCACAACCGCTCTCCTGAAGCAAGCTCTGGACGAGCAGTCCCAAAGGCTAATCTCTATTTGGCAATGCAGTGTTGCGGAATTAAAACGTGACCTGCAGGACATTGGGTCCCGCACAACGCACATGGAGGCCAAAGTGGAAGATCTGGTAGAGGCGCACAACACGTCCACAGAGCAGATCAAATCCCTCACTGACCAACTGCAACGGTGTGAGGCAAAAATTATGGATCTTAAGGACAGATCCAGGAGGAGTAATATCAGGCTGAGGGGTATACCAGAGACGGTTGTCCCTGCGGACCTAGCCAGTCATGTACACAGGTTTTTCAAGCTCCTGGTCCCTGAGATCCCCGTGGACATGTTATTATTGGATCGCCTGCACAGGGTTCCCAAGCCCCAACAAATCGCTGCGTCTTTGCCAAGGGATGTGCTGCTAAAGGCGCATTATTTCCATGTAAAAGATTTAAGCAGAATGGTGAAAGACCTTCCTGAGGAATACTCCAGCATCAAAATGTTTTCGGATCTCTCCGCAGCCATGTTGAGACAACGAAAGGCCTTTCAGAAGGTGACAGAAACATTCCGCACCAACCGTGTTGTATACCGCTGGGGCTTCCCTACCCGCCTGATTGTGTCCAGAAACGGGACTACAACAGTCATCCACACCGTGGACGAAGGTGTGAACATCCTGCACCAGTGGAACATGCCCATAATGAATGAGGAACGTGCCCCGAAACCACCACGAAGGGTGGATAAAGACTCGCACACCGCTGGCTGACAACCTACTGCAAGTATCTCAGCTCTGATAAAAAGATAATGCTAACACCTAGCCATTAACTTTACGGTATTTTTCTCACGGTCGTACCGTGCTAGCCCCACGGGCTCCTAAGACTCCACTGATAATATTTTCCTACTGCCACACTGTATTTGTACCCACCATTCCTGTTTAGCGGCCCCACTGGTAATACCAAGGCCTGTTTTACATAACCGCTTGATATATGCCGTCCTACCTCACCTGCTGTCGGTACATGTGGCATCATTTCTTTTCATTTTACATTCATATCTTTTCATTTTACTTTTCTTTTAATTTCCTTTCAATTTCATTTTAGTTTACTTTCATTTTAATTTCAATTTTGCATTGCAAATTCTCACATATAATTGTGACTAGCCATTAGGCTGTTAATGTATGTATAATACCTTACCTTACTTACGCTGTAAGGGTTTGGCTTATTGCGCGTTGGTTATAACCTAGTCGCCCTCATGTGTACACCATACGCGAGGGCGTGTCTAGATAGAATGCCTGTTTGATAATTGTTTGCCTGTAAAATGTGCTCGCCCTATCCGCGACAAACTTTGCCGCGCGTTGTAAGTAATGTTGTAACTTCCACTTGGATGCTCATACTATGTCTGTATGTTTTTCTAGGTACACACTGCCCCCTCCTAGCATTATTTTTAGAACACTTATGCTCAAAGGATTATCTCACTGTATCCAATATGGGTGCTCTATGTCCCCACTACAAGACACACAGAGTCGCATTTAGTCACATTAGATGTTTTACTGTGTTTATGGTTGTTACTCTGATACGCAAACAGCACCCACCGCATTTAGCCTGCTCAGGCCACCGACTGTCCACCGTCTCCGATCCCATGCCCCCCACGGCGTTTAACTACAACGCCTTGCACTGAGATCGGGCCAATATGTATATACTTTTGTTACCCTCGTTTATAACTTCCTTTTACCCTTGTTTTCCCCCTCTGGTTGGTACTCACCCCCTCACGTCTGACCCAGCTGCCCTGATGAGGAGTAGTATAGGCAAAATTATCCCTACGCCCCATGCCTACCACTATCTGACTAGAGCGTGCACCAGAATCAAGACCTCATACCTATTGATAGCAATTTCTTTTACAAACCACACTGAAAGTCTACTCACACAATGTTCGAGGGCTTAATATACCCCATAAGAGGCACATGCTGCTTCAGGAAGCCCGCAAATCTAAAGCGGACGTACTGTGTCCTCAAGAGACTCATTTTTCCAAGGCAAAAATTCCCCAATTTGGAATGAAATACTTCCCGGCTCAGTTTCATTCAGCACATATATCAAAATCTAGGGGAGTCTCCATTTATATATACAATTCAGTAGCCTTCGAAATGTTACAAACTGTGTCGGATGACCAAGGCAGATACCTAATCGTTGTTTGTATGATGAATAATGTTCTTTACACCCTAGTAAACTTATATGCACCTAATGAAAATCAGAGGAATTTTTTGACAAAAGTCCTCACGAAGGTGGCAGCTACACAGAGAGGCACTACGATAATTTGCGGGGACATAAACCACGTCCTAGATCCACTCCTGGACACCTCCATGTCCCCTGCCACACAACGACAGAAATCCCTCAAACCGACTTGCAAAGCCCTAACACAACTCCTGATGAAATTTAATTTATATGACTGTTGGAGGACGCTCCACCCTTCTGATAGGGAGTACTCCTACTACTCCAAACCTCATAAGACGTACTCTAGAATAGATGTAATGCTTATACTGGGAACCTCTCTTAATTTGCTCCGCACGTGCCAAATAGGTGACATTATCTGGTCGGACCACGCTCCAGTAATTGCCATATTTAGCGATGAATTTGTAACCCTTGGAGACTTAATGGAACCATTTTACAGGACGACAAATTTAGTTCGGATATAGAATCTGAACTCAAGTTCTACTTCTCCACTAATGACACGCCCGAGGCATCGGCGCCATTGGTATGGAGAGCCCACAAGGCGGTAGTACGTGGGTTGTTCATAAGGCGATCCTCCTTCCTAAAAAAGATCTCCCAGACAAAATTTCTAGATCTCCTGAGGAAGTTGAGAGATGCATCGGCCTCCCATCTACTCAACCCTAACCCGACAGACGCTGCTACGATTGCCCTAGCACAATCTGAGCTCAACAACATAAACATAGCCAACATGACTCGAGCTCTCCAGAGACTGAAGGCTAGGGAGTATAGCATGGTTAATAAAGCTAGTTCCCTTCTGGCTAACCGCTTGAGAGAAGCACAGGCCCACACCAAAATAGCATACCTCCTCACGCGGGATGGGAAGAAGGTAATCAAACCCCAAGAGATCAGTGATCTTTTCGCTGATTTCTATAGCGAAGCGAACTCCATAACTTAAAAAATGACCCTACGGTACACCAGCCCACTGAAGAAGAAATAGCCGCCTTCTTAGATAAAGTCCCTCTGCCCTTGATCTCACTATCGCAACGAGAGTCCCTAATAGAACCCATATCTCAAATGGAAGTACTTGAGGTTATACAAAACTTGCCATTGAACAAAGCCCCAGGTCCAGATGGATTGCCAAATCTGTACTATAGGAAGTTCTCCTCCATCCTTGCCCCCCGATTGGTGTCACTTTTTACTTCCACCACTGAGCAAGAGTCCATACCACAGGACATGCTTACGGCCACTGTGGCGGCCTTGCCCAAGCCAGGTAAACCACCAATTTATTGCGCCAACTTTAGATCTATTTCACTTTTGAATACGGACGTGAAGATCCTGGCCAAAATCTATGCCAACAGACTAACGACAATCCTGCTGACTATTGTCCACTCCGACCAAGTCGGGTTTGTGCAGGGTAGGCAGGGAGCGGACGGAACACGCAAAGCCATCGCGCTACTGCATACCATGCACAGAAATTGCCCCAATAATCTCCTACTTTCATTCGACGCTGAAAAGGCTTTTGACCGCCTTCACTGGCCATTCCTACAGGCAGTCCTGACAAAATTTGGATTTCCTTTACACTTTATTTCCGTAGTAAAATCCCTATACAGCAACCCAGAAGCCCGGGTCTTCACATCCGGGTTCCAATCTAGGCCCTTCCCAATTACTAATGGTACCCGACAAGGGTGCCCCCTCTCACCCCTCTTATACATTATGGCCTTGGAACCACTAGCTGAAACCATCCGTTTATCAACAGAGGTCACAGCAGTAAAAATAGGAGACGTGGAACATAAATTAAATCTTTTTGCAGACGACGTCCTGCCAACTATAACCGAACCACACAAATCCCTACCAGCATTTCACAATATCTTACAACAATATAGCAAATGTTCTTACTATAAGTTGAACTTATCCAAAACGCAGGCCATGGGGGTCAGGATGGAGGACAGCTATTTATCCGACCTAAGCAACCAGTTTTCTTACGACTGGAGGAAAGACTCTCACATTTCTGGGGATCAAACTTCCACATGTGATGTCCGAATTATACCATCTAAACTATACCAAACTTAGTAAGGAACTCACCACCACCCTACTAAACTGGAGACACAAATGAATTTCCTGGTCCGGCCGCATAGCAGCGGTAAAGATGGTAATACTACCCAAATTACAATATCTGTTCAGGACACTCACCCTGACTGTACCGACTACTTACTTTATATCCCTCCAAAAACAGATTAAGCGTTCAGGACACTCACCCTGACTGTACCGACCGGTAAAGACAGGAGGTATGAGCCTTCCTAATGTGCAGCTCTATCACAGAGCGGCGGTTCTTGCTACCCTCTTCTCCATTACTCAAACTACAGCCCCTCCTCAGTGGGTTTCCATAGAACAACATTGGGTGCATAACTAAGATATTAAAACCGGAATATGGCTGCCGTCCCACTTAAGGGGAGATACTTCCACCGCACTCCCAGCCACCTTAACGACACTAAAGATTTGGGATACCGCACGCAAACTCCTGTGTAGCTGCCACCCATTCCCTCTCTCTACTCCTATTAAAGCTCTGGCGCATCTTATTCCGGACCTTAATTATAAAACATGGAATAGATGTGGGGTGATTTATATATACTCTCTATTGGACAAGGGCAGGCTGGCTACTTTCGACCAATTGAAACTCAATCACACACTACCGAACACTGCCTATCACTCATACCTACAGCTTACCTCATGATGGAAAGGCCACTTACCACACCCTGTGCCATCATTTATAGCTACCCCTACACTCTTTGAAAAAAATTATGATGGCAGACAAACCGGCAAAGAAACCCATCTCCACCATATCCGCGTCACTACTCCCCCGGAAGAGTATAAAAACCCTCCCATGTGTGCGATCTTGGGAAACTGACCTGAACCGCACATTGCCAGAACAAACGTGGCTGACCTCAGTAAACGCAACCAAAGGCCTGACCTTTTGTGCGTCCCACCTAGAAACCACCCGCAAGCTTTTTTACCGATGGTACATGGTCCCCACCCGCCTAGCTACCATAGACCCGAAGGCCTCTGACGTCTGTTGGCACTGTAAAGAGGAATCAGGCACGTTTATACACACTTGGTGGAAATGTTCAAAACTTCAACCATATTGGAAAGCGGTCATCTCACTGGTACACCGACACACTTCGATCATTCTACCCAAATCCCCAGCCTCCCTACTCCTGTTCATGTTTAAAGCAGAATACCCCAAACCAATTAAATATCTAATACTCCATATACTTGTAGCAGCCCAAACACTTATCGCAAAAAATTGGTTATCACCTACCAACGCAACAATGCAAGAATTGATCCGACATCTCTCCCAAATTGGGAAATATGAATCGAATCTATCCCGCATCCCGCCCAATAAAGGTTGGAGGCACGAGGTATGGGAGAGTTGGGAGCTGAAACACCCGACCTGAGGCTGCTGTGGTCACCTGGTTCGACTTATCGGTCGGATGTAGGAGACTGTGTCGACTCCGAACAGGGGATAAGGGACAAAACCATGCACCTAATACCACATTTAGGGCACGCACAAAGAATACCTTCCTGCACCCCTTATCGAGATTAGCTCCACCCCCCCACCCCTGTTCTCCCTGCCCCGGTTACTCAACTCCAGGTATCCCCTTCAGGGAACGCTACCCGCCACAACACGCACACAATACAAGACACGGAAATACCCCGTCTTACACCAGGACTAAAATGTGGAAAATGTGGCAAGTCTCTATCGGGGATTTCTTACGTGTAAAATGGCACTATATAATGTACAATTGCTGAAGGATGCATACTTCGCCTGTGTACGGAAGTATTGTTTAACCCTTCCTCTTCTTCTTTCTGTATTCCCAATATTACTGTTATGACAAAATAAAAATTGTCAAATTGAAAAAAAAATTAAAAATAATAATTACAAAATAAATAAATAAAAATACAGCTCTAATGTATGCTAGTTGTGTCAGAATTGTGGATTTTAATTTGGCTTTTTGGGGGACAGAAGAAAAGAAGAGCTACCAGAAAGAAATGATGGTGAGTAGATATTTTTTAAAGCCCCACGACACTATTATTAGGATTAAGAGGGTTAAATAGGGCTACTTCATTTTTATCAGGGTGTCTAGGGAATTGGAGGCCATGATGCAATGCGCCTGAATGGAAAAGGGTCTTTTGTGCTGGGGACAGGATGGCTAGAAGGTTGGAGGAGCCTTTAAACTAGGAGTAAGGAGGTTGTGACAGGCTAGTTGCAGCAGATACTATAAAAAGAAGGTGGAATTTACCTGAAATTCAGAAAGGTGGAGATGGGGGCAGTGGTTAAATTAGCAGACAGAGAACAAAGGTGTTAAAAACATATTTGTCAAATAAAGTTCAAGAAACAAATGGTAACTTTAAATGTTTGCTTGCTAAGGCAAGAAGCTTGTGAAAATGGGGGAGTTTGAGATAAACAGTATGACATAATTGGGGTTACTGGAACACTTGATTGAGATTCTAATTTAAATATATACATAATTTAGGTAGGATACATTCAAAAAAATTAAATCAGATGGATCAATAGCATCCATAAATAAATATAAGCATGCCAGTAGGGCAAAGGAGTCAGAACTCAAACAATGCTTATCAGCACATGCCACCTGGCACAGCTACAGCACGATCTATAAAATAGAATTAGATACAAGTAGACTATTGGGCAGAAAGGAAAGCAGAGTGGAAGGGAAATGTAGGTGGTGTCAGACATTATGCCAATTATATGCTGTAACGGATCACCTGGCACCCCTACTGGGTACCTCTGGTAAAGGATGCTCCTAGGGCTCCTGAGGACTTCAAGCACTGCAGCAGACACCACAACCACCGAATCTGAGAAGCATAGGAATCCTCTCTAGCATATGAATGCTGTATACAGCCGAATAGGTAAAACCATGTGAATAGGTTTACACTCCTAGCAGTCAAACTGGAACAGTATACAATAAATCCTCCCCCAATAATGAGACGACACTTCACTTTGAGGGTTAAACAGGAACTCCAGATTTATTCACACACTGTCTTATAAAGGATTCTCCAATGCAAGGGAGGGATTTACAATACACAAATCACACAGTGGTTACATCCCACATATTCCCTCACCTTAGCCTGGGAGGTAATCCAATTATACATACATTTTAAAACATACTTTTTAACCAACATTCATAACTCTAAAACCATACATCCAATTCACATAAATTACATATTCACAATCAATCCATTCAGGGGAACAACATATCAAAAAATGGCATGAATCAGACCAGGGGTTCAGAAATTAGTAAAATATCTTTTGGGCCCTGGCTGGCACATGGCTATCTAGCCCAGACCGGTTTCAGTCTCTTCTATCCTGGATATAATTGAGAAGTAATTCAATTATCTCCCAGGACAGAGACAAGACTCCATTGTGCACATGGTGAGCACAAAGCATTAAAATACTATAAAATACACAAAGTCACATTTTATACATAAAACACAATCATGTCACATATCCCCAGATAGCTGGGATCTGAGTGCACAAAACTACCGAATAGCGCTCAGATCCTATTCACACAGTTCAATTGTTCAATTGGAGCCGAAGTCTTTAACTACACGAATGGGCTCCATGGCATAGCTATCTGGGTTAACACATTCACATAAAGTTGGGTCCATAGTCCAAAGGCAAGAGGCGGGCAAGCAGCCCCCTCCAAGGACACGTGGCGAGGTCGGTTTTGCCACATATGCCAATTACAATTGTCAAGACCAGTGGTTCCCAAACCAATCCTCATGACCCACCGACAATCCAGGATTTATGCATTTCCCTGTTTTATTCCAATGGTGAAACTGGCAATACCTGGCCTGTTGGTGGGTCTTGAGGATTGGTTTGGGAAACACTGGTCTAGAGTACGGAGAGACGCTTGGGAAAGAAAGTTGGGGTCACATTTTCAGGATAGTGGTGACCTAGCATGGATATTGAGCCACAGTACACAAGGCAGAATAACAATGTCCTCAGATACAGAGAACAAAATAGTCAACACAAGCCAAATATCAGTATACCATGAAACTAGAAGTCACTAAACAAATGCACTCTCAGATAACCAATAAGGAAACCATACTGAGCAACTACTGGATCAAAAGGGGGGCCTAAAACAGGGACAGTAACTTTCCAATTGCTCAGCATCAAAACAATTGTAATACTTTACCTTCAAGAGTTCAATTTAGGTGCTACACACTTTAGGGCATCTTACCTCAACACATGTACTAGTAGATTTCACTTCATGGAAAAATCAACATCTATGCAGATATGATTAATGAAAAAACTATACCTATACCTTTTGATTATATATATATATATATATATATATATAAAAGGTATAGGTGGTGTCACAAGGTGTTTCGGTGTGTGTGTGTGTGTGTCTCTCTCTTTATTGGTAGCACCAACCTCCCCTGCAATCACTTCTCTGAATTTCACCAATTTCAAATGTATTTTTTCACAAAAAAGAACATATGCAGTTACAAGTAAAAAAATATTTTCCAAACTCCAGTGCGTGAGTACTAAGCAATTTCCACTGATATTGTTTATAAAATAGCAAACCTCAGCTTAGTCCACCAGAGCTTTCAAGCTCTTATTTTGTTGCTTCCTCAGGCCTCCCACTAGTGTGGTTTTGCTGCAATGGCTTTGTCAGGACTGTGAGCAATGCTCCTTTTCCATATTGCTGTGTATTTATGTGGCTCATATTTACCCCTCTATTCCAATTGGTCCGTCTCATTAATATAGTCAGTGATCATTTGGAAAGTGAGCAGTTTTAATCCCTTTAAGTGCCTTTATAACATATAGTATAAATCTACCTCTCTATACACAAAATTGACTATAACTGTGTTTACCTGCCTTGACAGGGCAAGTACGATTGCACTTTCATGGGCCAATGGGGTGGTACTAAAAACATCCTACTATTTAAATGTGAATCTGGATTTTACACATGTAATTTTTTTTTTTTTGTTTTTTTTACTTTTAATTATCATGAAAAGAAATATATGCTTTGATTTTCAGAAACAATGAAATGATACAGATCCTCCCTGTGCCTCCACCTGTTAGCATTGGGTGGGGTATTCAAATGAAAGAATGGCAGGTGGTAAGTGATCTGTGCCCCAAAGGTGGAGCCCTACTATTTAATTAAATAATTATATGGTTGGACATAATTTCTCTCTCCCTCTCGTTCCCCTATTCATAGTCAGTGGATGGTGGCTATAATAATTAACACAGGGGGACTCATTGTACCTCTGCCAATTGGTGGTCATTGGTGGTTACTGAATTAATAACAGGGGGTGGTGGGGTGGTGGATGTAATAAGGAAAATAACACACAAGGCACTCAATGTCTCCCTTAGCACCCACCCCTGGGCTGTGGGTTGTGGGCTAATTCATTAATAAGGGGGATCATATGTCCTCCCCCCATGGGTGTCAACCCCCTATCTATTACCTTCACCGTAATAGTAAGAAAGGGGCATTAATCTAACACCTGTAAATGTAAAAAAATGATACTTATCAGAAATCGTCTTTCTTGAACCTACCACCCAGGGTTGGGGGCTAGTGTGTGATATTGGTTCACCCTGTAATTATTCAATTCATTAGTAACAGACAACAGAACAGTGGAAATTGGATATTTACTCAATGCATTGCACTGACAGTACAGGCCTTATTGTTGTAGAGAATTTACCAAAAAATGTATGTATATCCTCCCCAGTTAACTGATATCGAGATATCTGTATTAGAGAATATTCAAACTACATGAATAACTTAAACTATGGCAAATGGATAGACAAAATATGGACCATCCCCCATTTGCTAGTGCCTTATAGAGGCTTTTTTGTTTATTACTCTGTTCCACTCTAGCATTAGTATTTTAAATAAAGTTTCATATTAAGGGCTGGGGATATAGGTATTTAGGAAATATAAACAGTTATGGTTTACGGGACACCCGTAGCGCGTCAGCCCCTAGCTGCCGTAGCTTGACTGGGGTCTATTCGAAGTTTCCCACCCTGGAACATTTAAATCAGATGGTTCAATAGCATAACAAATATAAGCATGCCGTAAAGCGAAGTAGTCATAGAACTCGTGAGAATCAATGCTTATCAGCACATGCCACCTGTCACAGCTACAGCACGATCTATAAAGTAGAATATTGGGCTACAGCTCCAAGTGACCAAGCTCTCCTGCAGAGTGTATAGCTGTCTCACCCAAACACTAGCCGAGACTTAGTGAAGGGTGAATAAGAACTAGTTTTATTGAACACAACCCATATATATATATAGGAATAATCACAATAGGGGATCATCAAACAAAAAACAATACAAGTCACTCCTTGGAGTCTTGGTGTCTAAGACAGAATTAGGTCAAGAGTCTATAATTGAATTACCTGCCTGACACCAAGATCCATTGTACAATAGTTATTGTATAATAAACTAATTATCTTCATTTTTGTTCTTTTATACACACAGACATGCTAACACAATTATCTCCCATAGTACAAGAAAACTCCTAGAATGCATATAATACTACACAGCAGACAAAAGGGGTCTCTGGGACAATGTCCTACTGGGAAAAAGACAAGAAAAGGGGGCGGGGGAGTAGAATAACTACAAATACTTATAGTAGGCACAGGGTGATTAAAACATAGGAGTAATCTGGGGACCTACATAACATTTTCATCTTCAGCCCCCAGTGATGGTGAATACTATCACACACCTGATTGCAAAAAAGGATATTTGGCAACATCTTTTTAGCTACACTTTTGGTACTGCATATATTACTTAAAGGATTACACTAAACACTAGTTTTGGTTACAGTAACCAATGCTGTTCTGCCCTGTCCCCAAATAAAATAAAAAAATTAAAGAAATACAAGCTAAACCTCACCTTGATCCAGTGCTGGGCCAAGTTCTACTTGCAACTCTCCAGGGATGATGTCACTCCAGAGGGGAAGACAGGTCATAGAGGGCGGCAAGCTTAGAGGAGGACATGAGCAGCACGGAGGGGAATTGTGCTGTCATTAGCGGTCTAGTGCCAGCAAGCTGTGTCAGATGCCAAATTTGCATATTAGGATTCACATTAGCCACCTTGCCAAGGATGACCGGCAGCAGGGAGGTTAAATTGTGCAGCAGAGAGGTTAAATTGTGTATGTGCAGCATTTCATAACAGAATGCTGCACATACAGAGTTACAGGCACCATAACTACTTCAAATCAGTGAAGTTGTCACATTTGGAGTAACCCTTTCTGTGTCATTACTCCACTGCCCAAATAAAAAAAACAAAAACACTTTTTATGAGATCTACCCTAATAAAAAACATGCTTGCATACAATTTTTTTTTTTTTTTCATTAGGAGTACATCTAAAATCCCTTAAAAAATGTACACATCTCTTGTCTGAAGCCTTTGCTATCCCCCCCATCTTCTTTCCAAGCCAAGACTTTCTGTAGCTGTCCAATCACAGACTTCCCACTACATCTCACTTAGATGTCTTTGCAAGGCAGGTGCTTTGATCAATTGTTACCTCTTGAATTTAGTTTTACTGAGCTAACCAATCCAGGAAGGAAGTAACAAGCTCAGTTGTCTGATTGACAGCAATGGGTTGTTACAATGTTAATTTAGTTTACTATGTTGAAGTTTGGACATTCACCCTTAGTGTTTATCATGGCGAAAGATGCTGCATTGGTTGCAACTAAACACAAGCAATAGAAAAAGAAAAACAAACAGAACAAAACTAATTTAATGGAGCCTTGATTCTTCTTTTAACTATTTGATTTCCAGAGATTTTTTTAATGTGTATCCTGAATGTCTTGCTTTGCATTTTTCATAGTGTCCTAGACAAAAAGAGAGACATGGCTGTGATAATTACGCAACAAGGCAATGCACGCTCTGCTATTTTATTTCTTAGTGCATCCTACACATATTGGATGCAGAGCCAACCTGTGTCTCATATATCAGCATCACACAATATGCTGCATCCCCAGGGTTGCAGCACAGCAGTATGTTCCCATACCCTCTATGCAAGCATGATAAATAATATCACTATGGGAGCTTAAATAGTGTGTGGTGGTTAATTTAAAAGGAATTTCACCTGCTAATGGGAATGTGTAGCAGTTCTTGACAATGTAAATGTTTAAAGAGGATCCCATCTAACTGTATGCAAAGAATAATGATGGTGAAAATGATTTTGTGATTTGGTGAAGAAGTGATCCAAGATGTTGACTTGGTTGCATTTGTTAAAGTGCAGCATTATTATCATACCAGTTGTGAGTACAATGATTCTAATAGTATGGTTAGGGTTAGAGATTATGATCAGAAGTTGCAGCTTGGTCACTACACATGCTGTGGACTGTAGCACCAATTATTGGAGTAAGAGTGAAGAGCATCTTAACTAACCATGAGGACAAGGGGTGCAGTTTAGGTTAAGTCTTCACTTACCACTAAACCACTCAGTGATTATGGTGTAAAGAGGGCTTAGGCAACCCCCTCCCCCCAACCCCAATGTAAAGAATATAACCATTTTTCAAACCGTTTGACTTTTTACCTGGGGTCTGCCAGGCACCACACCCTGTCTCCTATTAAAGATGGAGAGTGGAAAGGTCTGAACCTGATTGATTGGCTGAGAGTGATCAGATTCTGATAAAAATTGAGCCAAAAAGTCATAATGGCCTCAATTTTTACAACAGATCTTTGTGGTGTATTAGTACTTACCAAATTGATGATATTGGATTATGACAAGCATGTAAACAAACCCTCCGTTGGTATGTTTCTCCAAACATGATCTCCTCTTGTTGATAACAGTCTAAGCCCTACAACCACTTTATTTCATAAAAGTGGTTATGGTACCTGGAGAATTCTGATGTCATCTTAAAGGTTCCTGACAACCAGGAAATTGTTTAATTGTATTGCTGCAATTCCTGTTTCTCGCCTCTAGTGGCCTCCCTAGCCACTAGTCAATCCTCAGTTGCTCTCACCTGCTTCATATGATTTTCCAAGTCTGCTATAAAAGGCCACACCTAACTCTTCACATGGCCTTTACATTGAAGTCAGTGTTCTGACTGAAAACATCCTGTATCCTGGCTCCTGAAAACATCCTGTATTCTGGCTCCTGATCCTCTATTGAGATTCTGTGTTTCCCGTCACCTGAATCCTCCTGCACTCTTATCTTCAACTACTGCATCTCTGCAAGATCCTGTAAGGAACCTGTATTACATTGAACTGGAATCTACTTACCTGTCTCAACTGCTGCAACTCTGCATAATCCTGTAAACAACCTGTACTATATGATACTGGAATCTACTTACCTGTTTCAGCTGCTGCAACACTGCATGATCATGTAAGCAACCTGTATTACATTATTCTGGAAGTACTTACCTGTCTCAACTACTGCTACTCTGCATAATCCTGTAAGCAACCTGTACTATATTATACTGAATGTACTTACTAGCTTTAACCATTTCAACCCTGTATCATCCTGAACCTGGCTGCAGTGTGACATTCCACAAACAATTAATCTACTTGGAAATAACTTCAAACCTACTTGTATATAAAGGACTTTATTCATTTACTTCAAGATATCCTTTTTGTGGCATATTGCCTTAATTCTTACTTTCAAGTAAATTGTTATGTCTAAAAAGACAAAGTTTCAACCCATAACCCTGGCAATCTTCTCATCTCTGATCCTGCTCAGGGACATCATGATAAATGCCTTAAATCGGAGACTACAGGGTTAACCAGTGTTCTAACAATCATTGCTGAACGCCTCTTAGAACTCTGCAAATCTATTTCTTGCAATCAAGCTCCTGCATATCACCTGGAGAAAAAGAAAAAGGATTTCTCCTCCTAAGGATTCCGTCCCTCTACTTTTCCAAAAATGTCTCCTTTTTCCTCAATGTATGGGTTTCGTCCCTCTGGAGTTGCAGATGCTAAAAGGATTTCTCCTCCTAAGGGTTTCGTCCCTCTACTTTTCCCCAAATATCTCCTTTTTTCTCAATTTATGGGTTTCGTCCCTCTGAAATTTGAGCAGATGCTTAAAGACAAAGAGAAGAAAAAACATAGGAAAAAGAATTAATGACTGTTTTCTGTTCATTATGGTCTGTGTACAGCTATACTTCTATTCTACTTTGCATGAAACCATCGCGTCCAGAGTCCGCTTCTGAAGGAGGGGATTATGTCAGGAACCTATCCTGACATCCAAGAAATTTATTTTATTGCTGCAATTCCTGTTTCTCGCCTCTAGTGGCCTCCCTAGCCACTAGTCAATCCTCAGTTGCTCTCACCTGCTTCATATGATTTTCCAGGTCTGCTATAAAAGGCCACATCTAACTCTTCACATGGCCTTTACATTGAAGTCAGTGTTCTGACAGAAAACATCCTGTATCCTGGCTCCTGAAAACATCCTGATCCTCTATTGAGATTCCGTGTTTCCCGTCGCCGGAATCCTCCTGAACTCTTATCTTCAACTACTGCATCTCTGCAAAATCCTGTAAGCAACCTGTATTACATTATACTGGAATCTACTTACCTGTCTCAACTGCTGCAACTCTGCATAATCCTGTAAACCACCTGTACTATATGATACTGGAATCTACTTACCTGTTTCAGCTGCTTTCAACACTGCATGATCATGTAAGCAACCTGTATTACATTATTCTGGAAGTACTTACCTGTCTCAACTACGGCTACGCTGCATAATCTTGTAAGCAACCTGTACTATATTATACTGAATGTACTTACTAGCTTTAACCATTTCAACCCTGTATCATCCTGAACCTGGCTGCAGTGTGACATTCCACAAACAATTAATCTACTTGGAAATAACTTCAAACCTACTTCTGTATAAAAGACTTTTTTCATTTACGTCAAGATATCCTGTCCATACAAATTTGATGGACGTTAAAATATCATTATACGCGGATGATGCGTTACTCACTCTTACATCCCCAGAGTCTTCTTTAAAATTTCTAATGATCGAAATTAATAAATATTCTACAATTTCGAATTTTAAGCTAAATATAACCAAATCCACAGTAATTTATGTGAATATGAACAACGACCTGGTTAATACTTTAGCCCACGTCTATAAATTCATATGGACAGACTCGGAATTAAATTATCTAGGACTATATATAACTGCCAAAGTGACAGCTATAATGGAGAGGAATATACTGTTCTTTATGAGAAATATGAATCTCAAACTAAAAAGATGGAAAAATTTAGAAACTTCCTGGCAAGGCAAAATAAATATTATTAATGCGTATATATTGCCTAAATGGCTATACTTATTCTCTATGATTCCACTCAAAGTCCCTGGGCCTTGGCTGGCTATGATTCAATCCAGTTTCAATAATTTTATCTGGAATAATAAAAAACCTAGAATTGCTCAAAAGATATTAACTAAAAAACTGTCTAACGGAGGTTTAAACTTTCCTAGTATTACCTACAGTTATCATGCTAATATTATTAGACATATCTACCTCCTTCAGGACCCTGAGCAGGTCTTAGAACCATGGTATACTATTGAATCTGAAATGGTCCAAACAGACAGACTGCAACACTCGATGTGGATAGTTACAAAGAACTCTCTAATGAATTTGTTTAAGAACTCAACGATACTATTCCAAATTTTAGAAGAGTGGTTAGTAATTAAGAAAAAATTAGCCCTAGGAAATATGATACCCAAATCATGTACAATAGACATACTGCAAATCCTTATAGAAGATCTTTCTTTAAAGAATTGGGCTAACGCTGATAGAATAAAGTTTTCACAAATTATGCAAGGAGATAATATTTTGCCATTTCAGAGCATTATTGATATTTTCCACATTCCACGCAGGGAAATTTTTACTTATCTGCGGATAAAAAACTATATTCATAAAAATGTGCTCAAATCGTCTTCTATCTATGCGAAAAAGTTGGAAGTTATATTTAAGTCTCAATCCATTAAAAAGAGCATGTCTGTTGCCTTATCAATGCTGGAAGTTCTTAAAGAGTCCCCCTATAGTTTGATTAAGAAGTGGGAACAAGATTTAGAACTGCAAATTTCTTTAGACGACTGGAACTCCTCTTTGAGCTGGGTGAATAAATATATCCATTGTTTGAACTTGTCGGAATGCCACTTCAAAGTTCTCTATAGATGGTATTATACACCTGCTAGACTAGTTAAAATGTTTCACTCTTCTGATCCAACCTGTTGGAGATGTGGTAGCCATTTAGGTACTTACATACATATTTGGTGGACATGTCCAGCTGTTAAGTCTCTCTGGTCTTGGGCTTTTAATATTTTTTCATCAATGACTACAAACAGAATTCCGGAGAATGCTGCTTCGGCTATCTTACATTTGAATTTGTCTTTCGATTCACAAAGAGATTTCTGTTTTGCCATTCACTCTTTAGTTGCGGTTAAAATTATTATCGCAAGACACTGGAAAGTATCTAAGCCGTTTGACAAACGACTATTGATAGACCAAATTAGGTTCCAATTATCAATGGAATATGAGATGATCAATAATGCGACTTTTACTTCTAGGAAAAAGAAATGGTATTGTGAATGGTTAGACAAATATAGTATATTATTTGGATAGTTCTCCTATGGACAGAATTTTTTTTTTTTTTTTTTTTCTAATTTAATCTATATTAGATATCTGCATAGATAGAGAAAGATGGGATAAAATTAAAACAGAAGCCAATAACCTCAGTCCAGGGAAAGGGATTTGTTTGATAAGATGCTCTAAGGGTTTTTTTTTTTTTTTTTTTTTTTTTTCGTGGTTAATCTATGTTAGTATGCTGCTATGCTGGTCTATAAGTGAATATGTGATCATTGTGTTTGATTATGTACTATGTATCATTTATGTATTTGTTTGATACTTGAGCATACTTGTTGATCTGTATTAGTTTCAGCATATTCGTTGTCTATGTCAAATAATAATGAAAAACTTTTTCAATAAAGATATAATAAAAAAAAAAAAAAAAAAATGATATCCTGTTTGGGGCATATTGCCTTTATTCTGTTTTAACTCTCAAAGTATCCTTTTTGTGGCATATTGCCTTAATTCTTAGTTTTAAGTAAATTGTTATGTCTAAAAAGACAAAGTTTCAACCCATAACCCTGGCAATCATCTCCTCTCTGATCCTGCTCAGGAACATCATGACAGGGACACTCAAGGACCAATATGCTGCATTTTAAGCAACTCCCTTACTTCAGAAAAACACTTCCTTATCAAAAAGGTATGCACCTATCTCAGCCACTGAAAATACCAAGAAAATAACCTGCAACAGAAGGAGAACATTTCCAGTGAGACATATAGTAAGGATATCACTACCTATTTGCAGTATCTGACTACCTGCATTCATGTTGTAAATTAAAAACAGCTCAGTGCTGTTGGGGTTGAGACTGTGCACATACCTTTTATAAGGAATTCTAACTGGCATGATGGTGCGTGGCTAAAGAGAGTCCATTTAAACCTTTTTAGAATGTGCAACAAATGTGTGTTCTTGGCTGTCTACAATTAATCTTTGCCAACCAGGCTTGTCAGATTTTAAATTGATAATGCAAAAGTATCATTTCTGCATTTTCAGTAAAACTGAGATTTATTTCTTGGTTTATATGAAAGTGTACCTAAATATGATGATATTAAATGAGGGAAGGTCCCAGTGTACCTTAGGCAGCCTAACCACAACTGTAATTGTTAGGTTGATTTAGAATGCTCCTTTAATAGTTTTCAAATCATTTCCAACCTCAGATGTCAAACACACAAGTCTGTAATTTGTAGACTGTTGCTGTGATCTTGTTCCCTTTTTAAACATCGTATCTGCTTTGCACAAATCTTTGGCACCATTCCAGAAACATAAAATCACAGAAGATTAAAAATAATATTGTGACTATTACTGAAAAAAAACCTCTCAATGTATACATGGATGTATACCATCTGGCCTTAATCTTAACATGCATTTGAATGTTTTCTCTGATAGCCAATAACATGTTTGATGTAAGATTATCACATTGATTATTTTCATCCTGGAACCAGATATTTGGTATATATAAAAATGTAACAGACTAGCTGTTCAGTTTTAAGTACAATTTACAGACCAATAGCATGTGGTGAAGTTTTTAGATGATGGGCTGCTAGGCTCCACGCCTGGAGTTGAACCCTGCCCCTCTCTGTAAACTTCGCCACATAACCTGAAGCACTTTGGGCTCCTAATGTCAATAATACATTAAAGAGATACTATAGTCACCAAAACAACTTTAGCTTAATGAAGCGGTTGTGGTGTATATCTATTATCCCTCTGCAGTTTCACTACTCAATTCTCTACCATTTAAGAGTTAAACCACTTATGCAACCCAAGCCACACCTCCCTGGCTGTAACGGACACAGCCTGCATGAAAACAAAATGGTTTCATTTTCAATCAGATGTAACTTACTTTAAATGTTTTTATTGTGTGCTCTGTAAGGTCTAGCAAGCTATTAACAGAGCAGGAGATACTAAATTAAATAGAATTTGCAATAAAGGAGTTATAAACATTAGATGACTCTTTACATGAAGTGTTTAGGAGGGCTGTTTAAGATACATGCAGGGAGGCATGCCTAGGGCTGCATAAACAAAGCAATTTAGCTACTAAATGGCAGAGAATTGAGCAGCGAGACTACAGTGCAATGATCTATACACCAAAACTGCTTCATCAAGTTAAAGTTGTTTTGTTTACTATAGTGTCAGCAAGAGGCCAATGTATTTATTATTTTTATTTAAAAAATATATTTAAAAAAATATATATATTTTTAAAGTTTTGTTTTTATTCACAACCCAATAGTAGTACACAGGTCTCCATAATATGATGGCTATACTATGACAATAACATGCAAAACAGTGGTAGCATACCACATTTAGCAATAAAAACAATATAGGGAGGATTGTGTATTTAGAAAAATTATGAGAATAGTAGTAGAAGAAAACTGTTAGATAATCATTTAGTGACTTTTGCCAATGTATTGTGATATCAGAACTTAGAGTAAGCGTATAGAGCAGGGAGCACTAGATGCCTCCAATACCAAGTAATGTAGTTGAGGTTCATAAGCTATATACATATTATAAGGGCTCTGTGGCGAAACCAACCTCGCCACTGGGCCCTGGAGAAGCCTGTTTGCTAGCCTCCTACCTGCTGACTATGGCCCCTGGGTTATTTGGGGCATATTGTACTTTATATTGCTGCTACTGGCCCTTTAAAATCAGCAATGGATATATTGGGACTTTTGGGACTACTGTCCCTTTAAGACTGTGGAGCATATTCCAGTATACTGCCTTTAATATTACATATGTATTTATGTGTTGAGTTTAACCTGGGATATGTATGCAGCATTCACCTGATTGTTCGGTAGAATCACTCCATTCATTATATTGAGTGAAACTACCGAACAACCAGACCACCCAGGACTAAGTGTGCCTCCAATTACAGTTTGCAACAATGTTGCAAACGGGTAATTGGCAATCAGTGTAATGTATTCTTTGTCCTCTGGGTGGCCGCCATTCGGGAAACAAACACGTGGCGGCGGCCATCTTAAACTACCGAACAGCGGTGTTTTGCCGTCGAGTGTCTGGAACTAAAATCGGACACTTGACTAGGCAAACACCGCTGAGACCTCCATACTTCCAGAAATTCGTATAGAAACTACCGAATGACCCGCCGTTCGGTAGAAAGAACCCCACAAACAAGGGAATTCATTCAAACCCTCTCCAGGCTCTATAACACAGGCAATTCGCCTGTTTTCATTCCCTTGTTTGTGACCGACCGCAGGGCCAAAATGCATGGAACTGTTTTCGGATACTTTACCCATGCGGTCGGTCAAATCTTTGGAACCTCATATCTCCCGAACTGTTCATCCGAATGACTTGAATTTTGGATATGTTGTCCCCCTGAATAAGGGCTATCCAGCGATGCTGGATTTAAAGGTGTACCCCCTGTTTTTGGGGTACATCCAGAACTTGGCTGGAAAAGTGTACCGGATAATTGGGTTTAATGTTATCTGAGGGGAGGGGATGTGTGGGCTGAACCATGTATGTGATTGGTTATTTTATGCCTCCCCCTGGGTGTGGCCTGTATGTGGATTATTGTAATAAAAGCCAGGCTGGATGAGCCAGTCCAGAGTTCCTGTTTTACCCTCAAAGTGATGTGTCGTCTCATTATTGGGGGGAAGGATTTATTGCATGCTGTTCCAGTTGACTGCTAGGAGTACAAGCCTATTCGTATGGTTCCTATTCAATGGTCTACAGCATTCATAAGCTTGGGAGAATTTAAAGGTTTCTCGGATTCGGTGATTGTGGTGTCTGCCAGAGTGCTTGGAGTCCTCAGGAAGCACTAGGAGCATCCATTAACGGAGGTACCAAGTCGGGGTGCCAGGCGATCCGTTACAGGCTCATACCCCCGTTGGGTCTTTAAATGCAAGAGGAACTGAAGTTACTGTAGTATAGAGGTGCGGGTGGAATTGCAGATCGTTGATTGAACATTTGCGTTCAAAGGGATACCACTTATGACACTGGAAACATTATAAAACATACTGATAGAATAATAAAGGAAATAAAACAAAACCAAGCAGAGCTAGATCATCAGGCATCTATATTGCCTGAGATAGAGCGAGTTCATGACACTGAAGTGGATGAAGTATCTCCCCAGCGGGCCACTGGTATAAAGGGGCGAACTGTCGCTGGATGCCAAGATGTGGATGTCGTAGGCATCATAAGGTCGGGTTGGTCAAGAGTTCGGTCTGCTATTCCAAGTTTCTGCAGTGTGCCTCGTATGTCCGCTGCTTCACAAACTTTCATGTTTCCAGTTTCTCTCGTTATAATATGGCATATTGGCCTGCCCCAACGATGGGGTATTTTGTGAGCTAAGAGATCCCTGATCACGGGTCGTAGAGATCGACAGCAGTCCATTGTGGGCCTGGACAGGTCAGGGTAAAAGGTCAGAGAGTGTCCCTCAAAGTGTAGAGGGGACTTGTTGCGTGTGGCTGTCATGAAGGCCAAGCGATCCTGGCCTTGCTGGAAACGGATGATTATGTCCCTTCCCACACCTGGTGTGTAGTCAGTCTAGGGACCCTGTAGCAACCATTCAGCGACATAGAATTAGCTTGTCTTGCTGTAAATAAAGGCACCACCCACTAGGAATGTTTAACACCTGGGTAGGCCTATGCTTATTTGCAAACAATAACTAATTAACCAACAATCAATAACAAGTTCCTAGCTAATCAAATTAAATGCCTTGCCAATTACCAACAGGATATCAAACCTTGTGCAATAAGTAACCTTTTCCTACAGATTAATCTTACCTGTAGCAGTAGAAAAGAAACTCTTAGCAAAATCTTAGACAGTTGAAGATTCTGTAAACCTCTCCAGAATATCTCCAATCGCACACTTTGTAGCAGCACTTAGAAGCAGCTGCCAAGCTCTATTGGCTCAGAGCCCGAGTATCATAGACCCATTCATCAGATAGTGATGCCTTACTAGACGAGTGATAAAGCTCCTCCACCAGTGATGCCATAGCGGCCCTCTAGGAGTTTGGAGGCCTCTATGGGAGATCACCAATATCAGCAGTGATAGGGGGTCTGTCCGATTTTTATATTTTTTACTTCTGTGCCTCAAGCCTCCAGGAAGGTAATCCACAGCAGTGTGAGTTGATATGCTCAAGATGTTTTTTATTTTGTGGTAATTTTTGTCAAGTTTTGCATCCTCTAAGTATGGCTGCTAGCTCTGCCCCATATACAAATATTATATGATTTATGAACATTATGCCTTACCAGTACCATTCCAGATCAAGTAAAGGAATGAATTCTCCTCCATTCAATTCTCTATCTCAACCTCAAATGGACCGTACCATCCCTACCCTCCAAATCTTTTCTCCAGCTACTGAACAGGAGGTGGCTGTACTTCTCCTTTCCTCTCATCCCACCACATGTCCGCTTGATCCCATCCCGTCTCACCTCATCAGATCTCTCGCCCCTTGTCTTGTGCCATCCTTAACTAACATTTTCAACTGTTCTGTTTCCTCTGGTGTTGTCCCTGCTCCTCCTAAGCATGCTACTGTTGTACTAGTCTTAAAAACCCATGTCTTGATCCAGCTTGATTCCTGCTCCCTTTTTCCTTAAAGCTTCTGGAAAGACTTGTCCTTACCCGTCTGACTTGCTTCCTCAATTCCAACTCTCTCCTTGACCCTCTTTAGTCAGGATTCCTCCCCCTTTGCTCCATTGAGACCGCACTGATTAAAGTTACAAATTATCTAATAGATCCAAAGGCCACTACTCAATACTAATTCTTCTCGGGCCTCTCTGCTTAATAATGCAATCAGGACTTCCCAAATTATGGTAGGAGTGGTTGAAGAGAATTGAGCAGCGAGTTTTCTGAGTTTCTGAGTTTTCTGAGAAATAGTGTTTAATACTTTCTCTTAGTGATTGTAGAACATCTGGATCATTTAGGAGCATATTATTTAGCTTCCATTGAATCATCGTAGTCGATAGGGATGGTATATAAATGGCAAGAGACAGGGGCGCATGGTCAGACCATGTAATTGGCGCATATGAGCTTGACTGTACCAAATGTAAAAATCTGTGGGGCATAAATAGCATATTGATACGCGACTAGGAGTTTGCTGCCGGGGAGTAAAAAGAATGGTCTTATCTGGAGGGGTGAAGCATGCACCAACTGTCATATAATTGGGCCTGATCAAGTAAATTATTGAGTCGTTTCCGTGTAGATAGTATTGATTGTGTTGTAGAGGTTGAGTCTAGAGTAGTGTCCAGTGTGGTATTTAGATCACCACCTAATATCAGTACCCCTTCTGCAAACTTCTATACAATTTGAGTATTTGCGTAAGGATCTGCATTTTTTTATATTTGGTAATTATAGGTTGACCATTGTAACTATTGTCCTTCCCACCTGACTCTTAACCATGATAAACCGGCCTGCGTCGTCAGATTCGTGAGTTTTATAGATGAAGAGTAAGTGTGTTGCAATTAGTATGGTCAGGTCTCTGGATTTGGATTCGGGGTAGTTATTAAAATACCCCTCTGAAAATATATGGTTTCAGAGTTGTGGGGCCGCCCCCTCACGAAAGGGAGTCTCCTGGAAGAAAGCCACATCTGCCTTTAATTTGTGAATTTCTGACAGTGCCAAAGACCTTTTATTTTCCGGGGTTTCAATCCCTGAACATTAATGGATACCTCTCAAATGGTGGCCATTATGGGTTGTGCTAAATGTGCGGTCTGTGGGTCCCACCTCCCAGGTGGCGGTGTGTGAGATAGAAAGGAAGGTATGAAAATGAGAGGAGATAACGCAATTAGGATAGGTAGTAGTGGTCAATAACTAAGTTTGGCAAAATAAAATATAGATAGCTTGTGGGTAGCTTTGGTGTCCATCCCTGAGTGGTTGAAATGGCAATGGGGATGCGGAGGCAACACCGCTCAGAACGATCCACCATTCAATAAATGGTTAATAGATAAGGGGGGGTTTATCTGAAAGTTCAACTAGAAAAGGGAAAAACGTTGTGAGTCTCTATCGTAGATTAAGGAAATCAATAGTGTTGGGCTAGAAAAGGTGGATAAGCAACTGTAGCCCTGAATGTCTGGGTCCAGGAGTGGCACGATATGTGCCATATAGTTGTTAATTTGGTTCTTCCGTGTCTGGAGTACCCGTGAGTGACCGTGACATGCCGGGGTGAACGCTAGTCAGTCAGAATTGTAAGTGGAAACATAATTACAAACTTCAAACCAGCATTTTGCTTGAAATAGTGATTGGACAGTCCAAGTGTAACCAAATGTTTTAATAAAAATTTTTTTAAATCTATTTATTGTTTTTTCTTTCATTTTATTGTAATATATTTAAAAAAAAATTCCCCTGTTTGCAACATAATGTTATAGTTCCCCCCCAGTAACTGAACTACGTGGAAGCTAGATTGTGATCCCACGGATGTACTTGTGAGTATTTTTAGCATCTATATATTTATTATTTATTTGGGTAAGTTTATTTATGCATTTATTATTATTTTTATTTTTTTCCCTTTGGTGGATAACGAAATTACCCTAATCCGGGACTCCTGGTGGGAATAGTGAAAGTACCGGGGGTATAGCTTGCCACAATATGTTCTGTGGATTGGTCTGAGAATTCAGGGTGGTCAACTGGGATGCTAGGGTTTGGTCCCCAATAAGGCCTATCACTAACAGCTTGTGGGTTGCTTGAACAGGACCCTGACTATTGGGGCACGTGTAAGATGATTGTATAGGCTGACTGCCGTATAACAAGTAGGAAAAGGCACTTGAACTAAATGACCTGGAGATTGTGGTGAACCAATATGACATACGACCTGAGCTCGGGTATGGTCTAATGCTGTCAGGTTGCATCCAGTCAAGGTTCGTTAGGGCCGTGCGCTTGTGTTCGTGGTGGGAAGGTCAGTTGTTTCTCGGTGCTCCAACAGCTGGGCCAGGTTGAAGTTCGTGTGCCCTGTCAGTCTCCTTGGTACGTTGATCTTTAATTACCCGTTGGTCTGAACCTTGCCGTCAGATAAGCATGCAAATTGGCATTGTAGCAGGCCGTAACTGACCAGATTTGTAATTCACGTACAGGGAGAGTCGACATTCCAGGAAAAGTTTCAACTGTTCAAGTAATGGCATTTGTAATCCAAAGTGTAGGGTACATGTTCACACGGTCCTGATGTCAGAAATTTGTAGTCACGGAAAACCCAGAGAACAATAACTTCTTGTGGCCTTCACCCTTCTGCAGTTGGCGATCCTAAGATGTCGGTGCTCTTGGGGAAGTTGGAGTAAGACGTTGTTCTCGCTGGTCTGTTCGCCTCTTCCTCCCAGCAGATTGCCAGCATAGTTTCTGGAGATGTTGGGCGGTGGATGGTTGGACTGGTTAATACCAGTCAGGGATATGCATGTCTTGAAGCCCCAGAGCTCTCACGAAGGGTTGAACGTCTTGTGGAGATGGTGTATGTCTCCTCATGAGTCATGACAATTAGAGCGAAGGAAAAACCCCAGCGGTAACGTATATTGCGGACCCGCAGCTGGTCAGTATTGAGCTTGAGCACTCTCCTGGCCTGGAGAGTCATCCATAACAAATCAGGGTAAATTAGCACTGGACTGTCATGGAATAAGAGTGGGGGAGTAGATTGGCGGAGAATTTTCAGTATTTCTTCCTTATGGGAAAAGTAATGGAGCTGTCAGATTACATCTCTCGGCACGTCTGAAGATGCGTTTTCTGGGACGCAAAGAGAGATGTGCTCGGTCTAAAAGCACTGGCGTGTCTGGTGGCTTGTCCAACAATAAGTTGAATAGCTCCCTAAGAGTTGCATGCAGGTCTTCATTGTCTTGCTCCTTAATGCGCAGCTTGTTCCTCCTACCCTGGTTATCCAAGTCATCTAGGGATCTTTGGTAAAAGGATAAGGATGTGTTTTGGGCCTCTAAGGCTGACTGAAGTTGTTGTACCTGGTCGAATAATAAGTCTTGGTCGTCTTCTAGGGAGCTCACTCTATCGCCAACATTGCGGATGTCCGATCCCAAGGCCTCCATTTTTTTCTGGAACAAAGATTCTAATTTGGCTAGCATATTGTCCATATCCCCTTTTGATAGTAGATTTTTCAGGAGCTCTTTAATGTTAGGTTCTCATGACACAGAGCCCTCAGATTCTGCTGGGCTGGGGGGTGGAGAGTCCTCAAAAATAGAAAAAAAAATCCTAAACAGGATAAAAGTCTTTCCGCATACTTGTCACCTCAATCTAAAGAATTAACAGAGAATCATTGTCTAATCTAGATTTATCATTAATGGATATTAGAAAAGAAAAAGAAGAGGTTATGGTTAATGTCCTTAATGCAAGTCTGCAGAATATTCTGGAAGAAATCAAGAAAGAAATCTACTCAAATTAAGCAAGAAATCAGAAATTACATAACGAGGAGAGCATGGAATTGTAGAAGGAGATTGCAGAGCTAGGGCTGGAGAGGTTTGAGATCGGTAAAAGGAGATTTGGAGGTAGTGGAGACGTGCTCTAGGTCAAGACAATGGAATTTTCTGTGATATTGATGTGCCGAGGGTGGTGTCAATTGGGTCCTGGGTGTGCTGATGTCAAAGGTCAGCAGATGGTGGTCAGATAGACGAAAAGGAATATTGGAGAGATTAGAGGCAGTACAGAGGTTGATGAAGGCGAGATCAAGAGTGTTTCCCGCTTTATAGGCTGCTGAATTAGCATGAGGCCAAAGGAGGAGTTTACAGACAGCAGACGAGATGCATCAGTGCAGTTGGGGTTAGTGGTTGGGACATTGAAATCCCCAAGTATAAGGGAAGGAGTGCTAGAGGAGAGGAAGTGAGGTAGCCGAGAAGAAAAGTGCTCAATAAATAGCCTACAATGACCGCGAGGCAACATAACCAATCTGGCAAATTTCAATGTGAAAAAAATGAAATGCAAGCCTTATATGTGACTCTCTAACTTTCCAAAACACCATAAAACCTGTACATGGGGGGTACTGTTATTCTCGGGAGACTTCACTAAACACAAATATTAGTGTTTTAAAACAGTAAAACATATTACAACAATAATATAGACCATAAAAGTGCCGTTCGCTTGTAAAAAATGCAAAAAACTTCACTTTTACTTAAAATATCATCGTTGTAATACAATTTACCAGTATGAAACACTAATATTTGAGTTCAGCGAAGTCTCCCGAGTAAAACAGTAACCCCTATGTACAGGTTTTATGGTGTCTTGGAGAGTTACAGGGTCAAATACAGTGCTTGCGAATTAAATTCTCTGCATTTTCTCCCTGTGTTGTCAGGCATGTCAAGCAAATTTTAATTAATCAAATCACATAATTACGTTAAAAGATTATTTCAATATACACGGAGAATTTTAATATATATGCATTTATAGGTATTTAAATTCTACGTGTATACTAATGTAATCTTTTATGTAATTATATGTATTTATCTATATATATATTTACGGTTATTTGTATTTTATATATAGATAGATAGATATATATACATATATAGAATGTCATTCTAAGTGTATTTTGTTACCGATATATTTATATTAATAACAAAATACATTTAGAATGAAATTACATATGCATATATAATTTATTACATTTTGTTTCAATATTTTATTTTATTATTTTAATTATATGTATTTATATATAATATATATATATATGTACATCTATTATATATAATATATATACATATTATATATGTAACGTCATTCTAAGTGTATTTTAATATTAATATATATACTTATATTAATATTAAAATACACTTTGTATGACGTTACATATATATAATATGTATATATATTATGTATATAATATATATATATATATACATATATATATATATATAAATATATTTAATTTATTTTTAAACATGTTTATTTTATTTTTTTTATTCTTCCTACCAGCAGGGGGACTGTCTGATATTTTAGACAGTCCCCCTGCTGGCAGATCCATAGCCAGCTATAGGGGGCCATGTGATCGCTCTTTGAGAGCGATCACATGGCCCCCGGGGGCCTCATTTGCCGGAGGGGGGCTGCCTGGGCTGTCAGGCAGCCCCCCAGAAGAGGATCGCGGCGGAGGTAAGTACAACTCACCTCCTGGGGCTGCAAGCCGTTACGACGTACCATGCCGTCGCAACGGCTTTAAAGCCCATTTAATGCAGGACGGCATGGTATGTCGTAAAGGCGTTAAGGGGTTAATATCAAAATACACGTACAATGATATTGATTAAATATATATATATAATTTTCATTTTATATATATATATATATATATATATATATATATATATATATATATATAATAAAAATAAATATATAAATATGTTAAAAAATAAAATTAAAAAAATAAATAAATAGAAAAATATATAAACATGCGTCATTTCGTTCTAACTGTATTTTAAAATTAATATATATATATTGATATCAAAATACATGTAGAACGAAATATATATATCTATATACATAAGTATATACGTATATATCACTATATATATAAATAAAAATAATAAAAAAAATTATATACACACATATATATATATAATAATTCTACGTATATATTTATGTAATAATTTTACATAATTAGGTCATTTTATTAATTACAATTTGGAGGACCTGCCTGACAACCCAGGCCGAAAGTTCAGGGAATTACATTTTCTAGCACTATTTTTAACCCTGTAACTTTCCAAGACACCATAAAACCTGTACATGGGGGGTACTGTTTTACTCGGAATACTTCGCTGAACACAAATATTAGTGTTTCAAAACAGTAAAATATATTACAACGAAGATATCGTCAGTGACAGTGACGTTTTTTGCATTTTTCACACACAAATGGCACTTACACTGACGATATAATTGCTGTGATACGTTTTACTGTTTTGAAACACTAATATTTGTGTTCAGCGAAGTCTCCTGAGTATAACATTACCCCTCATGTACAGGTTTTATGGTGTTTTCAAAAGTTACAGAGTCAAATATAAGGTTTGCGTTTCAGTTTTTTCACATTAAAATTCGCCAGGTTGCCTTTGAGACCGTATGGTAGCCCAGGAATGAAAATTATCCCCATGATGGCATACCATTTGCAATAGTAGACAACCCAGGGTATTGCAATTAGGGTATGTTTTTTTTTTTAGTAGCCACTTAGTCACAAACACTGGCCAAAATTTGCATTCAAATTAGTTTTTTGCATTTTCAAATATTAACACTAACTTTGGCCAGTGTTTGTGACCAAGTGGCTACTAAAAAAGACTGGACATACTCCATTTGCAATACCTTGGGTTGTCTACTTTTGCAAATGGTATGCCATCGGGGGGGTAATTCTTATTCCTGGGCTACCATACGGTCTCAAAGGTAACGTAACCAATCTGGCGAATTTCAATGTGAAAAAACTGAAATATGTAACACGCTATATTTGACCCTGTAACTTCCCAAAACACCATAAAACCTGTACATAGGGGGTACTGTTTTACACGTGAGACATCGCTGAATAAAAATATGTGTATTGTATTGTAGTAAAAGCAAACAGTATTTTGACATTCACAGTTAAAATATCACGTAGAACTAAAACAATTAAAACAATTCTTATTTTCTCCCATTTTTTAAATATTTTTTTCATATTAAATTATGTTCCATACCTAAATATTTGATGTTAAATGAAAGCCCTGTTTCCCCTGAATAAAATTATATATAATAAGTGTGGGTGCATTTAATATGAAAGAGGTGAATTACGGTTGGACAGACATATAGGGCAAATGCCAGGTTTTGTTTACGTTTTTTTTGGACCACAACTTGTACATTTGGCTGCGGTCTTAAGGGGTTAATATTGACGAGGAACAGCTGTTTGAGTCGATCAGAGCGGCAGATTGCCCTATCTACTCTCCTAATGATAGAGTCCCCTACCACCACAACCTGTCAAGAAATCAACAGCCACACACGACCTTTTCATCTCAAACTCACTCACACTACTAGCACTTACAGAGACCCCTCTGATAGTGGAACTCCTGCCTCTTTGTTTTGGTGGGCTACAGTTCTCCCACACTCGACCCAACTGTAAAGGAGGTGGTGTAGGCATCCTTCTCTCCCCTCAATGTACCTTTCAACCAATCTCACCTGCCCTATCCTTTACTTCCTTTGAAGTTCACACTGTCCGCCAATTTAAACCCACTTCTTTAAGAATTGCTATCCTCCACTGCCTCCCCCCCCCCCCCCCCCGACCCCCCCTGCGGTCATTGTAGGCTATTTATTGCTGTTATGAAGCACAGGTCATGTTGAGAAAGCTGCAAATCTTGGTAACACTTTAATTATTGGAGATTTTAATTACCAGGACATAAATTGGGACGGAGGGACTAGTAGCTCAGCAAAGGGAATTAGGTTTTTAAACTTGTTAAATGACAAGCACCAACTAGAATGGACGCTTGTCTGCACCTGGTTTTAGTAAACAATGTTGATTGTTTTTTTTGACCAACATTCAAGTAGGTGAGCACTTGGGAAATAGTGATCACAATATAGTGTCCTTTGAAATAAACTAAACAAAAAAAAACAAAAGCACATGGGGTATACTAAAACATATAATTTTAAAAAGGTCAATTTCAATAAGTTAAGGGCAGCTTTACAATATATTGACTGGCATAAACTCTTTAGTGAAAAGAACACTGAGGATAAATGGATCATCTTCCAACAAATATTAGAAAGGTACATTTCTCAGTATGTACCATTGGGTAATAAATATAAAAGAAACAAATTAAAACCAATGTGGCTTAGTAGAGAAGTAAAACGAGATTAAAAATAAGAAAATCTTATAAAAGATATAAGGAAGCAAATAATGCGTGCAAAAAGGCAATTAGATTTGCTAAACTTCAAAATGAAAAAAAAAAAAATGGGCGGGGCTGGGCCGCCGAGCCGCATGGCTGCAAACTACCAGAGCTCCGAGCCCTAGCCACAAAGAATGGCATTAAAACCGCTTAAGAATGGCCCTTAGAGCCGGACACCAGCACAGAATCAAAAAGAGAAATACCTCAGCTCCAATTCGATACCACACATGTACCTAACGCACCGGGAGCGATAAAACCGACACACCCGGCCTACCAACCTCCACAGGCAACGACATTGCATAAATGAGACCCGGCAACGGAGGATCGCACCAAGAGGCACACATGCCAGAGACACACACTGCCATGGAGGGCAACACTGGCTCGGGGCACGGCCCCGTTCCCTCCCCCCCCCGGCCGGTGGGGATAATCCCGGCCACATGGGGACTGCACGCGACGAGGCAGGAAATTCCAGCCGGAACCTGTGCCGCTCCCCTACACTGGCAGATGCTGTCATAATGGGACCCGCCAGCAGTGTGTGTCAGGGTGGCGGTCCGGTGCCCGGGACCCAGACACAGTGTCCAGGCGGCGCATGGACCGGGACCCAATATGCCTGATGTTAAGTGGGAGTCTTCAGCGTGGAGGTGGATTAGCAGGGTCTGGTGCAGGGTAACCGCACGCCCCCTGGTGTTGAGCACCAGCGTTTGTGCAGCCACATACCAAGACCCTGATTCAGCTTATGCGGATAACAGGAACTAGGAGCTTGGAAATTAAGCAGACCTCCCAGGAGCTGAATAGGGAGGCTCTGCAGCAAGATTGTATCCAGTACTAGAAACAAGGCAAGACTAGAGATAGGCACCAAACATGAAAACAAGACAGAACTAGTAGAACCCAGAACCAGGGAAGGATAGTAAGCTAAACCCAGAACATATACACAAGACATGAGGAAAACATGAACATAACATGGGCATGACTGGACAGGACTGTACATGGACTGGGTATACAAACTAAAACAAGACAGGATAACATAGGCAAAACAAGAGGAGATATAACTAAGTACTACATATGAAAATCATGGGGATTTAGTCACTCTATATGATCATGTGGTGGAAGCTCGGTAGAAATTAAATTTAGTAGGCAGAGATTTCCACGTGGCACATGTGTATGTTGGTGTATCAGTTAGTCAGTTACACGTAGCTAAGATACAATCAACAGTGTACTGAGCAAGTGTAGGAATACAGGATATAAGAGTATTTCCCCATCTCCATTGTGCTGGGCAAGCCATGTGGTCAAACAGGAATTTAGTCTCTATTCGGTTGATGGATAAGAGTATGTGTAGGTTGAACTGATTATGGGAGGAGCTACATGCCTATATAAGGGACCTACACTGTATGATCAGGGCTCAGACTTTGCTGTTTTTTGGTGACATTAGTCCCTCTGAGTCCCGGTCGGTGAATCGAAAAAAGAATCTCTTCCTTCCTGAAGAAACCTGTGTCCATCTCTCTGTGCTTGGATTCCGTCAGTTTCTCCGGTATCAATCATACATTGCATAAGCCTGCCAACAACGCCAATGCACCCCATATCTGGCAGGTCCTACACTGCCTAATGTATGCTAAAATAACCACAGATTCAGAACACATATATAGCACTTACCTGCAAGAAAGGGCTGAAGCTTTGAGCAGCTGCCTGCAGGAACTCTGACACATAATGAATGACTGAAAACAAACGGGTGTGTCACCATCAAACAAACATTTAAATGAATCCAAGAGACTGGGAAATCCAGGGGTGGATTATAGGAATGAACCCAGAAACCCAGCATAAAGAAAACCAGACACAGAATAAAAAACCAAAAACCAAGAAATACTAAACAAGAATTGTAAAAGGAGTACTGGATACCAGAAGCCAAGTCCAGACATCAGAACAGAGCAGAGCAGATCATGACAGTGTGAAGCGGAAAACGGCGGATCCATGCATGGGGGAGACACCAGCGCCCGCCGCTTGACTCGTGGAGGTCGGGGCCGCGGACGGACTGCCCGGGCGGCGCAGGAGCCGATGCCATGACCGCTCAACCTCTGGATGAGGAGGGCACTCGGAGAAACCTGTCCCCACCGCTGTGAGCCCGGCAGAGCCGGGCGGTGCGCGCCTCCAGCGGACCGGTGGCTGTGAGGCAGTGCAGCCCCTGCTCAGCAGAAGTGGCCAGAGATAGGAGAGACATATAGAGCGGGTCGTGGACCTACCGGGGTACTGGAGGTACGGGGGAGGTGCAGGGGACACTGGGAGTGCGGACTCTTTGGGTGGGGGGACCGCAACAGCCCATGTTGCCCCCGAGTGCCCACCGGGCTGCGGTGCTATCGGAAGACGGCCTGGGCCGGACTGGGGGCCGGCCGGGTCCTGGCAGCTGGGGAGACAGGGTAGCGCTGGATGCTCCCTGACCTGCATGGGCGACCCGACCGCTTTGCACGCTCACAAGGACCATGCCCGACATCAATCCCACACAGTCAGCCAGATTACGTAATGGAACGGATGGAATATATGGGTCTCAAACACCATACCTGGGATTTATACATTGGGCTATACCTATGGGGCGCTCCCTAGACACCAACCTCAAGGAGACACCGAAAACCGTATTGAGAGACACGTGTAATTACTTACAATGGTCCATGAGCGTTAATTTTAGTGGATCAGATATACAGCACTACCGCTTACAAGGACATAGTCCACGCAATTATGATTTATATGCATGTTTGATGTTGACCATTTTCTTATTATTTTACACAGATTCTAGACATGCTGCGTAGATACCAGCAGACGTTGCATACACTCTTTCGCTTACAGTATAGCCTAACTGCCGCAGCATATGAAGGATAAACGCATAAGCTAACACTGGCTAAATGTAACTGATGTTAAAATGCCCATATCGTTAACCATATTTGTTGGTTGCAATAGAGAGGAGTATGCCTAAACATAACGATTCTCGAAAAATTTTAGGAGTCTAAGCCATAGTCCTTAAAGTTTTCAAATTATGACCACTTGTTTGCAACTCACGCCGTCTATTGGCATTCATTGAAACTCCACTCTGCAAAGCTCACATTTGAAGGGCAATTTCTAAACTGCGACTGTGCCTTCATTGTTAATATCTGAGAGACATACTATGCATCACAATGTAGGTCTGGGTCTTGTGATTCTCACAATATAAAGCTCTTCACTGTAGGATTTATAGTTTTTAAAATACGACCGTTTGAAGATGGCAACCGCAAAAATACTCTGACCTGTGCCAGGCTGCAGCAGCAAGTGATGTCATAGACAGGGCCTTTTGCACCTGCTAATGTTTTTATAACTGTATGTTTTAATGTAACTGTGAAGCACTTTGGGCAACAACGTTGCAATTAAATGTGCTATATAAATGATAACAGTTACTCCGCCCACTTCAGTTGGTGGAGGCAAGAACACTTCACACAATTTCCCCAGAAATTGTAGCTTTTCTAGTTAAGTGTTCTTGCATAGCAAGACCACTTCATGTTATCTCACATATATATTATTAAGTGTTCTTGCATAGCAAGACCACTTAATGTTATCTCACATATATATTATTAAGTGTTCTTGCATAGCAAGACCACTTAATGTTATCTCACATATATATTATTAAGTGTTCTTGCATAGCAAGACCACTTAATGTTATCTCACATATATATTATTATTATTAAGTGTTCTTGCATAGCAAGACCCCTTAATGTTATCTCACATATATATTATTAAGTGTTCTTGCATAGCAAGACCACTTAATGTTATCTCACATATATATTATTAAGTGTTCTTGCATAGCAAGACCACTTAATGTTATCTCACATATATATTATTATTAAGTGTTCTTGCATAGCAAGACCACTTAATGTTATCTCACATATATATTATTATTAAGTGTTCTTGCATAGCAAGACCACTTAATGTTATCTCACATATATATTATTAAGTGTTCTTGCATAGCAAGACCACTTAATGTTATCTCACATATATATTATTATTATTAAGTGTTCTTGCATAGCAAGACCACTTAATGTTATCTCACATATATATTATTATTATGAAGTGTTCTTGCATAGCAAGACCACTTAATGTTATCTCACATATATATTATTATTATTATTATTATTATTAAGTGTTCTTGCATAGCAAGACCACTTAATGTTATCTCACATATATATTATTATTAAGTGTTCTTGCAAAGCAAGACCACTTACTGTTATCTCACATATATATTATTATTAAGTGTTCTTGCATAGCAAGACCACTTAATGTTATCTCACATATATATTATGATTATTAAGTGTTCTTGCATAGCAAGACCACTTAATGTTATCTCACATATATATTATTAAGTGTTCTTGCATAGCAAGACCACTTAATGTTATCTCACATATATATTATTATTATTATTAAGTGTTCTTGCATAGCAAGACCACTTAATGTTATCTCACATATATATTATTCTTATTCTTATTCTTATTATAGCCAAATTTGCCACCCTAACTCCTCCCACAGTTTTTACACTACATAGACAAAAATATACCAAAACGTGCAGATTCTTCCCGATCGGATTGCTATTACTTTGTGGAATGTTTCGCCGAATGGTTCTCGGAATATTGTCGTTCTTGTGGCGAAATTTGTCCCATAGGAATGAATGGCAAATCTAGAGTGGGAGCTGGCAAAAGCTGAAAAATCAGGACATGATTTCTAAACTGCCACCACTCCCTCATTTTCAGGCCCACCTACACAAATCTTATATCAAAACGTTCAGCTATCCCTGCTGCCACTAAAAATGTCCACAGCTAAGCCATAGTCCTTATAATTTTCACAATATGACCATTTGTTTGCAACTCACGCAGTCCATTGACATTCATTGAAACTCCACTCTGCAAAGCTCACATTTGAAGGGCAATTTCTAAACTGCGACTGTGCCTTCATTGTTAATATCTCAGAGACATACTATACATCACAATGTAGGTCTGGGTCTTGTGATTCTCACAATATAAAGCTCTTCACTGTAGGATTTATAGTTTTTAAAATACGACCGTTTGAAGATGGCAACCGCAAAAATACTCTGACCTGTGCAAGGCTGCAGCAGCAAGTGATGTCATAGACAGGGCCTTTTGCACCTGCTAATGGTTTGTATAACTATATGTTTTAATGTAACTGTGAAGCACTTTGGGCAACAACGTTGCAATTAAATGTGCTATATAAATAAATAATAACAGTTACTCCGCCCACTCCAGTTGTAGACTACTGGTGGAGGCAAGAACACTTCACACAATTTCCCCAGAAATTGTAGCTTTTCTAGTTCTTATTATTCTTATTATAGCCAAATTTGCCACCCTAACTCCTCCCACAGTTTTGACACTACATAGACAAAAATATACCAAAACGTGCAGATTGTTCCCGATCGGATTGCTATTACTTTGTGGAACGTTTCGCCGAATGGTTCACGGAATATCGTCGTTCTTGTGGCGAAATTTGTCCCATAGGAATGAATGGCAAAGCTAGAGTGGGAGCTGGCAAAAGCTGAAAAATCAGGACATGATTTCTAAACTGCCACCACTCCCTCATTTTCAGGCCCACCTACACAAATCTTATATCAAAACGTTCAGCTATCCCTGCTGCCACTAGAAATGTCCACGGCTAAGCCATAGTCCTGATAGTTTTCACAATATGACCATTTGTTTGCAACTCACGCAGTCCATTGACATTCATTGAAACTCCACTCTGCAAAGCTCACATTTGAAGGGCAATTTCGAAACTGCGACTGTGCCTTCATTGTTAATATCTCAGAGACATACTATACATCAAAATGTAGGTCTGGGTCTTGTGATTCTCACAATATAAAGCTCTTCACTGTAGGATTTATAGTTTTTAAAATACGACCGTTTGAATATGGCAACCGCCAAAATACTCTGACCTGTGCAAGGCTGCAGCAGCAAGTGATGTCATAGACAAAACCTTTTACACCTGCTATTTTTTTATAACTGTATGTTTTAATGTAACTGTGAAGCACTTTGGGCAACAACATTGCAATTAAATGTGCTATATAAATAAATACTAACAGTTACTCCGCCCACTTAGTTGTAGACTACTGATGGAGGCAAGAACACTTCACACAATTTCCCCAGAAATTGTAGCTTTTCTAGTTAAGTGTTCTTGCATAGCAAGACCACTTAATGTTATCTCACATATATATTATTCTTATTCTTATTCTTATTATAGCCAAATTTGCCACCCTAACTCCTCCCACAGTTTTTACACTACATAGACAGAAATATACCAAAACGTGCAGATTGTTCCCGATCGGATTGCTATTACTTTGTGGAACGTTTCGCCGAATGGTTCACGGAATATCGTCGTTCTTGTGGCGAAATTTGTCCCATAGGAATGAATGGCAAAGCTAGAGTGGGAGCTGGCAAAAGCTGAAAAATCAGGACATGATTTCTAAACTGCCACCACTCCCTCATTTTCAGGCCCACCTACACAAATCTTATATCAAAACGTTCAGCTATCCCTGCTGCCACTAGAAATGTCCACAGCTAAGCCATAGTCCTGATAGTTTTCACAATATGACCATTTGTTTGCAACTCACGCCTTCCATTGACATTCATTGAAACTCCACTCTGCAAAGCTCACATTTGAAGGGCAATTTCTAAACTGCGACTGTGCCTTCATTGTTAATATTCCAGAGACATACTATACATCAAAATGTAGGTCTGGGTCTTGTGATTCTCACAATATAAAGCTCTTCACTGTAGGATTTATAGTTTTTTTTAAATACGACCGTTTGAAGATGGCAACCGCCAAAATACTCTGACCTGTGCAAGGCTGCAGCAGCAAGTGATGTCATAGACAAAGCCTTTTACACCTGCTAATTTTTTATAACTGTATGTTTTAATGTAACTGTGAAGCACTTTGGGCAACAACATTGCAATTAAATGTGCTATATAAATAAATACTAACAGTTACTCTGCCCACTTAGTTGTAGACTACTGATGGAGGCAAGAACACTTCACACAATTTCCCCAGAAATTGTAGCTTTTCTAGTTATTAAGTGTTCTTGCATAGCAAGACCACTTAATGTTATCTCACATATATATTATTAAGTGTTCTTGCATAGCAAGACCACTTAATGTTATCTCACATATATATTATTAAGTGTTCTTGCATAGCAAGACCACTTAATGTTATCTCACATATATATTATTATTAAGTGTTCTTGCATAGCAAGACCACTTAATGTTATCTCACATATATATTATTAAGTGTTCTTGCATAGCAAGACCAATTAATGTTATCTCACATATATATTATTATTATTATTCTTATTATAGCCAAATTTGCCACCCTAACTCCTCCCACAGTTTTTACACTACATAGACAAAAATTTACCAAAACGTGCAGATTGTTCCCGATCGCGTTGCTATTACTTTGTGGAACGTTTCGCTGAATGGTTCTCGGAATATCATCATTCTTGTGGCGAAATTTGTCCCATAGGAATGAATGGCAAAGCTAGAGTGGGAGCTGGCAAAAGCTGAAAAATCAGGACATGATTTCTAAACTGCCACTACTCCCTCATTTTCAAGCCCACCTACACAAATCTTATATCAAAACGTTCAGTTATCCCTGCTGCCACTAAAAATGTCCACGGCTAAGCCATAGTCCTGATTGTTTTCGCAATATGACCATTTGTTTGCAACTCACGCAGTCCATTGACATTCATTGAAACGCCACTCTGCAAAGCTCACATTTGAAGGGCAATTTCTAAACTGCGACTGTGCCTTCCTTGTTAATATCTCAGAGACATACTATACATCAAAATGTAGGTCTGGGTCTTGTGATTCTCACAATATAAAGCTCTTCACTGTCGGATTTATAGTTTTTAAAATACGACCGTTTGAAGATGGCAACCGCAAAAATACTCTGACCTGTGCAAGGCTGCAGCAGCAAGTGATGTCATAGACAGGGCCATTTGCACCTGCTAATGTTTTTATAACTGTATGTTTTAATGTAACTGTGCAACAACGTTGCAATTAAATGTGCTATATAAATAAATAATAACAGTTACTCCGCCCACTCCAGTTGTATACTACTGGTGGAGGCAAGAACACTTCACAATTTCCCCAGAAATTGTAGCTTTTCTAGTTATTATTATTCTTATTATTCTTATTATAGCCAAATTTGCCACCCTAACTCCTCCCACAGTTTTTACACTACATAGACAAAAATATACCAAAACGTGCAGATTGTTCCCAATCGGATTGCTATTACTTTGTGGAACGTTTTGGCGAATGGTTCACGGAATATCGTCGTTCTTCTGGCGAAATTTGTCCCATAGGAATAAATGGCAAAGCTAGAGTGGGAGCTGTCAAAAGCTGAAAAATCAGGACATGATTTCTAAACTGCCACCACTCCCTCATTTTCAAGCCCACCTGCACAATCTTATATCAAAACGTTCAGCTATCCCTGCTGCCACTAAAAATGTCCACAGCTAAGCCATAGTCCTGATAGTTTTCACAATATGACCATTTGTTTGCAACTCACGCCTTCCATTGACATTCATTGAAACTCCACTCTGCAAAGCTCACATTTGAAGGACAATTTCTAAACTGTGACTGTGCCTTTATTGTTAATATTGCAGAGACATACTATGCATCAAAATGTAGGTCTGGGTCTTGTGATTCTCACAATATAAAGCTCTTCGCTGTAGGATGTATAGTTTTTAAAATACGACCGTTTGAAGATGGCAACCGCCAAAATACTCTGACCGGTGCCAGGCTGCAGCAGCAAGTGATGTCATAGACAAAGCCTTTTACACCTGCTAATGTTTTTATAACTGTATGTTTTAATGTAACTGTGAAGCACTTTGGGCAACAACGTTGCAATTAAATGTGCTATATAAATAAATAATAACAGCACTCCGCCCACTCCAGTTGTAGATTACTGGTGGAGGCAAGAACACTTCACACAATTTCCCCAGAAATTGTAGCTTTTCTAGTTATTAAGTGTTCTTGCATAGCAAGACCACTTAATGTTATCTCACATATATATTATTCTTATTCTTATTATAGCCAAATTTGCCACCCTAACTCCTCCCACAGTTTTTACACTACATAGACAGAAATATACCAAAACGTGCAGATTGTTCCCGATCGGATTGCTATTACTTTGTGGAACGTTTCGCCGAATGGTTCACGGAATATCGTCGTTCTTGTGGCGAAATTTGTCCCATAGGAATGAATGGCAAAGCTAGAGTGGGAGCTGGCAAAAGCTGAAAAATCAGGACATGATTTCTAAACTGCCACCACTCCCTCATTTTCAGGCCCACCTACACAAATCTTATATCAAAACGTTCAGCTATCCCTGCTGCCACTAGAAATGTCCACGGCTAAGCCATAGTCCTGATAGTTTTCACAATATGACCATTTGTTTGCAACTCACGCCTTCCATTGACATTCATTGAAACTCCACTCTGCAAAGCTCACATTTGAAGGGCAATTTCTAAACTGCGACTGTGCCTTCATTGTTAATATTCCAGAGACATACTATACATCAAAATGTAGGTCTGGGTCTTGTGATTCTCACAATATAAAGCTCTTCACTGTAGGATTTATAGTTTTTTTTAAATACGACCGTTTGAAGATGGCAACCGCCAAAATACTCTGACCTGTGCAAGGCTGCAGCAGCAAGTGATGTCATAGACAAAGCCTTTTACACCTGCTAATTTTTTATAACTGTATGTTTTAATGTAACTGTGAAGCACTTTGGGCAACAACATTGCAATTAAATGTGCTATATAAATAAATACTAACAGTTACTCTGCCCACTTAGTTGTAGACTACTGATGGAGGCAAGAACACTTCACACAGTTTCCCCAGAAATTGTAGCTTTTCTAGTTATTAAGTGTTCTTGCATAGCAAGACCACTTAATGTTATCTCACATATATATTATTAAGTGTTCTTGCATAGCAAGACCACTTAATGTTATCTCACATATATATTATTAAGTGTTCTTGCATAGCAAGACCACTTAATGTTATCTCACATATATATTATTATTAAGTGTTCTTGCATAGCAAGACCACTTAATGTTATCTCACATATATATTATTAAGTGTTCTTGCATAGCAAGACCAATTAATGTTATCTCACATATATATTATTATTATTATTCTTATTATAGCCAAATTTGCCACCCTAACTCCTCCCACAGTTTTTACACTACATAGACAAAAATTTACCAAAACGTGCAGATTGTTCCCGATCGCGTTGCTATTACTTTGTGGAACGTTTCGCTGAATGGTTCTCAGAATATCATCATTCTTGTGGCGAAATTTGTCCCATAGGAATGAATGGCAAAGCTAGAGTGGGAGCTGGCAAAAGCTGAAAAATCAGGACATGATTTCTAAACTGCCACTACTCCCTCATTTTCAAGCCCACCTACACAAATCTTATATCAAAACGTTCAGTTATCCCTGCTGCCACTAAAAATGTCCACGGCTAAGCCATAGTCCTGATTGTTTTCGCAATATGACCATTTGTTTGCAACTCACGCAGTCCATTGACATTCATTGAAACGCCACTCTGCAAAGCTCACATTTGAAGGGCAATTTCTAAACTGCGACTGTGCCTTCCTTGTTAATATCTCAGAGACATACTATACATCAAAATGTAGGTCTGGGTCTTGTGATTCTCACAATATAAAGCTCTTCACTGTCGGATTTATAGTTTTTAAAATACGACCGTTTGAAGATGGCAACCGCAAAAATACTCTGACCTGTGCAAGGCTGCAGCAGCAAGTGATGTCATAGACAGGGCCATTTGCACCTGCTAATGTTTTTATAACTGTATGTTTTAATGTAACTGTGCAACAACGTTGCAATTAAATGTGCTATATAAATAAATAATAACAGTTACTCCGCCCACTCCAGTTGTATACTACTGGTGGAGGCAAGAACACTTCACAATTTCCCCAGAAATTGTAGCTTTTCTAGTTATTATTATTCTTATTATTCTTATTATAGCCAAATTTGCCACCCTAACTCCTCCCACAGTTTTTACACTACATAGACAAAAATATACCAAAACGTGCAGATTGTTCCCAATCGGAGTGCTATTACTTTGTGGAACGTTTTGGCGAATGGTTCACGGAATATCGTCGTTCTTCTGGCGAAATTTGTCCCATAGGAATAAATGGCAAAGCTAGAGTGGGAGCTGTCAAAAGCTGAAAAATCAGGACATGATTTCTAAACTGCCACCACTCCCTCATTTTCAAGCCCACCTGCACAATCTTATATCAAAACGTTCAGCTATCCCTGCTGCCACTAAAAATGTCCACAGCTAAGCCATAGTCCTGATAGTTTTCACAATATGACCATTTGTTTGCAACTCACGCCTTCCATTGACATTCATTGAAACTCCACTCTGCAAAGCTCACATTTGAAGGGCAATTTCTAAACTGCGACTGTGCCTTCCTTGTTAATATCTCAGAGACATACTATACATCAAAATGTAGGTCTGGGTCTTGTGATTCTCACAATATAAAGCTCTTCACTATAGGATTTATAGTTTTTAAAATACGACCGTTTGAAGATGGCAACCGCCAAAATACTCTGACCTGTGCAAGGCTGCAGCAGCAAGTGATGTCATAGACAAAGCCTTTTACACCTGCTAATTTTTTATAACTGTATGTTTTAATGTAACTGTGAAGCACTTTGGGCAACAACGTTGCAATTAAATGTGCTATATAAATAAATACTAACAGTTACTCCGCCCACTCTAGTTGTAGACTACTGATGGAGGCAAGAACACTTCACACAATTTCCCCAGAAATTGTAGCTTTTCTAGTTATTATTATTAAGTGTTCTTGCATAGCAAGACCACTTAATGTTATCTCACATATATATTATTATTATTATTCTTATTATTCTTATTATAGCCAAATTTGCCACCCTAACTCCTCCCACAGTTTTTACACTACATAGACAAAAATATACCAAAACGTGCAGATTGTTCCCGATCGGATTGCTATTACTTTGTGGAACGTTTCGCCGAATGGTTCACGGAATATCGTCGTTCTTGTGGCGAAATTTGTCCCATAGGAATGAATGGCAAAGCTAGAGTGGGAGCTGGCAAAAGCTGAAAAATCAGGACATGATTTCTAAACTGCCACCACTCCCTCATTTTCAGGCCCACCTACACAAATCTTATATCAAAACGTTCAGCTATCCCTGCTGCCACTAGAAATGTCCACGGCTAAGCCATAGTCCTGATAGTTTTCACAATATGACCATTTGTTTGCAACTCACGCCTTCCATTGACATTCATTGAAACTCCACTCTGCAAAGCTCACATTTGAAGGGCAATTTCTAAACTGCGACTGTGCCTTCATTGTTAATATCTCAGAGACATACTATACATCTAAATGTAGGTCTGGGTCTTGTGATTCTCACAATATAAAGCTCTTCACTGTAGGATTTATAGTTTTAACAATATGACCGTTTGAAGATGGCAACCGCAAAAATACTCTGACCTGTGCAAGGCTGCAGCAGCAAGTGATGTCATAGACAAAGCCTTTTACACCTGCTAATGTTTTTATAACTGGATGTTTTAATGTAACTGTGAAGCACTTTGGGCAACAACATTGCAATTAAATGTGCTATATAAATAAATAATAACAGTTACTCCGCCCACTCTAGTTGTAGACTACTGGTGGAGGCAAGAACACTTCACAATTTCCCCAGAAATTGTAGCTTTTCTAGTTCTTATTATTCTTATTATAGCCAAATTTGCCACCCTAACTCCTCCCACAGTTTTTACACTACATAGACAAAAATATACCAAAACATGCAGATTGTTCCCGATCGCGTTGCTATTACTTTGTGGAACGTTTCGCCGAATGGTTCACGGAATATCGTCGTTCTTGTGGCGAAATTTGTCCCATAGGAATGAATGGCAAAGCTAGAGTGGGAGCTGGCAAAAGCTGAAAAATCAGGACATGATTTCTAAACTGCCACCACTCCCTCATTTTCAGGCCCACCTACACAAATCTTATATCAAAACGTTCAGCTATCCCTGCTGCCACTAGAAATGTCCACAGCTAAGCCATAATCCTGATAGTTTTCACAATATAACCATTTGTTTGCAACTCACGCCTTCCATTGACATTCATTGAAACTCCACTCTGCAAAGCTCACATTTGAAGGGCAATTTCTAAACTGCGACTGTGCCTTCATTGTTAATATCTCAGAGACATACTATACATCAAAATGTAGGTCTGGGTCTTGTGATTCTCACAATATAAAGCTCTTCACTGTAGGAATTATAGTTTTTAAAATACGACCGTTTGAAGATGGCAACCGCCAAAATACTCTGACCTGTGCAAGGCTGCAGCAGCAAGTGATGTCATAGACAAAGCCTTTTACACCTGCTAATTTTTTATAACTGTATGTTTTAATGTAACTGTGAAGCACTTTGGGCAACAACATTGCAATTAAATGTGCTATATAAATAAATACTAACAGTTACTCCGCCCACTCTAGTTGTAGACTACTGATGGAGGCAAGAACACTTCACACAATTTCCCCAGAAATTGTAGCTTTTCTAGTATTAAGTGTTCTTGCATAGCAAGACCACTTAATGTTATCTCACATATATATTATTAAGTGTTCTTGCATAGCAAGACCACTTAATGTTATCTCACATATATATTATTATTATTATTCTTATTATAGCCAAATTTGCCACCCTAACTCCTCCCACAGTTTTTACACTACATAGACAAAAATATACCAAAACGTGCAGATTGTTCCCGATCGGATTGCTATTACTTTGTGGAACGTTTCGCCGAATGGTTCTCGGAATATCGTCGTTCTTGTGGCAAAATTTTTCCCATAGGAATGAATGGCAAAGCTAGAGTGGGAGCTGGCAAAAGCTGAAAAATCAGGACATGATTTCTAAACTGCCACCACTCCCTCATTTTCAGGCCCACCTACACAAATCTTATATCAAAACGTTCAGCTATCCCTGCTGCCACTAGAAATGTCCACGGCTAAGCCATAGTCCTGATAGTTTTCACAATATGACCATTTGTTTGCAACTCACGCCTTCCATTGACATTCATTGAAACTCTACTCTGCAAAGCTCACATTTGAAGGGCATTTTCTAAACTGCGACTGTGCCTTCATTGTTAATATCTCAGAGACATACTATACATCAAAATGTAGGTCTGGGTTTTGTGATTCTCACAATATAAAGCTCTTCACTGTAGGATTTATAGTTTTAGAAATATGACCGTTTGAAGGTGGCAACCGCAAAAATACTCTGACCTGTGCCAGACTGCAGCAGCAAGTGATGTCATAGACAAAGCATTTTACACCTGCTCATTTTTTTATAACTGTATGTTTTAATGTAACTGTGAAGCACTTTGGGCAACAACATTGATATTAAATGTGCTATATAAATAAATAATAACAGTTACTCCGCCCACTCCAGTTGTAGACTACTGGTGGAGGCAAGAACACTTCACAATTTCCCCAGAAATTGTAGCTTTTCTAGTTATTATTATTCTTATTATAGCCAAATTTGCCACCCTAACTCCTCCCACAGTTTTTACACTACATAGACAAAAATATACCAAAACGTGCAGATTGTTCCCGATCGGATTGCTATTACTTTGTGGAACGTTTTGCCGAATGGTTCACGGAATATCGTCGTTCTTGTGGCGAAATTTGTCCCATAGGAATGAATGGCAAAGCTAGAGTGGGAGCTGGCAAAAGCTGAAAAATCAGGACATGATTTCTAAACTGCCACCACTCTCTCATTTTCAGGCCCACCTACACAAATCTTATATCAAAACGTTCAGCTATCCCTGCTGCCACTAAAAATGTCCACGGCTAAGCCATAGTCCTGATTGTTTTCGCAATATGACCATTTGTTTGCAACTCACGCCTTCCATTGACATTCATTGAAACTCCACTCTGCAAAGCTCACATTTGAAGGGCAATTTCTAAACTGCGACTGTGCCTTCATTGTTAATATCTCAGAGACATACTATGCATCAAAATGTAGGTCTGGGTCTTGTGATTCTCACAATATAAAGCTCTTCGCTGTGGGATTTATAGTTTTTAAAATACGACCATTTGAAGATGGCAACCGCCAAAATACTCTGACCTGTGCAAGGCTGCAGCAGCAAGTGATGTCATAGACAAAGCCTTTTACACCTGCTAATTTTTTATAACTGTATGTTTTAATGTAACTGTGAAGCACTTTGGGCAACAACATTGCAATTAAATGTGCTATATAAATAAATACTAACAATTACTCCGCCCACTCTAGTTGTAGACTACTGATGGAGGCAAGAACACTTCACACAATTTCCCCAGAAATTGTAGCTTTTCTAGTTATTATTATTATTCTTATTATAGCCAAATTTGCCACCCTAACTCCTCCCACAGTTTTTACACTACATAGACAAAAATTTACCAAAACGTGCAGATTGTTCCCGATCGCGTTGCTATTACTTTGTGGAACGTTTCGCTGAATGGTTCTCGGAATATCGTCATTCTTGTGGCGAAATTTGTCCCATAGGAATGAATGGCAAAGCTAGAGTGGGAGCTGGCAAAAGCTGAAAAATCAGGACATGATTTCTAAACTGCCACTACTCCCTCATTTTCAAGCTCACCTACACAAATCTTATATCAAAACGTTCAGCTATCCCTGCTGCCACTAAAAATGTTCTAGGCTAAGCCATAGTCCTGATTGTTTTCGCAATATGACCATTTGTTTGCAACTCACGCAGTCCATTGACATTCATTGAAACGCCACTCTGCAAAGCTCACATTTGAAGGGCAATTTCTAAACTGCGACTCTGCCTTCCTTGTTAATATCTCAGAGACATACTATACATCAAAATGTAGGTCTGGGTCTTGTGATTCTCACAATATAAAGCTCTTCACTGTAGGATTTATAGTTTTTAAAATACGACCGTTTGAAGATGGCAACCGCAAAAATACTCTGACCTGTGCAAGGCTGCAGCAGCAAGTGATGTCATAGACAGGGCCATTTGCACCTGCTAATGTTTTTATAACTGTATGTTTTAATGTAACTGTGCACCAACGTTGCAATTAAATGTGCTATATAAATAAATAATAACAGTTACTCCGCCCACTCCAGTTGTATACTACTGGTGGAGGCAAGAACACTTCACAATTTCCCCAGAAATTGTAGCTTTTCTAGTTATTATTCTTATTCTTATTATAGCCAAATTTGCCACCCTAACTCCTCCCACAGTTTTTACACTACATAGACAAAAATATACCAAAACGTGCAGATTGTTCCCGATCGGATTGCTATTACATTGTGGAACGTTTTGCCGAATGGTTCTCGGAATATCGTCGTTCTTGTGGCAAAATTTGTCCCATAGGAATGAATGGCAAAGCTAGAGTGGGAGCTGGCAAAAGCTGAAAAATCAGGACATGATTTCTAAACTGCCACCACTCCCTCATTTTCAGGCCCACCTACACAAAACTTATATCAAAATGTTTAGCTATCCCTGCTGCCACTAAAAATGTCCATAGCTAAGCCATAGTCCTGATTGTTTTCGCAATATGACCATTTGTTTGCAACTCACACAGTCCATTGACATTCATTGAAACTCCACTCTGCAAAGCTCACATTTGAAGGGCAATTTCTAAACTGCGACTGTGCCTTCATTGTTAATATCTCAGAGACATACTATGCATCAAAATGTAGGTCTGGGTCTTGTGATTCTCACAATATAAAGCTCTTCGCTGTGGGATTTATAGTTTTTAAAATACGACCATTTGAAGATGGCAACCGCCAAAATACTCTGACCTGTGCAAGGCTGCAGCAGCAAGTGATGTCATAGACAAAGCCTTTTACACCTGCTAATTTTTTATAACTGTATGTTTTAATGTAACTGTGAAGCACTTTGGGCAACAACATTGCAATTAAATGTGCTATATAAATAAATACTAACAGTTACTCCGCCCACTCTAGTTGTAGACTACTGATGGAGGCAAGAACACTTCACACAATTTCCCCAGAAATTGTAGCTTTTCTAGTTATTATTATTATTCTTATTATAGCCAAATTTGCCACCCTAACTCCTCCCACAGTTTTTACACTACATAGACAAAAATTTACCAAAACGTGCAGATTGTTCCCGATCGCGTTGCTATTACTTTGTGGAACGTTTCGCTGAATGGTTCTCGGAATATCGTCATTCTTGTGGCGAAATTTGTCCCATAGGAATGAATGGCAAAGCTAGAGTGGGAGCTGGCAAAAGCTGAAAAATCAGGACATGATTTCTAAACTGCCACTACTCCCTCATTTTCAAGCTCACCTACACAAATCTTATATCAAAACGTTCAGCTATCCCTGCTGCCACTAAAAATGTTCTAGGCTAAGCCATAGTCCTGATTGTTTTCGCAATATGACCATTTGTTTGCAACTCACGCAGTCCATTGACATTCATTGAAACGCCACTCTGCAAAGCTCACATTTGAAGGGCAATTTCTAAACTGCGACTCTGCCTTCCTTGTTAATATCTCAGAGACATACTATACATCAAAATGTAGGTCTGGGTCTTGTGATTCTCACAATATAAAGCTCTTCACTGTAGGATTTATAGTTTTTAAAATACGACCGTTTGAAGATGGCAACCGCAAAAATACTCTGACCTGTGCAAGGCTGCAGCAGCAAGTGATGTCATAGACAGGGCCATTTGCACCTGCTAATGTTTTTATAACTGTATGTTTTAATGTAACTGTGCAACAACGTTGCAATTAAATGTGCTATATAAATAAATAATAACAGTTACTCCGCCCACTCCAGTTGTATACTACTGGTGGAGGCAAGAACACTTCACAATTTCCCCAGAAATTGTAGCTTTTCTAGTTATTATTCTTATTCTTATTATAGCCAAATTTGCCACCCTAACTCCTCCCACAGTTTTTACACTACATAGACAAAAATATACCAAAACGTGCAGATTGTTCCCGATCGGATTGCTATTACATTGTGGAACGTTTCGCCGAATGGTTCTCGGAATATCGTCGTTCTTGTGGCAAAATTTGTCCCATAGGAATGAATGGCAAAGCTAGAGTGGGAGCTGGCAAAAGCTGAAAAATCAGGACATGATTTCTAAACTGCCACCACTCCCTCATTTTCAGGCCCACCTACACAAAACGTATATCAAAATGTTTAGCTATCCCTGCTGCCACTAAAAATGTCCAGAGCTAAGCCATAGTCCTGATAGTTTTCACAATATGACCATTTGTTTGCAACTCACACAGTCCATTGACATTCATTGAAACGCCACTCTGCAAAGCTCACATTTGAAGGGCAATTTCTAAACTGCGACTATGCCTTCATTGTTAATATTGCAGAGACATACTATACATCAAAATGTAGGTCTGGGTCTTGTGATTCTCACAATATAAAGCTCTTCGCTGTAGGATTTATAGTTTTTAAAATACGACCGTTTGAAGATGGCAACCGCAAAAATACTCTGACCTGTGCAAGGCTGCAGCAGCAAGTGATGTCATAGACAGGGCCATTTGCACCTGCTAATGTTTTTATAACTGTATGTTTTAATGTAACTGTGCAACAACGTTGCAATTAAATGTGCTATATAAATAAATAATAACAGTTACTCCGCCCACTCCAGTTGTATACTACTGGTGGAGGCAAGAACACTTCACAATTTCCCCAGAAATTGTAGCTTTTCTAGTTATTATTCTTATTCTTATTATAGCCAAATTTGCCACCCTAACTCCTCCCACAGTTTTTACACTACATAGACAAAAATATACCAAAACGTGCAGATTGTTCCCGATCGGATTGCTATTACATTGTGGAACGTTTCGCCGAATGGTTCTCGGAATATCGTCGTTCTTGTGGCAAAATTTGTCCCATAGGAATGAATGGCAAAGCTAGAGTGGGAGCTGGCAAAAGCTGAAAAATCAGGACATGATTTCTAAACTGCCACCACTCCCTCATTTTCAGGCCCACCTACACAAAACGTATATCAAAATGTTTAGCTATCCCTGCTGCCACTAAAAATGTCCAGAGCTAAGCCATAGTCCTGATAGTTTTCACAATATGACCATTTGTTTGCAACTCACACAGTCCATTGACATTCATTGAAACTCCACTCTGCAAAGCTCACATTTGAAGGGCAATTTCTAAACTGCGACTATGCCTTCATTGTTAATATTGCAGAGACATACTATACATCAAAATGTAGGTCTGGGTCTTGTGATTCTCACAATATAAAGCTCTTCGCTGTAGGATTTATAGTTTTTAAAATATGACCGTTTGAAGATGGCAACCGCAAAAATACTCTGACCTGTGCCAGACTGCAGCAGCAAGTGATGTCATAGACAAAGCCTTTTACACCTGCTAATGTTTTTATAACTGTATGTTTTAATGTAACTGTGAAGCACTTTGGGCAACAACATTGATATTAAATGTGCTATATAAATAAATAATAACAGTTACTCCGCCCACTCCAGTTGTAGACTACTGGTGGAGGCAAGAACACTTCACAATTTCCCCAGAAATTGTAGCTTTTCTAGTTATTATTATTCTTATTATAGCCAAATTTGCCACCCTAACTCCTCCCACAGTTTTTACACTACATAGACAAAAATATACCAAAACGTGCAGATTGTTCCCGATCGGATTGCTATTACTTTGTGGAACGTTTTGCCGAATGGTTCACGGAATATCGTCGTTCTTGTGGCGAAATTTGTCCCATAGGAATGAATGGCAAAGCTAGAGTGGGAGCTGGCAAAAGCTGAAAAATCAGGACATGATTTCTAAACTGTCACCACTCCCTCATTTTCAGGCCAACCTACACAAATCTTATATCAAAACGTTCAGCTATCCCTGCTGACACTAAAAATGTCAACAGCTAAGCCATAGTCCTTATAGTTTTCACAATATGGCCATTTGTTTGCAACTCACGCAGTCCATTGACATTCATTGAAACTCCACTCTGCAAAGCTCACATTTGAAGGGCAATTTCTAAACTGCGACTGTGCCTTCATTGTTAATATTGCAGAGACATACTATACATCAAAATGTAGGTCTGGGTCTTGTGATTCTCACAATATAAAGCTCTTCACTGTAGGAATTATAGTTTTTAAAATACGACCGTTTGAAGATGGCAACCGCCAAAATACTCTGACTTGTGCCAGGCTGCAGCAGCAAGTGATGTCATAGAGAAAGCCTTTTCTACACCTGCTAATGTTTTTATAAATGTATGGTTTAATGTAACTGTGCAACAACATTGCAATTAAATGTGCTATATAAATGATAACAGTTACTCCGCCCACTCCAGTTGTAGACTACTGGTGGAGGCAAGAACACTTCACACAATTTCCCCAGAAATTGTAGCTTTTCTAGTTATTAAGTGTTCTTGCATAGCAAGACCACTTAATGTTATCTCACATATATATTATTAAGTGTTCTTGCATAGCAAGACCACTTAATGTTATCTCACATATATATTATTATTATTATTCTTATTATTCTTATTATAGCCAAATTTGCCACCCTAACTCCTCCCACAGTTTTTACACTACATAGACAAAAATATACCAAAACATGCAGATTGTTCCCGATCGGATTGCTATTACTTTGTGGAACGTTTCGCCGAATGGTTCACGGAATATCGTCGTTCTTGTGGCGAAATTTGTCCCATAGGAATGAATGGCAAAGCTAGAGTGGGAGCTGGCAAAAGCTGAAAAATCAGGACATGATTTCTAAACTGCCACCACTCCCTCATTTTCAGGCCCACCTACACAAATCTAATATCAAAACGTTCAGCTATCCCTGCTGCCACTAGAAATGTCCACGGCTAAGCCATAGTCCTGATAGTTTTCACAATATGACCATTTGTTTGCAACTCACGCCTTCCATTGACATTCATTGAAACTCCACTCTGCAAAGCTCACATTTGAAGGGCAATTTCTAAACTGCGACTGTGCCTTCATTGTTAATATCTCAGAGACATACTATACATCAAAATGTAGGTCTGGGTCTTGTGATTCTCACAATATAAAGCTCTTCACTGTAGGATTTATAGTTTTTAAAATACGACCGTTTGAAGATGGCAACCGCCAAAATACTCTGACCTGTGCAAGGCTGCAGCAGCAAGTGATGTCATAGACAAAGCCTTTTACACCTGCTAATTTTTTATAACTGTATGTTTTAATGTAACTGTGAAGCACTTTGGGCAACAACATTGCAATTAAATGTGCTATATAAATAAATACTAACAGTTACTCCGCCCACTCTAGTTGTAGACTACTGATGGAGGCAAGAACACTTCACACAATTTCCCCAGAAATTGTAGCTTTTCTAGTTATTATTATTCTTATTATTCTTATTATAGCCAAATTTGCCACCCTAACTCCTCCCACAGTTTTTACACTACATAGACAAAAATATACCAAAACGTGCAGATTGTTCCCGATCGGATTGCTATTACTTTGTGGAACGTTTCGCCGAATGGTTCACGGAATATCGTCGTTCTTGTGGCGAAATTTGTCCCATAGGAATGAATGGCAAAGCTAGAGTGGGAGCTGGCAAAAGCTGAAAAATCAGGACATGATTTCTAAACTGCCACCACTCCCTCATTTTCAGGCCCACCTACACAAATCTAATATCAAAACGTTCAGCTATCCCTGCTGCCACTAGAAATGTCCACGGCTAAGCCATAGTCCTGATAGTTTTCACAATATGACCATTTGTTTGCAACTCACGCCTTCCATTGACATTCATTGAAACTCCACTCTGCAAAGCTCACATTTGAAGGGCAATTTCTAAACTGCGACTGTGCCTTCATTGTTAATATCTCAGAGACATACTATGCATCAAAATGTAGGTCTGGGTCTTGTGATTCTCACAATATAAAGCTCTTCACTGTAGGATTTATAGTTTTTAAAATACGACCGTTTGAAGATGGCAACCGCCAAAATACTCTGACCTGTGCAAGGCTTCAGCAGCAAGTGATGTCATAGACAAAGCCTTTTACACCTGCTAATTTTTTATAACTGTATGTTTTAATGTAACTGTGAAGCACTTTGGGCAACAACATTGCAATTAAATGTGCTATATAAATAAATACTAACAGTTACTCCGCCCACTCTAGTTGTAGACTACTGATGGAGGCAAGAACACTTCACACAATTTCCCCAGAAATTGTAGCTTTTCTAGTTATTATTATTCTTATTATAGCCAAATTTGCCACCCTAACTCCTCCCACAGTTTTTACACTACATAGACAAAAATATACCAAAACGTGCAGATTGTTCCCGATCGGATTGCTATTACTTTGTGGAACGTTTCGCCGAATGGTTCACGGAATATCGTCGTTCTTGTGGCGAAATTTGTCCCATAGGAATGAATGGCAAAGCTAGAGTGGGAGCTGGCAAAAGCTGAAAAATCAGGACATGATTTCTAAACTGCCACCACTCCCTCATTTTCAGGCCCACCTACACAAATCTTATATCAAAACGTTCAGCTATCCCTGCTGCCACTAGAAATGTCCACAGCTAAGCCATAGTCCTGATAGTTTTCACAATATGACCATTTGTTTGCAACTCACGCCTTCCATTGACATTCATTGAAACTCCACTCTGCAAAGCTCACATTTGAAGGGCAATTTCTAAACTGCGACTGTGCCTTCATTGTTAATATCTCAGAGACATACTATGCATCAAAATGTAGGTCTGGGTCTTGTGATTCTCACAATATAAAGCTCTTCGCTGTGGGATTTATAGTTTTTAAAATACGACCATTTGAAGATGGCAACCGCCAAAATACTCTGACCTGTGCAAGGCTGCAGCAGCAAGTGATGTCATAGACAAAGCCTTTTACACCTGCTAATTTTTTATAACTGTATGTTTTAATGTAACTGTGAAGCACTTTGGGCAACAACATTGCAATTAAATGTGCTATATAAATAAATACTAACAGTTACTCCGCCCACTCTAGTTGTAGACTACTGATGGAGGCAAGAACACTTCACACAATTTCCCCAGAAATTGTAGCTTTTCTAGTTATTATTATTATTCTTATTATAGCCAAATTTGCCACCCTAACTCCTCCCACAGTTTTTACACTACATAGACAAAAATTTACCAAAACGTGCAGATTGTTCCCGATCGCGTTGCTATTACTTTGTGGAACGTTTCGCTGAATGGTTCTCGGAATATCGTCATTCTTGTGGCGAAATTTGTCCCATAGGAATGAATGGCAAAGCTAGAGTGGGAGCTGGCAAAAGCTGAAAAATCAGGACATGATTTCTAAACTGCCACTACTCCCTCATTTTCAAGCTCACCTACACAAATCTTATATCAAAACGTTCAGCTATCCCTGCTGCCACTAAAAATGTCCACGGCTAAGCCATAGTCCTGATTGTTTTCGCAATATGACCATTTGTTTGCAACTCACGCAGTCCATTGACATTCATTGAAACGCCACTCTGCAAAGCTCACATTTGAAGGGCAATTTCTAAACTACGACTGTGCCTTCCTTGTTAATATCTCAGAGACATACTATACATCAAAATGTAGGTCTGGGTCTTGTGATTCTCACAATATAAAGCTCTTCACTGTAGGATTTATAGTTTTTAAAATACGACCGTTTGAAGATGGCAACCGCAAAAATACTCTGACCTGTGCAAGGCTACAGCAGCAAGTGATGTCATAGAGAAAGCCTTTTACACCTGCTAATTTTTTATAACTGTATGTTTTAATGTAACTGTGAAGCACTTTGGGCAACAACATTGCAATTAAATGTGCTATATAAATAAATACTAACAGTTACTCCGCCCACTCTAGTTGTAGACTACTGATGGAGGCAAGAACACTTCACACAATTTCCCCAGAAATTGTAGCTTTTCTAGTTATTAAGTGTTCTTGCATAGCAAGACCACTTAATGTTATCTCACATATATATTATTAAGTGTTCTTGCATAGCAAGACCACTTAATGTTATCTCACATATATATTATTATTATTATTCTTATTATTCTTATTATAGCCAAATTTGCCACCCTAACTTCTCCCACAGTTTTTACACTACATAGACAAAAATATACCAAAACGTGCGGATTGTTCCCGATCGGATTGCTATTACTTTGTGGAACGTTTCGCCGAATGGTTCACGGAATATCGTCGTTCTTGTGGCGAAATTTGTCCCATAGGAATGAATGGCAAAGCTAGAGTGGGAGCTGGCAAAAGCTGAAAAATCAGGACATGATTTCTAAACTGCCACCACTCCCTCATTTTCAGGCCCACCTACACAAATCTTATATCAAAACGTTCAGCTATCCCTGCTGCCACTAGAAATGTCCACGGCTAAGCCATAGTCCTGATAGTTTTCACAATATGACCATTTGTTTGCAACTCACGCCTTCCATTGACATTCATTGAAACTCCACTCTGCAAAGCTCACATTTGAAGGGCAATTTCTAAACTGCGACTGTGCCTTCATTGTTAATATCTCAGAGACATACTATACATCAAAATGTAGGTCTGGGTCTTGTGATTCTCACAATATAAAGCTCTTCACTGTAGGATTTATAGTTTTTAAAATACAACCGTTTGAAGATGGCAACCGCAAAAATACTCTGACCTGTGCAAGGCTGTAGCAGCAAGTGATGTCATAGACAGGGCCTTTTGCACCTGCTAATGGTTTCTATAACTGTATGTTTTAATGTAACTGTGAAGCACTTTGGGCAACAACGTTGCAATTAAATGTGCTATATAAATAAATAATAACAGTTACTCCGCCCACTCCAGTTGTAGACTACTGATGGAGGCAAGAACACTTCACAATTTCCCCAGAAATTGTAGCTTTTCTAGTTATTATTATTCTTATTATAGCCAAATTTGCCACCTTAACTCCTCCCACAGTTTTTACACTACATAAACAAAAATTTACCGAAACGTGCAGATTGTTCCCGATCGGATTGCTATTACTTTGTGGAACGTTTCGCTGAATGGTTCACGGAATATCGTCGTTCTTGTGGCGAAATTTGTCCCATAGGAATGAATGGCAAAGCTAGAGTGGGAGCTGGCAAAAGCTGAAAAATAGGAACATGATTTCTAAACTGCCACCACTCCCTCATTTTCAGGCCCACCTACACAAATCTTATATCAAAACGTTCAGCTATCCCTGCTGCCACTAAAAATGTCCACAGCTAAGCCATAGTCCTGATAGTTTTCACTATATGACCATTTGTTTGCAACTCACGCCTTCCATTGACATTCATTGAAACTACACTCTGCAAATCTCACATTTGAAGGGCAATTTCTAAACTGCGACTGTGCCTTCATTGTTAATATCTCAGAGACATACTATACATCAAAATGTAGGTCTGGGTCTTGGGATTCTCACAATATAAAGCTCTTCGCTGTAGGATTTATAGTTTTTAAAATATGACCGTTTGAAGATGGCAACCGCAAAAATACTCTGACCTGTGCTAGGCTGCAGCAGCAAGTGATGTCATAGACAAAGCCTTTTACACCTGCTAATGTTTTTATAACTGGATGTTTTAATGTAACTGTGAAGCACTTTGGGCAACAACATTGCAATTAAATGTGCTATATAAATAAATAATAACAGTTACTCCGCCCACTCCAGTTGTAGACTACTGGTGGAGGCAAGAACACTTCACAATTTCCCCAGAAATTGTAGCTTTTCTAGTTATTATTATTATTATAGCCAAATTTGCCACCCTAACTCCTCCCACAGTTTTTACAATACATAGACAAAAATATACCAAAACGTGCAGATTGTTCCCGATCGGATTGCTATTACTTTGTGGAACGTTTCGGCGAATGGTTCTCGGAATATCGTCGTTCTTGTGGTGAAATTTGTCCCATAGGAATGAATGGCAAAGCTAGAGTGAGAGCTGGCAAAAGCTGAAAAATCAGGACATGATTTCTAAACTGCCACCACTCCCTCATTTTCAGGCCCACCTACACAAATCTTATATCAAAACGTTTAGCTATCCCTGCTGCCACTAAAAATGTCCACAGCTAAGCCATAGTCCTGATAGTTTTCACAATATGACCATTTGTTTGCAACTCATGCCTTCCATTGACATTCATTGAAACTCCACTCTGCAAATCTCACATTTGAAGGGCAATTTCTAAACTGCGACTGTGCCTTCATTGTTAATATTGCAGAGACATACTATGCATCGAAATGTAGGTCTGGGTCTTGTGATTCTCACAATATAAACCTCTTCACTGTAGGATTTATAGTTTTTAAAATATGACCGTTTGAAGATGGCAACCGCCAAAATACTCTGACCTGTGCCAGGCTGCAGCAGCAAGTGATGTCATAGACAAAGCCTTTTGTACACCTGCTAGAGTTTTTATAAATGTTTGGTTTAATGTAACTGTGCAACAAAGTTGCAATTAAATGTGCTATATAAATGATAACAGTTACTCCGCCCAGTCCAGTTGTAGACTACTGGTGGAGGCAAGAACACTTCACACAATTTCCCCAGAAATTGTAGCTTTTCTAGTTATTAAGTGTTCTTGCATAGCAAGACCACTTACTGTTTATTAAGTGTTCTTGCATAGCAAGACCACTTACTGTTATCTCACATATATATTATTATCAGTATTATTCTTATTATAGCCAAATTTGCCACCCTAACTCCTCCCACAGTTTTTTTTTTTTTTTTTTATTTTATAATCTTTATTCGGAGATCAACTCCTTTTTCCTTTTTTTTCCTTTCTCTTTTTTCTTTTTTTTTTTAACAAGATAAACATTGTTCACAGGAATAATAAAAAACAACACTTAGTAAACAGTGGGCCAAACTAACAATCAAGTACCTGTTACATATAGTAGACGAAATAACAATGTTGTTCTAAACACATCCAAATGTATCTGAAATTCCCACTGTAAACACCCCCACAGACAAAAACATACAAAAACAAAACATAAATTGGTCATATAAGGTCCTACTTAAAGAAAATATCGATCATCATGAACCGAAGGTATTTCAGGAGAGTATCTATAAATCACCCGCAGGCATCTAGCCTCCCAAGCCAGGAGTTATATCGCTCTTGATATTTTCTATTTAACCCAGCTTCCATTTTTAATTGGTATTTAATTTGTTCTTTAACTATCGACCAGGATGGCACTAACGCCATTTTCCAATACCTTGCGATAGATAATTTGGCCGCTAAAAGAATATGTAAAATAAGCGGAAGTGAATTGTGACTAACCTGGCGGATATCTAGTTGTAAAAGACACAGTTGTGGTACGGGGGCTAATTGAATCGTTGTGATATGTTTTATCTTAGCCAGGATCATTTTCCAGAACTTCTGTATATAGCCACAATTCCACCATATATGTAAATAGTTGCCACATACCAGATTACATCTCCAGCATATGGAGTCACCTGAAGTATTAAACTTCTTAATTTTACTAGGTACCATATACCATCTATTTACAACTTTGAATTGACATTCTACCAGGTTAAGACAATGAATATATTTATAAACCAAGTTTAGAGCTTCTCTCCATTGTTTACAAGTAATCTGAATATCCAGATCTTTTTGCCATGAGTTTATTATGGGTTCCAAAGGTTTATCTAGGTCTTTTTGCATTAGGCTTAATCCCATGGATAATAATTTTTTTGGAGAATCTCTCTTGAGGATGTTGCTTAAATCTTTCAATCGGTTAGAGTTTTCTAAAGTGACATATTGATTGCAAAAACCTTTTAACCTAAGGTAATTAAAGATCTCCTTATTATCTATTTTATATAATTGTTTTAAAGTCTGAAAGTCCATCCGCCCGTTACTATCCATTAGGTCTTGAAATTTATGTATCCCCTTCTCAATCCAACTTTTTGAGTTGAAGTTAAGCATATAATGTGATATATTTCCTAAAGGAAGGAGGGGAATTAGTTTGTTATAAAGACCTAGGGATTTTTTAATTTTCCCCCACTCTCTTAGAATGTTTTTCAAAACAATACTAAGTGATATGGGTTCTGGCTTGTGATCAGGGCTTAATTTTAAGGGCCAGAAAAGCGGAGACAGATCCTCCAAAAATCCCTCAGTGGGGGTAAGGTCTTGTTCTAATTTATACCAGATCTCATTCTTACTATCATTTAGTTGGGTGATGGCCGCGTGGGTGAAAGTCGCGGCTTTCTGGTATTCCTTTAGGATGGGGATCCCCAGACCCCCCTCCTTCACTTTTAAAGATAAACGGCTTAGGGCTATTCTTGGGGGCTTATGTAGCCAGATAAATTTATTTATAAGGGATTGAGCTAACGTTAACCAGCTGTCAGGGCACGGTAAAGCCACCATTCTAAAAAGGTAAACCCATTTTGGGATGATGTATGACTTGATTACATTAATGCGGCCCCACCATGAGATCTCTAAGGTTTTCCATTTTTTCAATTTCTTTGCAGTAAACTTAAGGAGAGGTAAAAAGTTTAATTCCATGATCCTATTAACGTCTCTTGCGATTTCAATTCCTAAATAACTAAAGGACAAGTCTGATCAATCAAACTCAAATCTTTGACTAAGACTGGCCCTCAATTCCTGAGGAAATTTCACTGCTAAAGCAGTAGTTTTGTTAACATTGAGTTTATAACCGGAGTATAATGAGTATTCGTCTAAGCAATTAAAAAGAGCCATTGCGGAATTAAAAGGTTCTGTTAGTGTTAATACGACATCGTCAGCGTACATTGTTAATTTGATACAGTCGTCTTTAAGGTTAAGGCCTTTTATTGCTTCATTTTTCCTTATTGATATTGCTAAAGCTTCTATTGTCATTAAATAGAGAAGAGGTGAGAGCGGACAGCCCTGTCTTGTCCCGTTATTCAACGGAAAAAAATCTGAGCTGAATCCAGCCCCCATGACTTTTGCCGAAGGAGTTGAATATAAGGCCATTATTGCCTTCCTTATATTCCCTAGTAGACCAAAGGCTTGTAGGACCGCGTAGAGGAAATCCCACCTGACCCTGTCAAACGCTTTCTCTGCATCTAAAGACAGGATCAGGAGGGGACATTTCCTCGACTGGGCCCAAACCACTACATCTATCAGACGTCTAACGTTGTATACCGAAGATCTTTTAGAAATAAAACCCACTTGATCCCTATGGATTATATCCGTCATGATCATATTTAATCTACTTGCCACTATTGATGAGTAAAGTTTTAAATCTTCATTCAGTAACGAGATAGGTCTGTAATTGGTTATTAACTCTGATGATTTTTGATGTTTAAGAATGGGGATTATATTAGCCTTTAGCATCTCCGGGGGAATATTACCCTTTATCATAAATTCATTAAAAGTATCCGTTAAGCTATTTACTAAGTGTTCCTTCAAGGACTTGTAGAATTTATTACTGAAGCCATCCGGGCCTGGGGTCTTAGATGTTTTTAATTTATCTATAGCTTGGATGACTTCTTCTGAATTAATAGGTTCATTCAATTTTTGCAGTTGGGAATTCAATATTTTGGGCAGCTTTAAATTCTCTAAGTATTCTGTTAGATTTACTGAGACTTGTCTATCCGGGAGATTATATAGTTTGGTGTAAAATGATTGAAAAGCTTGGCCTATTTTTGATGGATCTAAGAGAACCTTATCCTCTTGGATGATCTTAGTTACCCTCATCTTGATTGAGTCCTTCTTCAACCTATTCGAGAGTAGTTTATCCGCTCTATTACCCTTGTAATACCATGATCTTCTTAGTTTTTCCAATGAGTAATTTGCTTTCTGAATGAGTAAGTCATTGCTGTTATCCTTGATAATCGTCAGTTTTTTAATAATGTCTATAGAAGGGTTGTTCTTATTTATATACTCTAGTTTATCTAATTCTATGTAGAGGTGCGCGAGATTATGGGAGTTCTTTTTTTTTTCCAGAGACCCCAGCTTAATAAGGTGACCTCGAATTGTACATTTATAAGCACACCAGATAGTGGAAAAAGATAGATCATCCTTTAGTATTATCTTCAAAAAATAAATCAGTAGTTAACTTAATTTGACTTGGGTAATCCGGGATATTTAGAAGACGGTCGTTCAGTCTCCAATTAGATCTGTTTTCCTTCAAACCATCGTCTAAAATCATTATTAACGCATTATGATCTGACCATGCGATATTTTTAATAAAGACTTTCTTCAGCATTTTTGAGATGCTTGGATTTGAAACTATCAAGTCAATCCTGGAGTATACTTGGTGTGCCTGTGAGAAGCACGTAAAGTCGTGTTCCATAGGGTGAAGGGTACGCCAGAGATCCAAAAGGCCCCTGTTCTTTAACAAGTTACTGAAGGATTTTGCTGAATTTTTTTGCTGTTTATTGTGATGGTCCCTGATCAAACTTTTCCTATCTAATTCTGGATTAAGAATGCAGTTAAAATCCCCCAGATAGATTACCATGCCCTGACTAATTCTGTCAACTTTATCCAACACTTTCCGGATGAACCTTATTGGGGCTTGATTTGGGGCATAGAGGTTCACAATCGTATACACCTTATTATTTATTTCACAGATTAATATGTGGTACCTGCCTTCTGGGTCCTGTATTTGGTGAATACGTTTGAACGCTACTCTAGAAGAAATAAGGGTAGCAACTCCTCTTTTTTTTTTGTCATATAAGGAGGAGAAGAAAATAAACGGATAATCTTTAGAGTTTAAACCTGACCTTCCTCTCTGTTCCCAATGTGTTTCCTGCAGCCCACAGATGGAAATGGACTCATCTTTCAGAAATTTTAAGAGGATATTACGCTTCTGTGGTGAATTCAAACCCCTAAGATTTAATGTTAATACTTTTATCATTGGAATACCGGTTGAAATTTAGACCATCTCCCGTGGAGCCCTCATGAAGAAAAAGACCGTATATGACCAGAACATAACTAAACAGCAAACACGTACATAGAACATTAAATCCCCAATGGCTCCCTGCCCTTCCTTCCTTAGGAGCCATCCTTACCCAATATTGACCGTAACCTACCCAGGTGCAGGTCAATTAGACTCAACCGCATAGCGGTTGGGGGGAACGGAAGAAGATAATATGTAGTTATCAACCCGTAAGCTTCATTTATAAACAGTATGAAATCTATCAGCGAAAGAGGGTAGTAAAAATGTCCCCTATTTCCCCAATAGCAAAAAAAAAAAAAAAAAAAAGTCTTGGCCTTAATTTATACCGTTACAGTAAAATCAACAACAATCATCCCCTAAACCTTTATCAAATGTGTCTTTTTAGCAAACTCAGTAACATTACTTGACAGTGCCTTACTGAACGGTGCCTGTCCCCCTTAAACTAGTGAACTTGTAACTATATGTAATAGGTGTACATTATTTGTGATATGCACTATATCGTGGAATCGCCTAAGATATCTAATAAAGTTTTATCAATTCTATATTATCGAGTATAATCCTTATAATAATAATAAATGTACGTGTGATTGAGTTTAAACCCACTACAATATTTTATCAATTCGTGGTTCCAAAGGGGCCATTATCTTAGCCTTACATTAACCCGTGCTGTTTCGTGTTTAGAGAATAAAATTGTGAAAAAAACACTTAAAAGGTTTATCTGTCTGTGCTTCCCAAAAAAAAAAGAAAAAAATAATTAAGCTTACTAGCCCCTCCATTAGTTAAATGCTTAATCTGGTACTCTGATGATCAAATCTAGATGTTTAGTGATAACCATTGGTGGAGTTTTTCTACTTCCTTAAAGACTTCCAAATTATCTTTGTGATAGAACTTTAGTCCTTTAGGGAATAACCACGTTTAACCTATGTTATTTTCTCTAAGCTTTTGTGTACAAGTTAGGAATTTCTTCCTTGCAGTTCTTGTAGCTAAGGATAAATCATTAAAACATTTTAGATCTTCAAATTTTGAGTCCTTTAGGGATTTCATCCTTAGGGCCAGATTGAATTTCGTCTTTAAGGAGAGGGAATGAAAACTTGCTATAACTTCTCTTCTCAAAAATAATTGGAATATTCTGCAGCTGGATGTCTAGAAAGTTTAGAAATTCGATCAGATAAGTAGAAAGCATTTGGTTAGATATGTTCTCCGGGATTCCTCTAATCCTGATATTTTTTCTCCGGGACCTGTCTTCCCAATCTACCAATTTTGTTTCCAAGAGATTTATTTTCTGCTCCAAGAAGTTTATCTTATCTTCCATCATATTATTTTTAAGCACCGAGCATTCCAGCTTCTCTTCAATGGAGGTAATCTTAGTATTCAATTTCTTTATTTCTTCTTTGAAAGTAGTTGTGATAAGGTGCATCTCACCTTTTATCTTTTCCATTTGAGCATCGAAGCAGTTATTCAAGGTGTCTCTATCGATATTAAGGAGATCAGCTGGGGGAGAAATAGAGTTCAAGTTATGACCACTTATATCCACAAGACTTGAATTCACCATATCTTCTTCGCTGGGCTTGACAGAGCTCGCTTGACTTAATCTCCTTTCTTTCTCTTGTGAAAAGAAATAATTTGACAAACGTTTATCAGCTTTTGGTTCGGCTTTAGCTTCGGATCTGAATTCAGCTTTTTTATCTCTGTCTTTCCTAGTGTTAGGCTTGTTCTCACCTTTTTTTGACGCCATCTTTTCCCTTGACGCGTACTACGTATACGGAAAAAAACCAAAGAAAAAACAGAGTGCCCTCAAAGTGACCTCAGTTTTGCATTCAGTTTTAGATGGCACATTTAAAAAGGACGGATATTTATATATATATAGATTGGGTAGGTTCTAAACCCTCTGCCGCAAATAGTAAAGGCTTTAAAAAATAAGTTTTAGGTATATTAATTGTCTGTCCCAAGAAAGAAAAAGGGGAAAAAATGCATCCCAATATACGTTCTCTGGGTTTCTTTTTTCAAAGGCTTTAAGAAGCTTCTCAGGCTTCTGGCTTCTGGCCTTCTGGCCTTCTATAGCCTTAGGACGCCAAATCGCCTTAGATCGCCTTAATCACCAATCGCTTCCCTGCCTCCATGTTCACAGTTCACCATAATAAGTAAGAGGTAGAGACAAGCAGAATTCGAGGAGCAGTGAGTAAGAAGGATATAAAGGGAGTTTTATAGCGTTTACCATTTAACGTTTAGCATTTAGTGTTTAGCCTTTGACCACAATTTTTGAAGGCTAACGCAAGATATCACCTGGTTCCCAAGTTATGGGTACATTCTTCTTAATGGATTAGGTTAATTATATTGGTGCTTGTTCTAAATGCACTTGCTGGTTCATGCAAAAAAAAAAAACTTTATCATGCGGTACCTCAGCAGTACCTCTGTTCTTGTTGTACCTTCCCAGCTTCCAGGGCGGGAACTAGGAGCAGAAAGAGCCCACCTCTCCAAACTTCATCCGAGATTGCTGCGTCTCCCTTGATCTCCCTTAATCTCCTGTCGTCTTACTCCGGCTTCTTCCTCCTCACCTCCCACCGTACTGCACCGTGCACCGTGCAGCGTCCCACCGTGCGCCGTGCTGCGTCGTGTTGCTCCGTCTCCCCCCTTCTCACTCCTCCAAGCTCCTCCGGCAGTCGTCAGCAGTCTGCAGCAGTTTGCTAAGGCAATTACGGTAGATTACGGTAGAAGCTTAGCAGTTATGCAGGCAACACACAGCGTCCGCCATCAGACGGCCTCAGTTACCGCTTCCTTCCTTGCCGCTTCCTCTCCCCTCCGCTCCCCTCGTCCGCGCGACGTCACCACCTGCACGTCACGTCATCGCTCCTCCCCCAGGGTGGTTAAACATCTCCTCCCACAGTTTTTACACTACATAGACAAAAATATACCAAAACGTGCAGATTGTTCCCGATCGGATTGCTATTACTTTGTGGAACGTTTCGGCGAATGGTTCTCGGAATATCGTCATTCTTGTGGTGAAATTTGTCCCATAGGAATGTATGGCAAAGCTAGAGTGGGAGCTGGTAAAAGCTGAAAAATCAGGACATGATTTCTAAACTGCCACCACTCCCTCATTTTCAGGCCCACCTACACAAATCTTATATCAAAACGTTCAGCTATCCCTGATGCCGCTAAAAATGTCCACAGCTAAGCCATAGTCCTGATAGTTTTCACAATATGACCATTTGTTTGCAACTCACGCCTTCCATTGACATTCATTGAAACTCCACCCTGCAATGCTCACATTTGAAGGGCAATTTCTAAACTGCGACTGTGCCTTCATTGTTAATATTGCAGAGATATACTATGCATCAAAATGTAGGTCTGGGTCTTGTGATTCTCACAATATAAAGCTCTTCGCTGTAGGATTTATAGTTTTTAAAATACGACCATTTGAAGATGGCAACCGCCAAAATTCTCTGACCTGTGCAAGGCTGCAGCAGCAAGTGATGTCATAGACAGGGCCTTTTGCACATCTGCTAATGTTTTTATAAATGTATGGTTTAGTGTAACTGTGCAACAACGTTGCAATTAAATGTGCTATATAAATGATAAGTTACTCCGCCCACTCCAGTTGTAGACTACTGGTGGAGGCAAGAACACTTCACACAATTTCCCCAGAAATTGTAGCTTTTCTAGTTCTTATTATTCTTATTATAGCCAAATTTGCCACCCTAACTCCTCCCACAGTTTTTACACTACATAGACAAAAATATACCAAAATGTGCAGATTGTTCCCGATCGGATTGCTATTACTTTGTGGAACGTTTTGCCCAATGGTTCTCAGAATATCGTCGTTCTTGTGGCAAAATTTGTCCCATAGGAATGAATGGCAAAGCTAGAGTGGGAGCTGGCAAAAGCTGAAAAATCAGGACATGATTTCTAAACTGCCACCACTCCCTCATTTTCAGGCCCACCTACACAAATCTTATATCAAAACGTTTAGCTATCCCTGCTGCCACTAAAAATGTCCACAGCTAAGCCATAGTCCTGATAGTTTTCACAATATGACCATTTGTTTGCAACTCACGCCTTCCATTGACATTCATTGAAACTCCACTCTGCAAATCTCACATTTGAAGGGCAATTTCTAAACTGCGACTGTGCCTTCATTGTTAATATTGCAGAGACATACTATGCATCGAAATGTAGGTCTGGGTCTTGTGATTCTCACAATATAAACCTCTTCACTGTAGGATTTATAGTTTTTAAAATATGACCGTTTGAAGATGGCAACCGCCAAAATACTCTGACCTGTGCCAGGCTGCAGCAGCAAGTGATGTCATAGACAAAGCCTTTTGTACACCTGCTAGAGTTTTTATAAATGTTTGGTTTAATGTAACTGTGCAACAAAGTTGCAATTAAATGTGCTATATAAATGATAACAGTTACTCCGCCCAGTCCAGTTGTAGACTACTGGTGGAGGCAAGAACACTTCACACAATTTCCCCAGAAATTGTAGCTTTTCTAGTTATTAAGTGTTCTTGCATAGCAAGACCACTTACTGTTTATTAAGTGTTCTTGCATAGCAAGACCACTTACTGTTATCTCACATATATATTATTATCAGTATTATTCTTATTATAGCCAAATTTGCCACCCTAACTCCTCCCACTGTTTTTTTTTATTTTTTTATTTTATAATCTTTATTCGGAGATCAACTCCTTTTTCCTTTTTTTTCCTTTCTCTTTTTTCTTTTTTTTTTTAACAAGATAAACATTGTTCACAGGAATAATAAAAAACAACACTTAGTAAACAGTGGGCCAAACTAACAATCAAGTACCTGTTACATATAGTAGACGAAATAACAATGTTGTTCTAAACACATCCAAATGTATCTGAAATTCCCACTGTAAACACCCCCACAGACAAAAACATACAAAAACAAAACATAAATTGGTCATATAAGGTCCTACTTAAAGAAAATATCGATCATCATGAACCGAAGGTATTTCAGGAGAGTATCTATAAATCACCCGCAGGCATCTAGCCTCCCAAGCCAGGAGTTATATCGCTCTTGATATTTTCTATTTAACCCAGCTTCCATTTTTAATTGGTATTTAATTTGTTCTTTAACTATCGACCAGGATGGCACTAACGCCATTTTCCAATACCTTGCGATAGATAATTTGGCCGCTAAAAGAATATGTAAAATAAGCGGAAGTGAATTGTGACTAACCTGGCGGATATCTAGTTGTAAAAGACACAGTTGTGGTACGGGGGCTAATTGAATCGTTGTGATATGTTTTATCTTAGCCAGGATCATTTTCCAGAACTTCTGTATATAGCCACAATTCCACCATATATGTAAATAGTTGCCACATACCAGATTACATCTCCAGCATATGGAGTCACCTGAAGTATTAAACTTCTTAATTTTACTAGGTACCATATACCATCTATTTACAACTTTGAATTGACATTCTACCAGGTTAAGACAATGAATATATTTATAAACCAAGTTTAGAGCTTCTCTCCATTGTTTACAAGTAATCTGAATATCCAGATCTTTTTGCCATGAGTTTATTATGGGTTCCAAAGGTTTATCTAGGTCTTTTTGCATTAGGCTTAATCCCATGGATAATAATTTTTTTGGAGAATCTCTCTTGAGGATGTTGCTTAAATCTTTCAATCGGTTAGAGTTTTCTAAAGTAACATATTGATTGCAAAAACCTTTTAACCTAAGGTAATTAAAGATCTCCTTATTATCTATTTTATATAATTGTTTTAAAGTCTGAAAGTCCATCCGCCCGTTACTATCCATTAGGTCTTGAAATTTATGTATCCCCTTCTCAATCCAACTTTTTGAGTTGAAGTTAAGCATATAATGTGATATATTTCCTAAAGGAAGGAGGGGAATTAGTTTGTTATAAAGACCTAGGGATTTTTTAATTTTCCCCCACTCTCTTAGAATGTTTTTCAAAACAATACTAAGTGATATGGGTTCTGGCTTGTGATCAGGGCTTAATTTTAAGGGCCAGAAAAGCGGAGACAGATCCTCCAAAAATCCCTCAGTGGGGGTAAGGTCTTGTTCTAATTTATACCAGATCTCATTCTTACTATCATTTAGTTGGGTGATGGCCGCGTGGGTGAAAGTCGCGGCTTTCTGGTATTCCTTTAGGATGGGGATCCCCAGACCCCCCTCCTTCACTTTTAAAGATAAACAGCTTAGGGCTATTCTTGGGGGCTTATGTAGCCAGATAAATTTATTTATAAGGGATTGAGCTAACGTTAACCAGCTGTCAGGGCACGGTAAAGCCACCATTCTAAAAAGGTAAACCCATTTTGGGATGATGTATGACTTGATTACATTAATGCGGCCCCACCATGAGATCTCTAAGGTTTTCCATTTTTTCAATTTCTTTGCAGTAAACTTAAGGAGAGGTAAAAAGTTTAATTCCATGATCCTATTAACGTCTCTTGCGATTTCAATTCCTAAATAACTAAAGGACAAGTCTGATCAATCAAACTCAAATCTTTGACTAAGACTGGCCCTCAATTCCTGAGGAAATTTCACTGCTAAAGCAGTAGTTTTGTTAACATTGAGTTTATAACCGGAGTATAATGAGTATTCGTCTAAGCAATTAAAAAGAGCCATTGCGGAATTAAAAGGTTCTGTTAGTGTTAATACGACATCGTCAGCGTACATTGTTAATTTGATACAGTCGTCTTTAAGGTTAAGGCCTTTTATTGCTTCATTTTTCCTTATTGATATTGCTAAAGCTTCTATTGTCATTAAATAGAGAAGAGGTGAGAGCGGACAGCCCTGTCTTGTCCCGTTATTCAACGGAAAAAAATCTGAGCTGAATCCAGCCCCCATGACTTTTGCCGAAGGAGTTGAATATAAGGCCATTATTGCCTTCCTTATATTCCCTAGTAGACCAAAGGCTTGTAGGACCGCGTAGAGGAAATCCCACCTGACCCTGTCAAACGCTTTCTCTGCATCTAAAGACAGGATCAGGAGGGGACATTTCCTCGACTGGGCCCAAACCACTACATCTATCAGACGTCTAACGTTGTATACCGAAGATCTTTTAGAAATAAAACCCACTTGATCCCTATGGATTATATCCGTCATGATCATATTTAATCTACTTGCCACTATTGATGAGTAAAGTTTTAAATCTTCATTCAGTAACGAGATAGGTCTGTAATTGGTTATTAACTCTGATGATTTTTGATGTTTAAGAATGGGGATTATATTAGCCTTTAGCATCTCCGGGGGAATATTACCCTTTATCATAAATTCATTAAAAGTATCCGTTAAGCTATTTACTAAGTGTTCCTTCAAGGACTTGTAGAATTTATTACTGAAGCCATCCGGGCCTGGGGTCTTAGATGTTTTTAATTTATCTATAGCTTGGATGACTTCTTCTGAATTAATAGGTTCATTCAATTTTTGCAGTTGGGAATTCAATATTTTGGGCAGCTTTAAATTCTCTAAGTATTCTGTTAGATTTACTGAGACTTGTCTATCCGGGAGATTATATAGTTTGGTGTAAAATGATTGAAAAGCTTGGCCTATTTTTGATGGATCTAAGAGAACCTTATCCTCTTGGATGATCTTAGTTACCCTCATCTTGATTGAGTCCTTCTTCAACCTATTCGAGAGTAGTTTATCCGCTCTATTACCCTTGTAATACCATGATCTTCTTAGTTTTTCCAATGAGTAATTTGCTTTCTGAATGAGTAAGTCATTGATGTTATCCTTGATAATCGTCAGTTTTTTAATAATGTCTATAGAAGGGTTGTTCTTATTTATATACTCTAGTTTATCTAATTCTATGTAGAGGTGCGCGAGATTATGGGAGTTCTTTTTTTTTTCCAGAGACCCCAGCTTAATAAGGTGACCTCGAATTGTACATTTATAAGCACACCAGATAGTGGAAAAAGATAGATCATCCTTTAGTATTATCTTCAAAAAATAAATCAGTAGTTAACTTAATTTGACTTGGGTAATCCGGGATATTTAGAAGACGGTCGTTCAGTCTCCAATTAGATCTGTTTTCCTTCAAACCATCGTCTAAAATCATTATTAACGCATTATGATCTGACCATGCGATATTTTTAATAAAGACTTTCTTCAGCATTTTTGAGATGCTTGGATTTGAAACTATCAAGTCAATCCTGGAGTATACTTGGTGTGCCTGTGAGAAGCACGTAAAGTAGTGTTCCATAGGGTGAAGGGTACGCCAGAGATCCAAAAGGCCCCTGTTCTTTAACAAGTTACTGAAGGATTTTGCTGAATTTTTTTGCTGTTTATTGTGATGGTCCCTGATCAAACTTTTCCTATCTAATTCTGGATTAAGAATGCAGTTAAAATCCCCCAGATAGATTACCATGCCCTGACTAATTCTGTCAACTTTATCCAACACTTTCCGGATGAACCTTATTGGGGCTTGATTTGGGGCATAGAGGTTCACAATCGTATACACCTTATTATTTATTTCACAGATTAATATGTGGTACCTGCCTTCTGGGTCCTGTATTTGGTGAATACGTTTGAACGCTACTCTAGAAGAAATAAGGGTAGCAACTCCTCTTTTTTTTTTGTCATATAAGGAGGAGAAGAAAATAAACGGATAATCTTTAGAGTTTAAACCTGACCTTCCTCTCTGTTCCCAATGTGTTTCCTGCAGCCCACAGATGGAAATGGACTCATCTTTCAGAAATTTTAAGAGGATATTACGCTTCTGTGGTGAATTCAAACCCCTAAGATTTAATGTTAATACTTTTATCATTGGAATACCGGTTGAAATTTAGACCATCTCCCGTGGAGCCCTCATGAAGAAAAAGACTGTATATGACCAGAACATAACTAAACAGCAAACACGTACATAGAACATTAAATCCCCAATGGCTCCCTGCCCTTCCTTCCTTAGGAGCCATCCTTACCCAATATTGACCGTAACCTACCCAGGTGCAGGTCAATTAGACTCAACCGCATAGCGGTTGGGGGGAACGGAAGAAGATAATATGTAGTTATCAACCCGTAAGCTTCATTTATAAACAGTATGAAATCTATCAGCGAAAGAGGGTAGTAAAAATGTCCCCTATTTCCCCAATAGCAAAAAAAAAAAAAAAAAAAAGTCTTGGCCTTAATTTATACCGTTACAGTAAAATCAACAACAATCATCCCCTAAACCTTTATCAAATGTGTCTTTTTAGCAAACTCAGTAACATTACTTGACAGTGCCTTACTGAACGGTGCCTGTCCCCCTTAAACTAGTGAACTTGTAACTATATGTAATAGGTGTACATTATTTGTGATATGCACTATATCGTGGAATCGCCTAAGATATCTAATAAAGTTTTATCAATTCTATATTATCGAGTATAATCCTTATAATAATAATAAATGTACGTGTGATTGAGTTTAAACCCACTACAATATTTTATCAATTCGTGGTTCCAAAGGGGCCATTATCTTAGCCTTACATTAACCCGTGCTGTTTCGTGTTTAGAGAATAAAATTGTGAAAAAACCACTTAAAAGGTTTATCTGTCTGTGCTTCCCAAAAAAAAAAGAAAAAAATAATTAAGCTTACTAGCCCCTCCATTAGTTAAATGCTTAATCTGGTACTCTGATGATCAAATCTAGATGTTTAGTGATAACCATTGGTGGAGTTTTTCTACTTCCTTAAAGACTTCCAAATTATCTTTGTGATAGAACTTTAGTCCTTTAGGGAATAACCACGTTTAACCTATGTTATTTTCTCTAAGCTTTTGTGTACAAGTTAGGAATTTCTTCCTTGCAGTTCTTGTAGCTAAGGATAAATCATTAAAACATTTTAGATCTTCAAATTTTGAGTCCTTTAGGGATTTCATCCTTAGGGCCAGATTGAATTTCGTCTTTAAGGAGAGGGAATGAAAACTTGCTATAACTTCTCTTCTCAAAAATAATTGGAATATTCTGCAGCTGGATGTCTAGAAAGTTTAGAAATTCGATCAGATAAGTAGAAAGCATTTGGTTAGATATGTTCTCCGGGATTCCTCTAATCCTGATATTTTTTCTCCGGGACCTGTCTTCCCAATCTACCAATTTTGTTTCCAAGAGATTTATTTTCTGCTCCAAGAAGTTTATCTTATCTTCCATCATATTATTTTTAAGCACCGAGCATTCCAGCTTCTCTTCAATGGAGGTAATCTTAGTATTCAATTTCTTTATTTCTTCTTTGAAAGTAGTTGTGATAAGGTGCATCTCACCTTTTATCTTTTCCATTTGAGCATCGAAGCAGTTATTCAAGGTGTCTCTATCGATATTAAGGAGATCAGCTGGGGGAGAAATAGAGTTCAAGTTATGACCACTTATATCCACGAGACTTGAATTCACCATATCTTCTTCGCTGGGCTTGACAGAGCTCGCTTGACTTAATCTCCTTTCTTTCTCTTGTGAAAAGAAATAATTTGACAAACGTTTATCAGCTTTTGGTTCGGCTTTAGCTTCGGATCTGAATTCAGCTTTTTTATCTCTGTCTTTCCTAGTGTTAGGCTTGTTCTCACCTTTTTTTGACGCCATCTTTTCCCTTGACGCGTACTACGTATACGGAAAAAAACCAAAGAAAAAACAGAGTGCCCTCAAAGTGACCTCAGTTTTGCATTCAGTTTTAGATGGCACATTTAAAAAGGACGGATATTTATATATATATAGATTGGGTAGGTTCTAAACCCTCTGCCGCAAATAGTAAAGGCTTTAAAAAATAAGTTTTAGGTATATTAATTGTCTGTCCCAAGAAAGAAAAAGGGGAAAAAATGCATCCCAATATACGTTCTCTGGGTTTCTTTTTTCAAAGGCGTTAAGAAGCTTCTCAGGCTTCTGGCTTCTGGCCTTCTGGCCTTCTATAGCCTTAGGACGCCAAATCGCCTTAGATCGCCTTAATCACCAATCGCTTCCCTGCCTCCATGTTCACAGTTCACCATAATAAGTAAGAGGTAGAGACAAGCAGAATTCGAGGAGCAGTGAGTAAGAAGGATATAAAGGGAGTTTTATAGCGTTTACCATTTAACGTTTAGCATTTAGTGTTTAGCCTTTGACCACAATTTTTGAAGGCTAACGCAAGATATCACCTGGTTCCCAAGTTATGGGTACATTCTTCTTAATGGATTAGGTTAATTATATTGGTGCTTGTTCTAAATGCACTTGCTGGTTCATGCAAAAAAAAAAAACTTTATCATGCGGTACCTCAGCAGTACCTCTGTTCTTGTTGTACCTTCCCAGCTTCCAGGGCGGGAACTAGGAGCAGAAAGAGCCCACCTCTCCAAACTTCATCCGAGATTGCTGCGTCTCCCTTGATCTCCCTTAATCTCCTGTCGTCTTACTCCGGCTTCTTCCTCCTCACCTCCCACCGTACTGCACCGTGCACCGTGCAGCGTCCCACCGTGCGCCGTGCTGCGTCGTGTTGCTCCGTCTCCCCCCTTCTCACTCCTCCAAGCTCCTCCGGCAGTCGTCAGCAGTCTGCAGCAGTTTGCTAAGGCAATTACGGTAGATTACGGTAGAAGCTTAGCAGTTATGCAGGCAACACACAGCGTCCGCCATCAGACGGCCTCAGTTACCGCTTCCTTCCTTGCCGCTTCCTCTCCCCTCCGCTCCCCTCGTCCGCGCGACGTCACCACCTGCACGTCACGTCATCGCTCCTCCCCCAGGGTGGTTAAACATCTCCTCCCACAGTTTTTACACTACATAGACAAAAATATACCAAAACGTGCAGATTGTTCCCGATCGGATTGCTATTACTTTGTGGAACGTTTCGGCGAATGGTTCTCGGAATATCGTCATTCTTGTGGTGAAATTTGTCCCATAGGAATGTATGGCAAAGCTAGAGTGGGAGCTGGAAAAAGCTGAAAAATCAGGACATGATTTCTAAACTGCCACCACTCCCTCATTTTCAGGCCCACCTACACAAATCTTATATCAAAACGTTCAGCTATCCCTGATGCCGCTAAAAATGTCCACAGCTAAGCCATAGTCCTGATAGTTTTCACAATATGACCATTTGTTTGCAACTCACGCCTTCCATTGACATTCATTGAAACTCCACCCTGCAATGCTCACATTTGAAGGGCAATTTCTAAACTGCGACTGTGCCTTCATTGTTAATATTGCAGAGATATACTATGCATCAAAATGTAGGTCTGGGTCTTGTGATTCTCACAATATAAAGCTCTTCGCTGTAGGATTTATAGTTTTTAAAATACGACCATTTGAAGATGGCAACCGCCAAAATTCTCTGACCTGTGCAAGGCTGCAGCAGCAAGTGATGTCATAGACAGGGCCTTTTGCACATCTGCTAATGTTTTTATAAATGTATGGTTTAGTGTAACTGTGCAACAACGTTGCAATTAAATGTGCTATATAAATGATAAGTTACTCCGCCCACTCCAGTTGTAGACTACTGGTGGAGGCAAGAACACTTCACACAATTTCCCCAGAAATTGTAGCTTTTCTAGTTCTTATTATTCTTATTATAGCCAAATTTGCCACCCTAACTCCTCCCACAGTTTTTACACTACATAGACAAAAATATACCAAAATGTGCAGATTGTTCCCGATCGGATTGCTATTACTTTGTGGAACGTTTTGCCCAATGGTTCTCAGAATATCGTCGTTCTTGTGGCAAAATTTGTCCCATAGGAATGAATGGCAAAGCTAGAGTGGGAGCTGGCAAAAGCTGAAAAATCAGGACATGATTTCTAAACTGCCACCACTCCCTCATTTTCAGGCCCACCTACACAAATCTTATATCAAAACGTTCAGCTATCCCTGCTGCCACTAAAAATGTCCACAGCTAAGCCATAGTCCTTATGGTTTTCACAATATGACCATTTGTTTGCAACTCACGCAGTCCATTGACATTCATTGAATCTCCACTCTGCAAAGCTCACATTTGAAGGGAAATGTAGGTCTGGGTCACAATATAAAGCTCTTCACTGTAGGATTTATAGTTTTTAAAATACGACCGTTTGAAGATGGCAACCGCAAAAATACTCTGACCTGTGCCAGGCTGCAGCAGCAAGTGATGTCATAGACAGGGCCTTTTGCACCTGCTAATGTTTTTATAACTGTATGTTTTAATGTAACTGTGAAGCACTTTGGGCAACAACGTTGCAATTAAATCTGCTATTTAAATAAATAATAACAGTTACTCCGCCCACTCCAGTTGTAGACTACTGGTGGAGGCAAGAACACTTCAAACAATTTCGCAAGAAATTGTAGCTTTTCTAGTTATATTAAGCAATCGATACATAGTTCGAAAAAAAAAAAATGAACATGCCATTCACGATACAGCGCTCCATGGGGCAGAAACATAATGCCATTTGTTACTGCTGACTTGATAGCCAGATGGACGCAACATATAGAGTAGGTTAACATACCTACATTTTAACTTAGAATTGAATATGCTCACTGAGTTTTACAGAATATACGTCAACTCTCCCACAGCCAGGGAAGCCGTTTACAGTGCATGCCCACACATAGCCACACCAGCACATGTGACAAGCTATGATACCCTTAAGGGCTGAAGTTCACAGACAAGTGACGTGGCACATCACGCGCAAGGCTAAATGACTTTAGTACTACACTGCTTAAAACCGCTGGCTCGACACAGCTTGCAGCGTAAGGCCATAAAACTTTACAGTTAGAATAACCCTTTCAATGCTGGCTAGACCTCCTAGGTAATTAAGACCTATTCTCATGTAATTTTAAATAAAATAACATTTAAACCAGCTCATTGGGGGGGCGTGGCTAGCTGAGCAAGCAACCAGACGTGCTGATGTGGAGCTCCTGCAGGCCCCATCGATAAACACACTATTTAGCCACGAAGAGTGGTCAAAAAAGACCCAAAAAGAATACCTGAGCACAGCAGAACCCCCACAGAGAGAAATGGGACGAAAAAAAACGCAAGCTGACCCACTTGGGAAGCTCTAAACAGCCCGACATACGCAGCCCAAGATGGCGCCTGAGCGGGCCCGAGACTCTAGCTACTCAGACGAATCCCCAGAGGAGGATGACAACAGGCCCTCGGAGACCCCAGACGCGAGTGAAGACTCAGACTCCGACACCTCACCCTCCACTAAAGGGGACATTAAAAGACTGCTAATCGACCTGCGGGAGGTCTGGAAGGCCGACCTGGCGGGAGTGCGGTCTGAAGTCGATGGCATAGCCGCGCGGATCAGTGCGGTGGAAACAAGAGAGGAAAAGAGAGATCAGGAGCTGGCAGGAGCGAAGGCCCAAATAGAGACCATGTCCCAGCAACTTACCAGACTCACATGTACGGTCACCTCGCTGTAAGCGAGGCATCGTAAGAAAAACGTTAAGATTCGCGGTGTCCCGGAGAGTGTGGGTATAGAGGCCATACTAGGCTTTGCCAACATAGTCGCAGAAACACTAGGAGTGCGACCCACAGCAGGAGACTCACCCGTTACGGCGGCATTCCGCATTAGAAAAGCCCAGACGGCACCGGCAGACGCCTCAAGGGACGTCATAGCAGTAACGCGGGATATATCCACGAAAAGTGCGATCCTGGCTCGCTCCAGAAACAACCCTTACACTATGGTACAAGGCAACCCTGTCCGGATCTACGACGACCTACCCTTCACGGTGCTCATGGAGAAGCGGAGGTTCATGCCCATGACAAGGGAACTCCGCGACAAGGGGATACGTTACAGGTGGGGCGCATCGGGCACATGAGGATCCGGCGGAATTCCTAAGGGCGCTACATCTGCCGATACAAATCTCCTCTACAGGAAAGGAAAACACACACCTCACGCCCGAGAGACCCAGCCGCGCACAAAAACAGACCACTGAAGCCGACCACACGCAGCATAAGATAAGAGTTCTGCATATCAGGGCAATGGTCGGTAAGCGAGACTTTTACTACCCTAGGGGACCCAAAAACACTTCCCCCTGCCCGGGTCTTAACCTGAATCACACTCCACGGCTACACCAAGTCTCTCCCTACAGCTGTGAACCGTCCACACTACTATACTCTCGTAATTTTTATTTTATCTTAGATATTTTTCCTTTTTCCTACACAAGTCACCTTTTACAGTGTCAACTGTTTTTCTATTTTTCGATATGGAATGGGGAGCAATTCACTAATTTTGTGGTTCCCTGGTTGAACAGACATCTTGATGGACAGTAGTTTATGTGTAGATCTTGCTTTCCTGTTACCGGCTAACCCAGCACTGAGAAACAACTGGGCATCTATTAGTTTCAGAGATTTTTTGTGTTCTATACTTGCTTGACTAGCATTAGACATAATGTTTTATAACGTGCAAAGTCTCTTGCTATCTGCGCTTATGATTATTTTGTAGGAAGTAACTCAAAGGGTAAGATGGCAAATGCGATGCATACCTCACTACTCAAACCAACTGTTTTGAATGCAATGTAAAATGCCTTTGATGGAACTAGGTTCCTAACACGTGTAAAGTGATGCACTTCATCACATAGTAAATCTAGCAGGACCTGTGTAGCCACTTTACCATTTGCACTGTTCACTATAAATTTGTAATCTTGGTGCAGTTGCCAGCGAACCGTTCGGGACATCACTATTACAATCTCTAAGAATTTAAATCATTGTTTAGTGAATAAGCGAGTGCGCTGGATTTTGTATGTGTATATATATATATATATATATATATATATAAATAAATGGGATAGGAAAAGCACTCCAAGGACTTCATATAATGGATGAAAAAAATAACTTTATTCAGCAACTGCCACGAGTGATCAACGTTTCAGTCCTATATAAGGACTTTCATCAGGATATATATTATTATTATTATTTATATAGCACCATGAGACTCCGTAGCACTGTACAATGGGTGGACAAACAGACATGTAATTGTAACCAGACAACTGGATGTACAGGAACAGAGGGGTGGAGGGCTCAGGAACAGAGGGGTGGAGGCTCCATGAGCTTACATTATATATATATATATTATATATATATATATATATGATATATAATATATATATATTATATATATAAAGGCTTGGCCTGTAGTTGTGGGAGGGGCTTGGTTTCCCTATAAAAGGGCTACCAATCCACTCTCACATTACCATCAATGGTCTGGCGAGTCAGAAACGTTACTTCCGGTTCTGACCGCCATCTTGGATTTCCCCTTACCTGTTCATCGTGGTCTCCGGGTCCGGTGCCCTCCTGAGTGGTCCAGGTTCTCCAGTGCTTTTGCCGCCACCGCTGCTGCCGCCGCCGCTGCCGCCGCCGCCGCCGCCGCCGCCGCCGCCGCCGCCGCCGTCCGCACAGCTTTCCGGTACTCACTGCCGCCAAAATAACCGTAAGTTGGGCCCGCCGTAAAGCAAACCGCTTCACATTCACGGCGGAGCCCCTATTCACTTAACCGCATCCGGAACTATTTTCGCGGCAATCACTCCGCCGCTAAGCAAAATAATCCCTATCTTTAAAACGATTAAAACAATCAATACATTCGTTAATATACTTAAAATTATGCTACTAAACGAAACGGTTTATGTATAAATTAATCACACTATTTAAATCCACTTTTTTTACTCACTATTTATACACGATCCTGCATCCACTTCTTAGGTGGAATCTCGCCCCCTACTGGTCTATAACGATATTACACCTAATAAAAAAAAAAAAAAAAATAATAATAATTTTATGTTACATTTAATTAGATTCCTGATTTCTGATATCTTCCCACAGGTTTTCTGACCAGAATTCATATTAATATTTGGGAACCCTGAGATCGGTATCATTTATATACGTTATAGGTTGGTAACATTGTCATATGACCCATGTTAAATGACCATATAAACATATGATATTAGTTAAAATATAATTTACTCTCCTAGGTTTAGTCATCGGAACGGTAGCTTTTACAAGCAAGAAACCGGTTTCTCTCGCTTATATCTCCTCCGCAGTTATCGGGTAGGTTCTGGTTCTAAGGTCCACGATCTGGCCTAACCACTACCCCAGATTCAGATATTTATATATCATCTTATACCCACAGGTTAACCTACCGACAAAATCACAGATTCTCTTCAATTGAGAGGCAAGCCTGACTCACTTTTCAGGTACTACGCCAGATCCCACTATTTCCAAAATATTATTTGAGGGGTACTGGTCCCAGGTTAGGGGGGCCAATTAGATAAATATTTTCTGGTCTTAATCCATAGGCTAGTGGTCCCGCGAGGCCAACATCCCTAACCTCACACTCGGAGGTGACACGTCCCTCGGGCCAAATCATAGCTAGCCGCCTCGCATCAATGTAAAGAGAGGGCCTCACCTGTCACTCCCAATCTTTCTTATGCTTTATATGACACCGAGAGGCCAACACCCCGCCACAACGTTCGGTGGCCTCAAAACGTCCCCTCGGGCCCACTCATAGATAGTGCCTCTCAAGCCGCTTGGCAACTAGCAGGGCCTCATCTGTCACGTTCAAAAAAGCTTAATTGTTTCACCGCTTGGTATTTTGTTAGCCCACCAGTACCCACCCACAAAACAATTCATACGACTGACTATATATATTTATAATTTCAGTTATGTCACTAACGCCAGATATTCCTGAAGAACTGTCACTACCTAGCACACCCGCTAGGCCTGCCACCCCTGGTCCAAGTACAGACGTGAATAGCCCGGCATCCCTTAGATCATGGACCATACCACGTCTTACAGCTGAACTAAGAAGACGCTGCATCCCTTTCCCAGCTACAGCTAGAAAGGCGGAGTTGTATAGGCTTCTAAACACTACCACTGACAACTCCGAGGCAGGGGAAGGCCCTAGCGGGTCTCAAGTACCAGCATTTCATACAATGATGACGTCCCTTATGACATCCATGGGGAAAATCACTGACAGGCTGGACAAATTGGAGGCCGGTAGTGCTACTCACTCCACTACAAATACAACGGTCACCACTCAGCCTCTTGCTGATACCTTACCCGGTAATACCCCACCAGCCACGGGTGACATAGAATCTATTGATCCCTCACACATGGTCCCAGCTCACCTTAAGAAGGACATTCTGGAAGGCAAGGACGTTAACCTAGCTTCATTGCTTATTGCCTCCCAGGATGTCCTTGAGAACAGGACCTTTGCTTGTGGGGACATTTCTGTAGTCCTTAAGGCTAGGGACCCTCGCCTGAACAAAAAATTGAATATACCAGAATTTGTGTTAGGTTTTGGCATCTATAGGGACGTATATTGCACTGTATACCCAGGGAAAAGAGCCGAGCTAGATGCGTACATGCACAAGTTGGTGGATTTGGGGCACAAATACGGTGGTACAGCGTTTTACGATTACCACCGTTCCTTCTCTGCAAAGGTGGCCGCAGCTCTGGCTCAGTTCAATTTAAGCATTAAGTGGAATAAGTTGGACACTGAGCTATTCTGTAGGCACTTTGCAGGCCTCAAGCCCCCAACTTGTGCAGTATGCTCATCAGCAACCCACAGCACTAATTTCTGCCCTAATACAGCTGAGGTAGAACAAAACCAAGCAACTACTAACCCCTCAAGGTCAAATAAAGGTTTGAAAGACAAATTAGGAAGAGATATTGTCTTCTTAGGGAAATCCCAGGTATGCAACAATTTTAATGCTGGCAATTGTGGGTTTAGTTCGTGTAGACTAATGCATGTCTGTTCACATTGTTTTAGGGCTCATTCCAAGACAATGTGCCCAAATAAAGCTTTTCCTAAACCCTATCTCACATGCGTGAACCTCAGCTTATTCACCGATTTACTACATCTACACCCATCACGACATTTTAGTGACTACCTCATAACAGGTCTATCGGAGGGTTTTCACACAGGGTTGATACATTTACCTACAGGCACATTGGAATGTGACAACTTACTTTCCACACGAGATGACCCACAGCTGGTACATAAACTTATCACAATTGAGGTGGACCAAGGGTTTTTGCTGGGTCCTTTCCACTCACCACCTTTTACTTCTTGGAGAACCAATCCCATTGGGATTGTCACGGGGAAAAACTCACTTAAACCCAGGTTAATCATTGATTTATCCGCACCACATTCCTCTACAGTCCCCAGCTTAAATTCCCTCATACCATCGGAAGAGTTTTCACTGCATTACGCCACCATCGACCATGCCATTGGGGCTATCATTAAAGCAGGCACAGGGGCATGGTTAAGTAAAACGGATGTAGTGAACGCCTTCAAATTACTTCCTATGCACCCTACACTTTGGCACCTTCACGGCATTAAATGGGAAGGGTTATACTATTTTTTCACTCGCCTCACTTTTGGCTCTAAAAGCAGCCCGCGTATTTTCGACACATTTGCAGAGGCCTTATGTTGGTTGTTACTCAATGTATGTAAATGTCCCTCAGTGATTCACTATTTAGACGATTTCCTCACAATTGAGAACAACACACTTCCACCCACAAGTTTAAGACACATGTTGGCATTATTCGAGTCACTTGCTATCCCAGTCTCCCCACATAAGACCCTGGGGCCTGACACTCAGATGCAATTTCTGGGGATACAACTAGACACAGTACACATGCAGGCTAGCCTCCCTCATGAGAAAATTGAGCGTATCCTGGCAAGCATTGACCATTACCTACAGCAAGGTTGTTGCACAAAAAAAGATCTACAATCATTGCTGGGATCGCTTAATTTTGCAATGAGAATCATTCCTCAGGGGAGATCATTTATTTCACATTTGCTGTCACTATTTCCACAATTTACCTCAGACACATCTTACATTTCATTAGACAACCACGCAACATCCGATTTGCGCATGTGGAGAATTTTCCTCACTTCTTGGAACGGGCGTGCCATGTTTATACCACCTCACTCAGACACTTCACCTACACTATGGACAGACGCTGCAGCAAACACAGGTTTCGCAGCCATATGGGGAGACCAATGGCTTGGGGGGCCGTGGCCAACTGAGGTGAAAGCTCTCACAAAATTCACAGAGACCTCAGCTTTATTTGAGTTGTACCCCATCGTGGCAGCAGCCGTTACCTGGGGCCACCAGTGGTCCGGTCACACGGTTTGGTGCTATTCTGACAATATGGCTACTTGCCATATTGTCAATAAAGGCCGGTCATCATCACTGGTAATTATGAGGCTCTTGAGACGACTCACATGGGTAGCAGCCACTTGTCAATTCTTTCTAACATGTATTCACGTTCCTGGGTGCACAAACATCAGTGCTGATCACTTGTCTCGATTTCGTTTTCAGGAATTCTTCACGACACTGCCCACCGCTTCCAGACTGGCAACACCAGCCCCACTTTTCACAGACATGATAATGGATTAAAAGCCTTGTTAAATCACGCACGTCACATTTCTCACCTTGCACTTTCTGTAAATACAAGAAACACTTACGACAGAGCATTTCACATATTCAGGAAATTTATCACTGATTTCCACATTCACGACATGTTTACGATAGAAGCAATCTTGGGTTTCACTTCTTTTTGCCACATCAACCTAAAACTATCATTCAACACTATTAAATTATACCTCACGGGAATTCAACACCACATGCTTATTCAACAACCCAAAGCCACTAGTTTCTTGTCATCATATCAAATCAAGACAGTTCTTAGAGGCATTAAAAAATTAGACACACATGTCCCAGCAAAACGACTACCTATAGATAACCGTATATTTCATGCACTAAGCAACTTGTTAGATTCCTCCCCGTTTGAGCCCAGGACAAACACGGTCATAAAGACAGCCATATATCTAGCTTTTTATGGATTCCTCCGTCCCAACGAATTCACAACCAGGACTATTACGACCACTGATTACTTAAGAACCTTGGACTTAGAGAAACATAACGACCATTACCTACTCATACTCAAACACTCAAAAACCAGCACCATGGGTCATACCGTTACGATCCCTTTGTACCCTACTCATAACAAATGGTGCCCGGTACAAAATGTTGACAATTATCTGCAATCACTCCACAAACAACCATTACAACCTTTGCTAGAACTGCACGGTAACGTTCTAACTACAGCAAGGTTTATGCTCTATGTAAGATTGCTGTTGACTAGACTCGGCTTGAACCCTAGTCAATTTTCAGGTCATTCTTTCCGAATCGGGGCAGCATCCACAGCCTCTGCTAACCACATACCTCCACACATCATCAAAACAATGGGACGCTGGAAATCTTCCGCTTATACTCTCTATATACCCAATCCTGTTAAAGAATTAAGACTAGCTTTTTGTGACTTATCTAAATAAAGTTTGGTCAACGTATTATGTCTTATGGTATTTATTTTTGCCCACTTTTTACAGGCCTACTGCTCTGTCGGTTTCGGCACACCACAACCGACTAATTCCAACTAATGGGTATTTATGTTATTATATGTTATTATATGTTATGATCTCATATACGGCTATATGGCCACGACCACAAATATAAAGGCTTGGCCTGTAGTTGTGGGAGGGGCTTGGTTTCCCTATAAAAGGGCTACCAATCCACTCTCACATTACCATCAATGGTCTGGCGAGTCACCCCACCCGCCACTCCCTCTATTACAAACACCCTCTAAGGTGGGCCCACTTTTTACAGGCCTACTGCTCTGTCGGTTTCGGCACACCACAACCGACTAATTCCAACTAATGGGTATTTATGTTATTATATGTTATTATATGTTATGATCTCATATACGGCTATATGGCCACGACCACAAATATATTATTAGTATATATATATATATATATATATATATATATATATATATATATATATATATATATATATATATATATTGTGATCCTTGTCTGCAGGTAGCACGGTCCTCTAGGGTAAACAACAGGCACAGTCCTTTTAATTGCATATACTCCAGGCACTTTATTTGTAAATCCACACAGGAGACAGCAGTAAATGAAAACATAAATATAACACAAATCCCTATAAACAAAAACCTAGCTCGTCTGAGCACTAACTAACATTAGGTTCCCTATCTCTCAGGGGTTAAACTAGAACAAAAATTATTGGTTTCACCAACCTAGAGTCTTTGTCCGCTCTCAGCACTCCAGTATTTAGTCAGCCTGCTGCTTCCAGCCTTCCAGAGAGAAACAAACATTCTCCCCTTACCTGCCTAGCAGGGAGGGGTTTATTCCCACTGCTGCAGCCGATTACCTGCAGCTGAGCAGTAGGTTGGAGACAGTCCAAAAACCCTGGCCTGGATCTATGTCTTCCAAGAAAACCGCTAAACTGCGGAGTGGAGCACTGGCCCACCCTGCTCTCCAAATGCTCCACCCCGGGGCCCATAACTAAATATTCATTCTGGTTATATACACAGAAACATACACTTCCCCTGGGGTTACAAATCATATGCCTCTCTGAACAATTCTGTCGAAATATAGACTCCTCACAGACCACCCCATTCACCTTATCACATATCCCCCTCCCCACCTCAGACCCATCGGGGCGAGCGGCCTGGGACCATAAACAGTAAACTCGGGAGAGGCCATCTGCATTACCATGGGCAGTTCGGGCCCTGTGAGTAATAGTAAACTGGTAAGGCTGAAGACTTAGGAACCATCTAGTCACCCTGGCATTCTTTTCTTTGTTTTGCCTCATCTACGTTAAAGGAGCATGGTCCGTGATCAGTGTAAAACATCTCCCCAGTAAGTAATATCTAAGGGATTCTAAAGCCCATTTTATCGCCAGGCATTCCTTTTCTCCTACGGAGTACCTCTGTTCATGGGGATTCATTTTCCGACTCAGATACATGACAGGATGTTCCTCTCCTTCATGTACCTGGGAAAGAACCGCGCCAAGACCCACATCAGACGAATCGGTCTGTACCACAAATGGTTTAGTTAAATCTGGAGCCACCAAAACAGGGTCAGCACACAAGGCTCCCTTCAAGACTTGAAAGGCATGCTCCGCTTCCGGGGTCCACTTAACCATAATCGGACCTTTTGCCTTGGTAAGTTCAGTCAATGGGTTGGCAATGGTAACGTACCCAGGGATGAACCTGCGATAGTAGCCGGTTAAGCCTAAAAAAGCCCTGACTTGCTTTTTAGTTACAGGACGTGGCCAACTGGTGATGGCTGCTACTTTGCTCTCTTGTGGTTTAAGGAGCCCCCGCCCGATAGTGTTCCCCAGATATTTTGCTTCTTCTAGCCCTAAAGAACACTTAGCAGGGTTAGCTGTCAAACCGGCAGCCCTTATACTATCCACAACTGCCTGAACCTTCATCAAGTGGGTTTCCCAGTCCGCACTGTGAATCACCACATCATCCAGGTAGGCGGCTGCATACTGTCTGTGGGGGTGAAGTATCTTATCCATTATACGCTGAAACATGGCTGGGGCACCATGCAACCCAAATTACAGTACTTTATATTGGAACAACCCATCAGGGGTAGAAAACGCGGTTTCCTCTTTTGCTTTCTCTGTCAGGGGTACCTGCCAGTATCCCTTGGTGAGGTCCAAGGTGCTCAGATATCTGGCCTTACGTAATCGCTCTATTAGCTCATCCACACGAGGCATCGGGTAGGCATCAAGCTTAGAGATATCATTAAGCTTACGGAAATCATTACAGAAATGGATTTCCCCATTTGGTTTGGGCACTAACACAATTGGGTTGTTCCACTCACTTTGTGATACTTCAATAACCCCCAACTCAAGCATCTTTTTAACCTCTGCACTAACCGCTTCACGTCTAGCCTCAGATATCCTGTAGGGCTTCAGATTGATCTTCTTCCCAGATTCAGTTAGGAGATCATGCTTGATTATATGTGTTTTTCCTGGTATTGGGGAAAACACATCCCTATTTTTAGACACAAACTCCCTGACTTCCTGTTTCTGATGGGGGGCAAGAGTATCAGCGACATGCACCTCCGGACCCTGCTCACGAGTGGCTTGAGTAGGTTTATCTCTGGTCATGATGAGAACCTCTCGTTCTACCCATGGCTTCAATAAATGTATATGATATGTCTGTTCTGGCTTCCGTCTGCCTGGCCGTAGCCTTGCATTCCGGTTATAAGTTGCTTGTTGGGCTCTCTGGGCCTTTTCCATGTTTTCCCTAACTATGGGAATTACTGCTTCGATTCGCTCTTGCATTTGCGCTACATGCTCTATAAGACTGTGATGGGGGTATGCTCTTGTTCCCATGTTTCCTTGGCAACATCCAGTATGCCTACCATACATTAACTCGAAAGGTGAAATCCTGTGGAAGCTTGCGGGACTTCTCTAATAGAAAACATCAGGTAGGGTATGAGATAATCCCAGTTTTTTCCATCCTTGTCTATCACCTTCCGCAGCATAGCCTTTAGAGTTTTATTAAACCTCTCCACTAATCCATCAGTTTGCGTATGGTATACTGAGGTTCAGCTGCTTGATTCTGAGCAATTTGCACAAATCACGCATGATTGTTGACATAAAAGGGGTTCCCTGATCTGGGAGAATTTCCTTTGGTATACCCATCCTGCTAAACATCCTCAGTAACTCCCTTGCAACATTTTTAGAGGTGGCATTCCGTAGAGGTACTGCCTCTGGATACCGTGTTGCATAATCAACAACAACTAAAATGTACTGATGTCCTAGCGGACCTAGGAAACGGCCCTATCAGGTCCATTGCTATTCTTTCGAATGGAACCTCTATGATGGGAAGGGGTAGCAACGGACTACGAAAGCCCTTATGCGGAGCTTTCAGTTGTCATTCTGGGCAGGATTTACAAAACCTCTCTATTGCCAAAAATACCCCTGGCCAATAGAATCGGGTCAGAATTCGTTCCCTTGTTTTTTCAAAACCAAGGTGCCCACCTAACACATGGCTATGGGCTAGCTTTAAAACAGTGTTTCGGTGAGATTGGGGAACTAACAACTGTTCTGCCTCCTCTTCCCCCTTCTTCTCTACTCGATACAGCAGATTATTTTTCACCATGCAATAAGGAAAGTTTAAGGGCTTGTCAGGGTCCACCCTTGTACCCTCCACTATTTGAACATTCTCTCTTGCAGCTGTCAAGGACATATCTTCCCATTGGGCTGCTCGGAAGTTACCAGGGGGGACTCTGGGATCCTGAAACTCCACTTCTTCTATAGGGTCTTCAGTATGGGTAGGTTTTACCTCATTACCCAGGCACACCAAGGGTGTCTCTTGCTCGTTACCCAATTCACATTCTAAATCGGAGAAAGGAAAAATATTATCTATACACTCTACCCCAGGTAGCTCCTCAGAGCGCATTTTTGAATGAGCAGAGCACTTTTCCCATAGGTGGCAGAAATGGGGAAAGTCCCTCCCTAATACCACATCATACGGTAATAGGGGCACTACCCCTACAGAGCATTTAACCTACCCTACCTCGGTGCCAAACTCAACCTCTGCCATGGGGTATGTGTGGGTGTCACCATGTATACACACAATATCAATCACTTGTCTGGTATCTAATTTCCCTGGCTGGAGCAGAACACTTTTTATCAAGGTAACCTCACTCCCTGAATCAATCAGAGCTTGTACATTCTTTCCTTCCACCCTCACCATTATTAAATGCGTTGCATTAATAGCACTAGTCACCACACACATCTTTGAGCAAGTCAATACAGTCCTATGCAGAGCCCTTGTTCCTACATCACACTGCATGGACAGTTACGTGCAAAATGTCCAGGCTCATGGCATTTAAAGCACCGGAGTTGTCCCTCAGCTTGGTCTTGTAGCCGTAAAGGAGCTGGTGGGGACCTTTTGCCACCCCGGTCATATGATCCAAGGTTCGGTACAAAGTTTTGTCTTTTGTTTTCCACTTTCCCGCTTATCCGGTTGTTAGCCGGTTGGGACTTCTGATGAGGATCAATACTGTATGGCTCCTTGGGAACCAAATACCTCTCAATCAGGCACATCATTGCTTCTGGATCCTGAGGGTCCCCTTGGCAGACCCATTGTCGCAGTCCTGTTGGCAGGTGTCTGAGAAAACGGTCCATCACAACCGTTTCCACTATCTTGGTAGCAGGGTTGCGCTCTGGCTCCAGCCACTTCTGAGTGAGCCTGAGCAATCCATACATCTGGGCTCTGGTAGGTTTACTCACATCGTATGCCGAATTATGAAACCTTTGGGCTCTAATGGCTGGTGTTACGCCAATGCGCTTTAGAATTTCAGCTTTAAGTTGCTTGTAATCCTGGGTCTGGTCAGAAGGTAGGTCCTCATAGACTTTTTGGCACTCCCCACTCAGGCATCGAGCTAGAAGCCACGCCCACTGGTCCAATGGCCATCTTTCCCGGGCAGCAACCCTCTCGAAAGTGGTCAGATAAGCCTCCACATCATCTATCTCTGTCATCTTATGCAGGAAGTCAGTGGCACGGATACGGGATCCCCTTTCCCCAGGTTGGGCTCCCTGCAGATGGCAATATCACTCTCTGCAACACCTCAGTAAGGGCAGCTCTATCCATCTGCTGGGCTTCCTTCAGGTTCTCAACCTGTGTAACCAGTAGACGATTTGTTTCCTGTTGTACAGCGGTTGCCTGTACCAGAGCTTTCACCAGTTCCTCCATTATAGCACCAAGCAGGTAACAGTCTTAAAGGTACAGTGCCACTTATTTGTTTAATAAGTCTGCAAAAATAAAAGTCCTCAAGCAGACTACCAAATGACTGGCACACCCACAGACCCTCAATGTGTTACAATGCCCTTGTCTGCAGGTCCTCTAGGGTAAACAACAGGCACAGTCCTTCTAATTGCATATACTCCAGGCACTTTATTTGTAAATCCACACAGGAGACAGCAGTAAATGAAAACATAAATATAACACAAATCCCTATAAACAAAAACCTAGCTCGTCTGAGCACTAACTAACATTAGGTTCCCTATCTCTCAGGGGTTAAACTAGAACAAAAATTATTGGTTTCACCAACCTAGAGTCTTTGTCCGCTCTCAGCACTCCAGTATTTAGTCAGCCGGCTGCTTCCAGCCTTCCAGAGAGAAACAAACATTCTCCCCTTACCTGCCTAGCAGGGAGGGGTTTATTCCCACTGCTGCAGCCGATTACCTGCAGCTGAGCAGTAGGTTGGAGACAGTCCAAAAACCCGGGCCTGGATCTATGTCTTCCAAGAAAGCCGCTAAACTGCGGAGTGGAGCACTGGCCCACCCTACTCTCCAAATGCTTCACCCCAGGGGCCCATAACTAAATATTCATTCTGGTTATATACAAAGAAACATACACTCCCCCTGGGGTTAAAAATCATATGCCTCTCTGAACAATTCTGTCGAAATATAGACTCCCTCACAGACCACCCCATTCACCTTATCACAATATATATAAAATGAACAAAATAAATCAAATATACGTTTCAGCCCCATATTTGGGCTTTCATCAGGATGGTAAAAACACCATCCTGATGAAAGCCCAAATATGGGGCTGAAACGTTGATTTGATTTATTTTGAACATTAAAAGTTAAGTTTTAGTGATATTTAAAAGTCCCTGAGTGCGGTCATTCTCTGTTTTCTATGCTATTTGCCTGACCAGCACCGGGAGTGCAAGCAATTTTATATATATATATATATATATATATATATATATATAATCCAAGTATTTTATTTTATTAATAAACTGTATATAATATCTTTATTTAATTTTTCAGGTTTTGGGACTGCCTGACAACCCAGGCAGTACCCCCGATCGTGATTGCTGTGGAGGATAAGCATGAAGGGCCAGGGGGGCATCGGCAATCTTCTGGGCATGCAATGCTGCCTTGCACATTTCTTTCCGGGTTGCATAGCACACCCAACAACATTAAGGGGTTAATTTACCAATACATTATCTGTATAATGCATTAAACACAGGTAACAATTTTTTTAACATTCTATATAAGCACGCTAACATTCCAAACATTAGATTGGGGAGCAATAATGTTCTTACTAACCTATGATGGGCAATTTTGTTGAATAGTTCAGAGAATTCTTACTTTAATGGGATTTCATGCGGTACAGTTCTTAAACTCAAGTGGATCACAATTATATATTTAATAGACTGCCTATTACTACAAAGCTCAAAGAGGAAGCCAAACATTGTGTACAAAAAAATGCTGCACTGAACATCTAATTATAATTAACTCCCACAGGGATTTTACAATAGCATGGGATGCTATGTCCTATATTACAGAAACTGTCTGGATCCAGAAAAATTGATCAGTTGCATTACAATCAAAAACATAAGGTACCCTGTTCCATCACCAAATTTACTGAAGTTTCAAATGTACACTGCTGTGGAGCAATTTTCAATGTGTCCGATTTTACTCTCACAACAGCTTGCAGATTCTCTGCCTGCATCTTAGGAATCATTGGCAGCATGGAGGAGATACATACCAACGTAACTGAAACATTGAGGTTGGAATTTGTAGAACACTAGCAGAGGAGACTTGACATTTAAGGTGAACTCTCATTCTTTAAAATGTCTAACTAAGGGCTAATTTTTTTTTATCTTGTTACTACTTTTTACTGGCCAGTCGCTACTCGCTAAAGTGCCTTTCACTACTGTTAGTGAGTAGTGGCTGTTTACAGAATTTCCCAGTTAGAGATATGTAGTTACTGACCGGCGTTACTGAAAGCCTGTCACTAAGTAGCACTTTGTTCTCACATTGTTTTTTAAGGGACTTAGGGTCATTACACTTTAATGGCTGTCACTTACCATAACACCAGCCTTGTGCAAAGAAGTTAACTCCATATACATCCTACAGCAAAAATATGTCAGCTATATAGCATAAACCAAAACCCTGACAGCACAAATCAGAGCATATTAAATCACGTCAAAGACCAACAGTATTAACCCCTTAAGGACCAAACTTCTGAAATAAAAGGGAATCATGACATGTCAGACATGTCATGTGTTCTTAAGGGGTTAAAGAAAAGGCCAGATATAGGATTAAAAAATATATATATTGTTCTTTATATAAGCAAAGTGCATGTTTCATTTAAATGAACAATTTACACAACAGAAAATAATCTCAAAAGTTACATAGATATAAAGCTATAGCACACAAAATCACGGTTCATTACATTGTATACAAATGAGAATAAATGTGACATGTGAAAAATAGCACCAAAGAATAAAAACTCTCTTAACCCACATGCAATGTAAAATAACTCTACAAAGGTCTGTGCTTTAAAACGCTGAAAAACCCTGTTGAATTCACCCCTTTAACATAATTTGTATATTGACTTGGACTGCTACCATGCAGGAGCTTAAAAAGACCAAAAAAGCTGGCAAACCGGGTTTGCCACGCGGCCATGATATGGAGGAGACCGAACAACCTGAACCTGAAGACTTGACTAGTGGAGATTCGGGAGCTTAGAATTATGCTAACTGCTGACTGTTTCAATAGTAAAATACTGGCACCGAGAGAGGGGATTTGCAAAGATTTATCCAAAGAAATAGCGGAAATTTGTCAAATTAGCTGGCCGAATGGAAAAGAGGTTCAGACCAAACGATTGTGGCTCATTTAATGAACCGATCGAGTGGGTAAAGTGAATGAATTCACAACTTTAACAGCGAAAGCTGCAGACTTGGAGTATCAAAGTCATAGAAACAACTTTAAAATGAGTGGTATCCCTGTGATACTCAACATAACCAAACTAACATAATTTGTGAAAAAAGTAATACACTCTGTTTAGCCAAATGGATCTGAAACTGACATTACATTGTACAGATGTCACATGATCCCCATACCAAACTCTGCACCGAAAGATGTTACAAAGGAACTGCAGGACAAGAATATATGATACTGGTGGGGATTCCCGGTCAAAGTTATATTCTGACATGAAGGTCAGAATTGTATTTTGCATACACCTGAAGAGGCTCAAGAATTTTTGAACACTTGGTAAATTCAAGATCATATTAGCCAACCAATACACCTAGGAAATCCTGTAGAAAAGAAGTTTGAACTGTTTTTTATTTTTAACATTTATTTTTACTCAATTGGTATAGAGATAGTGACTGCATTCATTGTTATACTTCAAGATGTTCTTCAGCAGATGAGGACTTGCCATATACTAAATAGAGTTTTATTTTAATAATGACTTTTTCCCTTTTTTTTTATTGTTCTTTATTTAATTGTGCTATGCCTAGAGATTTATATGTGTCATTTTTATATTGCTTTTAATTACATTGCTTATGGTACACTCCTTTTTTATTTCTATTGTTTTGACCAAGACCTTAATTCTAAATAGATTTTTCTGGTTTAAGATGTGCTAGTATTGAATCCTGTCCTGCTATTTTGTAATGAGTGTATATTATTTCACAATGCCTTGCTGTTGGAGGCAATTATACAAGTTCTGATCAAAACAAAACCTGAAATTTGACTATATGTCTGTTCAACCATAATTCACCTCTTTCATATCAAGTGCACCCACACTTATATATATATATATATATATATATATATATATATATATATATATATATATATTTAGATGAAACAGGGCTTTCACATCAAGTATTTATATATGAAATATAATTTATATGAATAAAATCTAAAAAAGCGTTGGGAATTAAGAAAATGCGTTATATTCTTTATGTAGCATGGCATTTTAACCGTGAATGGCATAATACCATTAGCATTTACTGCAATAAAATACACCTATTTGTGTTCAGTAATGTCTCATGAGTACAGCAGTACACCCCCATGGACAGGTTTTGTGGGGTTTTGAAAACTTACAGGGTCAAATATAGGGCTTTCCCCAGTTCAGTTTTTGCACATTGAAATTTGCCAGGTTGGTTATGTTGACTTTGGACCGTATGGAAGCCCAGGAATGAGAATTACCTCCATGATGGCATACCATTAACAAAGGTAGGCAAGCAAAGGTATTAAAAATGGGGTAGGTCCAGTCTTTTTTACTCACTTACTCACAAACCCTGGCCAAATTTGATGATACCGTTTTGGTTGGAGGTGATACTTTATTTACCTGGAAATTAATTCTACCAACAATCTGTCATGCATGCACTCTTTTAATCTTGCTTAACTGTGGCCTGCCATTAAAACTGAATTAGAGAGATGGATGTGGCTTGAATTGTCCTGGTTGGGAAGGATTGCCTCAATTAAAAGGACTGTCCTTCCGAAAATTGTGTGCTTAATTCCAGTTATTCCTTTGACAATTCTCTTATCGTTTTTTTAAGAAAATACATTTAGATTTAATTAAATTTATTTGGAAATACAAATGTGCAGAACTAAATTAATGGTTCTACAGATGTGGAAGAATTGTGGAGGCCTGGGAATGCCTGACTTTAAAAAAATATTATTTGGCAACTAATGCAGTGGCTACTATGAAATTTAATCTAGATGTTAGTAAGCCAAGATGGTTGGAGATGTAAACAGATAAACTACATCCTCATTCTATTAAAGATTTAACTTGGCTCCTTATTTCTAAAATATATGCAATGTTTCCATCGATGAAAATAACATTGGAATCTTGGGATGTATTATATAAAACTATAAAATCAAACTCAATCTGGTCTAGAGCTATGCCGTCTTCCATCTTAAATTATTAAGTGTTCTTGCATAGCATCCATTTTGCATAGCATCCCTCATTTTCAGGCCCACCTACACAAATCTTATATCCAAACGTTCAGCTATCCCTGCTGCCACTAAAAATGTCCACAGCTAAGCCATAGTCCTTATGGTTTTCAAATTATGACCATTTGTTTGCAACTCACGCAGTCCATTGACATTCATTGAAACTCCACTCTGCAAAGCTCACATTTGAAGGGCAATTTCTAAACTGCGACTGTGCCTTCATTGTTAATATCTCAGAGACATACTATACATGACAAAATGTAGGTATGGGTCTTGTGATTCTCACAATATAAAGCTCTTCACTGTAGGATGTATCGTTTTTAAAATACGACCGTTTGAAGATGGCAACCGCAAAAATACTCTGACCTGTGCCAGGCTGCAGCAGCAAGTGATGTCATAGACAGGGCCTTTTGCACCTGCTAATGTTTTTATAACTGTATGTTTTAATGTAACTGTGAAGCACTTTGGGCAACAACGTTGCAATTAAATGTGCTATATAAATAAATAATAACAGTTACTCTGCCCACTCCAGTTGTAGACTACTGGTGGAGGCAAGAACACTTCACACAATTTCCCCAGAAATTGTAGCTTTTCTAGTTATTATTATTTTCCACAATTAGTGATGTCCCGAACTGTTTGCTGGCGAATAGTTCCTGGCGAACATCGCTTGTTCGCGTTCGCCATGGATGGCGAACACATGCGCTGTTCGGTCCGCCCCTATTCGTCATCATTGAGTAAACTTTGACCCTGGCCTGTACCTCACAGTCAGCAGACACATTCCAGCCATTCAGCAGCAGACCCTCCCTCCCAGACCCTCCCACCTCCTGGACGGCATCCATTTTACATTTATTGTGAAGCTGCATTCTTAGTGAGAGTAGGGACAGTGTAGCTGCTGCTGATTTGATAGGGAAATTGATAACCAGGGTAGTGTATTCAGTGTCCACTACAGTCCTGAAGGACTCATCTGATCTCTGCTGTAAGGACAGCACCCCAAAAAGCCCTTTTTAGGGCTAGAACATCAGTCTGCTTTTTTTTTTTTCTGTGTAATGTAATTGCAGTTGCCTGCCTGCCAGCCAGCCTGTGTGTCAGGCTCACAGAATATACTGTGCCCACTTGCCCAGTGCCACCACTCACTCACTGGTGTCACAATAGCTTGCATTTAAACAAAAAAAACATTTTTTTGACTGTAATATAATAGCAGTCAGTTTCCTTCACGAGTGTGCGTTTCAGGGCCTGCCAGGGCACAGTGTCACGCCAGTGCAACTCATATCTGGTGTAACAGTAGTGTACATTTAAAAAAAAAAATACAATTTAGACTGTAATAGATTGAATAGCAGTTAGTTGTCTGCCAGCGTGTGTGTCAGGCTCACAGCGTATACTGTGCCCACTTGCCCAGTGCCACCACTCACTCACTGGTGTCACAATAGCTTGCATTTAAAAAAAACAAAACTTTTTGGACTGTAATATAATAGCAGTCAGTTTCCTTCACGAGTGTGCGTTTCAGGGCCTGCCAGGGCACAGTGTCACACCAGTGCCACTCATATCTGTTGTCACAGTAGCTTGCACGCATAGTACTACTAATCAACAAAAAAATGGCAGGCAAAGGCAGGCCACCCCGCAGGGGCCATCGTGGTCGTGGTTCTTTGATTCCCTTTGGCCCTAGAATAATGTCCAGTGTTCAGAGGCCACGTACCCTGAATTTGAAAAGTTCTGAGGACATAGTTGACTGGCTAACACAGGACACCCAATCTTCTACAGCTTCCGCTCGGAACCTCGACGCACCATCCTCCTCCAGCTTAGCTTCGGGCATCTCTCAAGTGACCACTCGCCCGCCTGCCGCCACCACCAACACTAGCACCACAGCCACTTCACTTGGTATGTCAGAGGAGTTATTAACACATCAGTTGGAAGAAATGAGTGATGCGCAACCATTATTGCCAGAGGATGTAGATAACAGGGATATGTCTCAGTCAGGCAGCATTACACACGTACGGTGTGATGATGATTATGTTGTACCCACTGCTGCTTACTTTTCTGAGTTGTCAGATACAAGTGAAGCGGTTGATGATGATGATGCATCCGTGGATGTCACGTGGGTGCCCGCTAGAAGAGAAGAAGAACAGGGGGAAAGTTCAGATTGGGAGACAGAGAGGAGGAGGAGGAGATGAGTTGGAAGCAGGGGACGGTCGTCACAAGGAGATAGTGGAACAGTCAGACAGCATGCATCGGCACCCGGGGTCAGCCAGACAGCACGCCAATCAATGCATGCTGTTGCCACCACCAGAATGCCGTCATTGCAGAGCTCAGCAGTGTGGCATTTTTTTTTGTGTGTCTGCCTCTGACAACAGCGATGCCATTTGCAACCTGAACCAAAAGAAACTGAGTAGTGGGAAGTCCAACACCCACCTAGGTGCAACTGCTTTGCGAAGGCACATGATCGCACATCACAAACGCCTATGGGATCAACACATGAGTACAAGCAGCACACAAACTCAAAGCCGCCATTCTCCTCCTGGTCCAGCATCTTCAGCCACGTTAACCACTGCTGTCCTCCTTGCCCCCTCACAACCACCCGCCATTCCGTCTCTCGCGTTGAGCAGTTCCTGCTCATCTGCCCACAGTCAGGTGTCTGTCAAGGACATGTTTGAGCGTAAGAAGCCAATGTCACAAAGTCACCCCCTTGCCCGGCGTCTGACAGCTGGCTTGTCCGAACTATTAGCCTGCCAGCTTTTACCATACAAGCTGATGGAGTCTGAGGCGTTCAAAAAATTTGTAGCTATTGGGACACTGCAGTAGAAGGTACCCGGACTAAATTTCTTTGCACAAAAGGCAATCCCCAACCTGTACTCGATTGTGCAAAAGGAAGTAATGGCATGTCTGGCACACAGTGTTGGGGCAAGAGTCCATCTGACCACTGATACCTGGTCTGCAAAGCATGGTCAGGGCAGGTATATCACCTACACTGCGCATTGGGTAAACCTGCTGACGGCTGCCAAGCATGGAATGCGTGGCTCTGCAGAGGAGTTGGTGACACCGCCACGACTTGCAGGCAGGCCTGCTGCCACCTCCTCTACTCCTCCTACTCCATCCTCTTCCATAACCTCCTCGCTTAGTCCTCTTCTGCTGCTGCGTCTTGCTCCACATCAACGGCACCCCCCAAGCTCCCCAGGTACTGTTCCACATCCCGGATACGGCAGTGTCACTCCCTCTTGGGGTTGACTTGTCTGAAAGCAGAGAGTCACACCGGACCAGCACTCCTGTCCGCCCTGAATGCACTGGTGGATAAGTCGCTGACTCCGCACCAACTGGAGATCGGCAAAGTGGTTTGTGACAACGGAAGAAATTTGTTGGCGGCATTGCATTTGGGCAAGTTGACACATGTGCCGTGCATGGCACATGTGTGTAATCTGATCGTACAACGCTTTGTGCATAAGTACCCAGGCTTACAGGACGCCCTTAAGCAGGCCAGGAAGGTGTGTGGCCATTTCAGGCGTTCCTACACGGCCATGGCGCACTTTTCCGATATCCAGCGGCGAAACAACATGCCAGTGAGGCGCTTGATTTGCAACAGCCCGACACATTGGAATTCAACACTCCTAATGTTCGACCACCTGCTCCAACAAGAAAAAGCCGTTAAAGAGTATTTATATGACCGGGGTGCTTGGACAGCCTCTGCGGAGCTGGGAATTTTTTAGCCACGTTACTGGACGCTCATGCGCAGTGCCTGTAGGCTCATGCATCCTTTTGAGGAGGTGACAAACCTAGTCAGTCGCACCGAAGGCACCATCAGCGACATCATACCATTTGTTTTCTTCCTGGAGCGTGCCCTGCGAAGAGTGCTGGATCAGGCCGTAGATAAGCGTGAAGAGGAAGAGTTGTAGTCACCATCACCACCAGAAACAGCCTTATCAGCATCGCTTGCTGGACCTGCGGCAACGCTGGAAGAGGATTGTGAGGAAGAGGAGTCAGAGGAGGAATGTGGCTTTGAGGAGGAGGAGGAAGACCAACCACAACAGGCATCCCAGGGTGCTCGTTGTCACCTATCTGGTACCCGTGGTGTTGTACGTGGCTGGGGGGAAGAACATACCTTCAGAGAGATCACTGAGGACGAGGAACAGGACATAAGTAGCTCGGCATCCAACCTTGTGCAAATGGGGTCTTTCATGCTGTCGTGCCTGTTGAGGGACCCTCGTATAAAAAGGCTGAATGAGAACGACCTGTACTGGGTGTCCATGCTACTAGACCCCTAGTATAAGCAGAAAGTGCCTGAAATGTTACCGAATTACGGCAAGTCGGAAAGGATGCAGCAGTTCCAAAATCAATTAAAAAGTATGCTTCACACAGCGTATATGGGTGATGTCACAGCACAACGGGAATCTAACGGGGAAGAGGTGAAAGTAATCCCCCTCCTCCCACGACCACGCCGGCAAGGACAGGATGCTCTACAGACGTGTTGTTGATGGAGGACATGCGGAGCTTTTTAAGTACTACGCATCGCCACAGCCCTTCGGGGTCCACCCTCAGAGAACGACTCGACCGACAGGTAGAAAACTATCTCGCCTTAACTCTAGATATCGACACTCTGAGGAGCGATGAACCCCTTGACTACTGGGTGTGCAGGCTTGACCTGTGGCCTGAGCTATCCCAATTTGCGATAGAACCTCTGGCCTGCCCCGCTTCAAGTGTCCTGTCAGAAAGGACCTTCAGTGCAGCAGGAGGTATTGTCACTGAGAAGAGAAGTCGCCTAGGTCAAAAAAGTCTAGATTACTTCACCTTTATTAAGATGAATGAGGGATGGATCCCGAAGGGACTGACAGTGGGCGATACATTCGACTTAAAAAGGCCTGATGAGGGGGACTACTTAAGACACCACTCCTATCTGGTGGCACATTAGATTGCATTCTAATATCTCCCCATAAGCCCAGTCAATATAGGGATTGTGCTTACTCAGCCACGGAAACCCTAATATGATAGGACATGATGGAGAAGTACTAACCTGAAACGTCATCTCCTCCCTATGGGAGGCCCCAATAGAGATCGTAATATGGACAGTTTCGTGGGTTATAAGCGGTTGTGTGAGTGGTCTACCATCAATAGCCTCTACAGCTAGCGGCGTAGGTCTCTCCCTGACCGGTATCTCATTACCCGTAATAAACTGGACATCAATAAAATTTCCAGCAGCACCTGAGTCGATTAGGGCACTGCAAGAAAACTTCTTGTTATCAAGGGAAATAGATACCTCAAGGAGGAATCTACTTTTGTTTTTGTTAGAGGACAACTCCATCACACCTAAGATCTGTCCCCTTAAGGTTCTTAGCTGCAGAAGTTTTCCGGACGCACTGGGCAATTAGTTATCATATGTCCCTTTCTACCGCAATATAGGCATAACCCCTCCCTTCTCCTGTGGTGGAATCTCGGTAAAAATAAATTTAGTAGGCCGAGATTACCACGTGGCATGTGTACGTGCATATTCTGGTGTATCGGTCGGTTGGTTGCACGTGGCAAAGATACGATCAGTAGTGTACGGAGCATGTGCGAGCATACCGGATGTAGTATTCCCCTCCTCCATTGTGCTGGGCAAGCCATGCGGTCAAACAGGAAGTTTGTTCTTATTCGATTGATTGGGTAAGAGAATGTGTGGGTGGAGCTACTTATGGGTAGAGTTCAGGGCCGGCGCCACCTGTAAGGCGACCTAGGCAGCCGCCTAGGGCGCAACTTAACAGGGGGCGCCGGATCCCTGTGCCCGGTGTGGCTCCTCATGCTGCTCCGCCTGAGCGCTTTAACAAGCCCCAGGCAGCGCAGCACTGCTGTGTGAGGGCGGCCGGGTTTGAGTGACCGGCAGGAGGGAAGCGCAGAGCGCTCCCTCCTGCCGGTCTCTCCATGTAGCGTGGCCGGGCGGCGTGGAACGCGGGACAGGAACCTCTGTTTCCTGTACCCGGCCGCCGGCGGAATGACAGGAAGTGCTCACTCAGTGAGCACTTCCCTTCATTCCGCCGGCGGCCGGGTACAGGAAACAGAGGTTCCTGTCCCGCGTTCCGCGCCGCCCGGCCATGCTACATGGGCAGGAGGGGAGGGTAAGGACCACTAGGGGAGGGAGGGGGGATAAGGACCACTAGGGGAGGGAGGGAAAGGGGGGGGGTTAAGGACCACTAGGGGAGGGAGGGAAAGGGGGGGTTTAGGACCACTAGGGGAGGGAGGGAGAGGGGGGGTAAAAGGACCACTAGGGGAGGGAGAGGGGGGTATAAGGACCACTAGGGGAGGGAGGGAGGGAGGGAGAGGGGGGTATAAGGACCACTAGGGGAGGAAGGGAGAGGGGGGTATAAGGACCACTAGGGGAGGGAGGGAGGGAGAGGGGGGTATAAGACCACTAGGGGAGGGAGGGAGGGAGAGGGGGGTATAAGGACCACTAGGGGAGGGAGGTAGGGAAAGGGAGGGGATAAGGACCACTAGGGGAGGGAGGGAGGGAGGGAGGGAGAGGGGGGTATAAGGACCACTAGGGGAGGGAGGGAGGGAGGGAGAGGGGGGGTATAAACCACTAGGTGAGGGAGGGAGGGAGAGGGGGGTATAAGGACCACTAGGGGAGGGAGGGTATAAGGACCACTAGGGGAGGGAGGGAGGGAGGGAGAGGGGGGTATAAGGACCACTAGGGGAGGGAGGGAGAGAGGGAGAGGGGGTATAAGACCACTAGGGGAGGAAGGGAGGGAGGGAGGGAGGGAGAGGGGGGGTATAAGGACCACTAGGTGTGGGAGGGGGGGTATAAGGACCACTAGGGGAGGGAGGGAGGGAGGGAGGGAGAGAGGAGGATAAGGACCACTAGGGGAGGGAGGGGGGATAAGGACCACTAGAGGAGGGAGGGAGAGGGGGATAAGGACCACTAGGGGAGAGAGGGAGGGGGGTATAAGGACCACTAGGGGAGGGAGGGAGAGGGGGGATAAGGACCACTAGGGGGGGATAAGGACCACTGGGGGTGGGTAAGGACAAGGGGGTAAGGACCACGGGGGGGGAGGTAAGGACCACTAGGGGAGGGGGGAGGAAGGACCTGTTCCCCTCTCAGTCCCTATCCTACCCCACAAACCCTCTCTTTTACACTACACACATACACAATGCATCCCCCCCACACACACACAGAAACATACAATGCATTCCTACTCACACACAGACACACCCGAAACACACAATGCATCCCTTACGTTCTCTTACATAATTAATGCCCCCCTTACAGACACACACTGCATTCAATTACATACACAGAAACAAACCTTGCACCCCTTACACACACACACACACACACACAGAAACATGCAATGCATTCCTTACACGCAAAAACACACCACATCCCTTAAACAAATTGGACACATAAAACATCCCCAACTCATGGATGGGCCATGTAGGTGGATTTATGGGTGGGCATTGTAGGCGTATGCCCCCTGGGGGCCCAGACCTTGAGCTGTGTAAGGGGCCCTAAAAAATGGAGCTGCTTCCTGTTCGTTAATTGTTGTGAGCACTGTTAAAAACAGTCTCCAGAGAGCCTCTTCTACACCAGACCTGTGGAGCCAGACTGAGCCCATCATCAGCCTCTTGTCCTCATCTGGTGGTAAGTAGGCAATCCAATATATTATTAGTGGCACTAATCTCTAATTTACCTCACATTAAATGGATACTATAGTCACCAGAAGCACTACAGCATAATGTAGTGGTTCTGGTGTCTATAGCCTGTGCCTGTAGGCTTTTTAATGTAAACACACTGTCTTTTCAGATAAAAGACCCTTTGTGAAGACTGGCGTTGGCCCATATGGCAGAGCATATGGGCGGGGCATTGTGATGTCACATGGTGGGCAGGACATATGGGGGGGCGGCAACATTTTTTTTGCCTAGGGCCCTGGTGGAGTTACATGCTTATATAAGGAGCCTACACTATTGTCCAGGGCTCAGAACTTGTTGTATTTTGGTGACATTAGTCCCTCTGAGTCCCGATCGGTGAACCGAATAAAGAATCTCTTCCTTCCTGAAGAAACCTGTGTCCATCTCTCTGTGCTTGGCTTCCGTCAGTTTCTCCGGTATCATTTGGTGCATTGGCCGGGAAGCTCATCGTTCAACGGTAGCTGAGAAGCAGAGGCGTGAGACGGTCTATCTTTGCCCACGTTCTCTACGGCTGCACCCCTGAACTTCTGCGTGGACCTCCCTTCGTCTCGGCGCCACTGGTCTGTTGTTCAGGAGATCATCGGCCTCTACGTAGTAAGTGCTGGGGTGTCCCCGTCGATGAGTGTGAACTCAGGTTCAGGAACGAGGAGGTAAGACGACCACTGTTTTAGACGGCGGACCCACTAGGGGTATTGGATACCGATTGTGCGGTAGGCCCATAAGGGGTTATTTGGAATCTGCCCCCTCCAGTGGAGGGAAGGAGCGAAGGCACACCGCTCAATTAAACGCCCTTTAGTAAGCCCGTTTAATTTTGGTTTGGAGTCAGGCGGGGTTCTGGTGTAAATAGCCCTAGCCGGACACCGGTGTCTTGTCTAGACTAGCGTTCTAGGGTGTATATTTTGTTCGCTAGGTCGGAGGGACCGGGAGACTAAGCGGCGCCTGTGTAAATTCGGTTCGCTAGATCTCAACCTATCTTGGCTAAGTGGGAAGGCGTGTAAATTTGGAACCCACTAGACTATTGATAGAGTAGATAGACTAAGAGGGTACTGTTGTAAATTCCACCCTCTACTTTGCTATATGTGGTGCTTGGGCAGTGTGGCTAACCAAAACGTATGTAGATAGTTTTAGGTAGTCCATCATAGTACTGGCCAATAGATTAGTTGGGAATTGTATATGTGTTAAAGATTGTTGTAGCAGCGTGTATATCTTGCTAGATAGCGTGAGCTCTGCTGTCTAGCGAGAGTGTGAATAGTGTGTAATTGTATTATAGCGCACGGTACCATAACCATGTATAATTACTGACACTGTAAATAAGTACTAATAATTGTCGTCTATGTTGCATGTTTAACACCATAACCACTACTAACTGTACTGTGACTTTAAATTGTACTTTAACCTATGCTAACCGTACTGTAACTACTGTTTGTAAAGACGATGTTACTGGGGTATGTTATAGACGGGTAATTCAAATATAGGAAATTATAGCGTGGGTGACCGTATAGTTTCGCCAAAGGGCACAGTATTAGTTACTTAGTGACTGGTGTAACAGCTGTGTGTGTACGGGAATTCCCTGAGTGTTTTGTTGTGTGCGTTTCACTTAGTAACTGTACCACGTGGTGCTGTTGCCAAGGGAACGGGTGTGACCGTTGGTAGAGTGTTTGTATAGTTTCTGTTGGAAACGACGCTCCATTGTTAAGTATGGGAGCGTCGGATTCGACGATTTTGGATCCCTCAGGATGTATGATAAAGAATTTTAAAAAGGGATACAAAGCATGTGATTTTGGGGTAAAGATGTCTCCAGCATGCCTGATTACAATGTGTAGTAGGGAATGGCCTACTTTGGTTGCCGCATGGCAGCCACGTGGCAGTTTGGATCCTAATCTGGTACAGCGTGTACACGTGGCTGTATCAGGTAGGCCTGAACTTTACGGCCAGTTTCCCTATATTGATTGTTGGAGGCAGGCCGTAAATGACTCGCCAAAATGGATCCGAGTATGCCACGAGGAACAATGTCGCCTCATGGTGGCCAGGACTCGCTTGTCCACTAAGGCCGTAATTACGCCCATTTTGGACACGCCCCCTGAGTCTGAGATCCCTATGCAGCCCCCTTACTCCTCCTCCACCGGAAGAGGAGGTGTTGCTATTCTCATCTCCTTGCCCCGTTGTCCCCACCTACTTCCTCCTCTAGCTCAGAGCCCAGCCCCTTTGTTTCAAACCCTCCCCTTCCGATACCTGCTTCCGTTAATTCTACATACCCAGATTTGGCGCCATATCTAGCTTCCGGTCAGGCTCCCCCTAGCCCGGCCCGGAATATTTTACTCACCAACCTTCCCCATAGTAAAACTTCCCCATCCCCATGCCTTACTACCCCTCGACCGGAACCCCTAACTGACGCATCTCTACGAAGCCCCATATTAACCCGACAACTGACCGGTACTCTCCAACCCCGACATTATCAAATGCCACTTCGATTGACTCCTGGCCCGACACACATTAACGATGACGGCCAGATACAATATGCTGATCCAGTCTACGTCTATGTCCCTTTCACGACCACCGATCTCTTTAATTGGAAGACCCATAACTCCTCCTACACCAAAAAGCCTCAAGCCATAACGGATCTGTTTACCTCAGTAGTCCAGACACACAATCCCACTTGGGCTGATTGCCAGCAATTATTAATGACATTGTTTAATAACGAGGAAAGGACTAGGATAAATCAAGCGGCAATTAAAGCGCTGGAAGAAGAGGCCCGTACACAAAATCAGGCCAACCCAGCAGCATGGGCCACAGCACATTATCCAAATGCCGATCCAAATTGGAATGTCAATGGCGCAGATTTGGTTCATCTAAAAGCTTATAGAGACGCTATTATTGCTGGCATGAAAGCTGGAGGAAAGAAGGCGATTAACATGCCTAAGACGGCTGAGGTGATGCAGAAATGTGATGAATCGCCCAGTGTCTTTTATGACCGATTATTGGAGGCATACCGCTCGTAGTAAAACATCAATTCCTTTATATGCCTGAATGTCCAGTCCAACTGCTAGGACGTGATTTGTTGTCAAAACTACAAGCGCATATAACGTTTCTACCAAATGGAACAACATCTTTAAAGTTCAAGGGACCTTCAGGTATAATGACAATATCTGTACCAAAGGAAGAAGAGTGGCGACTTTATACAGCGTTGACTAGCCAAAACCCTAAGAGTGATGAATCCTTGTTTACTATACCAGGAGTGTGGGCAGAGAACAACCCACCAGGACTTGCTCGCAATATCCCACCAATTCGAATCGAACTGAAACTTGGGGTCTATCCAGGGAGCTTAAGGCAATATCATATCCCACAAAAGGCCAAGAAGAATATACAATCATACTTGGATAAGTTCTTAAGGTATGGTATCCTAAAATTCTGTACTTCCCCCTGGAACACCCCATTGCTGCCTGTTCAAAAGCCCGGTACAGATGAGTATCGCCCTGTGCAGGACTTGAGAGCAGTCAATGATGCGGTCGTAAGTATACACCCAGTTGTGCCCAATCCATATAACCTGCTTGCTTTAATTCCGGGCGGGGCTACCTATTTCACTGTCTTAGATCTCAAAGATGCCTTCTTTTGCCTTCGAATTGCTGCAGAAAGCCAGTGTATCTTCGCATTCCAATGGGAAAATGCTGTAACGGGCGCGAAACGCCAGATGACTTGGACAAGACTGCCCCAAGGGTTTAAAAATTCACCTACCCTATTTGGATCAGCTTTAAGTCAAGACTTACTGGATTTCAAGTCCATCCCAGGAGAGTGTGTACTATTGCAATATGTAGATGATTTGTTGATAGCGGCAGTTACTAGAGAAATATGTCAGCAAGCAACACATGATCTACTACACATTCTCTGGAAGGCAGGATACAAGGTGTCCAGGAAGAAAGCTCAGTTGTGTCAGCCAACTTTCAAGTATCTGGGATTCCATATCTCTGAAGGTCAAAGAATAATGGGGCCAGAGAGAAAAGAAGCTGTATGCCAAATACCAATACCCAAGAATAGAAGACAAGTGCGGGAATTCTTGGGGGCAGCAGGCTTCTGTAGGATATGGATTCCCAGTTATGCGATATTGGCGAAACCTCTTTAAGCAGCTATAAAAGGTACAGAACACGATCCCTTGCTGTGGACACCTGAACAGCAAAAGGCATTTGAAGATGTGAAGAAGGCTTTGATGAGTGCCCCAGCATTAGGTCTACCTGATCATACACGTCCATTCTACTTATATGTACACGAGCAAAGAAGAATGGCTGTGGGAGTACTGACACAGTACTTGGGATCATGGCAAAGACCTGTTGCATATATGTCAAAACAACTGGATGCAGTGGCCAGTGGTCTTCCACCTTGTCTAAGAGCCGTAGCTGCCGCCACCCTGCTGGTAGCTGAAGCCGATAAACTCACTCTGGGTCAAGAACTCTATGTGCGAGTCCCGCACGCAGTACAGACTGTCAGGGTACCTGTGGTCTCTACCTCCGAAAGAGGTAGAGACTTAGCTGTTCCTCCATCCAGACGGTCTGATGGCTCCCTTCCCCGCAGTCTATCCGGTCATGCTAGGCCGGCCGCGAGGGAGTGACTGCCTTTTACAGCATCTAGGCAGGAAGTAGTCATCAGGACACTCCCCCGGAACAACCTGTCAGTCAATGGCTGCAGGACCAATCAGGACGCCTTGGAGGCGTGGTTACTGCTCTGAACAGGGTATTTAACAGAGCTTCTTTCATTTGCTCATTGCCCTGTCGTGGTTCTAGCTTGTTCTAGTCACTCAGTGCTTGTGTATTCTATTATCCCTTTTGGTTTTGACCCGGCTTGTTTACCTTACTCTGCTTATCTCTGTTACCCTTGATTCGGCTTGTCTCTCGCTTACCTGTCTTCTGTTACCCTCGACCTCAGCTTGTCTTTGACCATTCTATACTGTACTACTTACGTTAGTCCGGCCATTCTAAGGTCCGGTATACGTATCTGGCTACTGTTTGTACTCTGCGTGTTGGATCCCTGTCCCGATCCTGACATTACGACAGGGCCAATGGATCCTGCAAGTACAAACAGTCAGCTGGCTGCTCCTGATCCTAGGTTTGAAGCCATGGATCACAGAATGGATCAGATGGCGCTTGCGCTACAGGCTCTATTAGCTTGTGCCAATAACCCACCAGAGGAGATACGTAATACCCCTGTTTCTCCTGTCTGTTCAGGTCTAGAGGTAACCACAGTGGGTGCTTCTTCTCGCATTACCCCCCCAGTACGCTATGGTGGGGCTCCTGAGAAGTGTCGTGGTTTTTTAAACCAAATTAGTATCCACTTTGAATTGCAACCTCGCTCTTATCCTACAGATAGGGCAAAAGTAGGATTTATTATCACCCTACTCATTGAGAAAGCTCTGAGATGGGCCAACCCACTATGGGAGAACGATAACCCATTAGTTTATAACTATAACGCATTTGTAGCTGCTTTTAGAAGAACATTTGACCCTCCAGGTAGAAAGGTTAATGCAGCCAGATTACTGTTGCGCCTGAGACAGGAGAACCGAACACTGGTGGATTATGCACTAGAGTTCAGGTCTCTGGCGGATGCAGATAGGGTATACCCGCCTCTCTGAGGAGGAAAGACAGCACAGGAGAAGAGAGGGTTTGTGTATGTATTGTGGAGCCAAGGGTAATTTACTCTCGAACTGTTCTAACCGCCCGGGAAACGCTCGCACCTAAGTCCCTCTAGAGGACAGGCCTTGGGTGTTTCTATTTTGTCCTCTACTCCTAATTATAAGGATCACAGGCTTCTGCTACCAGTTTCCTTAACTTGGGGGAAGGAAGTAGTAAGGGCTATGGCATTGATAGATTCCGGTGCTGCTGAGAATTTTATCGACCAAGCCTTTGCTAGTAAGAACAATTTTCCATCCCAGCTAAGGGAGACACCTTTGGCCGTTGAGGCCATAGATGGTAGACCACTACTAGACCCTGTTATCTTTCGTGAGACCGTACCCATTGATTTAAATGTTGGTATCCTACACGTGGAGAATTTATCTCTTCTGCTCATTTCGTCTCCTTCCGTTCCCATAGTTCTGGGGTACCCATGGTTGAAAAAACATAACCCTATTATCGATTGGGAGTTAGGAGAGATACTCTCGTGGGGCCAGGGCTGCCAGGATCGGTGTTTGTGCAAGGTTTCTCCATTAGCTAATATTAACATACCGGAGAATCCTACTCAGTCCACAGAAAGACAAATACCAGACCTTTACCTAGACTTAAGGGCAGTGTTTGACAAGAAGAATGCCGATTCTTTGCCTCCACACAGGTCATTTGACTGTAAGATTAAGCTGCTACCCGGCACTATGCCTCCGAGGGGCCATGTATATCCTTTGTCTGTTCAGGAAAACTCGGTTCTAGAGGAGTATATTCGGGAGAATTTAGAAAAGGGATACATCAGGAGGTCTTCTTCTCCGGCCGGGGCTGGGTTCTTTTTCATTACGAAGAAGGATGGCACGCTGAGACCTTGTATCGATTACCGAGGCTTGAATAAAATAACTGTCAGAAATGCCTATCCTATCCCACTGATTACCGAGTTATTTGATCGTCTTAAGGGCTCCAAAATCTTCACCAAGTTAGATCTCAGAGGGGCTTACAATTTGGTGAGAATCCAGCAAGGTCACGAGTGGATGACGGCATTCAATACCCGGTATGGCCATTACGAATACACTGTTATGCCATTTGGACTATGCAATGCTCCTGCAGTATTTCAAGATTTGATTAATGAGGTACTTAGGGAGTTTCAGCATGATTGTGTTATTGTTTACCTGGACGACATACTAATACACTCTAAGGAGATTGAGACTCACCATAGACAGGTCAGAAAGGTATTACACAAGCTGCTGCAACATGGTCTATATTGCAAATTGGAAAAGTGCAGTTTTGATCAGTCTCAGGTAGACTTTCTTGGATACGTGATTTCTGGGGAGGGTTTTAAAATGGATCCTGTAAAACTCCAATCTATTTTAGACTGGCCCTTGCCCAAAGGACTCAAGGCTATCCAAAGGTTTATTGGTTTTTCCAACTACTATAGGCGCTTCATTAAAGGATACTCCTCTATCATTGCGCCTATTACCAATATGACCAAACAAGGGGCTGATACTAAGTTCTGGTCTAAGGAAGCTCTTGGTGCTTTCAAGACTCTCAAGGAACTTTTTGCCTCGGCTCCCATTCTAGTCCATCCTGATACGACTCTGCCTTTCTTGCTCGAGGTCGATGCCTCTGAGACAGCAGTTGGGGCTGTTCTGTCTCAAAGGTTAGGGGTGGATAAACCGTTACACCCTTGTGGTTTTTTCTCTAAGAAATTTTCTGGGCCTGAGAGCAGATATGACATCGGGGAAAGGGAACTGTTAGCAGTCATTAAAGCCTTAAAGGAGTGGAGACATTTGTTGGAGGGGACCCTACACCCTATTACGATTTTGACGGACCACAAAAACTTGTCCTATATTGGGGAGGCTAAGCGCTTATCCTCTAGACAAGCTCGTTGGTCCTTATTCCTGACTCACTTCAATTATGTACTGACTTACAGACCTGGTTCTAAAAACTCTAAAGCCGATGCATTATCTCGCCAATATGAACCTTCTACTGTACCTGAACCAGTTCTTTCTTCTATAGTTCCGAAATGCAATATCATTGCTAATACGAATCTCAGGATTCATTCTCCATTACTGGCCGAGATCATTAAGTTGCAACATCTAGCACCTAAACAGACATTTCGTTCCTCCTGCTCTTCAACTGGAACTTTTACAGTGTTTACATAATAGCAAGATGGCGGGACATCCTGGTATTCGCAAAACTTACGCGTTGATCTCTAAGGACGTCTGGTGGCCTGCTTTACGGAGGGATATTGAGGAGTTCATCGCTGCATGTGAAGTTTGTACTAAAACCAAACAACCCCATACGCTTCCATGTGGATTCCTGCACCCCTTGGAGGTTCCAGAAAAACCATGGTCCTGTTTGGCCATGGACTTTATTGTCGATCTACCTATCTCTAAAAGACAGACTGTTATCCTCACCGTGGTTGACAGGTTTACTAAGATGGCACACTTCATTCCCCTGCCTAAACTCCCGTCTTCTCCCGAATTGGCAGAGATATTCGCTAAGGAGATTTTTCGCCTACATGGGATACCCTCTCAAATTGTATCGGACAGAGGCTCCCAATTTGTTTCCCGCTTTTGGAGGTCCTTCTGCTCTCAACTTGGTATTAAATTAAACTTTTCTTCTGCCTATCATCCTCAGTCTAACGGAGCTGCTGAACGTACCAACCAGAAAATCGAACAATATTTACGATGCTTGGGTCGGTTTGATTCCTTGGGCGGAGTTTGCACACAACAATCTCGTTTGCGATTCTACTCATTCAAGCCCCTTCTTCATGAATTATGGTTTTCATCCGTCTATTCTTCCTTCGGATTCCCCTTCCCAGGGGGTGCCGTCGGTTGATGTTCATGTTGCCAATTTGAGGAAGTTGTGGGATCAAACTCGACAAATCCTTGTGCACAACTCTATGTTGGTCAAGAAACACGCTGATAAACGTAGAAGGGTGGCTCCGGTCTTTGTTCCAGGTGATAGGGTATGGCTGAGCACGAGGAACATCCGTTTAAAAGTGCCCTCCATGAAGTTCGCTCCTCGTTATATTGGACCCTACAGGGTGCTGACCCGTATCAATCCAGTTGCGTATCGTTTAGCTCTTCCTAATACCTTACGCATCCCGAACTCGTTTCACGTTTCATTGCTGAAACCACTCATATGTAACAGATTTTCCTCCACAATAGCCCCTCCTCGCCCCGTTCAGGTGGAGGGTCAGGAGGAGTATGAGGTTAACTCTATTATTGATTCTCGAATCTCCCGGGGGAGAGTACAATATCTGGTTGATTGGAAGGGATATGGTCCTGAGGAGAGGAGTTGGGTACCTCAGGAGGATGTTCATGCTCCCCGTCTCCGCAGGGCGTATCACTCTCGCTTCCCATTCCGTCCCGGTTCATTCCGCCCGGTGGGCGTATCTGAGAGGGGGGGTACTGTCAGGGTACCTGTGGTCTCTACCTCCGAAAGAGGTAGAGACTTAGCTGTTCCTCCATCCAGACGGTCTGATGGCTCCCTTCCCCGCAGTCTATCCGGTCATGCTAGGCCGGCCGCGAGGGAGTGACTGCCTTTTACAGCATCTAGGCAGGAAGTAGTCATCAGGACACTCCCCCGGAACAACCTGTCAGTCAATGGCTGCAGGACCAATCAGGACGCCTTGGAGGCGTGGTTACTGCTCTGAACAGGGTATTTAACAGAGCTTCTTTCATTTGCTCATTGCCCTGTCGTGGTTCTAGCTTGTTCTAGTCACTCAGTGCTTGTGTATTCTATTATCCCTTTTGGTTTTGACCCGGCTTGTTTACCTTACTCTGCTTATCTCTGTTACCCTTGATTCGGCTTGTCTCTCGCTTACCTGTCTTCTGTTACCCTCGACCTCAGCTTGTCTTTGACCATTCTATACTGTACTACTTACGTTAGTCCGGCCATTCTAAGGTCCGGTATACGTATCTGGCTACTGTTTGTACTCTGCGTGTTGGATCCCTGTCCCGATCCTGACACAGACGTTGCTAGACTATAAAGGCAATCATTGGTTTAGTAACAGCCGCCTGAATAAGTATCAAGCTATGTTGTGTGAAAACCCAAGAGTGCATTTAGAGACTGTTAACACTTTAAATCCAGCTACCCTTTTGCCACAACCTACTGAAAGTCAACATGATTGCCTGGAGGTGATGGATGAAGTATTCTCAAGTAGACCAGATCTTCGTGACTTTCCCGTCCAGTACTATACGGACGGCAGTAGTTATGTGAAAGAAGGGATTCGCTATGCAGGATATGCAGTAACAACCATAGACAAGGTGATAGAAGCACGGCCATTGTCAAAAGGAACATCGGCACAGAAGGCAGAATTAATTGCACTAACACGAGCGTTACAATTGGCTAAAGGTTTAAGAGTGAACATCTACACGGACTCCAAGTATGCGTTTTTAACCACTCATGCCCACGGAGCTTTGTATAAAGAAAGAGGACTATTGAATTCAGAGGGTAAAGAAATCAAGTACGCAGCTGAAATATTACAACTACTGGAAGCCGTGTGGGAACCGAAAGAAGTTGGTATTATCAGGGCCGGTGCAAGGATTTTTGCCGCCCTAGGCAAAAAAAAATTTGCCGCCCCCCCCCCATATGTCCAGCCCACCATGTGACATCACAATGCCCCGCCCATATGCTCTGCCATATGGGCCAACGCCAGTCTTCACAAAGTGTCTTATCTGAAAAGACAGTGTGTTTACATTAAAAAGCCTACAGGCACAGGCTATAGACACCAGAACCACTACATTATGCTGTAATGCTTCTGGTGACTATAGTATCCATTTAATGTGAGGTAAATTAGAGATTAGTGCCACTAATAATATATTGGATTGCCTACTTACCACCAGATGAGGACAAGAGGCTGATGATGGGCTCAGTCTGGCTCCACAGGTCTGGTGTAGAAGAGGCTCTCTGGAGACTGTTTTTAACAGTGCTCACAACAATTAACGAACAGGAAGCAGCTCAATTTTTTAGGGCCCCTTACACAGCTCAAGGTCTGGGCCCCCAGGGGGCATACGCCTACAATGCCCACCCATAAATCCACCTACATGGCCCATCCATGAGTTGGGGATGTTTTATGTGTGCAATTTGTGTAAGGGATGTAGTGTGTTTATAGGGGATGTAGTGTGTGTTTGTGGTCCTTATCCCCCCAACCTCCCATAGTGGTCCTTATCCCCCCTCCCTCCCTCCCTCCCTCCCCTAGTGGTCCTTATCCCCCTCCCCTAGTGGTCCTTATCCCCCCTCCCCCCTAGGGGTCCTTATCCCCCACAACCTCCCATAGTGGTCCTTATCCCCCCCAACCTCCCATAGTGGTCCTTATCCCCCCCAACCTCCCATAGTGGTCCTTATCCCCCCCAACCTCCCATAGTGGTCCTTATCCCCCCCAACCTACCATAGTGGTCCTTATCCCCCCCTCCCTCCCATAGTGGTCCTTATCCCCCCTCCCTCCCATAGTGGTCCTTATCCCCCCTCCCTCCCATAGTGGTCCTTATCCCCCCTCTCTCCCACAGTGGTCCTTATCCCCCCCATCCCTCCCATAGTGGTCCTTATCCCCCCCATCCCTCCCCTAGTGGTCCTTATCCCCCCATCCCTCCCCTAGTGGTCCTTATACCCCCCTCCCCTAGTGGTCCTTATACCCCCCTCCCCTAGTGGTCCTTATACCCCCCTCCCTTAGTGGTCCTTATACCCCCCCTCCCTTAGTGGTCCTTATACCCCCCCTCCCTTAGTGGTCCTTATACCCCCCCTCCCTTAGTGGTCCTTATACCCCCCCTCCCTTAGTGGTCCTTAACCCCCCCCCTCTCCCTTAGTGGTCCTTAACCCCCCCCCTCTCCCTTAGTGGTCCTTAACCCCCCCTCTCCCTTAGTGGTCCTTAACCCCCCCTCTCCCTTAGTGGTCCTTAACCCCCCCTCTCCCTTAGTGGTCCTTATACCCCCCCCTCTCCCTTAGTGGTCCTTATACCCCCCCTCCCTTAGTGGTCCTTATACCCCCCCCCCTCCCTTAGTGGTCCTTATACCCCCCCTCCCTTAGTTGTCCTTAAACCACCCCTCCTCCCTTAGTGGTCCTTATACCCCCCCTCTCCCTTAGTGGTCCTTTAAACCCCCCCCCCTCTCCCTTAGTGGTCCTTAACCCCCCCCTCTCCCTTAGTGGTCCTTAACCCCCCCCCTTTAGTGGTCCTTAACCCCCCTCCCTTAGTGGTCCTTAACCCCCCTCCCTTAGTGGTCCTTATACCCCCCCCACCCTTAGTGGTCCTTAAACCACCCCTCCTCCCTTAGTGGTCCTTATACCCCCCCTCTCCCTTAGTGGTCCTTTAAACCCCCCCCTCTCCCTTAGTGGTCCTTAACCCCCCCTCCCCCTCCCTTAGTGGTCCTTAACCCCCCTCTCCCTTAGTGGTCCTTAACCCCCCCCCCCTCCCTTAGTGGTCCTTACCCTCCCCTCCTGCCCATGTAGCGTGGCCGGGCGGCGCGGAACGCGGGACAGGAACCTCTGTTTCCTGTACCCGGCCGCCGGCGGAATGACAGGAAATGCTCACCTTTTGAAATCATGTATGGGCGTCCACCTCCCGTACTTGGTAACTTAAGGGGGGATTTGAGTCAGTTGGGAGAAGGAATTACCCGGCAGCAGGTTGTAAAGTTGGGTAAAACTATGGAGGAGGTACAGAAATGGGTACAAGATAGATTACCTGTGAATATTTATCCCCCTGTTCATAGCTATCATCCAGGAGATCAAGTGTGGATTAAAGAGTGGAACAGTATACCGTTAGGGCCTAAGTGGAGGGGTCCTTATGTTGTTCTTTTGTCTACCCCTACAGCAATAAAGGTGGCTGAAGTGACTCCGTGGATTCATCACTCCAGGGTTAAACCAGCAGCAGTAGATTCTTGGCAAGCTACACCAGATCCAGAGAATCCCTGCAAGATCCGGTTAAAGCGCACGACTCAGTCGGAGTGACGAGGAGATATTGGGATTACAATTGTATTTAAGGAGATCAGTAAGTGAGTGTTTTGACGGCCATAATAAAGCCTGACCACTTACCCATGTGTCATAGCCAGGGTGTCTCGAAGGGACCTCTGTGAAGGGTAGAGCAGAACTCCATTCCTTGCAGCCCTTACATCCTGGAAGCTGAGGTGCCATCGCACGGACGAAGACTGAGGATGAAGACGTCGAAAGAAGTGTTTTTGATAATATGTATTTTTGTGTTTTTAAATATTCAGGAAGGTAGAGGTACCGACACACCTAGCTGTGAGGTTTGCATTAAGACTACTATAACAGGTAATCATATTTCCCAGACCCTAATTTGGCATTCACAATATGAGTGTAAAGGATATGTGTCTAGGTGTAGATACTTAGGTATAGAATATAGTGTATGCCATTTAGGAGTAGGAGACCCTAAGTGCTTCAATCCAGAGTATCAACCCCGTACGATTTGGTTGACCCTCCGGAATGGAGATCCACAGGGGACCCCAATAAATAAAACAGTATTAGAAACCATACATTCTTCGGGTGTTCTGCTATTTGATGCATGTAAGGCGATATCAAGTGGTAGAAAACCGTGGAATGTATGTGGGGATCTTAAATGGGAGAGAACGTATGGGTCTAACGATAAGTATATTTGTCCCAGTAGTAAAAATAAGTACGTAAGTCCAAAATGCCCAGATAGGGATTATAATTATTGCCCATATTGGTCTTGTGTGGGGTGGGCAACTTGGGGACAGACAGTAGATAAGGATATGATTGTTACTAAGTTGCCTACCAAACCGTATTGTAAGTCTATGGAGTGTAACCCAGTCCATATACTTATTAATAATCCTGAACAAATTTTAGATAGGTTTGGTAACTTATTTGGGTTCCAGATATATGGGACGGGTTTAGATCCTGGGACAATATTATTTATAGGGATAGAGACCGATACCGTAGCATCCCAAACTCATCAGGTTTTCCATTCTTTTTATGAAGAGATGAGTGTAGAAAATAAGATCCCCCATAATGCTAAAAACCTGTTTATAGATTTAGCTGAAAGTATTGCTGGTAGTCTTAATGTGACCAACTGCTATGTATGTGAAGGTACTAACATGGGAGACCAATGGCCCTGGGAAGCAAAGAAGGTAATGTCCGGTTCTGAGACAATTGAACAAATAATATCTTCTCAAGCTTATTATCAAATGAGTGTTAGAGGTAAATCTGAGTGGCGATTAAAGACCTCCATCATAGGTTATGTTTGCATAGCAAGAAAAGGAATAATGTTTAACACATCTGTAGGAGAACTAACTTGTCTAGGGCAAAAAGCTTATGATGATAATACAAAGAATACAACCTGGTGGTCGGCTTCAAATGTCTCAGAACCACCTAACCCGTTTGCAAATTATGCCAATTTAAAGGACGTGTGGTTTGATCTATCTATCACATCTAGTTGGAAAGCCCCAGCAAATTTGTACTGGATCTGTGGTAAGAAGGCCTATTCGGAGTTACCACAGGACTGGGAAGGGGCATGTGTGTTAGGTATGCTCAAACCATCCTTCTTCTTGTTGCCTATTGAAACAGTAGAGACTTTGGGAGTTAAAGTATATGATGTGAATGATAGGAAGAAAAGGGGACCCCTAGAGATAGGTACCTGGGAAGATAATGAATGGCCTCCCCAGCGTATCATAGATTATTATGGGCCAGCCACGTGGGCAGAAGATGGTACTTTCGGATATAGAACCCCAATATATATGCTCAACCGCATTATAAGGTTACAGGCAGTGGTTGAGATAATTTCCAATGAGACATCACAAGCGCTCAATCTCCTAGCGAAGCATAATACTAGGATGAGGACAGCCGTTTACCAAAATAGATTAGCTTTGGATTATCTATTGGCAGTAGAGGGAGGTGTATGTGGGAAGTTTAACCTAAGCAATTGCTGTCTTCAAATAGATGATGAAGGGCAAGCAATAGCTGAGCTTACTAGCCATATGGTTAAACTAGTGCATGTGCCTACTCAGGTATGGAAAGGGTATAATCCAAGTAGTTGGTTTGGTAATTGGTATGAGCAGTTTGGAGGACTTAAGGCATTGGTAGGTGTAGTCATGCTAATCTTAATGCTGTGTCTTCTCCTACCATGTCTTGTTCCTTTGGTAGTTAGGTCTGTGCAGGGCATTATAGAAAATATAGCAGAAAGAAAGGCTGCTGCACAGATAATGGCCATATATAGATATGAGGCTCTAAATCAGGGAGAACTAGTGCAGGAAGAAGAATGTTGAGGGATTCACGTCATTAGTCGCAAAGTCTGGTCTGGTTCATGGCAACCTGAGGTATATGCAAACTAAGGTTAAGTGATGCCTCCGTAATTGTGAAAATATCAGAGGCATCAAAGGGGGGAATGTGGTGGAATCTCGGTAAAAATAAATTTAGTAGGCCGAGATTACCACGTGGCATGTGTACGTGCATATACTGGTGTATCGGTCGGTTGGTTGCACGTGGCAAAGATACGATCAGTAGTGTACGGAGCATGTGCAAGCATACCGGATGTAGTATTCCCCTCCTCCATTGTGCTGGGCAAGCCATGCGGTCAAACAGGAAGTTAGTTCTTATTCGATTGATTGGGTAAGAGAATGTGTGGGTGGAGGTACTTATGGGTGGAGTTACATGCTTATATAAGGAGCCTACACTATTGTCCGGGGCTCAGAACTTGTTGTATTTTGGTGACATTAGTCCCTCTGAGTCCCGATCGGTGAACAGAATAAAGAATCTCTTCCTTCCTGAAGAAACCTGTGTCCATCTCTCTGTGCTTGGCTTCCGTCAGTTTCTCCGGTATCACTCCTATACTGTTTTTCGGCCTCCAACAGTCTAGTGACCCCCAACTGCATAGGTTCGGGTTCGGACTGTACAGGGAGGTTAGACAAAACAGGTTTAGAGAATTGAGGTGCTAGGGACATAGCCGTACGTTTGGTCTTGCTTCTGGTGACTTCTCTGAGTCTTACCCTATTATCAATATGCATGACAAACGTAATAAATTCGTTAAGACTCTTAGGTAATTCTTTAGCGGCTATCTCATCTAGTATAGTCTATGAGAGACCCTTTTTGAATGCTGAGATTAACCCATTGTTAGTCCAGTCTACCTCAGAAGCTAAGGTACGGAATTCAATAGCATAATCCGATAGACCGGTTACCTTGTCTGATGTGCATTAGGGCAGTGGAGGCGTCATCCTCTCTACCCAATGGCTCAAACGTGAGCTTGAATTCGGCAAGGAATTCCTGGTAATTATGAGCTATGCTCTGATTACTCTCCCACAACGGATTAGCCCAGGCAAGGGCCTTGCCCTTTAATTGATTCATTAGATAACCAATTTTTGCTCTGTCCGTGGGGAACGACCCTGGTGAGGCCTCAAAATGGTACCCCACCTGATTAAGAAAACCCCTGCATTCCTGGATATTGCCATCAAACTGTAGGGATGGCGATAAGGAGATGCTAGGAGTCCTATTAACAGTGGGTGGAGGTACACAGGGTAGAGGTGCTATAGGAGGAGACACTGATGCGCCGTTCTAGCGAGAAGCGTACTGAAAGTCTGAGCGAATTGATCCATGCAGTGATCATTCTCCTCTAATTTCCTCTCGCAAGCAGCTATGTGCTGACACAGTTCTACAGGATCTATGGCCATGTCGTAATGTCAGGATTACTGTTTGACCCAGCACGTAGAACTGTATAGCACGGATGACAAATAAGTAATGTATTACCGGTCCTTAGAATGGCGGGATTTAACGTACATAGAATAGTCAAAAATACAAGTCGAGGGAGCCGCAGGAGGCGGGGGGCGAGAGAGGTGTCCTCGGGCACAACGCCACTCCGAATACTCACCCACTACGTAGCCCACCTGGACACCTTGTCAAACGCAATGTGGCAGGATGCCGAGACCCAGCGACAAGCACACACCGTTTCCATAAAGGGGGCATCGGCTGAAAGAGACTATGCTAGGGGCCTCATGACCTCGCAACAGCAGGCCACCGTCGGCAAACTTGCCCCACCAAGCCACAACAGCTACACTAAAGAACTTCTTGAGCATCAGGACACCCAGGTGGACATTAAGCTTCTGTACTATACCTATGCCTTAAGCATTGGCCTGTATTGTTTACTGCTGAGGCGTTTAAGCACTGTACTTTTCTTCAGCCGGTTACACTCACTGTAGGGATAGGCCAGGTGCGGATCACTGTCGCCCCGTGCACCACACTCAGCATAGAGATCAGCCTTGCATTAGCAACTTGTAACTTACCCAGCTTGTGACTTTACACAACTCAAGGCTTTACACAAGGCTACCAACTCACTGTCTCTAAATGCCAGCATGATAATCTGAATGTCAATTGCTATTACGCCTGGTATCGCGGGAAACACCAAACATAACAAATTGCATGAAAGATGTATAGGCTCCATGTCATATCTATGTTATAGCAACCGAGTTACTTACCAACGCTAGCCTATTATACTTAACGTCGATAGAATCTCAATCTATGAACTGCCTAAATAGCATGACTTAAACTTGTTCCTAAATATAAAACTAGTGCATTGTACTACCATACCCCAATGCTCTCCATGTTATATACTCTTTGTTTTGAAATATGCATGTGGATTGCCTTTGGAGTACCACATGCCTGTATGTTACCCTCATATGCACTGCAAAAATAAAGAATAAAAAAAAAAAATACAAGCTGAGGTCAGGGAACACAGAAAGGGAAGCAGCGATGAGGAAAGCCAGGAGTCAGGATACCAGAATATAGAGAAGTCAATAAACAAAGCCAAAGTCAAAGTCAAAAACCAGGGTGAAAACTAATAACAGGAACGCACTCTCGGACAACCACAAGGGAAACCACGACAGGGCACTGAGCAGGATGAGAACTGGGCCTAAATAGGCTGAAAGGCTGTAACCGGCCTTTGACCCCAAAGTCAGTTACCAGGTTTAATTTGCATAATTGCTTCTCAGCATTAACCCTTCTGTGGATTAGGTTGCTGCTTAGCACAACTTTTCCTGTGTGGACAGTAAATGTCATTAACCACATTTCTATAAGCGGACGAATACGTGACACTATGCAACAATGCCACATTATGGTACCAAATTAGGGAGCTAATTACTAAACAGTGCCTTAATTTGGTGTCCTGAAATAGGGAAACCCTATCATGGTACCAAATTAGGGCGCTATCTACTAACCAGCACGTTAATTTATCTTCAATAGGGCAGACCCATAAAAGGGGTTTTATGGCATCAAATGCGCTATAAAGAAGGGACCTCAAGGACATTCTAATATACACTTTGATAAAGACTGCTGGATGGTTGAAACACATCTATACTGTGTATGTATAGGGCATGCTGCCTTTAATATTTGGATTTTACCTATAAAATGTTTTGTTTTTGCTTTTGCTATCTTTGGCTATCACTGTTCTAGTTTAGCCACTCCAATTGCCTTTTTGCATGCACAGGGCTGGCCTTAGGTGTTCAGGTGCCTTGTGCAAGACAATCCCATGGCGTCCCTCCCCCCATCCTAGCTGAAGGGTTGGGAGCTGAAGATGGCCCATGGGACCAAGATGGTGGTGCCTGTGAGGGACAGATTCAGGTAAGTAAATCTCACCTTTCCCACCCTTATCCAGCCATTAGACTCCCAGCAGCAAAGTAATCCTTGGGATTCTTCAGCAAAATTCCCAGACGGTGACCGCACCACTGCCACTTTAATAGTATAATCCCCAAAGTCATTAGCAAAATCAGAGCAGCATACACCAATTGCTCAGATAATGTCATTTTCAGGCATTCATAAACAGGCTTTTGGTAGTCAAATTCACATTTGTGTCTTGACTTAAAAATATGAATTTGACTACCAAAAGTAACATTCAGGCCCATTCACAATCTGCTGACTCCACCCCCTTCTACAAAAAACACTCCTCCATTCTATAACAAACCCTGCCACCCCTATCTACAAAAAAACAGGACCCCAATCTAAATAAAAACCTCACCCCCCTTCCAGTGGTGTATCCTGGTTTTGTGCTGCCCTAGGCAGGACAAAACTCAGGCGCCGCTCTCCCCCTTCCCCCCCCGCGCCACCCCCACCCAACCCTTCCCCCCTGTCCCGCCTTCTAAATACACACACACACACATTCACTGACAGATACGCATACACTAGCTAACAGACACACACACTCACAGGCAAACACACTCACACAGTCAGACACACACACACACACACTCACACACATAGTTAGACACACACACACACACAGTCAGACACACACACACAGTCAGACAAACACACACACAGTCAGACACACACACACATTAACATATACATATATATTTTGTAATTTAACCTACCCCCCAGCCTCCTTACCTTTGGGAATGCTGGGGGGGGTCTCTTTCTCCCTGGTGGTCCAGTGGCTGCCGGCCGGGAGTGCAGGCTGCTGTGTGCTGGCGGGTAGGCGGCTGGCGAGGGAGCACTTCCTCTGAGCTCTCTGCTCAGCTCCCTCGCGCGCCGCAGAGTGAGGCTGGGAGCCGGAAGATGACGTCATATTCCGGCTCCCAGCCTCACTCCGCGGCGCGCGAGGGAGCTGAGCAGACAGCTCAGAGGAAGTGCTCCCTCGCCAGCCGCCCGCCCAGCCCATCAGCCGCAAGGCTAACAAGGCATTTGCCCTGGGCATTTGAGGGCGGCGTTTTTTGCCGCCCCCTGGAAAATGCCGCCCAAGGCAAATGCCTTGTTAGCCTCGCGGCTAAAACGCCCCTGCCCCCTTCTACAAAAAAACTCTAGCCCCCATTCTACAAAAAACATGCCACCCCTATCTACAATAAAACATGCCACCCCTATCTACAAAACAATCTGCCCCATCTACAAACCCCTGCCCCCCTTCTACAAAGCCCGGCCTTTCTTCAACAAAACCCTCTGCCCCCTATCTACAAAGCCCTTTGCACCAATATACAAAACCCTCTGCCCCAATCTACAAACTCCTGCCCCTTCTACAAACACTTGCCCTCTCTTCTACAAAACCCCTTCCACCCCTTAAAAAAAAACTGCCACCCCTTCTACAAATCCATTCTCGCCTTTTACAAAAAAATCATGCCCTTTTTTTGCATTCACAGCATTTCTAGATGAAAGATTGCCAGAGACATCATCAAAGTGGGGCTCACCCACCAGGGACTCATATTTTTCAGTCTTCACCAACATACACACACAGTGAGGGGAAAAAGTATTTGATCCCCTGCTGATTTTGATAGTTTTCATACTGACAAAGAAATGATCAGTCTATAATTTTAATAGTAGGTGTATTTTAACAGTGAGAGACAGAATAACAAAATAAAATACAGAAAAACTCATGTAAAAAAAATGTATTTGCATGTCAATGAGTGAAATAAGTATTTGACCCCTTTGACTTGGTGGCAAAACCCGTGTTGGCAATCACAGAGGTCAGACATTTCTTGTAGTTGGCCACCAGGTTTGCAGACATCTCAGGAGGGATTTTATCCCACTCCTCTTTGCAGATCCTCTCCAAGTCATTAAAGTTTAGAGGCTGATGTTTGGCAACTCGAACCTTCAGTTTCCTCCACAGTTTTTTTTTATGGGATTAAGGTCTGGAGACTGGCTAGGCCACTCCAGGACCTTAATGTGCTTCTTCTTGAGCCACTCCTTTGTTGACTTGGCTGTATGTTTTGGGTCATTGTCATGCTGGAATACCCATCCACGAACCATTTTCAATGCCCTGGCTGAGGAAAGGAGATTCTCACCCAAGATTTGATGGTACATGGTCCCGTCCATCGTCCCCTTATGCATTGAAGTTGTCCTATGCTCTTAGCAGAAAAACACCTCCAAAGCATAATGTTTCCACCTCCATGTTTGAGGCGAGTTGAGTTGATGCCAAATAGCTCAATTTTGGTCTCATTGAACCACAACACTTTCACCCAGTTCTCCTCTGAATCATTCAGATGTTCATTGGCAAACTTCAGACGTGCCTGTAGATGTGCTTTCTTGAGCAGGGGGACCTTGCAGGCGCTGTTGGATTTCAGTCCTTCACAGCATTGTGTGTTACCAATTGTTTTCTTGGTAACTATGGTCCCATTTCTCCTAATCTCAGCTCATTACCTATATAAAAGACACCTGGGAGCCAGAAATCTTGCTGATTGATAGGGGATCAAATACTTATTTCACTCATTGACATACAAATCAAATTATAACTTTCTTGACAGGCGTGTCTGGATTTTTTTTGTTTTGTTATTCTGCCTCTCACTATTAAAATACACCTACCAATAAAATTATAGACTGCTCATAAATTACATGTACATATTTTTTTAAAGAAGACAGCCCAGGGTATTCAATTTAGGGTATGTCCAGTCTTTTTTAGTAGCCCCTTAGTCACAAACACTGGCCAAAGTTAGCATTGTTAGAGTTGTTTGTGAAAAATGCAAAAGACAAATTTGAACACTAATTTTGGCCAGTGTTTGTGACTAAGTGGCTACTTTTGCAAATAGAATGCCATCATGGTGATAATTCTCATTCCTGGGCTACTATACGGTCTCAAAGGCAACATTACCAATCTGGCAAATTTCAATGTGAACAAAAAAAAGAAATGCAAGCCTTATATTTGACTCTGTAACTTTTGAAAACACCATAAAACCTGTACATGGTGGGTTCGGTTTTACTCGCGGGACTCTGCGGAACACAAATATTTAGTGTTTCAAAACAGTAAAACATATCACAATAATTATATCGGCAGTCAAAGTGCCGTTTGTGTGTGAAAAATGCAAAACAACGCTCTTTCACTGACGATATCATCATTGTGATATGTTTTACTGTTTTGAAACACTAATATTTATGTCCAGCGAAGTCTCCAAAGTAAAACAGTACCCCCCATGTACAGGTTTTATGGTGTCCTGGAAAGTTACAGGGTTAAATATAGGGCTTGCAAACCAAATTCTCTGGACTTTCTGCCTGGGTTGTCAGGCAAGTCCCTCAAATTGTAATTAATAAAATGACTTAATTATGTAAAAATATTATATAAATATATTTGTAGAATTTAAATATATATATATATATATATATATATATATATATATATATACATACATACCATATATATATATATATATATATATATATATATATATATATGTGGGTGTGTGTGTGGGGGTATATATATATATATATATATATATATATTTTTTTTTTTTTTTTTTATTTATTTATGCATAGCTATATATATATAGATAGAAATATATATATAAATACATATACGTATGTATAACATTCTAAATGTATTTTGATTTAAATATGTATGTATATCAAAATACATTTAAAACGGGGGGCGGAGCCTGACTTGGAAGCTGAAAGGAAGCATGCTTCATGAGCTCCTGGGCTCCACATGACAAAACGCCTGATAATTTAAGCCAGCCAGCAGTTCCCAACGCAATATACAGTAAACCGCACAGTAGAGACCACGACAAATCGATTGACATCAAAATTTATACCAGTCTAGTCGGTGCCGCCACGCTGACACTCAGTGCGGCCTACTAGCACTTCTGGCACCTGAGGGACGGCCTCTCTCAGGGCGCTACACACGACTAGTCAAGCGGACTTCTGCACCTCCCCCCCCCCCCCCATTGGACCAGCGGGGGTCACCCCGGTCCCAGGAGAACACACACCACTACCTCCTGTACCTAGCGCTGAAAAGCACCACACGGGCAAAATGGCGATGGATACAAATGTCCCCTTAGCCGAGACCTACATCTACGCATTTTTATTTATTTTTATTTTTTTGTCAATCATATTTTATTGAAATTTTTCACAGTTATCAACATTATCACATAGCTTATATATCAAACAGAGCTTTGTGCATAACATTTGCTAACATGGTTACGTCTATTATGTTATTGAAACATTGTTGGGATACATTTCTCAGGGTGCCAAAGCTAGCTAGGTCTTCTTTTACTTAGTCACGTATCGGTCTCCGTCTAAGTCTACCTGGCCACAATTGTATGCCTCTTCAATTAGTGGTACGTATTCTTCTCCCCCCTAAGATTGTCAGCTTAGTTCCTGTTTCGTTTCAGCAAGGGTATCTCTTTAGTACTCTGATGCCTTTGTCGCATTTAGTCCGTAAAGCTCTGTTCATGCTGGGTTACCGCGTGAAGTACTAGCTTCTATAGCTCGCGGAGCGTGTTTGGTCTAAGGCTCCTTAACAGGGAGGAGGGGATATTCGTCGCCCCTTGTGATTCCCTTCTTAGTGGGGTACCATGGCAGGGCTGCTAGCTTTGTTAATGGGTCTGGGTTTTTTTGTGGACCCATGTCTGGGTGACTTTTGGCTCCTGTGTCTACGTGTGTGCTTATATCTTCAACAGTCGTGTGGGTCTGTCTATTTGGCCGGTACCGGGCTTGTTCCGTTTGGCCGGGTTTTGGCTCTAGTCGATATCTGCACCTAGCGTCGCTTGTCTGTCTGGGTAGCGTCTTGTCAGGGCCGGGCTAGCCTCGCCCTGTGCCCTGTGGTGTGGGGAGGGGCGGGGTTGTCAGGTAAGGGGTTGGTAACGAGGGAGGTAGGGGGAGGGGGTAGGGCAGGGACAGGTAGGGTCGGGGATCTGGAGCTCGGGTGAGGTCCCTCCAAGTTTTGCAGTTCCCATATCCCGTCAATGCGGGGCATGTGTCGGCGTGTCTATGCGTCTCAAAACGGCCTCTCTGGGCCCCGCGCTTGTCCCGTATGTTTTTAAGCGATCCCCGTAGAGACGTAAAGCCTCCAGGGATACCACTGTAGTGCACATTTGTCCGAATGTCCCTGCAGGGAGGCTGTCAGTATCTCCATATCATATATGCTCTCCACTTTGTCTACCCATTGTCTGAAGGTGGGTGTCGATGTGTGTTTCCAATGCAGGGGTATCAACGCCTTTGCAGCGTTCAACAGGGAGTGTTTATATTTCTGCGTGGGTGTGGGCGTGTGGTGTAAAAGCATCATCATAGGTTGTAGGGGGAGGTCGTCACCAGTCATTTCTCTGATTTTTGTGTTTATCAGCTGCCAGTATGTCGTTATGCGTGGGCAAGACCACCAAATGTGTAGGCTCGTTCCCAGGGCCGTGCCGCACCTCCAGCAGTCACCCGCATTGGCTCTGCCAAAGTGTCTAAGGGTATCCTGCGTTCGATACCAAAGGGAGAGCAATTTATAACCGGTCTCTTGAATCTTCGAGCTGATGGAGCATTTGTGGGTTAGGAGGACTATCTTGTCCCATTCCTGGTCCGAGAGTTGTGTGCCGGTTTCCCTTTCCCATTTGCTCGTGTATCCCAGCGGGTTGGTGTCCAGGACCCTTCTCAGAGTTTCATGCAGGAGTGACACCCCATTGTCAACGTGTCTCCTCTTCGTGCATAGCCTTTCAAACTCTGTGAGTTGCCTATGAAGGTGGTCTTTGCCGGCTAGTTTGGCGACATAAGTTTGCACCTGGTGGTAACGAAATTTATCTAACTGGGTGGGTTGCGTATCCCCCATCAGGTCGGGTATAGGCTGGAGCTTTCCCCTTGAGCACCATTGACCCAAATATAGCCAGTCTGTCTGTTGGAAGTTCCCCAGCGCCGCTGGGTGGAGTCCCCCAGCCAGGTTTGGGTTGTGTGTAATCGGGGTCAACGGGTTCGGCGATGTTGTTAACTGATGGGTGTAACGAACTTTGCACCAGATGTTGAGCGTCGCATCGATCATGGGGTTATCTGTACGTAGCTCCGCGAGCGTGGTGCCCCCCAGCCAAAGTCTCGAGGGGATCTTTCCCGCCGTTTGCTGTAGTTCCATGGCCACCCAGCATTTTGGGCTTGCGTTTACATGCCAGTCCGTGATCCTGTGTAGATGCGTGGCTCTGTAGTACGTGGACGCCGATGGCAGCCCTAGCCCCCCGGCTAGTTTGGGTCGCTCCATGATTGATCTGCGGATGCGTGATGGTCTATGGTTCCATACGAACCTGCGTACGGCCGAGTCTATTGATTTGAAGAATGATTGTGGGATTGAGATTGGCAGGGTGGCAAAGAGATACAGCAACCGCGGCAATACGTTCATCTTGACCGCATTTATACGTCCGAACCAGGTGATGTAGTATGTCGTCCAGTGTTGGAGGTCCTGTTGTATTTTCCTGAGGAGAGGTAGGAAGTTTAGCTGGTAAGTTTGTGTCAGGTCTTTCGGTAACCAGGTGCCAAGGTACCGTAGCTTCCCCGTGCACCACGAAAAGGTGAATTGGGCACTGAGTCTTTGGACGTCGTCCTCGTTCCGCATTATCGGCATAGCTTCGAGGTTCAGCTTCAGGTTTGATACTCGACGGAAGCCGTGGAAAGCCTTTAGCAGGTTGGGTACCGAGATCAGGGGCTGTTCCAGGAAGAACAACATATCATCGGCGTAGGCCGCTACCTTATGTTCCTCTGTGCCCATGCGAACCCCAGTTATACCCCTGTCCCGTCCCGTCTGACCGCCTCCAAGAAAGGTTCCAGGGGGGACATGGGACAGCCATGGCGTGTCCCATTGCATATTGGGAATGGTTTTGTTAGGGCTCCGTTCACTCGTATCCGGGCAGTCGGCGTAGTGTACAGGGCCGAAATCCATGAGCGCATATATGTGCCGAAGCCCAGGTGCCGCAGCGTTTCTTTCAGGTATACCCAGTCCACCCGATCGAACGCCTTTTCGGCGTCCGTCAAGAGGAGGACGACGTCCTGTCCCCTGGTACTTGCACTATGGATTACATTCAGCGCCGGTATGGTGTCATCTCTGGCTTCCCTGCCGGGGATGAAGCCGACCTGATCTGGGTGGATCAGGCCCGGCAGTATCCGGGATATTCTCAGTGAGAGAGCCTTCGTGAACAATTTTAGATCGGCATTTAGCAGCGAAATCGGCCTTTAACTGGCACAGTTAGATGGATCCTTCCCTTCCTTGGGGATCACCGTGACTATGGCCGCCAGGGTGTCTGTGGGGAACGCACCTCCATCCCGTAAGGCGTTTAGGCTTGCCAGAAGTCTCGGCAGGAGCACTTCTCTGTATGTCCGTAAGTACGTCAGGGGGAGGCCGTCTGGGCCTGGTGCTCGGTGTGGTTTTGATTTTTTCAGTGCTGCCGCTAATTCCTCCAAGGTCAGAGGGCTGTCAAGTTCCTCTGCGAGTTCAGGTGTGAGTTTACGGGTGACATGCTGAGCCAGATAGTCCGTGACGCGTCGATAATGGGTTTGTGCTGCAGCTCCTTGTTGGTTCCGAGACTGAGTGTACAGATCCATGTAGTAGGTCCTAAATGCTTCCAGAATGCCCTCTGGCATCCCTGTGGTTCATCCGTTTTGTGTGCTTATCTTGTGTATGTGTTGGGATCTTCGTTTCTCTTGGAGCATTTTTGCCAAAAGTTTGCCACTCTTGTTGGAGTGCTCGTAAAATAACCTTGCGGATTTCCGCATGGTGTGCAGCAGGCCCTGGGATAGGAGGTCCGCGAGTGCCCTGCGAGCCTCTGTGAGCCGTAGGTGTACGTCGTCGTCCAGTGTTTGCTTGTGTGAATTTTCTAGGTCGGCTATCTGTTTCGTTAGGTCAGTGAGTTCTTGCGCTCTGTCCTTCCTGCGTTGTGTGCTAATTGATATGAAGTGCCCTCTGTAACGGATCGCCTGGCACCCCGACTGGGTACCTCCGTTGAAAGATGCTCCTAGCGCTTCCTGAGGACTCCAAGCACTCTGGCAGACACCACAATCACCGAATCCGAGAAACCTTTAAATTCTCCCAAGCATATGAATGCTGTAGACCATTGAATAGGAACTATACGAATAGGCTTGTACTCCTAGCAGTCAACTGGAACAGCATGCAATAAATCCTTCCCCCAATAATGAGACGACACATCACTTTGAGGGTAAAACAGGAACTCTGGACTGGCTCATCCAGCCTGGCTTTTATTTCCAACTCACACATACAGGCCACACCCAGGGGGAGGCATAAAAGAACCAATGACATAGATGTTACCTCCCACACATCCCCTCCCCTTAGTGTGACACATAATCCCATTATGCATACAGTGTAAAATATACTTTTACACAACTTTCATAACTTTAAAACCATACATCACATTCACATAAAAATACATATCCACAATCAATCCATTCAGGGGAACAACATATTAAAAAATGGCATGAATCCGACCAGGGGTTCAAAAGTTACTAAAAGTATCTTTTGTTCCTTTCTGGCTGGCAGAAAAACATCCCCACAATGCACCCTGGTTTCCTCCCTTCTGCCCTGGAGTTAATTGGAGAAGTAATCCAATTACCCAGGACTAAAGGCAGACTCCATTAACCACATGGTTGCAAAACAACATAAAACACTTTAAAATACATAAAGTCACATTTACACATAACACACAGACATTTCACCTATCCCCAGATAGCTGGGATCTGCACGCACAAAACTACAGAATAGCGCGCAGATCCTACTCACACAGTACAATTGCCATGGAGCTAAAGTCTTTCCCATAGTCTTTCATTATATGAATAGGCTCCATGGTATGGCTATCTGGGGTATCACATTCCCATAAAGTCTGGTCCATAGTCCAAAGGCAAGAGGCGGGCAATCAGCCCCCTCCAAGGACACGTGGCGAGGTCGGTTTCGCCACACCCTCAAACTACACATTTATAAGCTTCCCACAGCGTCAGTGGGGACATGTCTGCGGTGTCGTTCTCGTCAAAGTAGTTCATGATAGTCTGTCGGGCAGAGGTGCAGGCCTCCAGGTCATCCAGCAAGGACTCATTGAGTCTCCACTGGCGTTCCACGGGTTTAAACAACGGGGATTTTATCTTTAGCAAGACCGGTGCGTGGTCCGACTGATGTATTATTCCTATTTTGGCCTCTCGGAGAAGAGACAGGCTTTCTTGGGGCATGAATATGTAGTCTATTCTGCTGTATTGTTTGTGTACCGGTGAGTAGTAGGAAAAGTCTTTGTCCTCCGGGTGTGCCACTCTCCAACAATCCACTAACCCAGTCCTAGTCAGGGATCGTCGAATCGATCGCAGATAGTGTGCTGGGATCGTGCTTGTGCCCCGCGAGGAGTCCAAAATGGGATCCAGAGGGACATTGAGGTCTCCGGCCAGCACCAAGAGGCCTTCTCTGAACCTGTCAAGTTTGGTTAGGGTCCTGGCTATGAATGTGTGCTGTCTTCGATTGGGGCTATATATGCAAGCGAAAGTGTAGGGGACTTCCAAAATGGAGCCCTTGAGGAAGATATATCGTCCTCCTGGGTCAATGAGTGTTGCTTTGTGTTGGAACGGTACCGTGTGTGCGAAAAGGATCGCCACCCCTGCCTTCTTCACGTCCGGGTGGTTGGCAAAGTAACCCTGCGGGAAGCGCCTATTCTCAAGTTTCGGAGCGTCACTACCTCTGAAATGTGTGCTGGCCAGCGGCTGCGGGGTGGAGAGGTACTCGTCCATCGGCCCTGCCGGGTGTCCCGAGGAGGGCTGCGGCGGGCCAGGGGTGACCCCCCTTTTAGTTTTCCCCATATGCTTGTTTGCTCGGGTGTCTATCGCTGTGTTTTAGGGGCTTTGGCGGGTTGGGGCCTAGGAGCTCTGAGTGCCTGCGTCCTACTCCATGTGCAGCCAAGCCACGCCCCCCAACGCATTTTTATCCCGACTGGGCTTGCACTTCGCCAACTTCTGGGTGAATCTGGAGGATAAGCTCCAGCCTAAACAAACGTGTGAAACGACCACAGCCAGATCTCTGACCCAGCAGCCCGGTATGCACCAGCCCCCCTTCCAGGCGAAACTGCCGAGTGATCCACCAAGCCAGCACCAAACCTGCTCACCGAAGCAGAGGGCGGCATCTGCACCAGCCTGCCCCGAAGATCTAGGGCTCCAGACCTGTTCACAAGATGCTGACGCAACCTCAAGGCCTCCACACAATGTACCTGCTCCACAAGACTCTGTACAAACAAGGTGGACACCAAGAAGGTACCCGAGCGCTGGCCGATTGGAATGCACGAGGCAAGCTGCAGCGGGAAGCTGGAACAAGGCCCATGGAGCCGAGGTACTAACTACCACAGCTCCTCAGAATGGCAACTACCAACAGTGGCAGCCCACGTGGCAGCGTGGTGAATACATACAAGCGGAACTCCGCACCAGCGAAACTCCAGCAGCTGGAAATCACCTACCGAGAGCTTGGCAGCCTCCAACCAAGCTGGGAATCGGGTAAGGGCAAAAATGTGTGAAATGTGTTCCCAGAAGAAGCAGGGCACTTACATTGTGCTGGACTCCTGTATTAACCCTCTGTCAGGGTTTCTTTGCTGTTTTAAACAGCAACTCTTCCTGTTTCAGTGACTGAGTTTTCAGCTGTAATTACTATCAGCTCCTTCAGTATGTTGCCACGGTTACTCACCTGAGAGTAGTAATCAACCCTGCTGCTAATCAGTTCAGCCTATTTAAGCAGCAAATCCCAGAACCTCCTTGCCCTTGCGTGGTTTCCTGTTCCCCAGAAGTCTCCTTGTTCCTGTGTTTCCTGTTTGTTCCTGGTTCCTGACTCCGACCTTGTTCCTTACTCCGCTGCTCTCCGTGCTCCTGATCCTGGCTTGTCTGACTACCCGCTCTGGTGACTGACCCCTGCTTGATTCCTGGACTTTGCTTTTGGTTATTTATTTGTTATTTATTAATAAAGGTGTTTTTGCATGTAGTTCTGTCTCTGTCTGGTTCCTGGTCCCTGCCATTACGCAAGGGCCATGAATACAGATGGTACAGGCAATACACCTATACCTAACCTATTTACCCGGTGGGACCAGCAGAACCACCATTTGGACCAGTATGCCCATCTGGATCCAGCACCCGGCCAGCTTGCGATTGCGGCCACCTCTGCCTCACTTCCTGTTCTAGCACCGGGTGTAGCCTCCAAACCTGTTGCGGCTAGAGGAATGACTGGGTCTGTCCCGCTCCCTCAGTATTTTGGGGGCAACCCAGCTCAGTGCAAAGAATTTATAAATCAGCTTAAAGGATACCTTGAAATGCTGCCCAAGGCATTTCCTACAGACAGCGACAAAGTCCACTTCATGATTTCTTTGCTGTCTGAAAAATCCCTAGCTTGGGCAAAACCTCTCTGGGAGGCAGAGAGGCCTATCATTTACAATTACCCTGAATTTGTTGCATCCTTTAAAAGGGTTTTTGATATTCCAGCTCGCTCCACCCCTACTGCCGAACAACTCATGTCTAATGCTCAGGGCACAAAAACTATTGTCGAGTATGCCAGTGAATTCCATACCATGGCAGCAAAGGGTGGCTGGAACAACGAGGCTGCCTTTGCACAGGGGCTCTACGATGTGATTAAAAATGAGATTGCAGACAGAGAATTACCTAAAGATCTTGAGGAACTGATATCATTTGTCACCCTCATTGACATCAGACTCCGAGAGAGATCCTCATCCAGGGAGCGCCTGCGGAGGCCTCCTGTATATTTGCCACCAAGCTTTTCTTGCCCACCCAAACCTCCCTCACCTCCCATACCTCCTGGTCCTGAGTCCTGTCGGTGTGGAGCCAAGGCGGTTAGGCTTCTCACGCCTCTCTGTCGAGGAGAGAGCCTTTAGGAGGAGGGAGGGCCTGTGCCTATACTGCGGACACCACGGTCACATGTTAAAGTTTTGCCCGATTCATCCGGCAAAGGGCCCGCACCCAAGATACTGTCAGGGGTAGATCTTGGGTGGTCTTTATGCAGACCCAGAGATATAGGAGGACAAATCCTTAGTGCCTATTATCCTCTCCTGGCCTGATTCATCCATTAAAAGCTGGGCATTGCTTGATTCTGGGGCCGCAAGCTTGTTTATAGATTGTGCATTTGCATTGAAGCACTCTATCCCCTTACAGCCTCGCAACTCTCCACTAGCTTTCGAAGCCATCGATGGCAGACCAATACAGCCAACCCACGTGATCCAGGAAACCGTGCCCATATTTCTGGCTGTAGGGGCTCTACATCCAATTCCAGGTAATTTCCTCTCCATATTACCAGGTTGTTTTGGGATACCGTTGGCTACAGAAGGATAACCCCACAATTGATTGGCGCAAAGCTGAGATATTATCTTGGTCCCAGCAATGCACATTTTCCTGTATCCAGAAACCGGTCAAAGTTTTGGGCACATGTTCTGCCTCTTTCTTACTCGCTGAGTACCAAGAATTCCAAGATGTATTTGACAAAGGTCAAGCCAGCGTTCTGCCACCACACCGTCCATATGACTGTGGTATCGAACTCCAACCTGGTGCCATTCCTCCCCGTGGCCGAATTTACCCGCTGTCTGTAGCAGAGAATCGAGCCATGGAGGAGTATGTTACCGATGCATTGTCTAAGGGATTCATTCGGAAGTCATCTTCTCCTGCCGGGGTCGGCTTTTGATTTGTGAAAAAGAAAAATGGCGAGTTGAGACCCTGTATCGACTATAGGGGTTTCAATCGCATTACTATTAAGAATGCCTACCCCATTCCGTTGATCACTGAGCTATTTGACCGCCTCAAGGGAGCAACGGTCTTCACTAAACGTGATCTGAGAGGGGCATATAATCTCGTCCGGATAAAAGAGGACCACGAATGGAAAACCGCATTTAACACCAGGAGCGGGCATTACGGATACCTACTAATGCCCTTTGGTCTTTGCAATGCTCCGGCGGTTTTCCAGGAATTTATAAATGACGTCCTGCGAGATATGCTGCAACCATGTGTGGTGGTTTATCTTGACGATATTCTTATCCATTCCACATCTCTCGGGAACCATCACGCAGACGTTTCTCGTGTTCTACAGAGACTTAGAGAAAATAATCTGTTCTGTAAATTGGAGAAATGTGAGTTTAACTGAAAACAGGTCACATTCTTGGGCTATGTTATCTCAGATGCTGGATTCTCTATGGATCCAGAGAAACTTTCGGCTGTACTAAAATGGCCTCGACCTACGGGTCTTCGCTCTATACAACGTTTTCTGGGCTTCGCCAATTATTATCGGAAGTTCATACGCAACTTTTCTTCCTTGGTTAAACCTCTCACTGATATGACCAGGAGAGATGCTGATCCACAGCATTGGTCACAGGAAGCCATTACTGCCTTTGAGTGTCTCAAAGTCGCCTTTGCTGCTGCTCCTATACTGGCACACCCTAACCCTGCCTTACCATTCATTCTTGAAGTCGATGCATCTGAGACAGGAGTAGGCGCCCTCCTGTCTCAACGTGCTAACCCAGAGAGCTCCAGGCATCCGTGTGGGTATTTCTCGAAGAAATTGAACCCGGCGGAATGCAATTACCAGATTGGTGATAGAGAACTTCTAGCCATAATTTTAGCTCTCAAAGAATGGAGGCACCTTCTTGAGGGTACTTCAGTGCCAATCCTCATCCTTACAGACCACAAGAATCTTACATATCTTTCCAAAGCTAAGCGGCTTTCCCCCCGGCAAGCTAGATGGGCTCTCTTCCTATCAAGATTCAATTATGTGGTTTCTTACTTGCCCGGTACTAAAAACATTCGGGCTGATGCCTTGTCTCAACAGTTCTCCCCTCCATCTAGAGAGGATATAACATACTATTCCTGTGATTCCTCCGGACCATATACTGGCCTCCATCCGTACTAACCTCACCTCACCCCTAGGCGAGGAGATTCTGGCTGCACAAATTAATGCTCCTCCAGAGAAACCTTATGGCCGTTGTTTTGTACCTATTAATCTCCGTACTAAATTATTAAGTACATACCACAACCCCAAAGCAGCTGGACATCCAGGCAAAAAACAGTTAATCTGGTCTGTCTCTTGGCAATTTTGGTGGCCTAGTCTCCATTCGGATGTCACCGCTTTTGTAGCTGCCTGTCCTGTGTGCTCTCAAAATAAAACCCCACGACACCCTCCAGTGGGTCTCCTGCAAACCATACCTAATGGTGAGTGACTCTGGACCCACTTGTCCATGGATTTTATCGTAGATCTTCCGTTCTCCCGTTCTCATGGTTGTTGACCAATTCTCGAAGATGTCGCATTGCATTCCCTTGAAAAAACTACCAACTTCCCAGGAACTTGCAACAATTTTTGCTCGGGAGATCTTTCATTTGCATGGGTTACCCAAAGTAATAATCTCAGATAGGGGTAGCCAGTTTGTGTCCAGATTTTGGAGAGCTTTTTGTACACAAATGGGAATTCAGCTTTCCTTCTCCTCGGCCTATCACCCGCAATCCAATGGTGCAGCGGAACGAGCTAACCAAACACTGGAACAGTTTCTGCGTTGCTACATTTCTGACCACCAGAACAACTGGTCTGATCTGCTACCCTGGGCGGAGTTTGCCCACAATAGTGCGATTAATGCCTCTTCCTGGCTATCCCCATTCCTGGCGAACTATGGGTTTCAACCGTCCATGTTGCCTAATACGTTCTTGCCACAGGGGATACTGGCATTGGAGGAACATCTCAGGGAACTCCGTTCCACTTGGGTGCAGGTTCAGAACTCTTTGCAATGCACAATGCAGAAGTACAAACTCCAGGCCGACCGCAGACTCCTTCCTGCACCTACCTATCAGGTCGGAGAGAGGGTCTGGCTGTCTTCTCGCAACCTCACAAAAACTGGCACCCCGATACGTTGGGCCATTTCGTATACTTCGAAGGGTTAACCCTGTAGGTTACACACTTGACCTATCTGCTAACATGCGCATCTCAAATGTATTCCATGTTTCCCTCTTGAAACCATTGGTTTGTAATCATTACACCACCTCAGTGCCACGTCCACATCCTGTTCCGGTTGACAATCATGAGGAATATGAAATACGCAGCATCATTGACTCTCGGGTCTTTAGAGGACAGATCCAATACTTGGTGCACTGGAAAGGGTATGGTCCAGAGGAACGCTCCTGGGTTCCAGCCTCTGATGTCCATGCACCATCCCTCCTTCGTTCCTATCACGCCCGCTTCCCCATGAAGCCCGGACCCACCAGCAGAGATGGGGGGAGTCATTGAGGGGGATGTACTGTCAGGGTTTCTTTGCTGTTTTAAACAGCAACCCTTCCTGTTTCAGTGACTGAGTTTTCAGCTGTAATTACTATCAGCTCCTTCAGTATGTTGCCACGGTTACTCACCTGAGAGTAGTAATCAACCCTGCTGCTAATCAGTTCAGCCTATTTAAGCAGCAAATCCCAGAACCTCCTTGCCCTTGCGTGGTTTCCTGTTCCCCAGAAGTCTCCTTGTTCCTGTGTTTCCTGTTTGTTCCTGGTTCCTGACTCCGGCCTTGTTCCTGACTCCGCTGCTCTCCGTGCTCTTGATCCTGGCTTGTCTGACTACCCGCTCTGGTGACTGACCCCTACTTGATTCCTGGACTTTGCTTTTGGTTATTTATTTGTTATTTATTAATAAAGGTGTTTTTGCATCTAGTTCTGTCTGTCTGGTTCCTGGTCCCTGACACCCTCACTTCCACGAATTAGCACGTTAAGTTTGTTTAGTTTGTTTTCAGTCTATTATTTACATGCCAAGTAACCGGCAAGCGTAACCTATATTGTTTACATATACTTAATGCCTGCTAACAAATATAACAAGGTTCTTGACGGCATCTTCCCCCTCAAATTAGAATAAGTATCACATAGTCAAAACGTTAAGGCAACACTATCTATCTAACCTTGCTTCACTAGTGTACCTTGAACCACAGAAAAAAAACAACTTAATCTTTTATGTTTTCCTTGCATGAGGTCGCCTACTGTCTGCTAACGCTTAGACAGCTTTGCCTGACAGGCACCCTACCCAACGTATATCTTAACATGTATAGCCTATGTGTAACGCTAACCACCTAATATATTAACTTGTTTCTTGCATTGATGTCTCAACTTAGAACTAATCATACTGTTACCTTATGTTAAACTCTCTGCTACAACCTCACAATTTAACTATTTAATGCGTGCATAGCCTACTCCATAGTCTGATGTTTCTCATATAACAGTCTACTTAGATAGGCATTGCTACCAGAATAGCTTGTTTATAACATAACATTTAAAAATGTGCCAATATTCTCATGCCATGAATGTACAACTGCTGTGTTTATATCTTTTAATTATGCCGTTGTGGCATTGACAAACGTTTTGTTATTCCCTGCACAAAGAAAAATAAAGATTTTTTTTTTTTAATACAGTTAAAACAAATTTAAACAGGTATATAATTTTTTTAAATAAAATTTTATTATTATTTTATTTTATATTTAAATTTTTTTCAATTTATTTATATATATATATATATATATATATATATATGAAACATGGGGGGATGAGAGAGAGATCAAATGTAGGAAAAGCACTCCAAGGACTTCTTTCAATGTTGAAAATAAATAACCAAAATAAAAAACTTAACTTTATTCGGCAACTGCCATGAAAAAACAACGTTTCAGTCCTGACGAAAGTCCTGACACAGGACTGAAACGTTGATTTTTCATGGCAGTTGCCGAATAAAGTTAAGTTATTTATTTTCAACATTGAAAGAAGTCCTTGGAATGCTTTTCCTACATTTGATCTCTATTAATTCTGCTGACAAGCACCGGGCTACATCCACAAGTTTACAGGAGTGCAAGCATTGGACAGTATATATATATATATATATATATATATATATATATATATATATATATATATATATATATATAATTCACATCATTCTAAGTGTATTTTAATATTAATATATATAAATATATTAATATTAAAATACACTTAGAATAATGGAATGTGTATGTGCATATAAAAGTACTTAGATCATACATATATATGATAAATATAAATATGATTTAAATACTTTTATTCACTTTATTACACTTTTTAACAACTTTTATTAACTTTTAAAACTTTTTTGCAGGCATGTAGGGGACAGCCTGAGAGGTCAGGCACTCCCCCTGCAGGCACTGCACAAGACGGCTATTTCAGCCATGTGATCGCGAGGACCAGATGGCCCAGGGGGGCCGGACCAGCTACAGGGGGACTGCCTGGGATGCCAGGCAAGTCCCCACATCGCGATCGCCGTCGGGGGATCGCCAGCGATCAGGTAAGTGAATATTTGAAAACGGATGTACCAGGTACGTCTGCAGTCATTAACGACCATTTTTTGTCAGACCTACCTGGTACGTCCGATGTCAGGAAGGGGTTAAAGATCTTCCATTGATCTTCTGTGTTTTTGCCAGTGAATAACAAAGTGGGGGAGAACATTACGTGGAACGTCATCTTGCAACCCACTGCATATGAGTGTGCGTCCTGTTGCACGCGCATGTGCAAAGTAGGGGAGGACACTCTGCAGAGCGTTAACTCACAACCTGCCGCACAGGCACGCATGTTCCAGCGTGGAACGCAAATAGCTTTATTTGTAATCTGCACCTAGAAAAATAAATAGTAATCCTTAAAGTAACACAGAATACAATATTCTAGCGGTAAATCATATATAACAAGGTAGATAATCCCACAAACAACAATCATATGTAAAATTGTATAAATAAGTATTTAAATTTATACTAAATAAATTAATAAATGTATTATGCATGTAAAAACTTGTTGGTGGGATTTAAATGAATCAACAGTGCTATGAATATAATGGTGCAACTTTTTTTAACCATAAACAAAATATAAAAAATTAAATATTAAAAAGACAGGAATACAAAGAATATTATAATTAAAAACATGTACAAAACACAATATATAAACACGTTACAAAACCACAGATGATTATATATGAAAATTTTACAAATTACTATAGGAGCAATACCCTTCTATAATGACCAACAGATAAAAAGCATGGAGAAATACCTATATAAAAATAGAATGGGTAAAAAATTAGTGAAAAACAAGAATGGTGAGAAATATGAAAAATATATTAAGATAAGGCTTTGGATATCTGGGCAAAATAAAAAATGTCAAAAATGGTTCACATTAAATAAGTATATTCTTTTTAAAAATATATAAATATAATCTTTAAAAAAAAAAAAAAAACATAAAAACTAGTAAATCTAAATCAACATTTAAGCCCATAGGTGAAAATGTTTTTAGTCTGTGGATCCATTCAGTTTCTTTCATGGCTAACATTTTTTCTGTATCTCCTCCTCTCCAATGTGGAATAATCACATTGATTCCTATACAGATAAAATTCTGGAAACTAAAATCTGTACATTTCATACAATGTTTGGGGACATTATGTTTAAAGTTTCCTCTTTTGATACCGTTAAAATGTTCTAAAAATCTAATATATAATTTTCTTATAGTGCAACCCACGTACTGTATTCCACATTTACACTCTGATAAGTAAATAACATTTTTAGTCTGACAGTTGATAACATTTTTAATTTTAAAAACTACTTTGGTAATTGTACTTTTAAATTCAAATGTTTTTTGTTTTTGAAACTTGCATGTACTGCAATTACGGCATTTATAAAGACCTTTCAGTTTATCACTAAAAAAAATATTTGAGGTAGAAGGGTTATTCGCAAGTTTTATTTGTGGTAAAACACTAAGAGCTAAGATGGATTTCAAGTTTTGCATTTTCTTATAAATTATTTGTGGTTTACTAGGTAAAATATTTTTTAAAGGGGGCGTGGCTAATCGCGGAGCAAGATGGCCGCATGAAAATTTGCATCCAGCATTGAAAGTTGAACATGTCACAACATAAAAGCAGAAAGAGCTCTGCTAAAACAGACAAGCTAAATTTTTTCGGCCAGAAAAAACTCCCTGCGACCCTGGCCACGCAGGCCTCATACAAAGATGGCGGAGATGAGTCTGAGGACAGCATGCAACTGCCTGACTTTGGAACGCAACCCTTCTCAACTCAGATCACCAAAACTGACCTAAATAAAGCATTGGATACCCTATCCAACAAGCTTATAACAACCTGGCAAAACACAGCAGATTCCCTGGGCTATACTCTCCACCAAGGGCAGAGAAACATCAAGTCCATTTTAAACGTGACACTATATACATTGTGCCGCGTTGCACCTACAATTTCCTAGTTGGCACAGTTATCACTGTTGACTGCTACCCTTTGGACTTCAAAGCTCAATAGAGTGAACCGCACATAGCTCTAACCCTTGAGCATTGAGAACACAAGCCTGTTCTTCTGAACACAGACTCCTGACAAACGCTGTGACGATGCGAAAGCGGAGCAGCAACTCAAAAACAAAAAAAAGGCACCCAGAGACTATGTGTACAAAACAAGGTGTAACGTACCGTTTCAGCAGACAAGGGGTTAAAATCGTTTAGGCGATAATCCCCTTTCTGAGACACAGGCACAGCTACTGTAAAATCACCAAAACTCACGAATTGGATATAAGTGAATGCACCAAACTCCCGAACTGCATACAAGGGAATAAGGTAGCACTCCAAACTCCCGAACTGGAACCTCACGAATAGCTGCTAGCAGACGAACAGGAAAAGCTCCCAAGCGGCTTACACTTCTGGCAATCAGTCTCTATCAGCATACAGTGAATCCCCCCAAGAACGAGACAAGGCCCCGTGTTGAGGGTCAAGCAGAGGTGCTGGCACACCCAGCCTGGTTTTTATTACAGTCTTTGCAAATACAGGACCACCCACAGGGAGGTATAAAACAACCAATCACATCACAGTTACATCCCACATATACCCTCCCCTTATCCTGAGAGGAAACTCAATTACACATACAGTTAAAACATACTTTTTACCCAACTTTCATAACTCTAAAACCATACATCACATTCACATAAAAATTACATATTCACAATCAATCCATTCAAGGGAACAACATATTAAAACATGGCATGAATCAGACCAGGGGTTCAAAAGTTAGTAAAAGTATCTTTTGGGGCCTGGCTGGCACATGGCTATCTGACCCAGACCGGTTTCAGAGTCTTCTATCCTGGAGATAATGGAGAAGTAATCCAATTACCTCCCAGGACAGAGACCAGACTCCATTATGCACATGGGGACACAAAGACAGTAAAACACTTTAAAATACATAAAGTCACCGTTTACACATAACACACAGACATTTCACATATCCCCAGATAGCTGGATCTGAGCGCACAAAACTACCGAATAGCGCTCAGATCCTATTCACACAGTTCAATTGCCATGGAGCCGAAGTCTTTAACTACACGAATGGGCTCCATGGCATAGCTATCTGGGTTAACACAATCACATAAAGTCTGGTCCATAGTCCAAAGGCAGCAGGCGGGCAACCAGGCTCCTCCAATGCAATGTGGCGAGATTGGTCTCGTCACACAAGGTATCTTGATTGCAGGGCCCTGACGAACGCTGTGACAAGGCGAAAGCGGAGCAGCGGTGTCGACAGGTGCCAGTGGGTCACACGCAAAAGGCAAAACACCTGGAGTGTGCACTCCAACCTGAGTCGACAAAAGTCAAACCTAGTTTATTACGTGACACTACCTACGACTCTTGCTGCTCTATAGAGTAAGGACCTGCTATGATTTGTTGTACTAATGGTTTATTTAACCCCTTAAGGACCGGACTTTTTTTGCGATGTTGTACATTTGCGACCAGGCATCTTTTTGACACTTTTGTGGTGGTTGTGTTTAGCTGTAATTTTCCGCTCTCTCATTTACTGTTCCCATACAAATTATATATTGTTTTTTTCAGGACAAAAGGGGCTTTCTTTACATACCATTATTTATATAATCTCATGTAATTTAATTTTAAAAAAATGAAAAAATATGATGAAAAATTGAAAAAAATACATGTTTTTTGACTTTTATGTAAAAAATCTTTTACTCATCTACAAAAGCGAATGAAAAAAACTGCTAAATAGATTCAAAATTTTGTCCTGAGTTTAAAAATACCCAGTGTTTACATGCTTTTTGCTATTTTTTTGCATGTTATAGGGCTATAGGTACAAGTAGGATATTGAGGTTTCAAAACCTATATTTTTAAAATGTATCAATAGTGACATTGTAACACTATTATCTGTCATAAATCGCTAAATAACACCCCACATGTACATATTTTTTTTTAAAGTAGACAACCCAGGGTATTCAATATGGGGTATGTCCAGACTTTTTTAGTAGCCACTTAGTCGCAAACACTGGCCAAAGTTAGCGTTCATATTTGTTTGTGTGTGAAAAAAGTAAAAAACTAAATTGAACGCTAATTTTGGCCAGTGTTTGTGACTAAGTGGTTACTAAAAAAGACTGGACATACCCCATTTGCAATACCTTGGGTTGTCTACTTTTGCAAATGGTATGCCATCATGGGGTAATTCTCATTCCTGGGCTACCATACGCTCTCAAAGGCAACGTAACCAACCTGGCCATTTTCAATGTAAAAATATGACCCATATATTTGACCCTGTAACTTTCAAAAACGCTATAAAACCTGTACATGGGGGGTACTGTTATACTCAGGAGACTTTGCTGAACACAAATATTAGTGTTTCAAAACTGGAAAATGTATCACAACAATTATATCATCAGTAAAAGTGCTGTTTGTGTGTGAAAAATGCAAAAAAAAGTCACTTTCACTGACAATATCATCGCTGTGATATGTTTTACTGTTTTGAATCACTAATATTTGTGTTCAGCGAAGTCTCCCGAGTAAAACAGTACCCCCCATGTACAGGTTTTAGGGTGTCGTAGAACGTTACAGGGTAAAATACAGTGATAGCAAATTAAATTCTCTGAACTTTCGGCCTGGGTCGGCAGGCAGGTCCCTTAAATTGCAATCAATAAAATAACTTAATTATGTAAAAATATTACATAAATACGCACGTAGAATTTAAATATATATGCATATTTATATATTTGAAGTCTACGTGTATATTTATATAATTATTTATGTAATTTTGTATATGGACATATGAATAGTTCGTATTCTTTTTATTTATTTATATATACATAGATATATATACAATTTCATTCTAAGTGTATTTTGATATAAATATATATATATTAATATCAAAATACAGTTAGAATAAAATTTCGTATAGATATATAATTTTTTTTTAAATTTTTATTATTATTTTTAATTTTTTTAGTTTAATTTAAATTACTTATTATTTGTAGTTTATAATAATATATACACAATATATATAGTTATTATATATATTATATATATACACGTGTGTAATTTAATTATAAGTGTATTTTTATATTAATATATGTACATATTAATATAAAAATACACTTAGTATGACATTATATATATGATATTTAGACGTATATTATATATATATAATATACGTCTATATATCATATATATATACACACATATATAATTATAATTTTTATTTATTAACTTTAAACTTTATTTTTTTTATGATTTTACACTAAGCAGGGAGACTGCCTGTCAGCACAGACAGTCCCCCTGCAGGCAGAGACATGGACACCTATTGTGACCATGTGGTCGCCCTGTTGGGCGATCACATGGCCACAGGGGTCCTAATCCGCCATGGGGAGACTGTCTGGGCTGCAGGCAGTCTCCCCACAACGGGAGCACCGCCGATCGCCGCCGGGGGAACGACGGCGATCGGGTAAGTACATTGGACCGTTAGGACGGTTCAGGACCGTCCTCGGTCGGCAATGCAAAAATGCCGATGACGGTCCTGAACCGTCCTCGGTCCTTAAGGGGTTAAAAACGGCTACATGTGGCTGGTGAGTACCCTGCCTACAGTAATTAGACACTATCTAGAATAAACACAGCTTAACCAGGGCATACTACCTGCATGCACCTAAGCTAGTGGCATGTAGCACACCAAGCACCCTCTTCCTGCGGGCCTGCTGCCTATCATAACTCCCCCCGGAGGTGAGTACTTTACCAAGCTGAGGCCACACTATCCATGCACCAAGCAGCTTTGTTTTTACATTAAATACATGTACTATGCCCAATAGCCACATCTATAGAGAAAGCCAATCTCTCCTATCTCTCCTACCCCCATAGTGTCGTAACCCCACACAATGTCTCCTCAGGAGACATTATGTACATACTTCAGTTAACTCTCTTGCATTGTTACCCCTAAGTTTATTGTTCTTTTTCCAAAATGTCTTATTTCTTAACCTCTTAAGGGCTGAGCCAAATGTACATGTTTTGATCAAAATAAAACATAAACAAAACTTGGAATTTAACATAAAAACATATCTGTGCAGTGAAAACGTTTATATAGATACAGTGTATCAAGTTGTTATTACAAATCAAGCTGCTACCACACTGAATGTGTAATTCTCCTCAAACACACAAATCCGTGAAATACAAAGTTTAAAACAGTGTAGCGCTTATATATTAACCTAGTGTTATATTGTGCACCAAAATGCAATATTGTAGCACTTAGCTGGGATTTTTTCGGTTTATTGTATTAGTATCCTCTGTACCTTTAAAACAAAAGATTGCATATAGTGTAATATTGTTATTTTTATGAGGGTACAGGAAAGAAAAATTGGAAAAACTCACATATTCCAGAGCTAATATGACCTAGCTCTGGTGTGGACTTCTTTTAGGTCCGTTGTTGGGCGACCTCCCCCTCTTTTTATTCCAGTGCTGGTGTAGGTCCAACGTTACCTTTCAATGGAAAACAATATGTAGTGAAGGTCCACTAGACATGGGTTGCAACTATATTATAAGTGGAGATATACCCACAAGTGTAGAGCCTGTGTCCTGGCTCAGTAAAACAGCTTAGTGTAGTTTGGGACTACACACCCATCTGTATAGATGCCGGAGACTCAAATTAGGTAAAAAATTATTATTTTATTATCCAAAGCAAATAAAGATATAAAAATACAAATACCAAATATAATAAGTCTATCACTAAAGAAACGCGTTTCACCGTTCAATTCAGCTTCCTCAGTCTTCTAATTCTGACTTCGTGGAGACCCTTCGTGGAGAATTAGAAGACTGAGGAAGCCGAATTGAGACCCACGAAGTCAGAATTAGAAGACTGAGGAAGCCGAATTGAAGGTTCTCTTCTGGATAACAAAAAAAATCCATCTTCACCCATGGAGGGCTTCGTGCAGACTGAGCTCTGCAGGGCGGAGGAAGGCTTATAAAGTATTTAGAGACCACCACCCGCCGCTCAGGGGGGAGAACATTAGGTCCCCCCTTATTATAATTTAGGGCCCCCACCCACCGCTCAGGGGTGGGGGCCAGGGGGGAGGACATTAGGTCATTATTTTACATTATTTTACATTAGGGCCCCCACCTGCCACTCATTTTTACTTAGTATTAGTAAATTTGTCTGAAAGACCAATTTAGGTCTTTCAGCCTTTTGGTAGATAACTCCCTAATACTGTGGGAATTAGGGAGTTATCTACTAAGCGACTGCAATAGACGTCCCGAAGTTCCGAAGTGCCGAAGTTTTCGAAGTGCCGAAGTTTCGAAGTGCTGAAGTTCCGAAGCTCTGAAGTTGCAGAAGTTCCGAAGTCTTGACGTGCCGAATTAACGAAGTCCCGAATTGTGAAAATCCAGAATTTCGGAATGCCAAACCCAACCGGAAATTTTCCCCATGCACATGCCTACAATCAAGTGTTTCATCCCACAAAGTCTCAGTAATCCCAGTTACACTGTTACTTGTATGCCAATTTGTCAGGCTCCCCCACTTTTTTTTTTTTTTTTTTTTTTTTTTTTTTTTTAATTCTTTATTTTTGTTGTGTAGGTGGTTACATCAATTCAACAAGCGCCACAACAGCGCGATTCAAGATACATAACATTGTGCCTGTGGCATGTGAGGTCACACAATTTTAAGTTTTATAAACATGTGTAACTAGACATAAATAATGGAATACTAGAAGCCAACAAATTCGTACATAAGCAGCCGTTTGGTACTCTATGCTAATTCCGAATCACTAACCCGTTGGTTTTGTGTATGCTCGGGTGTAGTGGAGCAGTAAGCTTAAGGTTCAACATGTGCACTCTGTGGAACTGCGTGTAAGTGACCCAAGGCACTGCATGCAATACAAAATCTTCCTAGATACGGCCTACATTGTGCGGACCTGTTTCCCGTCATCTGTGGTTCCTAAGCAGAGCAGCGTTATATTTGTATTTGTTTGCCCTTAGGGGCCTGAACGGGTAGCGGGATATTACATCCTCTTTCATCTCTATATTGCATCATGGACCCCGTTGGAGGATTGAGATATTGGGGCCCCCTCCGGGAGTGTGCACGAGTGGCAGACTCAGGGCCAGAGTGTTGGGTGGGGAATGTGGGAAGGCTGCCGGATACCCCATTCTATGCGTGTAGGGCAGCCGTGTATGGTGAAGTTTGGACGGGGAGTCGCTGTGTCTGGTTATGTGCGGGTTTCCGCTGTCTAAATGGCCCGGGCTTTCCCGATGGCGGGAAGGGTCACGTGTGGTTACTGAGATGCCGTCCCTAGAGAGCGGGAACCTCTATGCTTAATATGTCCCCCGATTGCGTTCTGCCAGTAGGCATCATCCCTAACTATATAAAGATCATGCTTTACCACATTAGCAATATAGACATATTTAGCAGTATTAACGTATTGGCAACATTAGTAGTATAATCCCACTAGCAATATAAACACATTAGCAATATAATCACACTAGCAACACAATCATATCAGCGGGATAATCCTATTAGCAGTATAAACCTAGTAGCAGTGTAACAGAAAGAAGGAAAAGTAAAAGAAACCATGGTAAGGGTATTAGTGGCCGGTTAGGCTTGGCCTTCCCCTTCTAAGGCACTCAGGTGGTGGCTGCAGTCAGTGTAGCGTGTGTGGGTCCTCCGGGAACAAAGGGTTCTGTGGTAGCCGGGTTCCACCTATGCGGTTTGAAGGTCGTGTGGCGTTGTCGCAAGGCATCCTCCGAAAAACCCAAGGTGGAGAGGTGAGCCTCCGCTTCTTGCAGGTCCGCTATGAGGTATGTGGAGTCTCCCTGCAGCACTTGGAGCTTGTGGGGTGAGCGCCATCTGTAGATGATGTTGCGCTCGCGGAGCAGGGTGGTGAAGGGCCGAAGGTTGGAGCGCCAGGCCATAGTCCCCCTGGACAAGTCCGAATAAAAAGAGAGAGTCATGTCTTCAAAATTGAGCGGGGTAGTGTATCTGACGGCGGCCATAATCGCTTCCTTGTCCTGTCGCTTCTGGAACTTGATTATTAAGTCCCTGGTTGCTGTAGCTGGGGCCGTTGGCGGCTTTGGGATTCTAAATATGCCGTCGAGGCCTACTCCCTTGGCTTGCTTTGGTGGTAGTAGTTTACTCACCAGGCGCCTCAGGAGGTGAGTAAGTTCGGAGTCTGGTACAGATTCTGCGATGCCCCTGATCTTCAAGTTCTGGGCTCTTCGTGTATCCTCCATTGCTGCTAGGGCTTGGTCAACTTTTAAGTGTTGCTGTTGCAGCCTTTGCATCTCCTGCTGTAGGGAGGCCACTTGTCTGGTATGCGTTTGGGAGTTTTGCTCCACGGCCTCCACGCGGCCCGTAAGGCCCTTTATGTCTCGTCGCATATCTGCTACATCCTCCTGAATGTTCCGGCGGAGCTCCGCCAGCAGCTCCCGCATTTCGACTTTTGTGACCGGGGCTGTGTCTGGCTGCACGGTAGGTTTCGTATTGGGTTTCTTAGGTGGCCCTACTGCGGGCGTACAGAGCTCTTCTGGCTCAGAAAGCATATCGTCTGAGTCCTCAAAGTCATTGATGTAGGCGGCCATGTCGGGTTCTGCTGCGCTATGCGCTCGCCGCCATAGGTCTCCTATGCTAGTGCCCTGCCTGGGCAGATCTTGCTTGGGCTTTTTGGTTTTCCTACCCATTGTTGCTTCGTGTGGGGGCAGCTGGGTTACTTTGGGGGGTGATTTTCCCAAGTTTTTAGGTCGTTTAGGCCGATATCGCCAGGAGCTCCCTGCAGATGTGACCAGCAGGCTCCCCCACTTTTATACACAAGCTTCTTGCATTAGAAAGCAGACATTTAAAGTTACCATTTGTTTCTTTAACTTTATTTGAACAACATGTAATTAATAGTTTTTTGCTCTGTCTGTTAATCTTACCACTCCCTCTATCTCCACCCTCCTGGACTTCAGCTGAATTCCCTCTTTCAATACTATCTACCACATTACTCATTTTACCCTTTACCCCTACTCCTAGTTTAACTCCTTCTCCAACCGTCTAGTCATCTTCTCCCCAGCACAAAAGACCTTCTTCCATTCAGGTACATTCCATCATGGCTGTAAAGATTGTACTGCCGTTGCTAAGGACAGTAAGGTTTTGTCATGTATAAATAGGGGCATAAAGTCTCGAGATGAAAATATAATTTTGCCTCTTTATAAATCGCTTGTAAGACCACACCTTGAATATGCTGTGCAATTTTGGACACCTGTTCTAAAGAAGGATATCATGGCACAAGAAAAAGTGCAGAGACGAGCTACACAATTGATAAAAGAAATGAAGCATTTTAGTTATGAAGAAAGGTTAAAAAATTGAAATCTCTTAGTTTGGAAAAACGGCACCTCAAAAGGAATATGATAACATTATACAAATATTTTCGGGGCCAGTACAAACCATTATCCGGAAATCTATTCATAAACAGAACTATACATAGGACACAAGGTTACGCATTTAGGATGGAAGAAAGGAGATTTTATCTAAGGCAAAGAAAAGTGTTTTTTTTTTTTTTTTACAGTAAGAGGTTATGGAATTCTCTGCCTGAAGAGTTGGTTTTATCAAAGACCATAGAGATGTTTAAACTGCAATTGGATAAATACTTGCAAAAACATAACAAAATTGGAAGCGCTTCAGACTAGGTTTTTTGCCTTCTTTTGGATCAACAGCAAAAACATATGTGAGGAAGGCTAAACTTGATGGACGCAAGTCTCTTTTCAGCTATGTAACTATGTAACTAACACCCATTGTAAAATTGGGCCAGTGCTCTAAAAACCCCAAACCCTTCTTCCTACACCAAGATTTGAACCACGCATTGACTTTTCTAAGAAAGCGCAGGAAACATCTAAAAAAAAAAAAAAACATCTTGGAGGTTCTTTTCTTAAGTTTGCTACAAACCCATAATCCATCCACTCTTTCAGCAACATGCTTGACCCAAGCACTTTGGAGACAGCAAACTGTCTAATTGATCCAATCAGAGTGGCAGATTACCCTGTCTACTATTCTAATAATTGAATCCCCTACCAACACAGCCCTTCCGTCATTCTGCATCCCATCCACACTAGTGGGGTTCTTCCCTACTGTTCCTGGCTGTTAGGAGAAGCAGCTTCTTCCAGCACAGCCACTCCTGAGCTGATACTCCCAACAACTTCACCCAAGTGGGCAAATCTGCTGGTCTGTACAAAATTAGGACTGGCAATACCCTTGCTCTTCTCTACCCCTCTGTTACCATGCCCAACTATGATCCAACTTCCTCAGCTAGCTCATAGCCTCTCACTCTACTACCTGTCCCTACTAAACTCTGCTCAGTGAGCAGTAAGCCCTTGGTAGTAAAAGGGTTAATATAATAGCAATTTATTCTATACACCCATCGTATGCAATTTCTGTGAAGCCTTTTGCTTTAGTTACAATAAATTGGAAGAAGGTAATTCTGATTCTATATATTTTCAAACAATACTGAAGGAAGTTTAGTTTTTATGAGTAACCAATATCAAAGAAGTGATTTATTCACCTGTTTTGAAATTAGCAGCTGTTCTACCCTCTGTCAAGTGTTAATTGGTGAACCTAATTCATCTCTGCAATTGACATCTTCCTTTGATTGCGAACACATACTGGTAGGCATGAGCTCCCTCTTGTGGTTTGAAGTGGAACTATCAAAATAAAATTGTTCACAGTTTGTGATAACATTACTAAACAATAGTGATGTCGCGAACACGAAATTTTCGGTTCGCGAACGGCGAACGGGAACTTCCGCAAACGTTCACGAACCGGCGAACCGGGCGAACCGCCATTGACTTCAATGGGCATGCGAATTTTAAAACCCACAGGGACTCTTTCTGGCCACAAAACTGATGGAAAAGTTGTTTCAAGGGGACTAACACCTGGACTGTGGCATGCCGGAGGGGGACCCAAAACTCCCATGGTAAATTACACAGTTGATGCATGGTTTTAATCCATAAAGGGCAGAAATCACTTAACATTCCTAAATCACAATGGATATGGATTGACACCTGACATATGGATTGACACCTGTCCTCAGAGACCCTGATACACACTGACACAGAGCAGAATAGGGGCTGTTCCCCCTACATAGGGTCACTTGCCAGGTTTGGATTGACACCTGTCCTCAGAGACCATGATACACAATGACACAGAGCAGAATAGAGACTGTTCCCCCTACATAGGGTCACTTGGCAGATATTGATTGACACCTGTCCTCAGGGACCCTGATACACACTGACACAGAGCAGAATAGGGACTGTTCACCCTACATAGGGTCACTTGGCAGATATGGCGTGGTCGTGGGAGGAGGAGGATGACTTTCACCTCTTCCACTGTTAGATTCCCGTTGTGCTGTGACATCACCCTTATACGCTGTGTAAAGCATACTTTTTAATTTATTTTGCAAATGCTGCATCCTTTCCGACTTGTAATTCGGTAACATTTCCGACACTGTCTGCTTATACCGGGGGTCTAGTAGCGTGGACACCCAGCACAGGTCGTTCTCCTTCAGCCTTTTTATACGAGGGTCCCTCAACAGGCACGACAGCATTAAAGACCCCATTTGCACAAGGTTGGATGCCGAGCTACTCATTTCCTGTTCCTCCTCCTCACACAGAGCAGAATAGGGACTGTTCCCCCTATATAGGGTCACTTGGCATATATGGATTGACACCTGTCCTCTAAGCCCCTGATACACACTGACACAGAGCAGAATAGGGACTGTCCCCCCTACATAGGGTCACTTGGCAGGTATGGATTGACACCTGTCCTCAGAGACCATGATACACACTGATACAGAGCAGAATAGGGACTGTTCCCCCTACATAGGGTCACTTGGCAGGTATGGATTGACACCTGTCCTCAGAGACCATGATACACACTGACACAGAGCAGAATAGAGACTGTTACCCTTACATAGGGTCACTTGGCAGATATGGATTGACACCTGTCCTCAAAGCCCCTGATACACACTGACACAGAGCAGAATAGGGACTGTTCCCCCTACATAGGGTCACTTGGCAGGTATGGATTGACACCTGTCTTCAGAGACCATGATACACACTGACACAGAGCAGAATAGGGACTGTTCCCCCTACATAGGGTCACTTGGCAGGTATGGATTGACACCTGTCCTCAGAGACCATGATACACACTGACACAGAGCCGAATAGAAACTGTTCCCCCTACATAGGGTCACTTGGCAGATATGGATTGACACCTATCCTAAGGATCCCTGATACACACTGACACAGAGCAGAATAGAGACTGTTCCCCCTACATAGGGTCACTTGGCAGGTATGGATTGACACCTGTCCTCAGAGACCCTGATACACACTGACACAGAGCAGAATAGGGACTGTTCCCCCTACATAGGGTCACTTGGCAGATATGGATTGACACCTGTCCTCAAAGCCCCTGATACACACTGACACAGAGCAGAATAGGGACTGTTCCCCCTACATAGGGTCACTTGGCAGGTATGGATTGACACCTATCCTAAGGATCCCTGATACAAACTGACACAGAGCAGAATAGGGATGTGGAGCTGGGGGGGTGCCGTTGATGTGGAGCAAGACGCAGCAGCAGATGAGGACTCAGCCGAGGAGGTTATGGAAGAGGATGGAGTAGTAGGAGGAGAGGAGGTGGCAGCAAGCCTGCCTGCAAGTCGTGGCGGTGTCACCAACTTCTCTGCAGAGCCACGCATTCCATGCTTGGCAGCCATCAGCAGGTTTACCCAATGCGCAGTGTGGGTGATATGCCTGCCCTGACCATGCTTTGCAGACCAGGTATCAGTGGTCAGATGGACCCTTGCCCCAACACTGTGTGCCAGACATGCCATTACTTGCTTTTGCACAGTCGAGTACAGGTTGGGGATTGCCTTTTGTGCAAAGAAATTTTGTACCTTCCACTGCGGTTTCCCAATAGCTACAAATTTTTTGAACGCCTCAGACTCCACCAGCTTGTATGGTAAAAGCTGGCAGGCTAATAGTTCAGACAAGCCAGGTGTCAGACGCCGGGCAAGGGGGTGAGTTTCTGACGCTTGCAGACAACTAACTGCTATTCAATCTATAACAGTGAAAAAAGTTTTTGGGTTTTAAATGCACGCTATTGTGACACCAGATATGAGTGGCAATGTGCACTGGCAGAGGTCTGCAGAGTACACGCTGTAGGCCTGACACACCCGCTTGAAGGCAACTAACTGCTATTCAATCTATAACAGTGAAAAAAGTTGTTTGGTTTTAAATGCACGCTATTGTGACACCAGATATGAGTGGCAATGTGCAATGGCAGAGGTCTGCAGAGTACATGCTGTAGGCCTCACACACCCGCTTGAAGACAACTAACTGCTATTCAATCTATAACAGTGAAAAAAGATTTTCTTTGTAAAGGCACCAGATATGAGTGGCAAAGTACACTTGCTGTGGTTGGCAGAGCACACGCTGAAGGCCTGACACCCGCTTTAAGGACACTGACTGCTATTAGCTTATACTGAAAAACGCCTGACACCCAGATGCTTGCAGACAACTAACTGCTATTCAATCTATTACAGTGAAAAAAATTTTTTTTCTTTTTAAATGTCAAGCTTAAGCTATTGTGATACCAGATATGAGTCGTGGCACTGGGCAAGTGGGCACAGTATCCACTGTGAGCCTGACACAGAAGCTGGCAGACAACTAACTGCTATTCAATCTCTTACAGTGAAAAAAAAATATATATTTTTAAATGTCAAGCTTAAGCTATTGTGACACCAGATATGAGTGGTGGCACTGGGCAAATGGGCACAGTATCCACTGTGAGCCTGACACATAAGTTGGCAGGCAGGCAACTGCAATTACATTACAAAGAAAAAAAAAAGCAGACTGATGTTCTAGCCCTAAAAAGGGCTTTTTGGGGTGCTGTCCTTACAGCAGAGATCAGATGAGTCCTTCAGGACTGTAGTAGACACTGAATACCCTAGCCTAGCTATACATTTCCCTATCTAATGAGCAGCAGCTACACTTTCCCTCCTCTCAAGAATGCAGCTTCAGAATGAATCTAAAATGGATGCTGGGAGGGAGGTGGGAGGGTCTGGAAGGGAGGGTCTGCTGCTAATTTGCTGGAATGGGTCTGCTGACCGTGAGGCACAGGGTCAAAGTTTGCTCAATGATGATGAATAGGGGGCGGATCGAATCGCGCATGTGTTCGCCCACGGCGGCGAACGCGAACACGCTATGTTCGCCGGGAACTATTCGCCGGCGAACAGTTCGGTACATCACTACTAAACAATACTTCACCTAATTTTAATTACCATAGTCATTATGTTATGTGCATGTTAACTACTTGGACATTATTTAATTTAGAGACCTGAACTCTGGGTTATTTCACAGTTTCCATCAGATTCCTTTTCATATTGTACAATTGCAAGAGAGGAAGCAATGTGTTTAATTGAGGTGTAAGCAGGGCTGTCTTTAATATAGATTGGACCCTGGGCAAGCATTTGATTGGGTCCCCTGACCCCCACTCTCCCATCCCCTAGCATGCAATTAAGCCCGCCACAAAAAAAGCCCACAAACAAACAAACATCAAATGTCAGTGCTCCTCAACCTTTTCTCACCCAAGGCACACACTTGCAAAAAGGTCCCACTGCCTCCACAGTGCTTGCCACAGTGGCATACTCCCAGAATAAAGCACTTATATGTGTCACAATAACTCATGTCAATATCCACATTGCTCCACAGCACTTGGCACAATGGCAATTTAACAACACACAAAACTTGCCTGTTGCCAGCGTCACTTTGCCCCACAGAACATGCCACAGTCAATTTGCACATTAAACATATGCCAAGCCAGGTGCCCATTGAAAAATACAACAGCCAGTGTGCCCATTAATAAACACCAGTCAGTTTTCCAATTAATATATATCACACTGGGGGGTGGGGCCTGATAACCGATTGAACAAGTCGCACATGGCTGGAGCTCCTCAGCTTTAGACCACAAAACTGCTAATACACCGGCAAAGATACCCCAAATCTAGCCTGACACAACCCTCACTACCAGAGACATACTTTGCTCTGTAACTGGCTGGGGTTCTGGCAGCTCACGCGAGTGCTGACCGCACCGGACTTGGGGCCTGCAAGCGGATTAAAGGCGGAGGAGGCAGCTGATCCTCTGCTACAGTCTGGTTTCAACCTCATCTGGGCCCTCTCTCCCCCCTCTTGGACCAGTGGGGGTTATCCTGGTCCCCCTGGTGTGCTCCTTGGTCTGCTTACACGGACTTCCCCGACCAAAAAGGCACGTTGCAAACCTGAGGCCTACTCAGCAAGATGGCCGACATTGTGGGGGATATCCCACCACATAAAATCCTAACGCAGCCTGATCAAGCAGATCCACTCATGCTGGCATTCGAACATCTGTGCAGCAGGTTCTGGGACAGGATAAACAAAAGAGCAGCAGACACACTATCTAAGTGTCTGAACATGCCTCCCCAGCTCGCGGTGCCGGTCACAGAATCCCCACGACCACCTAAAAGGACAGCATGAGCAGGGAAGCAGCGGAGGCTGGCTAAAAGGCGCGTCAACCAATCGGGAGACCCCATCATCGCACCCTCACTCGGCACCACAGAGAGGGCCATATCTGCACGAGCACCCCAATCACCCAGAAGGCTCCCACGCAGCAGAGCGAACAGCGGGCTACAAGCTTATCTACAAGCACTGTTCCTGATGGCAAGATCCGTGGAGACTCAGCAAAGATACGGAGCGGGCGGGAAACACCCCCACGGCCCATCGGACAGTCTTACCCCGGCACAAGCTCAGGCATCGGCTGAACAGCAGTATGAACGCTTCACATAACCAATACAGCTCAGATTTTAGCAGTGCAGCTGTGAGTCCCTAGGTCTGCAGTATATTCATACTTCTATAGTTTGTGCAGCTCATAACGAGTAGCGCACCCGGTATTTTTATTTTCACTAGCATGTAGTGTAATCTTCTCGGTGGATAACTGTTAAAACAAGATACTTTAGCATGTTAATTTACACGCATCTTTATGTTCACCATGTCTAGAATATCCTCTAAGATTGTAAATTTAACTGTAGCCACACACCTAGACATACGAGACTAACCTGATTTTCATTTTAGTATAAAATTGTGCAGCATAATCTAAATGTCAAAAACGCAACATCAACCAATGTTCAATATATGCTTTGTTTCCCTATGTTGAATGACCCACTTGTGTACGCTGTTGTGGAAATCAATGTTCCTATGTATCCATATGCACAACAAAATAAAGAATTAACAAAAATAAAAAAATATATATCACACTAAGTTTTCCCATCAATACATTTGACAGCCAGTGTGCCCATTAGCAAATACCACAGTAAGTTTGACCATTAATAATTCTCACAGTCAGTGTGTCTAAGAGTGAGTCTGACAGTGAGTATCCTTATGTTTGAATGTACGACTCTGTGGCCATGTGTATGTTTGTGTCCATGGCCGCATGTGTGTGGGGTAACTGCTTGCAATGTGTTGTGTGTATGGGGGTCTGCATGTGGCCTTTGTGCATTGTGTTTATGGCACAGCTATATTTCATGACTGTGTGTGTATGATGACTGCCTTCAGGGGGAGACTGTGACATGGTGGGTAAAGGGGTAACTGTGGAAGGGTGAGTGTGACAGGGCCAGATGGGTGAATTAGACAGGGTTGGGCGGTTAGTGGCATTGTTGGAAGAGGGAGTGTGACAGGGTGAGGGGAGGGGAGTGTGGCACGATTAGGGGAGCTTTATGTGACAGAGTGAGTGTGGCATGGTTGGAGGTGTTAATGTGATAGGGTGAGTGTGGCAGAGCAATAGGAGGTGATTGTGGGTTTGTCACGTTGCCTAATGTTACCCAGGCTGGTCCATGAAGGGGAGAGGGACCCTTCTCACGGTCCCTCTCATCTCACCTGTGGTTCCAATGTCAGCTGTTGTAGCTCTGCCCCTTTTTATGAGGCGGCTCGTGAGCACCAACATCACGATACTAACCGCTTTGGGGGCGTGGCTATCCATGTAAGGCATAGACTATAAAAAGAACATTTAGGGTGCTGGTCATTGCCCTGTTGTGGTTTCTGTTTACAGTTCCCAAGAGTGCGTTATATTCTGTGTCTATTTTGGTATTTTGATCTTGGCTTTCTCCTAAATATTCTCTGTTCTCCCTGACTCGGCTATTGGTTTTTCGCTTCCCTGATTTCTGACTTCCCTGACTCGGCTTGTCCCTGACCATTCTTATTCTAACAACGTATAACCTGGCCATTCTAAAGACCAGTAAACGTTGTCTAATCTATTATCATATATACACTCTGTGTGTTGGGTCACTAGACATTGTGACAGAGTTAATGTGAGTGTGGCACAGAGTGAAGGAGGTGACAGTATGTGTAAGGGAGGGTGACAGTGTGTAGGGGTTGACAGTGTGTGGGGGGGAGTATCTGTGTGTGTGGGAGGGTGACAGTATGTGTGTGGGGGTGACAGGGGTGTATTTGTGTGCAGTGTTAGTGTTGGAATACAGGGGTGTATTATTTGCCACACAGAGATACACACTTACACACACTGACACGGATATGCTCACACACTCAGATACACACAGGTACATATGCAGGTTTTTTTGTGCAGTGTTGGCATTGAAATGCTTGGATGTGTGCACTTCCACACACACAGTTATGCACACACACTCAGAAACATACAGACACACACGTAAATATACACAAACAGGTATACATACATACAGATACACATACACAGACACACAAGTACACATACACACAGATACACAAACACTGACACACAAGTACACATATACAGACACACAGCTAAACATACACACACAGGTAAACAAAAACAATATAAAAATAGGTATAAGAAAATATATTAACAGAAAAAGGGCAGCTACATAAAACAGCAAGCGACTTAAATGAGTAATAGACTCAGGATAAAGAAAGTAGTATGTGCGCTCCTAATTATGAAAAAAAAAAAAAAAGAAATAAAATAAATATAAATCTTTAATAGTGACTTATTAAAAACTCATAAAATGTTGTCAGGCTGTTTCATATCCTTAGTAATTAATTAACCCAAACTGTAATACTTAAAATGAGTTACAGACAGTTATAATAAATGGATACAAAAAGTTATGGTAACAATGTGCAACAATTATAAACTCTGTGTAGTATCCATACAAAAATATTAAACAATTGATAAACCAGTGAAACCAGGTGAAGTGAATAACAATGATGATATTGTTACAATGGCAAAGTAAATATGTAAAAAGCAAAAACTGGGATGCAGTTGTATAATCTGAAAAGAATATATTAACAAAACGGGTAATCTAATACACCCCTCCTGCCCTCATTCTAATACACTGCCCACAAATCCAATATATTGCAATATATTACACTGCCCCCTCCACCCAATGTAATACACTGTTCCTTACTCTAATACACTGCCCCTCCTCCCTCCAGTCTAATTGAATACACTGCCCCATTCCCACCACTCTAATTTAATTCACTGCACCCTCTCTCCCCAATTTAATACACTGCCCTCCCTCTAATTGAATATACTGCCCCCTCCCTCCACAAATTAATAAACTGCCCACCCCCTAATTTAATACACTGCCCCACTCCCTCTCTCCGAATTTAATACATTGGCCCCCTCCCTTCCCCAAATTAATACATACCCCTTTCCTCCCTCAAATACACTGCCCCCTCCCTCAAATTAATACACTGCCCCTCCCCAATTTAATACACTGCCCCTGCCTAAAATTAATACACTGCCCCTCCCCAATTTAATACGCTGCCCCCTCCCTCAAATTAATACACTGCCCCCTCCCCAATTTAACACACTACACAGGAAGGTACCTACCTTCCTCCAGTTCCAGCCCTCCTCTTCTCTGCTCAAGCAGGCCAGACGCTCCTCTGGCACTGTGAGTAGGAGGGAAGAGGGAGTGGCTGACCTCTTGCAGCTACGGGAGCACGCAATTGGCCGTGAGAGGGAAGACAAGAATCAGACAGGAAATATCTTTCCTGCCTTGCCTTGTAGCTGGTCACAGCCACAGCACAAATAGGCCACAGGACAGGCGGGCTGCACATTGCAAGTTTGACATGTTGCTATAGAGAGTATACCAAGGCTAGTAACTTCCAAAAGATTTTCATATAATACATGAAATTTATAAAATTAAATATCTCTAGTTTGCCATATTATTCACAAATCTCTCTGAATATAAAGGTTTTATGAAATAGAACAAAAAACAGTAAACTAAAATGACTATTGTATCACTTTTCTCATTAAGAAAATTCATATAGTAATCTTTAAGAGTCAGTTGAGTTTGTTGCAGTAAATATTTAAAGATAGATAAAGACTGATACGTATATGATATATGTGCTTTCTATATTTAAATATTATCCCCAAATTTAGTTAAAGGGACACTGTAATCAAAGTGGCATCTCAAGAACGCCTCTTTTTGCTGGTATTGGAATCTTGGTAACACCTCTACATCTCACTGATAGACATATAACGACATCAGGTGCTGTTGTGCTAGAGATGTTAACAGGTAAAATCTGTGGAAAATCTTTACATTTGTTATACTTTATATAACAACAATGGAGATAAACACCCTTGTAGATGATTTAGATATACTCCTACTTGATATTTCCTATCCTAATGTTTCTAATACCCCACCTCATATAGACTGTAAGTGAGTTTGAGCAGGGTCCTCTTCAACCTATTGTTCCTGTAAGTTTTCTTGTAATTGTCCTATTTATTGTTACATCCCCCCTCTCAAAATATTGTAAAGCGCTACGGAATCTGTTGGCGCTATATAAATGGTGATAATAATAATAATAATAATAATAATATATAAGGATAAATTGAAGCAGCAAAGTATTTACTGCATTTGTTCACAATGATATGTAAAGTTACATTTTCCTCAGGGACCCTGATACACACTGACACAGAGCAGAATAGAGACTGTTCCCCCCACATAGGGTCACTTGGCAGTTATGGATTGACACCTGTCCTCGGAGACCATGATACACACTGCCACAGAGCAGAATAGAGACTGTTCCCCCTACATAGGGTCACTTGGCAGATATGGATTGACACCTGTCCTCAGAGACCCTGATACACACTGACACAGAGCAGAATAGGGATGTGGAATAGTACCTGGGGAGCTGGGGGGGGGTGCCGTTGATGTGGAGCAAGACGCAGCAGCAGAAGAGGACTCAGCCGAGGAGGTTATGGAAGAGGATGGAGTAGGAGGAGTAGAGGAGGTGGCAGCAGGCCTGCCTGCAAGTCGTGGCGGTGTCACCAACTCCTCTGCAGAGCCACGCATTCCATGCTTGGCAGCTGTCAGCAGGTTTACCCAATGCGCAGTGTAGGTGATATACCTGCCCTGACCATGCTTTGCAGACCAGGTATCAGTGGTCAGATGGACCCTTGCCCCAACACTGTGTGCCAGACATGCCATTACTTCCTTTTGCACAATCGAGTACAGGTTGGGGATTGCCTTTTGTGAAAAGAAATTTCGGCCGGGTACCTTCCACTGCGGTGTCCCAATAGCTACAAATTTTTGGAATGCCTCAGACACCACCAGCTTGTATGGTAAAAGCTGGCGGGCTAGGGGGGCGTGTCCTAACTACTGAAGCGAGAAGTCGCCATGCGTACGCCAGGCATACCGTACGCAACATACAGGAGGCAGAGGGAATCCTGGGGCAACTGGGTCTCCCCCCGGACTTGCTACTCACATCGAAGCCTCCAACAAATTGCACGCTCCCTCCATATTGGGGCTACGCCGAGGCTCCAACATTTGTCCCTAGAAACCTAGCCGGGACATCATGTGCAACTTGAATGTAAAACGGGACTAACAGGTCAACCCTGCTTACGGAGACTCTCAGGTCATTGATAGTGTCAAGAGGAGGGGAAAAACTTCAAAAATAGATTCCTGGCAAATTCTGAAAAAAACCGTGCAAACATGAATCCTGAAAGTACAGAAAGACAAAACTACAAGAATAATTTTTGGAAGACGACAAATAGCTGTGTGATATAATGTAGAAACATTTTATTCACCAGATAAAAAGAAAACAACCGACTTAATACAGTTTTTTACAACTTTGCTAGTTTTGCATTGAATTTTATCCAGTACTTCCTTTAGATATTGCACTGAATATAGTAAACTCTGTAGTATGTTAGTTTTAGTTTCCAGAAAAGCTAAATAATAGTTTTCACATTTGGTAGATAGCTTGTGTGTGCTAATATTCATACTTGCATTTTGAATTTTAAGGCAGTATTTCTTTTTTATAAGCAGATTTTGATATTTTTGTATCTTTTTAAACATATATTTTCTCAAGCCGCTTTGATAGATTAACATTTCTTTATTTTATTAATCAACGTGCTTAATCGTATTGGTGTACTAATTTCCAGTATATCTAAAAATGTTTTACATATTTTCTGATTTTAATTGCCATGTGTACCTTTCGTATGCTTATGTGAAACGTTTTACCATTTAGGGCCCAGAGTAGGGTCATTTTAACAGATCATTCCTCGAGTGCAGAGTGCGTTTAATCCGACTCGTTAATGTTAGTTATTCACTAAGCTTAGTGAAAACATAGTTGGCTTAAAGATGTTTTCTATTCAAGTTCTTGTGCCCCACAGTTCAAATTAACATTCAAATTACAATTCATGGCAGATCACACAAGTGAATAGCCCTGCCAATGTCTTCTCAGAATTTTTTTGTTATCGAAGAAGAAATAAAAATGCATATCAACGAAAAATGCTGGCGGGCTAATAGTTCGGACAAGCCAACTGTCAGACGATGGGCAAGGGGGTGACTTTGTGACATTGGCTTCTTACGCTCAAACATGTCCTTGACAGAAACCTGACTGTGGGCAGATAAGCGGGAACTGCTCAAGGCGAGAGACGGAGTGGCGGATGGTTGAGAGGGGGCAAGGAGGACAGCAGTGGTTGACGTGGCTGAAGATGCTGGACCAGGAGGAGGATGGCGGCTTTGAGTTTGTGTGCTGCTTGTACTCCTGTGTTGATCCCATAGGCGTTTGTGAGGTGCGATCATGTGCCTACGCAAAGCAGTTGTACCTAGGTGGGTGTTGGACTTCCCACGACTCAGTTTCTTTTGGCACAGGTTGCAAATGGCATCGCTGTTGTCAGAGGCAGACACACAAAAAAATGCCACACTGCTGAGCTCTGCAATGACGGCATTCTGGTGGTGGCAACAGCATGCGTTGATTGGCGTGCTGTCTGGCTGACCCCGGGTGCCGATTCATGCTGTCTGACTGTGCCACTAGCTCCTTGCGACGACCTCCCCCTGCTTCCAATTCGTCTCCTCCTCCTCCTCTCTGTCTCCCCATCTGAACTTTCACCCTGTTCTTCTTCTTGCCGAGCGGGCACCCACGTGACATCCATGGACGCATGTCATCATCAACCGCTTCACTTGTATCTGACAACTCAGCAAAGGAAGCTGCAGCGGGTACAACATCACCATCATCACACCGTACGTCCATGTGTGTAATGCTGCCTGCCTGAGACATAGACCAGATATGAGTGGCACTGTGCAGTGGCAGAGGTTGGCAGAGTACACAGTGTAGGCCTGACACCCGCTTGAAGACAACTAACTGCTATTCAATCTATAACAGTGAAAAAAGTTTTTGGTTTTTAAATGCACGCTATTGTGACACCAGATATGAGTGGCAAATGCACTTGCTGAGGTTGGCAGAGTACACACTGAAGGCCTGACACCCGCTTAAAGACAACTAACTGCTATTCAATCTATAACAGTGAAAAAAGTTTTTTGTTTTTAAAGGCACACTATAGTCACACCAGATATGAGTGGCAAATGCACTTGCTGAGGTTGGCAGAGTACACGCTGAAGGCCTGACACCCAGACGCTTGCAGACAACTAACTGCTATTAGCTTACAGTGAAAAACGTTTTTGTTTTTAAAGGCACACTATAGTCACACCAGATATGAGTGGCAAGTGCACTTGCTGAGGTTGGCAGAGTACACGCTGAAGTTTTTTTTTTTTTTTCAAATTTAGGTTTTATTGAGAGATTTTCACAAATTATGGGATACATAAAAGAAAAAGGGAACGGGGGGAACAATACAATGTCAAAATCAATATCAATACCATTACAAGCCCTGAGCAACATGTTGTATTGTTATTCACTAAGCTGTAAGGTTTTTGTTTTTAAATTTCAAGCTTAAGCTATTGTGACACCAGATATGAGTGGTGGCACAGGGCAAGTGGGCACAGTAGTATCCACTGTGAGCCTGACACAGAAGCTGGCAGACAACTGCAATTACATTACACAAAAAAAAAAAAAAAAAGCAGACTGATGTTCTAGCCCTAAAAATGGCTTTTTGGGGTGCTGTTCTTACAGCAGAGATCAGAGGAGTCCTTCAGGACTGTAGTGGACACTGAATACCCTAGCCTAGCTATCAATTTCCCTATCTAATGAGCAGCAGCTACACGTTCCCTCCTCTCACTAAGAATGCAGCTTCAGAATGAATCTAAAATGGATGCTAAAATCCAAACACCAAGCAACATGCCAGACAATATACCTGTGCATGCCTAGTGTGATACAATAAGTCTACATCTTAAAAATGCAATAACCCACAGAAGATGGGCGAGAATTTTTTTTGCAAATGGAACTTTGATTCGAATTTACTACATCGGTCACTTGTAATATTGTTTCACACCTATAGCACTCGTTACACAGATCTAAACTTAAAACAATATTGTAATTCTAGGGCAATACCCTCACAAGTCAAACAGAGAGGCCAGTTTATAGGGAAAACTGTTGCCTAGATACAATTCTAGAACAATTTCCATATGTCCTTTGCAGACTTTACATGCTGGAAAAACACAGGTGCCAACTACTGTGGTTTTCTGCAGTGTGCATACCGGCAAGGAAGGCAGGGTTGAGGAGTGGGTGGAAGATGATGTGGAGGATGATGAGGTCCTAAACCCCACATGGAATCAAGGTCATGCGAGTGATGTGTGCAGTTTGGAGGAAGAGGCGCTGGTCGCACAAAGGCACCAGCACAGCATAAGAGGGAGCAGGGTGCAAAAGCGGAGCGGCCGTCCCCTAGCGCTCATCTGCATGTATTAGCTTGAGAATTACCAGTTATCCAAGTAATACATGTAGCGATCAAAGGATCCATAATAGAGTTTAGCGAACCCAAACTGCAAAGTTCGGGTTCGTACCAGATTTAACGATTTATTCGTAGTTTCACAGTCAGGTGGGCAGTCCGGTGACCAGGACTCAGACACTGTCTGGGCGGCGGTCGGACGTATGCCTGATGTTGAAGTTAGGATTTAAAGTGTGGAATGGATTAGCAGGGTCTGGTGCAGGGTAACCGCATGCCCCCTGGTGTTGAGCACCAGCGTTTGTGCCGCCACATACCAGGACCCTGATGCAGCTTCAGTAAAAAGAGTACTGGATACCAGAAGCCATCACCAGACTGATCCGCAACTTGGAACAGGATGTGACATTCACTGTAGTGGCTGTGCGCACTTTTGGCGTTGTCACCCTGCTGCTGCTTGCCTGTCTGCGCTGCAGTGTAACTTCGGCCTTCCCACTCACCGCCTCATGAGACTGTGTGAGCAGCAGCAGGCGATAGTGGAGTTTCAGCTGTAGCACACACGGGTCAGTGGCTCTGCACCAGACTTCCCTCCAATTGATCAGAGTTAAAGGATTTCAAGTGGACTAATTACAATTACAGGGCTTCTAAAGAGTCCTGTATTGTTATTTGTCATCACTACCTTCCCGTGTCGGGTGTGGGTCATTTGCGCGCCTGCTGCCTTACTTGCATGTGGCAGCCGTTTCTCAGGGTCCCTGTACGGAATGGAACCCTGATTCCCCATTACCCGTGGTCACCATGATAGGCGCAGAAACTGGCATCGAAAGTTGATATGGATGACATC